>NC_089499.1:72796485-73414541 GCF_036850765.1 Saccopteryx bilineata
TCAGTTATATTTCATTGTGACCTCCTAAAGAATATCTGGATGGGGTGTTAGATTCATAGAGAAATTAATTCAGAATTCCATGTGGCGGTGCGAAGGTATGGAGCCCTGTGCATGGAAGGCGTTTTTATACAGTGTTTATAAAACCCAGCAAATAACTCTTTGCTCACTTGGTTAGACAGAATCTACAGCAGTAGCAGACACTTGAAAAAAATCTTTCTTACATTGTTTCCTTTTGGTGACCACCTTCCCCTATTGCATTATGGTGTATATGGAGCTAGAGCTGGCACCTACTCAGCCCTGGAGAGGGCATGTGACCAAGCCTAGCCAATCAGGATAGTGCTCCATCCTCATGGCCATCATGATAAGTTCAGCAGTCAGGGTGTGTGATCCAAGCTGGCCAATCAGAATCAATACAAGGCCTTTTGCCAGACTGATGGAAGAAGGAATTTTTGAGACTGACAATTGTTGCTTGAAGCTGTGTGCAGCCACATTGCTTCTATGTAAGGAGCCCTTACTTGAGAAAAAAGCCAAGCAAAGCCAGGACATAGAGATAAAAAGTCAGTATAACATTAAGACAGAGCAAATTGACATTATGGACAGGATAATTCTTTGTTGTAGGGTGTGTCTTATGAAATGTAGGATGCTTAGCAGCATCCCTGCCTAGATGCCAATAGCACCATCCCCATGGCACCAGATGTTATAACTTGTTATAGACAAGTTTCCAGGCATTGCCAGATGTCTCCATTTGAGAACTATTGACTGAAACAACCAGGTCTAACTGGGTTTGAAGGCAACTCTTTAACTTTTTAGTTATTTATACTGTATTAGTTACCTATCTTTGCCATCAGTATGACCTTGCTTCTGTTATCATTCCTGTGACTAAAGCCAGGAAAGGTTTTCCTCTTGTAAGGATTTATGTGATTAGATCAGCCCATCCAGATAATCCAGAATAATCTCCCCATCACCTTGAGTTCCTCTACAAAATCCCTTTCATCATGTGAGGTAACACATTCACAAGTTTGGAGAGTAGGGCATAGATACTTTTAGGAGGAAGGGCATTTTTCTGCCTGCCCCATACACAGATAAATTTATGTTTTGCTTGAACTACTATAGTTTGACTTGACTTTCAGTTACTGCAACCAAGAGTTAACAATAAAATGTTTGAAAAATAGTATTCAAAACCTCTTTCTAAGTCATGCTGTAGTTTTTAGAATTAGATTTTTTGTACGCCTCCACCCTAGCCCCTGACAAATCTGGTACACAGTGTGCCTCCATGTGGACTTATTGAATGTGGGTTTATTCTTTCCATTTGCCTTGGGTCCTGAGAGAAGAGTTATTAGAAACTAACACATGTATTGTTAGAGGCAGGGCTCTGGAAGAGAGAATGACCAGAAAGGAAGTAAACATTGTCTGCAAAGATAAGCAATTAAGTGATTTTAAAGAGCTGAGGATTTCAGAGTCAGGTAGCAAGGAACAACTGCAGTTTCTCACTGTTCTCCCAGCACTCTGTAAAATAAGATAATTTGTCTTTGTGTGTACCTAATTTCTGCTCTCCCATCCCTTTGTTTTTGGGGGGCATTGCACATTGAGGTAAGTGACTGATAAATCAATCCTGGGTGGAGAATTTATTTATTTTTTGTTTTCCTTCTCTGAGCAGCTTCTCAAGTTGAAATATTTTGTGTTTCTGCCTTGTGTATTTTGGAGTCTGGCTTCTCTAACAGGGAGATGGCACTAACCCCTTTGGGTTACAGTTCACTGTCCTGTAGCTTATCTCGCCATTTCTACTATGCCTTCTGTGCCCCCAAAGACCCTCCCGGAGTCTCAGGCTGGTCTGTATCTGAGGCAGTGCCTTGCTCCTGGGTAGACAGCACCTGCTCCATCAGACCTGAAGGTGAACACCAGAGGATACCTTTAATTTAAAACAATCCAAGGGAACTTGAGTGGTTTAGTTCAGCGAATGCTATAATGCTATCTTGGAACATTTTTTTTTTTTTTGCAGGCTTTAGAGAACAGAGAGGCCTGAATCTCACACACTTAATTGGGACGTGAAACTTTCTGAATGCTCTGCTCTCACAAATTGCTTCCAGCACCTCTTCTTGCTGGAAGGACATCTCAGCTCATAGGGAGCTACCCTGGCTTTAGTTTACAAAATTTACAAATCCAAACCAGAATGAATTCTACAACTTAAACTCTTCCTGCTTTCTTACAAAGTCGTGGTTTTAAAACAAAGTGTTTGCCTATAATGAGTGCACATAAATATTTCATCTTTGCGGTTATCTTTGGCGTGATACAATTCCACAGCATGGTTAATTCCTGCGAGAAGTGATAAATCTACTTCCTTTCTCCAGATGATTTCTTTGTTAAACAAACAAAATGTGTGTCTGAAACTGTGGTACCTGTCATTTCTTTCCCTGATATGTGCTCGTGGTCCCAGGACTAAGTGATCTGAGAGAGGACAGCCATGCTGCTTTTTTGCCAGTCAAGATGAAATAGACAAATGCTGGTCCCATTGGAATTTTCAAATTCCCAGCAGCACATTTAATTAAAAATGCATGCCAGATTCTGAGCTTTTGCCATATACAACAAGAGTTAGCAAATTCAACTTACACCTTTGCTCCTTAAAAAAAAATTGAATTGGTTGAGAGAGAAAGAAGGAAATACTACAAGGGTCCAAAACAAGAAGCCCTTTTGAGCCGGCAAAAATTGGTAACTGCTGCCTGTGCATGCTTTACTTTTCTTTGGGTTGCATAACATTGTCATACCATTTCTGTCATTTAGTGGAAGTGACATGTCCTTGACAAAATGCCTTTTTGCAAAACATTGCTGATTAAAAGCTACTTGTCTGAGATCATTTTTCTTTCTTGACAAGTCTCCATTTTGAAAGCAAATCTATGCATTGTATCATATTTGCAAATTTGCTACCTTCTTTTTGTTTTTATGATTCTTTGGCTCTTCTTTCTCACTATCATTATCATTATCATTATCATCATCATCATTTTTATCTTTTTCACCATCTTGTGTGCTGATTCTAAAACTGTATCTATGGATATAGCTCTTTCTGGCTTTGTGGGAATTGTGGGAAACCAAAATGTCATTAATCGCTTTAGTCTCCATTGATGAGGGACAAAAGAGACTTCCAGGCTCGGTGTAATCATGAACAAACATTTGGGATGATTTAGATTGCTCCTGTGTGGTTTGTATATTGTGTGTGTGTGTTTATATTTCATGATTATGGTACCTACACACTGTCATTAAGAAATTACTGTCAGGGAGGAAGTGACCGAAGGCTTACTTAGAGAATACTAAGTTATGGGTCACTGGAGAGGCTTTTTCTTTTTTTTAATTTTTCAATTGATTTGAGAGAGAGAGGGGAAGGGAGAGAGGGGAGAAGGGGGGAGAGAGAGAGAAAAGCATCAATTAGCTGTTTCCCTATTTCCATTTAGTTGTGCACTCATGGGTTGCTTCTCATATATGCCCTGACCTGGGATCGAACCCGTGACCTCGGCACATTGGGATGGCCCTCCACCCACTGAACCACCCAGCCAGGGCATCACAGGTGGTTTTTGAAGAACACACTTAGGATCTGGAATTCTATTATACTTACAAGCTAGTTAATTTGCCTATTGTGGTTTTATGCATGCTGACAGAAAACATGAGACTCTTAGGTCAGAGATAAAGACTTAATCACTCCCAGCACAGGAAGCAGAATGACTATCATTTGTTTCTGCTTTCAAGCCCCCAAATCCCAAGGGGGTGATGCAAAGGGGCCCGATGTGTACTGTGCACACTGGGTTTGCTTTGAAATTGAGGAACCCTGAACTTGGGGAATCCATGTATTTTATGGCAAACCTGCCTGCCCTTTGTCCTGGATGGAATCTTGACCTTATCCGTCAAGATTGGTCACTGCAGACACAGTTCTGTGTGATGGACCAACCAAAGGGCAGTCAGGGCTTAGCGTTCTTAACAGGGACACTCTAGGCTCAGGGCCATGGTGGATTGCCACTCCCAAGAGTCCCCCAAAGTACTTTCATATGTCATACCAATAACACCACCTGCCATTGACAGTGCATACACACCAGGCACGCTGCATATGCTCTACATGGCTTAATTTGCAACAATCCAGCGCAGAAGTATGCCTGTTTATAGGTGGGAAAATTAAGACCTAAAGAATATAAACAACATTTCCGGTTCTGACCCCTGCCCTAAAGTGTGACTCTTTCTGCTATTTTCTGCTTTAAATAGCCCCTAGTATATCTCTTTCATGGTTCCTTTAATGATATGTCATATTATTGAAATTTTCTCCTCTGTCTCCACCACAGAAATAAAAGTTTTTTAAAGGCAAGGACTTCATTTTGTTCACCTTTGTTTTCTTACAGTTAGATTAGTGCTTGGTGGTGTGTGGGGCATGGGGTAAATATTTCAGGACTGTGTTTGGTTTTACCTGAGGGTTTTCTCAGTGTTTGCAAAGTACCTGTGACAAGTAGATGCATGAAAAAAATTGTTGAATGGATATGGAAATGTGAGTGGATTTGTCAGATACTAAAGAATGGAATTGGGACTTGAACTAAGGTCTGTCTGGCTCTGAAGCCTCATATTTAACTATTATTAGTCTCTGCCCTTTTCAGTTAGTGGTAGAATCAGCCCAATGCTCAAACATTACAAAAAACCCCAAAAACCTTAGGGTTCTGTATGTATTGTTTTAGTAATTCCCATAAGGCAGGCAGTTAATATTATTTTTGGAGTAATATATTTTGGATAATATAATATTTTTCATTATATTTTATTATATAATATAATAAAAAATTATATTTCATTATTTTAGAAATGAAAGAGCTTTGTTGATTTAATTTATTATTATTATTATTATTATTATTTGAATTTCTTTTGCAGTTTTATAGGGAGAAAACAATGCAAAAAAGAATAAAAAATAATCATTTTTACTTAAATACCAGCCTCTCTTCCTAGAACTCCCTGTGGGGTGACAGCATAGAAGGTTTGACCAAGATGTTGAGTTACTTCCCAGGCTGGTTTCCATGGTGACGGTTGCAGCTTTAATAGGGCTGGTGGCAGGGAGAGGAAATGCCAGACAGGGTGATGTTGCTTCAGGAAGTAACAAAACCTTTTATGACCACAAACAGGAGTGTCTGTGGCCAGTGACAATGGACAGAGAAACAGGCTCATGAGTGGAAGGAATGGGTCCTGGAAATCTGTTTTTGTCTGTGAAAGTTTCTTTCCTGATTGCATATTTGACAGGTTTGCCTATTTAGGGATCAAGAGTAAACAGTAGGAAGAATTCTCTAACTTTGCCTCTCCTGAGTGCCTATTTAGGTGGGGAGTCTACCAGGGAGAGAGAAGAGGTAGAATGATGTTCACCTTTTGGGATTCCAAGGGACATCCCAAAGCACTTATGGACAAGATTTATAGACATATCCCAGAAAGAAATTTGTTGAACAGATATTTTTAGAGCACTGTTTAGGTAATACATTGCTACATAACAAACCATCCTAAAACATATGGCTGAAAACAACAATTTTATTATTATCTTTCCAGATTCAGGAGTAGTTCTTACTTATTATCTCTTATGTGGTTGCATTTCAGAGGGTGGCTGTGGCTGGATCATCCTGCAGGATCCTAGCTCTCACACAGGGCAGTGGGTGCTGCTGTTGAGACTAGAGGCCAGAGCATATGCTCATGGCCTCTGCACATGGCCTGAGTTCCTCACAGCATCGTGGCTGGGCTCCAGCAGTGAGTGTCCAGGAAAGAGGAACAAGAAGTCTCTATGCTTTCAGCCTAGAAACTGGCACAGCCCACATTAAGGGGGGGTGACACAGACTTTCCTTCCTTCCTTCCTTCCTTCCTTCCTTCCTTCCTTCCTTCCTTCCTTCCTCCCTCCCTCCCTCCCTCCCTCCCTCCCTCCCTCCCTTCCTCCCTCTCTTTCATTCTTTCTTTTGTGAAAAAGTCAGGGAGAGAGAGACGAGGAACATCGGGCTGCTCCTGTGTGCCCTGACTGGGAATTGGACCGATAACCGCCATGCTCCGGGACGATGCTCCAACCAGTGGAGCTATATGGTCAGGACTAGACTCTACTTTTCAGTGGAGAATGTGCCAGAGAGTTTTTAGGTTGTGTTTTTAAACCACCACAAGTGCCAGGTATGAGCTGGACACTAGGAAGAGACACACCCTCTCTCTGTCCTCATGGAGTTTATAGCCTGGAAGATAGACTTCAGTCTGAAAACGTGCAAATAAAAGGTAAATCGCAGTATGGTAAGGATTATGATGGTGACATACTCTGAGAGCCTGCAGTATGGGGACCACATTCTTTCATTGAGGCTGCCATAACGAATGCCACAGACTGGGGGTCTTAAGCAATAGCAATATATATTCTCACAGTTTTGGAGGCTGATCATGGTACCGGCAGGTTTGGCTTTTTCTGAGGCCTTTCTCTTTGGTTTGCAGATGCTGTCTCTCACTGTGTCCTCACATGGTCTGTACTATGTGCATGCATGACTTGGTCCTAGTATCTTTTTTATTTTAATTTTTTAATTTATTGATTTTGGCAAGAGAGGAAGGAAGAGGGAGAGAGAAAGATTAAGATATAAGAATGTCGATCTGTCCCTGTATGTGCCCTAATCAGGAATTGAACTGGCCTCTGTGCTCTAACCAACTGAGCTATCCAGCCAGAACCTGGTATCCTTTTTCTTAAAGGACATTAGTTATATTGGATTGGGGTTCACTCGCATGACCTCATTTTACCTTAATTACCTTTTTAAAGACCCTGTCTCCAAATATAGTCACATTCTGAGGTACTGCAAATTAAAACCTCAACATATGGCCTGACCAGGCAGGCAATGGTGCAGTGGATAGAATGTTGGTCTGGGACACTATAAAGACCCAGGTTCGAAACCCCAAGGTCATGATCTTGAGTGCGGGCTCATCTGGCTTGATCATGGGCTTGATCATGGGCTTACCAGCTTGAGCACAGGATCTCTGGCTTGAGCATGGGATCATAGACATGATCCCATGATTGCTGGCTTGAAGCCCAAGGTCGCTGGCTTAGATGAAGCCCCAGGTCAGGGCATGTAAGAGAAAGCAATCAGTGAACAACTATGGTGCAGCAACTATGAGTTGATGTTTCTCATTTTCTTCCTTCTTGTCTCTGTCTCTCCCTGTCTGTCTGTCTAAATAAATAAACCCTCAACATACAAATTTTGGAGAGACACAGTTAAGCTGAAAATAGGGATTTCACTAATAGTTTTCTTGCAGGTTTTTTTGTCTGTAGATAGATCGTGCTATGGCTATAAACTCAAATTACCCAGTTTAAAATAATTTGGGTCCATCTCTGTTATTAGGAGTTGCTTTTAAATTTAATTTGTTTTATGTTTAAAATACTGACATGGTTTCAAAGTAAAATCTACAAAGTGTATTCAAGAAGTCTAGCTTCCAAACTTCAATCTCATTTCCTCTGGAAGTGTTTCCTGATTAGTACCATCTATACACTGTGAAGAACTTGTTATGTCCAGTGACCATGGCATTGTGGAGTTCATAGTATTGTTTCTTACTCATAATTGTTTCTCCTGGACTGCAAGCTCCATGAAGGCAGGAACCTCTATTCTCCTGTTCATCGCCTACCCCTGAAACCTGCTACTACACCAGGAGAGTAGATGGCATTTGTTGAATGACTATATGTACTGGGGTTCAGGATATAGACTGGAACCAACCAAAGATTTGAAAATCATCTATTTGGTGGTCATGAAAGTAGAATGGAACATCCTGGGAATGTGTATAAAAAGAAAGAAAGTGTAAAAGTTTCATTTATATTAGCATTCTCTAGAGGTAAGGAGGAGAAGAAGGAAGGAAGGTGGGAGGGAGGGAAAGAGAGAAAGAGAGAGAGAGAGAGAGAGAGAGAGAGAGAGAGAGAGAGAATGGGAATTGGCTCACATGGCTACGGAGACCAAGAGGTCCCATGACCTCCTGTCTGCAAGCTGGACAACCAGGAAAGCAGGTAGGTTAGTTTAGTTCAGCCTGTGTTCAAAGGTCTGAGAACCATGAATGTACCTTTGGTGTAACTCCCAGTGTGAAGGTCTGAGAAGCACCAGTGTAAGTCCTGGAGTCCAAAGACCCAAGAACCAAGATTGTGGATGCCCGAGGGTAGGAGAATATTGATGCCCCATGTCAGAAAGAGAGAGGGAGCAATTTCTCTTCCTCTGCCTTTGTGTTTTGTCAGGGCCCTCAACAGATTGGATGATGCTCACCCAGAGTGGGGAAGGCAGATCTTCTTTATTCAGTCTACTGAATCAAATGCTAACTCTTCTAGAAACACCTCCATAGATACAACCGTAAATAATGTTTTAGCAGCTCTCTGGGTATCGCTTAGCCCAGTGAAGTTGACACATAAAATTAACCATCACACCGTATTTAGTATTTAGTGGATATAGAAGGAGAGTGAACAAAGATAAAAAGCAGCAGTTAGAGAGATGCACAGAGGTTGGACGTCAAGAATGTCTGTGTCTCTAGACATCTAGGAAGAACATACTCAAGATGGAACTGTTAGTCAAGAAGTGCATGGTGGGAAATGAGAAAACATTAGTTCAAGTTTGCTTTTACTCTTGGTTAGTTGTGCGATCTTGGGGAAACTAGTTTCTAAAAATCATTTCTTCCTATTTGAAACAAGGGTAATTGTTTCTGTCTGCAGCTGTCTACCTTACAGGGAGGGTGTGGGAGCTTCAAAGGAGGTCATGGTGTTGAGACAAATCTAGAAACTCCTGAGTGCTCTAGAAATGGAAGAGGGGAAAATGATACTCAAGATCAAGAATCATCTGCCTGACCAGGCGGTTGCGCAGTGGATAGAGCGTCGGACTGGGATGTGGAGGACCCAGGTTCGAGACCCCGAAGTTGCCAGTTTGAGTGCGGGCTCATCTGGTTTGAGCAAAGCTCACCAGCTTGGACCCAAGGTTGCTGGCTTGAGCAAGGGGTTACTCAGTCTGCTGAAGGCCCGTGGTCAAGGCACATATGAGAAAGCAATCAATGAACAACTAAGGCGTTGCAACGAAAAACTGATGATTGATGTTTCTCATCTCTCTTCATTCCTGTCTGTCTGTCCCTATCTATCCCTCTTTCTGACTCTCTATCTCTGTAAAAAAAAAAAAAATCAAGAATCAACTAAATTTGCCTGGTTTAAGCCTATGTCTTTTAAATTATGCCTTGAACACTTCTCCTAAGAAGACATACAATACAAATGACCAACAGATATATGAGAAATGCTCATGTTCACTAGCTGTTAGAGAAATGCAAATCAAAACTACAATGAGATACCACCTCACACCTGTTAGATTGGCTATTATCGACAAAACAGGTAATAGAAAGTGTTGGGCCTGGATCTTGAATTTTTAACCTCTTACATGTAACACATAAAATGAGTACTCTTTTACATGCTGATGGAGGTGTGGAAATTGGGCATCATCTTGCTTACACTCATTTCTAGTTGATAAGACATGGAAAGGTAGATGTTAAATGCGCCTGGTCTTAGTAAAAACTCACATAGCAAAGTAATGCAGTAAGACTGCTGGTGTTTTTCTTTATCTCTAATTTTGTGTCTTTATTTTCCCAGAACTCATCGGTGATGTTTCTAAAAGAGGTTTAAATATTTTGTCCTCAGTCTGGGCCCTTTCAGTGGCTCTTACATATGGAGGGAACCCTTAGAGGCATTCATAGACAGGGATGAACAAACTCACTTTTAAAGGCAGAGACTTGGCAAAAGTCACATTTCAAATAGAAGATTTCTTAAAACTTTTGAAGGCTCTGCAATCAGTGTGTGCTAAGCACTGGACTGGAAACAAAAGGATAGAAGGTTTTCATTATCTGGTGTGTCACCAACCACCTCTGCCTCAGAGATTGGTTTAAGAAATATGTCAGGCTGTACAGTTTTTCCTCACCTTTTACTTGGAAAAAACTAGGTGATAGTACTGTGGATGCAGACCAAATTTCTGTCACACAAAGGGAACAGAAATCCATTTTATATATGTATATATGGCATATATTTTATGTATTACATAGATACATCTTTATTTGAAAAGTATTGATTAATTTTAATTTTAATTTTTTTCATGCCAAAGCTGGGGTGTGTGGGTGTATCTGGTCTTCTGGGTTCTTCTTTTTTCAAAAAAAATTTTAATTGATTTTAGACAGAAGAAGGGAGAGAGAGAGAGGAACATCGATCTGTTCCTGTGTATACCCTGAGTGGGGATTGAACCAGCAACTTCTGTGCTTTGGGACAGTGCACTAACCAGCCGAGCCATCCAGCCAGGGCTTGGATTCTTTTTAAATTAGAACAATTTGTTAACTCTTAGAAAACCTCTGACTTCCCCTCTTA
This sequence comes from Saccopteryx bilineata, assembly GCF_036850765.1. Taxonomy (NCBI): domain Eukaryota; kingdom Metazoa; phylum Chordata; class Mammalia; order Chiroptera; family Emballonuridae; genus Saccopteryx; species Saccopteryx bilineata. The sequence goes on from NC_089499.1 coordinate 72,806,855, forward strand.
AGTCACAGAGCCTGTAGAGCTTTGAGAGAGAGGGTGAGAAAGTTGGACATAATTCCTCTCTGCATGGCTGGCCTTCCCTCCCTGTATTCCCTCCTGTCCTTCAGATGCCTTGACCTCTGGTGGGAGAAGAGAAAATAAGGGGAGGGCTAGTTGAGAAGAATGGCAAGGTGTCTATGGAAGTTGCCAGAAAAAATGGAATGCTAGCTCTTGTCCATTCTTACTCTTTCCTTCCTCTTCTGTTTTCTTTCACCTTCTTCTTTCCTCCCTCCCTCTTTTCTGTTTATCTTTTTTCTTTTTTTCTCTTCTCCCCATTATCAAAAACTCACTTGCCAACCTGTTTACTGCACTCTAAGTAGAAAAAGTACTTGATTGAACATTTCTTCTCAAATAATTTTTAAGAAGGGGAAGCTTTTCTGGATTAGTTACAACATGGCATCTCTCATTCAATCTCTCTTGAGTCTGTCCATGATCAGGTGATCGGGCTCCGTCCTCCTCAGTGAGCAGCTATGGCTGCCCCTCTCTCTGCCCATGAGCTCTCTCTTTTGGCAGGGACAGCTTCACCCACACTCCTCACTTTTCTTGTAAGTGGCCAGAGGATACTTAGTCAACAAAAGCTGGCCTTCCACTTTTCCTGGCCCTCATTAGCTTCTCTTCATTGATTTTGTCCATTTTTAAACCATTCACATATTCCATTTGGATTGATACTATCTTTAAGGGAGGAGAAAGCTGGGTTGAGTCTCAATGTTTGGAGCAATCTTGAACCTCAGGTTGGAGAAAGTTTAGCTGTGGGAGACGCATCGCTTTTGTCAGGCTGGTTCTGAAGATTGTTTTTCAGCTTATAGAAAGTGGGTTACACTTAATCAGCAGAGGAAGAAAAGGGAAGTCAGCTGGAGCCAAAAAATATCTTTTTGAAGCCAATATACAAATGGCACTTTACATTTAACTGCTACGAACTACTCCCTAGATATATGCTATCTAGGTGAATGAAAAACTGAAGTTTTGATCAAGTCACTGCTTCTGCATCATGTGCTCCCACTGATCTGTCTGCTGTCTCACTAGCAAGAAAATAGTAGGAGTTGGTAAAGCTACAGTGGACCAGAGATGGAAGCCATATGCCAAGCACTGTTAAGCCGTACCACCTTTGCTGTATGACCTAGTGCTAGACTACAGAGAAATAAATTTCTATCTTTTGAAACTAAAAAAAAGAAAGAAAGAAAGAAAGTGGCTTACATTTCTAGGGTTGATTATTTTGGTAAATAGTAAATATGCAGAACCACTACCCCATTCCATACTCTTTGATAATAAAATGATTTTTTAATTAAAATGTATTCACTGAAGCTCTATAAAATGATGCTTTACTCTTTGTACCTATTATTGAGTTCTATATTCTTCACATAGTCACAGCCCCCGGTTGTATTGGCATGTCTATACCTTGAGTTTTTACAAGCCTTTTAATTGTCAAAATTTTATTGACTTGCTTTTCTCTGGTTCAGCTATTACTATAGTTTAAAGGTTTTACTAAGAAAGAAACTTGAGAGGTAAGTTTGAAATCCATGGCTGGTGAATGTCTTTCACCTCTGTGGCTTCATAGCTCTCTTCTCCGGGGAATCTTTTGCCTTTTTTTTTTTTTTTTTTTTTTAATAATTTTATTTTTAATGGGGCGACATCAATAAATCAGGATACATATATTCAAAGATAACAACTCCAGGTTATCTTGTCGTTCACTTATGTTGCATACCCATCACCCAAAGTCAGATTGTCCTCTCTCACCTTCTATCTAGTTTTCTTTGTGCCCCTCCCCCTCCCCCTTTCCCTCTCCCTCTCGCCCCTCCCCCCGTAACCACCACACACTTATCAATGTCTCTTAGTTTCAATTTTATGTCCCACCTACGTATGGAATAATGCAGTTCCTGTTTTTTTCTGATTTAACATTATACAAAGTGAAATAAGTAAATCTTTTGCCTTTTTGATTGCATATTTTGATTAAGCACGGGTGCGTCCATGTAGCATAGCATCAGCTGTGCAGCATGTGAGTAATGAAGTACTTACTTTGGGAGCATGAAATGGCAGGTTTAGTTCGAAAGTTACACCTTAGGAGCCTTGACAGTCGGCATTGAAAAGTTTCCTACAGCTAAGGTTCTGTCAGACTTTGGGGGTAGAAGTTCCTGCACCATCTACGTAACTGCATCAAACACTCTCCTGTTTGACCAGTGAGCTGTCAGCTCCCCAAATCCTTGGCCGGGTCTTTAGTGTATCCTACTGCTGGGCTGAGACAGTGGTATACTTGAAATGAGGAATGAAACCCGCTGGTGGTTTTGGTATGACATTTTTATTTATGCCATGCAAAGATGGAATTACAGGACTGGCTTTAAAGCAAATTGAGCATCCTGAATAAAGACTTTCAGTGTCTTCTTGTCGAAATTCCAGTGTCCTGCAGAAAGGTCTCACTGTGGCCAGTAAGGCTTTGTGGGCACTGGCCCCTTCCTGCCCTTCCAGCCCATCTCCTGCTGCTGCTCCCCGCCGCACCGTCACACTGCGGGCCCAGGGAGGCGTGGTGCCGTCAGACTGTGCAGGGTCCTTGCGTTTCTTCCAGCCCATCTCCTGCTGCTGCTCCCCGCCGCACCGTCACACTGCGGTGCCCAGGGAGGCGTGGTGCCGTCAGACTGTGCAGGGTCCTTGCGTTTCTTCCAGCCCATCTCCTGCTGCTGCTCCCCGCCGCACCGTCACACTGCGGTGCCCAGGGAGGCGTGGTGCCGTCAGACTGTGCAGGGTCCTTGCGTTTCTTCCAGCCCATCTCCTGCTGCTGCTCCCCGCCGCACCGTCACACTGTGGTGCACAGGGAGGCGTGGTCCCGTCAGACTGTGCAGGGTCCTTGCGTTTCTTCCAGCCCATCTCCTGCTGCTGCTCCCCGCCGCACCGTCACACTGTGGTGCACAGGGAGGCGTGGTGCTGTCAGACTGTGCAGGGTCCTTGCGTTTCTGTTTCCCTCTTGCTGAAGCTCTGCCTTTTCTTTGCATGTAGGAGCCTCCTCATCTTTCCCTCCACTCAAGGCTGGGCCAGCCTCCCTCCTACCAGCCCAGGTTCCCCTCTTCCCTGATCACTTGGCTCATTCTACTGTAACACCGTTTTCCAGCTCATTGAAACGGGGCCTTGGCTAAGTTCTGATCATCTAGGAGGATGTGAAGATGTAGAAGATCTACTTTTTAGAGTGATAAATCGGAGGTTCTGCGACTGATAGTCACAGGCCGATTCCTCTATGAGAAGAGGCATCATCATCAGAGAGGTTGAATAGGCCAACTTAGCACCTTTCACAATTGCTCTTTTAAACATTGAGCCAAAATTCATATAACATAAAATTAACCATTTTAAAGTGTATACTCATAATTGCTTTTGAATGGATTAGGTGTATAGTTGGTATTGTTCCTTTTAGAGATTTCCAAGACACACTCTCTCTTTAATTAGAATTTTGGTAAATTTCCAAAATACCTCATAACTGGCTTTAGTTTGCCACTGGATACTAACTGCTTTGTGAAATTTCATAAAGCAGAAAAAAATACTCAGTTAAGCTAACACACTCTAAAAACATTAAATTACTTAAAATAGCACTTTATTATCCAAATGTAAGGTTAGAAATTATTTTCTCTTACTTCAGATAGACCTTGATAAGAACATAGCTTGATTTAACATCATGAGGATGAGAATGTTTATAAAACCTGAAATTCTGTGTAACAGTGTCCTCTCAATATTTGTGTGACAGTAATATGAGATGACTTGTGACTGACCCTTAACCTCAGCAAAGGTCTCCAAAACTTCAGCCAGGCAGATCCATTTTTGATTGATTGGGGAGTTAAGAGAGCCCGTGAGGAATTTGTACAGCGTAGAAAGTTGTATTCTGAGTTTAGAAGGAAAATAATAGGAATCACTGGGAAGGGTAAGTAAATACAAGAAAGAGCTCACCGGCATGTCTGCTGCAGGATGGAGGAGGCGAGGTCGGGTGCACAGACCCCACTGAGGAGGAACGTTCTCTCCCTGTAGGGGCACCTCTGCACAGTGTTAACACTGTGGTGCTACTTGCGGCATTAAAAAAATGAATTATTACTTGGCCATGCTTTCAGATGCACAGAAATTCTCAAGGACTGATTAAAATAACAACTGTTGAAGAAAACAAAACTGACCTACAATTGCATCCCTAAATTTATAAACCACATAACCCCATTGATTTGTCAAATGTGCAAATTCTCGGTGCCAAGTCAGTTGAGAAAAAAACCCAAATCAGAAGAATCTGTCTGTATAAAGATAGTTGGCAACAGAGAAGATCAGGGGCAGGAGAAACTTGGCAAGCAGGGATGTCTAGGAAGCCCTGAGGAAGCATGTGGAAGTGAGGCGGTGTTGGACAGCCAGTCTGGTTAGAGCCTCCTGCTGGGGAGGGTGCAACGTTGTTTCTGGGTGAGTTGACTGAGTTGAATCCTGGAGTTGGTGCTCATTTGGTAACAGCTGTGTCTAAGAAAATTGGAAAGAGTTGAAGCTTGCAAACAAACTGCAAATAGATGACCGTGTTTTGTTCAGGGAGGGAATAGCTTAGCCTATTTTGTGTTGGTGAGCTAAAATGTGAAAGAAATGAGGCAGAACACATAGCCATCTGTGTTGGACTTGTAGAATGTTGCTTAAGAAATGGTATTTTCCTATGAGGATTATTAAAAGAGAACAGTGAATTGGTGATCATCTTCGTTCTTCCACACCTCACCCTCTGTGCAGGGTGGTACTTCATTAACTGAGACTCCTACAAAGCAAAGTAAGCAATAAAAGACTGTTTAGATTGTACCAGCTTCCCAAAAACCCATTGAATTCTAGGCAAGTGAATTTCTCGAAACAACTTGAAGCCCATCAATGTGTAAGAAATCCCCAGCTACCACCGAAGGGGACTCCCAGGTTCCTTGGAGGTTGGGTAGCATTTTATTGACAGTCTTGACTGCCAGTACCAATCTATACCTCACTTCCCTAAAGTGCTCTTATCCAGTTGCGCCCCCACCTCTGTCCTACAACCATCCCCATCAACAAGGGGTGAGACTATACATTCCTTAGTGTCTGTGGGAACCTGAAATAACCTGCCCCTTCCTAGCAGCGTGACTTTAGGCAAGTTTGCACAGTTTTGAGCTTGAGATGCCTGTGAGCCATCCACACAGTGCCTAAACAGCAGCTGATAGGTGCTAGCTGCTCAAAAGAAAGGTCCAACCTGGAGGATTCATCAGCATAGAGATAGTAATTGAAGCCTTGGCTTGGATAGAATTGTATAAGGGCAGTGCAGCTAATGAAACGAGAAAGGGCACTGGCAGTGTTTTTAAATTTTCTTGGGCAAATGTTTATTGGGTCTGTATTGTAATCAGTGAGAAAAGTGACCAGGGCAGGCTTGCTAGCATTAGATCATTGATTCACCAGCCACGCATGGGCCCTCACACTCCCTACTCCTGGGTTCAGTGAATGCCCTCCTGGTGTTCATTACCCTAGTTAGACTCACTCAGCATGTAAGCAGCTGATGATTTGCTCATCTGGTTCAGGAGTACAGCAGCAAAGACTGAGAGCCCGCTACCCTCCGCCCGAACAGTTTGGAGCACATCATGTCTTGAAGCTGGCATGTGGCAGGATGTCACGTGCGGGGTGGAGCTCCTGTGTGTGGAGCCTTTCCCTTGCTCTCAGTGCTTCTACTGCGATTCTGCTTGAAAGTGTTCTTTCTATGAAGTCAGTGGCCTTCCATGATCCTGAGCAGGGGCAGCTCTGCATCTCAGAGATCTAAGGAAGGAAGTTCCTCCCTACCTGAGCTCAAGCTTCTGGAGTGGAAATTAAAAACAAACAAACAAAAAAGGGAGCTGCTACTTTATTCACTAATTTCACAAGCATGCATTAGTGACCAAGGTTTTAGAAATACTGTGGTTGGCAAGACAGACAAGGTCCTTGCTTTATGGGCATTCAGATCTGGAAGAAATATATGATAAAATAGTTGCTGGCGACTGAAGCGCTCTGATGAAAAATAATTGAATAGTCTTCCTTAGCCAGAGAAGGCTTCTCAGAGGAGGGGCTGTTTATGCTGAGTCCTGCAGGAGGCAAAGGAGATAGATGTAGGAGAAGAGTCAAGAGGAGTTAAAGAACAAGTGAAAGGTCAAGGAGGAGAGGGCCTGGTAGTTCCAGAAAGTGCAAGGACTGTGCTGTCTGAGAGTGTCTCCTCGGGTAGCCTGCAAATTGCCCTGTGATAAATTACAGTAGTGACCGAAAGGCCATGGTGGCCTTGGACTCTGCTTCTTTTCATTATAGTTCTTATTTCAAAGACCTAACGAGTATACCCAAAACGTGGCTTGTGTGTGTGTGTGTGCTGATTTTTAAAAGGCAGGGTGGCAAGAATCTTGCCTGGAACTGGGCTGAAGCCTTTTAAAACTGACACTTAAAGATATTTGTATACGGCCCTGGCTGGTTGGCTCAGCGGTAGAGCGTCGGCCTGGTGTGCAGGAGTCCCGGGTTCGATTCCCGGCCAGAGCACACAGGAGAAGCGCCCATCTGCTTCTCCACCCCTCCCCCTCTCCTTCCTCTCTGTCTCTCTCTTCCCCTCCCGCAGCCAAGGCTCCATTGGAGCAAAGATGGCCCGGGCGCTGGGGATGGCTCTGTGGCCTCTGCCTCAGGCACTAGAATGGCTCTGGATGCAACAGAGCAAAGCCCCAGATGGGCAGAGCATCGCCCCCTGGTGGGTGTGCCGGATGGATCCCGGTTGGGCGCATGCGGGAGTCTGACTGACTGCCTCCCTGTTTCCAGCTTCGGAAAAATGAAAAAAAAAAATATTTGTATACAAATTCTTTTCGATGTTTGGATTTAATGCTGCCATTGTAGGATGCCAGTAGGCTTGTTCTTGAACATATGTGCCTACTGCCAACCAGAAACCTCCCTGGGATTTGCCATCTCCACTACAGCCAGTATTCCAGCCGGAGTGCTGAACCAGGTGGTGGTGAAGCGCCGTTGTTTGTACTTGGATTTCCCAAAGGCCACATACAGGATAGCAAGAGGGAAAAAAGAAAGGAAACAGTAGGTGTGGGGACTGCTTGCGAGCATTGTGAGTGAATTGCATAGTATTTGATAAGCTGAAATTCAGTCTCAGAAAATGTTCCAATTAAAATTTTATCATGGTAACCTGTGCAGCCATTTTAAAAAATATTCTCCCCTCTAGTTTATTCTTTTTCTCCTATGACTATAATACATGTTTCTTTTTGTTGAAATTTACAGCTGTGATTCAGAGCATCACTGGTGAAAAAAAAAAAAGGCATACATGGGTCCACCCGAGACCATATCTTAGCAAACAGAGTTCGTATTCAGCCCTTCCTTTTCACATCTTTCTTAGTCTCTAGGGAAAGTGCCTTTATCTGGGGCCAATCTTGGGAGCTCAGGGGAAATATAAATGCGATAGAAAAGAAAAAGTGAATTTTGCATTGATAGCTACTTGGATTCAAGTTCAGGCTTTATTTTTATGAGTTGTGCATCTTCAGGTAAGTTACTTTGTCAATTGAGACCACAGTGTTTCCATTCATAACTAAAAATAAATGTAAACTTCATAGGCTATTTTGAAAGTTAAATAATATGCACATAGTGCTTAGCACAGGACCAGCCATTAATATTGCTAGCCTGTTTCTACAGACTGCCCTAGCCGTACTGTGGGCATAATTTTTGTCTCAGGATTTGGTAATGAGCGCCTTGCTGGTGGCCCCGTGCGTTAGGAGGGGCAGCTCGCTGAGAAGATCGGGACCCCAGTTCCCCTTCTGTAGACTTGGGGAGTGGCCTGAGCACTTAGATGAGCTGAGAGCTGTGCTGCACCTTGTGAGGATTCACGTTGCACTTAATATTTAATTAACATATGCACTGACTTCATTAGAAGCAGTTAAAGAAACAGCTTCAGGTAAAGACTTGAAATTTTTGTGCTTCTGGCTCTTAGATGCTCACGTTTTCTATCCTTTGAGGGTTTCTTATATAGTGTTTTATTGTCGTTTTTTAATTTGCTGATTCCCCCTAATAATCAGAGCTGCTACTTGAAACAATTCCAGCATTAGGATGAAGTTAGATGTGGTTGTTTGGTTTTATTTATAAGTAGACCCAGGGTATCCATGGAGTATAAAGCTAGATTTAAATAAATATATATATATATATATATATAGATAGATAGATAGATATAGATAGATATATAGATATATAGATATTCAAAACATAGACACATTTGTGTATAGTTGCTAGCCAAAAATGACAATTCCTTTAAGATGATAAGGTAAAATTTGCTGTTTATTATTTAAGGGCTTTCTCACCCACCTTATAATCAGGTTTTTAATTTACAAGCCAAAAGAGTTAAATTGTGCTTAGTTAAAATATATTTTTAGAATCATAACTTTCTTCAGGGCAGTAGTTTTCAAACTTGAATGTGCATTAGAATCCTTTAAAGGGCTTATGCAAATACAGAGTTCTCTGACCCTCAGCCTCAGAGCTTTTGATTCAGGGGTTCTGGAGTAGGGCTTAAGCACCTGCATTTCTAGCAGGTGCCTAGTGAGTTCTGGTGCTGAGTTAGGGACCACCTGAGGAGAATCATGGCTTGAGGGAAAATTTGTACAGGGTTACATGAGGAGCTTTCTCTCATCTTGTTTCTTTCTAACATGTGTTTTGTGGTGACATACAGTACTTTTTGCTGAGAATCCAAATGTATTCAATATATTTCTATTTGGCTTTTCACCACACTTGTTTCAAATTGGAAAATTGGGTTTATAGTAGCTAGTAGGAGGGTGGCAAGGTGTAAATCTCAAATAGACTTTTTAATGGATGGATAAGCTATTCTTTAGATGAAAATTTAATTATCAATGAGAACTCATTCATTTATTCATTAATTTATTCATTCATTCATAACACATTTATTGAGGACTTCTATGAATCAAGTATAGCTCTAAGTGTTCCAGATGTTCCATGAGTAAAGAAGGTAAGATTCCTTCCCTAATTTCGTCTAGGTATTGGATGGGGGATGGGAGGGGTAAAGGGAGGGACAATAAATATGTACATGCCAAGTAGAAAATGTTATAAAGAAGAATAAAGCTGGACAAAATTACAGAAGGTGATAGTGAGAGAGGGCTATTTTACATTGGGTGAGCAAAGGGGGCCGCCCAGGTAGTTGCTGCAGGTAGCAAGAGGTCTGAGCTCCTATATATTTGGGGAAGGAGGATGTTTCTGGTGGAGGAAAATGCTTCCAGGACAGGGAGGCAGAAGTGTCCTTGATGTTTAAGAACAGCAATTAGAACCCTTTGGGTGAGAGGGAAGGGGGATGATGAATGGCCCATGGATTTCATCCTTCCGTGAGAAGGGGTGTTGTGGGAGGATTTTGAGACATGCAGTGATGGGGTCTGCCTTGCCTTTACAAGGAGGAGCAGTCTGGCTTCTTGTGGAGAACCAAAAGAAAGCATCCCATGTAATGTAACATGACTGAAGGGTGAGTAAAACCCTGTCAGAGTTCTTGCTGCACGCACGGCAGAAATCAGCAGTCAGTCACAGAGTCCATTCCCAGTGGTCTGGATATTGATGGGCATGACATCGCAGCTGTAGGCAGCACTGAGCTTGGAGTGTGCACATCAAATGAGATCTCGTTCTATCTGTCCCAACAGTTCATATACCGAATGGCTTTCGAATGCATCATGTATCCTTTGAAGTGGTCTAGGCATCTGCTCCAGATTCATCCAGTCATCTACAATATACTCTGCTTACAAAAATTAGGGGATATTTTATAGCTTCGTGTTCATTTTGAAATATCCTCTAATTTTTGTGAGCAGTATATATTGAGCATTTTGAGGAAGACAATACAAAAGTCCATGAGTCAATGAGCTTGATAATTTCAGCTCGAAAGTGCTGTGAAGAAAAACAATGTGATTGAGATCTGAAAAATGAGAAGCTGACCATTTAAATAATAGGGGAATGACATTTGGTGCAGGGAGCAGCAGGTGCATGGTCCCGTGGCAAGATGGACTGAAGGGTGTGTGTCCAGGGCACATTCCCTGTTTTTCCTGAGTTTGCATGTATCATTTTGGTTCATGCAGAGTGTGAGCTCTGCAGTGCTCTCCCTGTGATGTGACTGGAGAGTCTCTGATTCATTTATCTGGGTGATGCCTACATCAGCTCTGGCCCTCCTGACACTCCTCTTCCCAAACACTTCTCTTCTCCTGCACGGACTTCCACTTTGTCTTCCTTCCCCTAATTTAGTTCTATCTTATCCTTTTTTATTTTAGCAGTTAGCAATGCTGAGGAGGATTTTCTGGGGGAATATGTGGGGATGGGTTTCACGTGGCATTTATATAGTGATAAACTTATTAGTTTGGGGACAGTTAAAATCTGAATTTTATTCTGTTCTGAAATGCAGCATTTTGACTTTGATTTAATAATAGCTATTTGGTTATATAAAGTAGGATTTTAGCTTTTGTAGGAACTAATTAGATAGGAATTGGATTAAGCACCTGTTTTCTGGTTAGCTTTCAGCCTAGTTGGGCATACCTTCTTCTGTTTGCACACATGTCAGCACAGGCAGCCACAGCAGCCTCAGATATGACACTGAGGAAGGCCACACAATGCTGACAGCATAACTTCTAGAAGAACGTTCTTTTGGGTTATGCTGTGATAGTGGGATTCAGATTCTGTTGGATTTGAAAATCAAGGTGCTCCCATTGCTGTCAGGACAGATGCAGACCAGGGAGAACCGAGGGCTGTGCTTCTGATGGAGCTGGTGGCCTGGGGGGCATCGTTTCCCTTGTGAGATGTTACTGGATATTGCTAAGTATAAACAAATGAAAATTATAGTAAAAGAAAGTCATAGTCCAGAAACCGTGGAAGACAGGTTGCTCAAAGGCAGCACTTCACAGAGCATTAATATGCTAGTGTACGTGTGACTGTCCCAGTGGGGACTGCAGTCTGCAGGCTTGCACACACGTTTGCCCCAGACATTTTAATTAAGGCACTGGTATTCTGGGAAACACTCTTTGACAGTGGTCTCTCTCGGCAGTCTTAAATATCTCACACATTTTGTTGGTTTGGTAGACAGTGTATTTTGATCAGAAGTTTGTCTTTTACCTTCCCATCGTGTTATATATTGGCATTCCACAAGCATCATTCCAAATGTCAATTTTTAATGTCGACTATTATAATGGTTAAAGTTTTCTAGATCTAGCTGTAAATTTTTTTACTAAACTCAGCAATTAAACAAATAACTCAGAACATCTGTTTTTGTGACAAGTGTCAGAAAGCCAACTGCAATGTGTTTTGGCAAAAAAAGAGTTTGGACATATCAGGAGAGAGATTTGTAAACTGAGAGAGTGTCAGCAGGGTCTGCTTCACTCCGTCTGCTGGATTTCCTCGTCCTCCACAATCATCTGAGTCTTCAGGAAGAACTTTGTCTGTGTGGCAAATGGAATCCAGCAGGCCTGGGCACAGCCTTTTCAGTGCGAATCAAACTTATCTTTGCCATCTTCTGACAGTCCCAGGTTTAAATCTCATTGGCCTGCTTTGGGTCCTGTGACTCCTTCCCTGCCACCGTCTCTTAGCCCTGTGATGGGCCAGGCGAGGCTGTGTGCTGTCTCTCACTCCGAGGGGTCTGGCCAACCCCACTGTGACCACATGCACAGTGCCAGGGAAGGGCCTTGGGGGATGGATGCCCAGAAGTAAACGGAGCTGCTGTGGCCCAGGGGATATACATCCAGCCAGTAAAAGTTATACGTATTTCATTCACCTGCCTTTTTTGTTTATTGATTTGTGAAAACCTCTTTTCCTGTATGTGAAATGAAAAAGATTTCAGTTCATTGACCTTCTAGTTAGTTTAAGCTGCACCAGTTACGTTTGTTAGATACTTAGGTGATGATGGAGTCAATAAGTGGAAGAGATGTCACAAAAATACAATCAGCAGGTCCTGGCAATGGATTCAGCATGTGGACACATGAGAGGGAGGATTCAAGGATGACTTCAGATGTTCCAGATGGGACTAGACGAGGAGCCCCCTGTCAGTGAGCTGCTCTCCTGGGGGAAGGGGCGGGTGGCTGTGCTGTGGCTCTTTTCATTTGGTGTCACCATGGCCTGGCATAGTTAATTCTCAATGATGTACATATTTTTCATTGTTGTAGAATCAGGAGACTTTGTTTCTTTAATAGACATAAAGGAGCAAAGGAAAGACTCAAGAGAGAAGATGCTGAGTGTGAAAATGGAAGTGAAATGCACTAGGGTTGCTGGGAGCAGTTTGGCACAGGGAATGTGGACCGCACCTCCATTGATTCTTTATGGGAAAATCCAACCTTATCTTTACTTCAAAACAGAACTTCCTCTGGTTAAGTGTAGGCATATTTTCTCATGAGGAACAAACAGTAGGTGGAATGCTTTATCCTGTAACAACATTACAACACTGTTCAAGGGAAGTGTTTATGGAGCATTTTTCTCTTAAAGTCACTGATGTCTGGGTCTCAGAGGGATGATGTGTTTTCAAATGTTTCCATTTGTGAGTGGCAAATTGCACTCGATGCCACATTTTAGTGACATAACATCACATTACCTCAACGAGGGCAATTTGGGACACAAAAATCATAGTCAGGAAATATTCACATTTGTTTTTTGTAGGTAGCTGTAGTTCAACTATTTTCCCAAGGCTAGGATTAATGTAGAAAAATAAAACCACAAAGCTGGCGATGTGTCAATAATTTCTTTTTCAGTAGTCTGAACTCAGTGATTCCCTGTTTTAAAATAAATCATTTTTAGTGTTTCCTTTAATATCCTAAAATGAAAGTAATCAGTAATTCATCCTTTAACAGATCTAATTCTTAAAGTCATATAGGGACCTAACTATGGAAAATAAAAATGAAAAGAAAGTAACTTAAAATAAATGATGCATGTGTATCAATAGTACCTGCTTCAGCCCCCAGTTCAGAGGCATCGTGAGGAGGGGGCAGGTTCTGGCTTGGCAGCTATAGTGTGGGGCCTGAGAATCTGCATCTCCAACACACTCCCGGGGGCCGCACTTTGAACAGCAAGGTTGTGGAGGCCAGAAGGAAGAACAGCTGCTTGCACCTGTGCACAGACTCCCCACAAGTGCTTCAGCCGTAAAGCCCACTGCTGCAGATGCCGTGAATGGGCTCCTGAAAGCTATAGCCGTGCTGCTGTTCGTCATGCAGTTTTCCGGGATGGTGATCAAACCTTAGTAATGTTCAACGGAGAGGGGCAGCGGTTTCCTCTCATGGTCTCAATTTTGCATGCGCTGTATATTGAAACAGTAAAAAACATGTTTTGCATTTATGCGAGCAGAAGGAGGGTTCTAGGCTCAGATGCTTGGCAGTGCTGATCTGATGCATGCCATAGCAAGGTTCTTTGAGACGCCCACCCACCAACTCCTGAGACTGCTCCCTTGCTCTCTGTATTTAGAAAATACTCCACAGACTTCCAGATTGCCTCACAGGGGGAGGTGCCATCTGTCGAGAACTCTCAACCCAAAGACCAATAAAAGCAAATAGGCCACAGGGAGGTTCATAGGACTTAAGTGAATACCCACAGTTTATTTAAGCAAATTGTCCCCCAAGCCAGGACTCAAAGAAAATAGGGTCACAGTCACTGCACCAGCATGACCAGCAAGTGGTACATTCTTTTCAGAGGTGTTTTCTCTGCTGTTCAACCTTCCCCTGGCAATTGGGAGATAAGTTGCGGTGCCAGATTCGCAGCTGACAGAATCGTTTGGCACCGTGTTGCCAGAGGGTGTTAAGTGGAGGCCTGTGAAGCATCTGAAGCAAATGAAGATAATTGTTTTTTTTTGGGGGGGGGGAGGGAGTATGACTTCCTGGTGATCACAGATGGATCAGATCAGTGTTTCTAGCCTCCTCTCCATCTGTCTGGTGGCCTGGTGTTTGCCGCCTCAGGGATCACTGGTGCCCCGTACGGGAGGGGTCTGTTCTTAGGGCGCAGTCCCCTGAAGGTCTGCATGCAGCCCGGTGGTCCTCCTGGAAGCCTTGTTTCTAAAATGGAAAAGTCAGAATTGGCTGGATGGGAATAGTAGTAATACGTAGAATGGGTTTATTAATTGTCTCACAAGCGGTAGTTATATTCAAGAGATTATCATTTCTAAATTCAATTTACTGCTTCAGTTAGTTTCTAAAATACTTGACCCCTCAGACAGGCCACATTCTTTGACATGGTGCTTGATAAGAAATGTATATGTTATGGATGATTTTCCCCCTTTGGATGGCAACTATTTTTAATAACTCTGAAAGTATAGAATATATTCATTATAGACTATCATAAAAATAAATTGGAAATTTGAGAAAAAAATTAACAAGCAGATAACAGTATGTATAATCCCACCACCCAGAAATGACAGTCACTAACAAGTACATTGTGTCCTCTTGATCTTTTTTAAATGCATAAATGTACAAGTGCATACTCACATTTTAACAAAATCAGCATCGGTCCTCTAGTTTTATATGTTAGTATTTTTACTTAAAAGTATAAAGTATATATCTTGGTTGTTTTTTTTTTGGTTGGTTTTTTTTTTTTTTTTTTTTTGGTGACAGAGACAGAGAGAGAGACAAATAGGGACAGACAACCAGGAATGGAGAGATGAGAAGCATCAATTCTTTGTTGTGGCACCTTAGTTGTTTATTTATTGCTTTCTCTCATGTGCCCTGACTGGGGGGCTACAGCAGACCGAGTGACCCCTTGCTCAAGCCAGCGACCTTGGGCTCAAGCTAGTGAGCCTTGCTCAAACCAGTTGAGCCTGCGCGTAAACCAGTGACCTTGATATTTTGAACCTGGGTCCTCCATATCCCGGTCCCATGCGCTATCTACTACTGTGCCACCGCCTGGTCAGGCTAAAGTATACATCTTAATATGTTTATTTTTAGCAATAATAGAAAAATTTGAGGTAACTGTAGATTCATATGTAGTCTTATGAAATAGTACAGCAAGGTCCCTTGTATACTTTGCACAGTTTCCACCAATTAATATTTTACAAAACTAGTACAGTGTGGCCCCTGCTCTATCATGGGTTAGGTTCCAGAACTCCTGTGATAGCCAAAGTCTCTGCAGTACTGACCTTATATTTATTTTATTATTTATATTTTAAGGCTTTATAAACCCTCCTCACACTCTTAGAAACCTTTCCCACACTGTTATTAACCTTTCCCACACTTATTTTGCTTATTTTACTGCAAAATAATTAAAATAATATATAAAAATATCTATATATCACAAAATCCCTAGATATAGTGAAAAATACGCAATACAAAATTAGATATATATACAATATAACAATCTGCGATACAGTGAGACTGCAAAAGTGAACCCCAATACGGTGAGGGACGGCTGTACAGTGCAGCATCTAAGACATTGACGGGGACCCCAGCCTCCTACAGATTTCTCCATTTCCACCCAGGCTCTACTATGTCTCTGAGTGTACAGTGGTGCCTTGAGATACAAGCAGACCAACATACAAATTTTTTAAGATACGAGCTGAGACTCGGTCTGTTTTTTTTTAATTAACTTTAATGGGGTGACATTGATAAATCAGGGTACATATGTTCAGAGAAAACATCTCTAGGTTATTTTAACATTTGATTATGCTGCATTCTCATCACCACAAGTCCAATTGTCTTCCGTCATCTTCTAACTGGTTTTCTTTGTGCCCCTCCCCTCCCCCAACCCCCTTCTTCTTCTCCCCCCCCCTTTAATCCGCACATTCTTGTCCATGTTTCTGAGTCTCATTTTTATGTCCCACCTATGTATGGAATCATACAGTTCTTAGTTTTTTGTGATTTACTTATTTCACTCAGTATAATGTTATCAAGGTCCATCCATGTTGTTGTAAATGATCCGATGTCATCACTTCTTATGGCTGAGTAGTATTCCATAGTATATATGTACCAAAGCTTTTTAATCTACTCGTCGTCCTCTGATGGACACGTGGGCTGTTTCCAGATCTTCACTATTGTGAACAATGCTGCCATAAACAAGCATTTCTGCTTTTCAAACAGTGCTATGGAGTTCATGGGGTATATTCCTAAAAGTGAGATAGCTGGGTCAAAAGGCAGTTTGATTTTTAACTTTTTGAGGAATCTCCATATTGTTTTCCATAGTGGCTACACCAGTCTGCATTCCCACCAGCAGTGCAGGAGGGTTCCCTTTTCTCCACATCCTCCGCAGCACTTACTCTGTGTTGTTTTGTTGATGAGTGCCATTCTGACTGGTGTGAAATGATATCTCATTGTGGTTTTAATTTGCATTTCTCTAATGATTAGTGATGTTGAGCATTTTTTCATATGCCTATTGGCCATCTGTATGTCCTCTTTGGAGAAGTGTCGATTCATTTCTTTTGCCCATTTTTTAATTGGATTATTTGTCTTCCTGGTATTGAGTTTTACAATTTCTTTATAAATTTTGGTTATTAACCCCTTATCAGACATATTGTCAAATATATTCTCCCATTGTGTAGTTTGTCTTTTTATTCTGTTCTTACTGTCTTTAGCTGTGCAAAAGCTTTTTAGTTTGATATAGTCTCATTTGTTTATTCTGTCTTTTATTTCACTTGCCTGTGGAGATAAATCGGCAAATATATTGCTGCGAGAGATGTCAGAGAGCTTACTGCCTATATTTTCTTTTAAGATACTTATGATTTTATGGCTTACAGTTAAGTCTTTTATCCATTTTGAGTTTATTTTTGTGAATGGTGTAAATTGGTGGTCTAGTTTCATTTTTTTGCAGGTAGCTGTTCAATTTTTCCAACACCATTTGTTGAAGAGGCTATCTTTACTCCAATGTATGCTCTTACCTCCTTTGTCAAATATCAGTTGTTCATAAAGGTGTGGGTTTATTTCTGGGTTCTCTGTTCTGTTCCATTGATCTATATGCCTGTTCTTATGCCAGTACCATGCTGTTTTGAGTACAATGGCTTTGTGGTATAACTTGATATCTCGAAGTGTGATACCTCCCACTTTATTCTTCCTTTTCAAGATTGCTGAGGCTATTTGTGTTCTCTTTCGATTCCATATAAATTTTGGAATATGTGTTCTATATCTTTGAAGTAAGTCATTTGTATTTTAATCAGTATTGCATAGAATTTATAAACTGCTTTGGGTAATACAGACATTTTAATGATGTTTATTCTACCTAGCCATGAGCATGGTATATGCTTCCACTTGTTTGTATCTTCCTTGATGTCTTTTTATCAATGTTTTATAATTTTAAAGTATAAGTCTTTAATCTCCCTGGTTAAATTTATTCCTAGATACTTTATTTTTTTTGGTTGCAATGGTGAAGGGGATTACTTTCTTAATTTCTCTTTCTGACAGATCATTGTTAGTGTATAAAAATGCCTCTGATTTCTGAGTATTAATTTTATATCCTGCCACATTGCTGAATTCATTTACCAGGTACAGTATTTTTTTGACTGAGACTTTAGGGTTTTCTATATACAATATCATATCATCTGTAAATAATGATAGTTTTACTTCTTTTTTTCCAATTTTGATGCCTTTTATTTCTTCTTCTTGTCTGATTGCTGTGGCTAGGACTTCCAGTACTATGTTGAATAAGAGTGGTGAAAGGGGGCACCCCTGCCTTGTTCCTAGTCTTAAGGGGATTGCTTTTAATTTTTGCCCATTGAGTATGATATTGGCTGTGGGTTTGTCATAGATGGCTTTTATCATGTTGAAGTATGTTCCCTGTATTCCCACTTTGTTGAGAGTTTTGATCATGAATGGGTGCTGGATTTTATCGAATGATTTTTCTGCATCTATTGATATTATCATGTGGGTTTTCTCCTTCCTTTTGTTTATGTGATGAATCACATTGATTGATTTGTGAATATTGTACCAGCCTTGCCTCCCAAGGATAAATACTTGATCATGGTGTATGATTTTTTTCATATATTGCTGGATCCGGTTTGCTAATATTTTGTTGAGGATTTTAGCATCTAAATTCATCAGGGATATTGGCCTATATTTTCTTTGTTTGTGTTGTCTTTGCCTGGCTTTGGTATCAGAATTATACTCACTTCATAAAAGGAGCTTGCAAGAGTTCCTTCCTCTCGAATTTTTTGAAATAGCTTGAGAAGGATAGGAGTTAGTTCTTCTTTGAATATTTGGTAGAATTCACTTGTGAAGCTATCAGGCCCAGGACTTTTCTTTTTTGGGAGTTTTTTGATAACTGTTTCAATCTCATTTGTTATAATTGGTCTGTTTAGGTTTTCTGATTCTTCCAGATTGATTTTTGGAAGATTATATGTTTCAAGGAATTATCCATTTCATCTAGGTTGTCTAGTTTTTTGGTGTACAGTTCTTCATAGTATTTTCTTACAATTTTTCCTGTTTCTGTTGTGTCAGTTGTTATTTCTCCACTCTCATTTCTAATTTTATTTATTTGAGTCCTCTCTCTTTTTTTCTTCGTGAATCTGGTTAAAGGTTCATTGATCTTGTTTACCTTTTCAAAGAACCAGCTCCTGGTTTCATTGATCCTCTGTATTGTTTCTTTAGCCTCTATGTCATTTATTTCTGCTCTGATGTTTATTATTTTCTTTCTTCTACAACATTTAGGCTTTACTTGTTGTTCTTTTTCTAGTTCTTTTAGATGCAGGGTCAAGTTGTTTGTTTGAGCTTTTTCTAACTTTTTGAGGTATGCTGTAATGCTATGAACTTCCCTCTCAGTACTGCTTTTGCTGTGTCCCATAAATTTTGAGTTGACGTATGCTTGTTATCGTTTGATTCTAAGAATTTTTAAATTTCTTCTTTGATCTCATTGTTTACCCATTCGTTATTTAATAACATGCTATTTAGTTTTTAAGTGTTTGAGTATTTTTAGTTTTTCTGTAGTGGTTGATTTCTAGTTTCATTCCATTGTGATCAGAGAAAGTGCTCAATATGATTTCAATCTTCTTAAATTTGTTGTGACCGCTTTTGTGCCCTAACATGTGGTCTATCCTAGAGAATGTAGCATGAGCACTTGAAAAGAATGTATATTCTGCTGTTTTAGGGTGAACGATTCTGAAGATATTTATTAAATTCAGTTGATCTAGTATATCCTTTAAGTCTGCTATTTCTTTGTTTATTTTCTTTCTTGAGTATTGGTCTAGTGTTGTTAGTGGGGTATTGAAATCCTCAGCTATTATAGTATTGCTGTTGATCTCGGTTTTTAAATCCATCAAAGTCTGCTTTATATATACGGTCTATTGGAAAGTTCTGTCCGTTTTTGGAATAAAAGAAAATACAAATTTTTCTTACTGTCAATAAACTTTATTAAATAATATAATTGCCATTATTATTAATGATTTCTTGCCAGCGTGAGGGCAATTTGTATATCCCATTTTTGAAAAATGTTTTATCTTTTGAGGCAAAAAATTGAACCAGTGCTTGTTTGATATCTTATTCATTTTTGAATTTTTTTGCCTTTCAAAAAAGTTTGTAAGGACAAAAACAAGTTATAGTTGGAGGGTGCTAAGTCCGGGGAATATGGTGGATGTGACAGAATTTCCCAGCCTAGTTCTGCAATTTTTTGACGAGTCTCCAAAGCAGCATGTGGCCTGGCATTATCATCATGCAGTATGATGTTCTTCCTATTGAACATCGCTGGCCTCTTTTCTTGGACTGCTGTCTTTAAATTAATCAGTTGCTGACAATACTTCTCCGAATTGAGCTTTTCATTCAGTTTTAAAAGCTCATAATGTATTGGTCCTCGAATGTCCGACCATATACACAACATTCTCTTATTCAGAGTCAAATTTGGTTTAGAGGTGGAAGGGCTAGGTTTTCCAGGTTCACAATATGCCGTTTTCCTTACGATGTTTTTGAAGGTAATCCACTTTTCATCCCCAGTTATCATCCGGTTCAAGAAGGGCTCGATTTTGTTCTGAGCAAGCAGAGATGTGCATATGACAACTCGATCATTCAAATTCTTCTGACTTAATTCACGTGGCACCCATCTTGCATATTTCCTCACCAATCCAATCTCATGAATATGGTCCAAAATGGTTTGCTGAGCTGAATTAAGCCTTTCTGCAATCTCCGATGTTGTCAGAAAAGGATCTTGCTCCAATATAATCTTAACAACATCGTCATCAATCAAAGATGATCACCCAGAACGTGGCTTATCAGAAAGGTCAAAATCACCTGTGAATTTTTTGAACCATCTTCTGCATGTCCTATCAGAAACTGTACCTTCACCAAACACTTTCAACAAATTTCTACATGCTTCTGCAGCATTTCTTACTTGTTGAAATTCGTAAAAATTACAGTGGTGTAAATGAACTTTATCAGTAGCCATGGGTAAACTATGGTTTCACACAAGACTAACATGAATCAACTTTGTTTTAGTTAATTTTCTACATCAATATGTATACATTAAGTGATAAAAATAGAGAGGCACACATGCGCCAAACAAACATGTGCTTACATGTGGAAACTTGTTGTTATAGAAACGGACAGAACTTTCTGGTAGATCTGATATTTAGGTGCTCCTATATTAGGTGAGTAGATATTTATAATGATTATATCTTCCTGTTGGATTGCTCCCTTTATCATTATGTAGTGACCTTCTTTATCTCTTACTGTAGCCTTTGTTATAAAGTCCATTTTGTCCGATATAAGTATTGCTATCCCAGCTTTTTTTTCATTTCCATTTGCATGAAATATTTTTTTTCCATCCTTTTATCTTCAGTCTATGTGCATCTTTTGTTTTAAGGTGTGTCTCTTGTAGATAGTATATGTATGGGTCCTGTTTTCTTATCCATGCAGCTACCCTATGTCTTTTGATCGGATCATTTAATCCATTTACATTTAAGGTTATTGATATGTAGTTGTTTATTGCCATGTTATTCTTTAAGCTGTATTCCTCTTTTGCTATATTCTTTTTCTCCTTTGATCTGTTTACAACAGGTCCCTTAGCATTTCTTGCAGCATTGGTTTGGTTGTAGTGAATTCTTTGAGTTTTGTTTGTTTGTTTTTTGTCTGGAAAGCTTTTTATTTCTCCTTCAATTTTAAACGATAGCCTTGCTGGATAAAGTAGTCTTGGTTGTAGTTTCTTGTTCTGCATTAGTTTTAGTATTTCTTGCCATTCTCTTCTGGCCTCAAGTGTTTCTGTTGAGAAGTCGGAAGTCATCCGAATGGGGGCTCTTTTGTAGGTGATAGTCTTTTTTTCTCTAGCAGCTTTTAATATTTTCTCGTTATCACTTAGCTTTGGTATTTTAATTATGATGTGTCTTGATGTAGATTTCTTTGGGTTTCTCTTTAATGGAGTTCTCTGTGCTTCTTGAACTTGTGAGACGCTTTCCTGCCTTAATTGAGGGAAATTTTCAGCTATGATATGTTTGAACAAAGTCTCTATTCCTTGTTCTTTCTCTTCTTCTTCAGGAACCTATGATGCGAATGTTATTTCTCCTCATGTTGTCAGAGCTCTCTTAGAGTTTCCTCAAACTTTTTGAGTCTCTTTTCTTTTTTCTGCTCTGTTTCCGTGCCTTCATTTTTCTTGTCCTCTAACTCACTTATTTGATTCTCAGCTTCATCCACCCTACTTTTAATTCCTTCCATTGTGTTCTTCATTTCTGATATTGTATTTGTCATTTCTGACTGATTCTTTTTTATTATTTCAATGTCCATTTTTATATTTGCTATGTCTTTATTTAGGTGATCGTAATGACCATCTATTGTTGTTCTAATATCTTTGAGCATCCTAACAATCGTTAATTTAAACTCTGCATCTGGAAATTTGGTTATATCTGACTCATTCAGGTCCTTTACGGGGGATTTCTCTTGATTTATTTGTGTTGCATTTCTCTGCCTTCTATTTTGTCTGTGTAAAAGATGGTTTTGGCCACTGGAATCTACTGGGTGTGGCCTCTGTGTTTCCTAGGTGTGGTCTGTCTGCAGGCCCACCACCCCCTCTTTTTCTGCTGCTTAGGGTGTTCGGGTATGGTCGTTGCTGGTGCCTGCCTACTGAGGCTGTTGCTGTGGTTTCCTCCTCTCCTTCACAGGAGTGGCTATGATCACGTGCTCGGGTGTACAAGCTTCTGTGGCCTTGGCCTTCACCCTGCCCCTGTGGGAGGCCTTATGCACAGCCCTGAGGACAGGGGTGAGCACCTTTGCTCAGCTGCGGGTCTTCGCCTGATTCCATGTTTTTGCCCCACCCTTGCAGGAGGAGCCCACTTGTGGTACGGCTGCAAGCCTTGTCTCCTCGGGGCAGGTGGGACTGTGTGCCCACTCTCAGTAGCGGGTCTACGCCTGTTCTGAACTTTTGGCTGCACCCCTGCGGGAGGAGCCGGCTCTCAAGTCAGGGCACAGGCCTCGGTTTCGTGGGTGCAGCAAGGCTGTGCTCCTGCGCCCTTGCTCAAGGGCGGGTCTCCGCCCCTTCAGGGGCTTCTGCCCTTCCCCCGCAGGCTGGATTGCAGGCGTCCTGTAGCTGGGCTTCACCACTTTTGCACATCTCCTTCTCCCTAGCTGGGCAAGACTGAGCTCACACCTGGGCCTTAATGGTGGCCAGCCGGCTTCTGCCCTTGCCGACAGAACCGCACTTCTGAGTCCCGCCACCGTCCACCCTCGGGCGAGCCCACAGCTGTGTGGGTGAGGGCGCTGCAGCTCAGACCCTAAGACTCACTAATGTAGTCCAGAAAGCTCCCTCCTAAGTGACTCTGCTCTGAGTGCCACAGGAGGGCTTGTTTGGCTGGTGTCCTGCTTCCCTTTGCTGGTATTGCTGTTTCCAGGGGAAATATTCACTTCAGATTTGGACAGTGTCTCATCCCAGGGGTTAGGGTGGCTGTCCCTCAAAGTGTTTCTCCCTGTGCCGCCTCTCTTCCTGCTGATGCGGTCCTCTCCTCTCTCCCCATCCCCTGGAGACCCGGGTGAGTGGTTGTGAGAGAGGTTTTCCATGCGGTCCCTTTAAGAAGAATCCTGGGTCTCAGAAATCAGTCTCTTTCTCACAAACAGTATCCTGTCTTGTTCCCAGCTAAATATTGTCCATACACCTCTTCTAGGCTCTGGGGCTTTGTTTCTGTGGCTCAGGACCCTCCCCTCTCGGCTAAACTCACCTCCCACCACGCGAGTCTCTCCCAGCTGACGTTTGCTCCAGGGAGCCTGGCAGTCCTCTCTGCGTTTCTGCTTTTCCTACCAGTCTCAGTGTGGTTTCTTCAGTGTTCCTTGGTTGAATAGTCCTCTTAGTTTAGTCCAAAGTTTGTTTTTCCAGATGATGGTTCTTAAAATTAGTTTGTAATCCACTTTGATTCTGGGAGGTGGAAGTAGGTACGTCCGCCTACTCCCATCGCCATCCTGTCCTTGGTCTGTTTTTCTGTTTGAGATATGATTGAAATTCCAAGATACAAGTTGTGATTCGGGAAGCTGCCACTAGTTGGCATGTTGGTGCACGGATCTAGTATCGGCAGCATACCAGCATCTCATTCTTTCTAATGTGTTACCCTCAGAATCAAGTCAAATCTTGTATGCTGTACTCATTCTTGCATCATTTTTGCATTTTTTACTATTTTTTTGTGTGTGCTATCATGGGGCCGAATAAAGTGAGTGTAAAGGACAGTGGTGAGAAGAAGAGAATGATGTCGATAGAATTAAAGCAAGAAATAATAGAGAAACATGAGCGTGGTATATGAGTGATTGAACTGGCAAGGCTGTATGACTGCAATACATCTACAATTTGTATCATCCTTAAACAAAAGGATGCCATTAAAAGCGCAAATCCAATGAAAGGAACTACAATTCTGTCCCAATTAAGGATAAATATCCATGAAGAAATGGAGAAGCTTCTGCTGGTGTGGGTGAAAAAGAAAGAGCTGGCAGCAGATACAGAGACGGAAAATATAATATGCAAAAAGGCACATATTATTATTTACGGCAACTTGAAGAAGAAAGAACCATCAACCTCAAAAGAGGCAGCAGAAGATACATTTAAGGCAAGTCATGGCTGGTTCGATAATTTCAAGAGATCTGGCATCCACTCGATGGTGAGGCATGGTGAAGCTGCAAGTGCTGATGTTGCTCCGCTTATCGCAAAGGAAGGCTACATCCCCCAACAAGTGTTCAACTGTGATGAAACAGGATTGTTTTGGAAAAAAATTCCCCAGAGGACTTTCATCAGTGCAAAGGAGAAGAAGCTGCCAGGCCATAAACCCATGAAGGACCGTCTGACCCTTGCATTGTGTGCAAATGCTAGCAGTGACTATAAAGTAAAGCCACTGCTAGTGTATCATTCTGAAAATCGTCGCACCTTTAAGACTCACAAGATTCTTAAAGAAAAACTTCAGGTTATGTGGCACGCCAATGCTAGGGCATGGTTACGTGGCAGTTTTTTATTAAATGGGTAAATCTTGTCTTTGGTCCTGCAGTGAAGAAATATCTTCAAGAAAATAAACTCCTGATGAAAGCATTACTAATCCTTGAAAATGCTCCAGCCCACCCACCTGGTCTTGAAGATGACATTCTCGATGAGTTCAAATTCGTAAAAGTCCTCTACCTCCCACCCAGCATGACTTCAATCTTGCAAACTATGGATCAGCAGGTCATTTCCAATTTTAAAAAGCTCTACACAAAGCACTTGTTCTGCCACTGCTTTCAGGTGACTGAGAATACAAATCTAACCCTTTGAGAGTTTTGGAAAGATCACTACAACATTATGATATATTTACGCATTATTGACTTGGCATGGCAAGAGGTTACAAGAAGAACCTTGAACTCGACATGGATAAAGTTATGGCCTGATGTTGTTGAAGACAGGGTCTTTGAAGGATTCGAACCAGAGACCGAGACCGAGGTAGAAGCGTTGGAGGAGATTGTGTCCCTTGGAAAGTTTGATGGGTCTGGAGGTAGATGAGGGCAATGTAAACGAGCTCGTCGAGGAACATGAGGAGGAACTCTCAAATGAAGAGTTGAAGGAGCTACAGATGATGCAACATTTGGAGCTTCTGCAAGAGATTAGTAGTGAGGAGGAAGTAGAGTCGGAGGATGTGATTTCTACAAGTGAAATTAAAGGCATGCTGGCAATATGGGAGAAGCTTTCAAGTTTCATTGAAAAGAAACACTCAGAAAAAGTTTCAACTGGTTGTGCCTCAGCACTTTTTAAGGACACTTGTTTGTCATATTTCCGAAACATTTTAAAAGGCAGGCAGAACCAAACCTCTTTGGATAGATTTTTATTCAAAAGCCCTGCAAGTGAAAGTGCTGAAAGTGCAGCCAAAAAGGCAAAAACAGGTGATGATTAAATGAAAAATACGTAATGTTAAGCTTAGGTTAAGTTTAAAGTTAAGAAAGTGCATTTCTTTACAATTAAGTTTTTGTTGTTTCATTTTAAGTGAAGAAAGTGCAGTTTTATTTTTGTTTAAAGTAAATAAAATGCAGTTTTAATTTACATTTAGTGTTAAGAAAGTACAGTTTTAGTTTACGTGCTACAGTGCCTGCATCCCTTCCTGCCTCCCTCCTCCTCCACCATTCACTTCCGTTAGCTGCACTTGTCTGTCTCCAAGGAAAGAATACAGTACTAAATAACACTTTTTTCTTTTATTTCATATATTTTGTTATGCATTGGTAAAATATACATGTGTGTTTCTTAATTAAAAACACCTTTTTTATAATTTAGAATGGTTTGAGAATATTTCACAGGGTTGCAACAGATTAAATCTATTTCAGTTATTTTAAATGGGAGAAATTCGTTTGATGTACGAGTTGTCTGACTTACGAGCTCGGTTACAGAACGAATTAAACTCATATCTCAAGGTACCACTGTATTTGGTTCTATACAATCACCTGTGTAAGTTTGTGTATCGACCTCTACAGTCAAGATACTGGACTGTTCCATCACCCCAAAGACCCTCCTGGATCCCTTTACAACCTCACCACCTTCCACCTGCCTCCATCCAACACCCAACAACTATTTATCTGCCCGTAGTTTCTGAAATTTTGTCTTTTCAAAAATTTAAAGTTAACAGAGTAATATGTATTAACTTTTGATTGGCTTTTTCAGTCAGCGTAATTCTGGAGGTTCATCTAGGTTGTTGCAAGTATCAGTAGTCTGTCCGTCTTTATTTTGTACTTGTAATTGTTATACATCACAGTTTACCTAACCACTCACCTGTTGAAAGACATATGGACTGATTCTAGTTTTTGGCTATTACCGATCAAGTTGCTGTGAACATACAGGGTTTTTCTTTCTTTCTTTCTTTTTAAAATTTCTTTTATTTTTCTGAAGTGATAAGCTGGGAGGCAGAGACTCCCACAAGTGCCCAACCGGGATCCACTCAGTATACCCACCAGGGGGTGATGCTCTGCCCATCTGGGGCACTGCTCTGTTGCAACTGGAGCCATTCTAGCACCTGAGGCAAGGCCATGGAGCCATCCTCAGCGCCCGGGCCAACTTTGCTCCATTGGAGTCTTGGCTGCGGGAGGGAAAGAGAGAGATAGAAAGGAGAAGGGGAAGGGTGGAGAAGCAGATGGGTGCTTCTCCTGTGTGCTCTGGCTGGGAATCGAACCTGAGACTTCCACACACTGCGCTGACGCTCTACCACTGAGCCAATCGGCCAAGGCGTTCCTTTCATTTTTAAATGTTTTTCTTTCTTTTCTGGGATAAATACAGAAGAGCACAATTGCTGGTCAAAATGTTTACTTAATAAGAAACTGACAAACTGTTTCCAAGGAGACAGTACTATTCTGCACTCTCACCATCCTCACCAACATGGAGTTGTCACTACTTCATTCGATTTATTCTGATAGGTGTAAAATGATCTCATTGTGTTTTAAATTTGCATTTTCCTATTACCTAATAACATCGGATATGGTTTATGTGATTGCCATCTAAATACTCTTTTCATTCAGATGTCTGTTCAGTTTTTATGACCATTTTCTAATTTATCAATTAGAGCAGGGGTCGGGAACCCTTTTGGCAGAGAGATATGAATGCCACATATTTTAAAATGTAATTCCGTGAGAGCCATACAACGATCTGTGTACCTTACGCATTATCCAATAAAAATTTTATCCCTGAGGACAGCTGTGATTGGCTCCAGCCACCCGCAACCATGAACGTGAGCGGTAGGAAATGAATGGATTGTAATACATGATAATGTTTTATATTTTTAATGTTATTATTATTTTTATTAAAGATTTGTCTGCGAGCCAGATGCAGCCATCAAAAGAGCCACATCTGGCTCGTGAGCCATAGGTTCCCGACCCCTGAATTAGAGAAAGAGAGGAAGGGAGGGAGAGAGAGAGAGAGATTTGTTACTCCACTTATTTATGCTTTCATTGGTTGATTCTTGTATGTGCCTTAACCAGGGTTTGAACCCGCAACCTCAGTGTATCAGGAGGATGCTGTAATCAAATGAGCTATGCAGTCAAGGCTTTGCCTGTTTTCTAATTGGATTTTTTTTAATGTTTGAGGTTTGAGAGTTCTTTATACATTCTAGATACTAGTTTTTTGTCGTGTGTGTGTGTGTGTGTGTATGTGTGTATATATATATATATATATATATATATATATATAAATGGAGCCCCTTTAAAACAGAACTGGAGCTGATATGGCAGAGGAATTGCCTTGCACATCTTATGCCTCAAACCTTTCTGATGTTAAAAAAAGGCAGAATATCTTTTGGACTGTGCCTAAAGCAACCTCATGTCCCAAAGAACATGCAAGAATAACAAGAAAGCAGATATTATGACTACCATACTGATGATTTGGACTGAAAATTTTAAAAACCTTATTTCAAATGAGCATTTCTATGCTAGGTAGTCTGTACCAATAGAAACGCCCTTCTCCCATCGATGTCATTGTCCCGCCCCTTTCTCATGAACACCCGTTGCCTTTGCCTCCTAGTTGGATATTAAAGGGCTTCTGCCTGAATCAGTGCGTCCTGAATACATTTGATCTCAAATAAATGCTTGTTGCCTCTCACTTTGAAAGCCTTTTGTTTTTAGGTTAGCGTTTGTGATTTGCATATAGATATTTTCTCCCAATTTGTAGGCTTTCTTTTCCATCATTTTCACAGAGTACAAGTTTTATATTTTGATAAGATTCAATTGATCAGTTTTGCCTTTTATGGCTCATGCCTTCGGTGTCAAACCTAATATTATCAATACATTTTAAATTT
The DNA here is from genome assembly GCF_036850765.1 of Saccopteryx bilineata. Classification (NCBI taxonomy): domain Eukaryota; kingdom Metazoa; phylum Chordata; class Mammalia; order Chiroptera; family Emballonuridae; genus Saccopteryx; species Saccopteryx bilineata. Next base: position 72,834,987 of record NC_089499.1, read on the forward strand.
AATTTCATGATCCATCTTGAGTAATTCTTGTATGAGGTGTGAGGTTTATCTCAGTATTCATTTTTCTACATATGGATGTCTACTTATTCTAGCACCATTTGTTTAAAAGATTATCCATCCTCCACTAAGTTATTTTTTGGTACCTGTATCTAAATTCAGGCATAGTTGTGTAGGTCTATTTCTGTGTTCTGTTGATTGATGTCTATCCCTCAGTCAATACCTTGCTGTCTTGATTATTGGAGCCACATAATAATCCTTAACATTGAGTGAAGTAACTCCTGCCACTTCCTTCTTTCTCCTCAGGCTTGTTATAGCTGGTATCAGGCTGTACTGCTTGAGGCAGTGGGTCCTCTTTCCTGGTCTTGTTGGTGAGGCTTATTTTTAACCCTGGACTCATTTTCCACATTTCCCTCCAGAGGAAATAAAGGAGCATTACTAAAGGAGCATTTTCCCTTTCCCAGGGAATGCTGTGTTGCTTTTTTTTCTGAGTGTCCTAAAAATTAAATAGTGAATGATTTTATTTATGCCTACCTAAACTTGCCAAACTTTTAAATGTGTTGCCATGGACCTGTTCTTCTTTTGTATCTGCTCCCTTGGTCATCCAGCTCTTAAGTTCTTTTTATTTTGTTCCAGTTTATCTAGATACCTGGAGTTAGAGGGGAAGAGAGGGATAGTGCTCACTGGCCATCTTATAGTGTGCTGTTCAGAGCGCAGGAAGGCTTTATGCTGGAGTCGCACTGAACTTGAGCATAAATATAAGGGCCGAGGGTCAGTGTTTAAACAGCAAGTTTTTTGGAGTTATCTTTTTTGAAAAATGTTTCCAGGCCCTGGCCGGTTGGCTCAGCTGTAGAGCGTCGGCCTGGTGTGTGGGGGCCCGGGTTCGATTCCCGGCCAGGGCACAAAGGAGAAGCGCCTATTTGCTTCTCCACCCCCCCTCCTTCCTCTCTGTCTCTCTCTTCCCCTCCCGCAGCCAAGGCTCCATTGGAGCAAAGATGGCCCGGGCGCTGGGGATGGCTCCTTGGCCTCTGCCCCAGGCGCTAGAGTGGCTCTGGTCCTGGCAGAGTGACGCCCCGGAGGGGGCAGAGCATCGCCCCCTGGTGGGCAGAGCGTTGCCCCTGGTGGGCTTGCCGGGTGGATCCCGGTCCGGTGCATGCGGGAGTCTGTCTGACTGTCTCTCCCCGTTTCCAGCTTCAGAAAAATACCAAAAAAAAAAAAAAAAAAATTCCAGACAATGTGGCAGCAAAATGATAGTGTTAATTGTAATTCCTGTCCCAGTTGGATAGATTAACAATATGAAGAGTCTTTTTTTGTAAAAACGTTTGAGTTGCTCATTTAGAGTAAAAACGATGTAATTCATATTTTAAAAAATGGCAGGACAAAATACATAATGATTTTATCTTTCAGAGAGTATTCTGAGGGAATGGCTAGTGTGGAGATGTTTCTGGACTGTGGTGTATGAGTGAGACTCGAGCTTTTGAAGAGAGAAGGAATAAATTCAGTGAGAAATGATTTAGAATTCCTTTTTGTATTGTAAATAATGGAGTGGATGCAGTGAGGTTTCTGTGATGGTGTTTTAGCTGGTAGACCTGTTGTAAAGTAATTCTGCAAGTTACAAGTTCTTGCAAAAGAGTGGGAGAGAGTGGAGCCGCCCGACCTCTCCTGCTAACTGCAGAGAGCTGGGAGGTGTCGGCCATGGGGAGGCAGCTCAAGGTGGCAACTCATAAATCTGGGTCCAGTTTTGATTTTTCCTTTTTTTATGACAGAGAGAGAGGCAGAGACAGATGGGGACAGACAGACAGGAAGGGAGAGAGATGAGAAGCATTAATTCTTCATTGTGGCTCCTTAGTTTTTCATAGATGGCTTTCTCATATATTCCTTGACCGGGGGCTACAGCAGAGTGAGTGACCCCTTGCTCAAGCCAGCGACCTTTGGGCTCAAACTAGTGACAGTAGTGTCATGTCTATGATCCCATGCTCAAGCCAGCAATCTTGCGCTCAAGCTGGTAAGCTCACGCCCAAGGCAGCGACCTCAGGGTTTTGAACCTGGGTCTTCTGCATTTCAGTCCCATGCTCTATCCACTGCACCACTGCCTGGTCAGGCTGCTTTGACTTCTGAGACTACTTTCTCGTCCTGCATACTGACAGTTCTTCCTGCATTACTGTCTTCAGCCCCCTTCTCAAATCCAAGTGTTCTTCACTATGTCAGTTATAAGAACAGCCCCTTCATCAAGCCTGGTCAAGTCTTCTCTGGTATGTCTGGGTCACTGCCTCACTCAGCTGTCACCCCTGGGTGCCTTGGTGACCGTGAGAGCCCATGTGTCCTCCTGCCTCCACCTCGCTGTGTGCCCCCCCCCCCGACCGTCACTGCTCTCCTTGCCAAAGTTTATCTAATCTTGCTGGCAAATAGTAAATATCAAAAATAATTTTTTAAAGAAAGACAAAATAGAATAATAAAACTTAAAAGGTTCTAAAAGTTCTCTCCTTCCCTGTTTAACCTAGCCTCAATTCTAAAGATCTTGTTTATAAGCTTTAATAACCACGAATGAGTGCATTCACCCAGTTCATCTTAAACTATCCCGAATCATTTATCTCCTTGTCATGTTTACTCTCCCTGCCATGAAATTTTAAATTTCTGAACGACCCTCCATAGCTTATAATAAAATACCAAGGACATTGGAAACCCTGAATTAATACCTGTTGAGTACATACATCTGGTGAAATCCCTTTGAATAGCTCATTAGCAATGAATTCTGGTAAGTTTCTGTGTGAGGAGCAAATTGGGATATGTCACTCTTGTGTTGTTGAACACAATATTGCCCCTTCAGAAGAACACTGTTGGTTTTGTGTGATTTATTGACTAATTCAAAGGATGGTGTGGCCATCTGTTTTCTATCGCTCCTGAGGGAAGAACAAAAGGGTTAGCTTCTGAGCTAGAATAAGAAGAAGGGGGTAGATAAAAAGACAGATTTTCTCGCTGTTCAGGTCCTATAACAATTGACTGGATGTTCCTGGAGCTGTGCTCTCACCCTCTTTCATGTCTTCGGAAAAAGAGCATCCTCTTTGATGGAGATGAGGATGCAGCCTTTCCCAGTAACCTTTCTAGGCTGGTTCCAAGCCCATGTTTTTAATTCAAGATTTTTTTCTTAATTACAAATGAAATATGTTTGTTTAAAAATCATCTTAAGTTTTCAGAAAGTGACAAAGAAGGGAAAGCCTCTGCCTCAGCACCTCTCCACAGAGGAGCCATTGCCAATTATTGGGGTGTGTCCTTCATTCCTTTTGCTTTTTTTTTTTTTTTTTTTTACAGAGGCAGAGATAGACAGGGACAGACAGACAGGAACGGAGAGAGATGAGAAGCATCAATCATCAGTTTCTCGTTGGGCGTTGTGACTTCTTAGTTGTTCATTGATTGCTTTCCCACATGTGCCTTGACCATGGGCCTTCAGCAGACCGAGTAACCCCCTGCTGGAGCCAGCGATCTTGGGTCCAAGCTGGTGAGCTCTTTGCTCAAGCCAGATGAGCCCGCGCTCAAGCTGGCGACCTCGGGGTCTTGAACCTGGGTCCTTCCGCATCCCAGTCCGACACTCTATCCACTGCGCCACCACCTGGTCAGGCTCCTTTTGCTTTAAATACAGAAACATGGTGTACACCCCGTGGCTCAAACAAATGCGCTGTGGCCTCTGTCCTTTCCTTTGTGTCTGTCTTCTCATTATTGTGTGTGAATGCAGGTCTCATTGTTTAAACAGTTACTCATAATTTCCTTGTGTAGATACACCATCATTTTGCTCATACGTGTGTGTGTGTGTGTGTGTATTTGGATTGTTTACAAAATTCACTATTAAATAATAATGCTCCAAATTTCCCTGTGCTTTACTAAAAGCATATCAAGAATATGTGCCCAATTTTATCAAATGCTTGCTTTATACTCTATGCTGAGTTAATTATAATATTATTTTTCCTCTAAACTATTGCTATATAGGGGGTATTAAATTTTATAGTCACCGAACAAAGTAAAAATGGAGTACTGCTCTCATTACCTTTGCGAACTCACTGCAGCACCCCCGTCTCTGTGCTAGCATTTCTCACTGGGAACTGCTCAGCCAGATTTTCCTCCAAGATTATAACATCATTGTTTCTTTGATCAAACCCAAGGAATGGTTGGTTTCTGTTAGAGAAAGGTCCTTCGTCACAAATGATTGTTCTTGGTTATGTTCCTGTTGTTTTATCTTGTCTTGTTTTAAGCTCAGTTATACAGTTGAAATTCACAAATTAGACGCATGTGTAATGCTCTGCCATTGTGATGAATTACCTCAATAGAGCTTTCTTATTGTCTTGCCTTGAATTTGTGGATTATCCGACTTGGTCCATGGTGGGTTGCTTTTGTTTTTAACACACTGTTGAATTCAGTGTACTACATTTATACATGTGTTCATATGAGTTTATCTCTATATTTTTCACATGTCCCTTAGCACATAACTTTTTATTAATAAAAACATTCAAGTTCTGTTTCCCTGACACTTTCCTCCTGTGTTTAAATGGTCATTTATGCTTTAGCAGAAATTAATTTGAAACTGATGAGTACAGCTTTCCAAACTGATTTATCCTAAACAAGCATCTTCTATTATCCTTGAAGTATAGAAGCCATAGGGGTTCTGTTTCTAAGGCCAGTGTGTTGCTGTTTTAAATTACATTGAGAACTCTAAACATGTGGTTCACTTCATCGACCCTTCCATCACACACATCAATGACTATCATCATTTTATATTTTTTTGGCCCCATGAATCTCAGTGCCCGCAGGATGTGATTGAGACCGGCGCTGTGGCTGAGGGTTTGTTAGGGAGTTCAGAGGGCACCTGGTTTCTGATTCTCTTATCTTCTGAGATACAGTGGAGTGGCTTCCAGGATACTTTGGGCGGTTGTCGTCTCAGCCTCTGGATGGAGCACTCCTCTCCTCTCTGGGAGGAAACAGGCGCAGAAGCAAATTGGAATTCACTGCACAGTGTTTGCATGAGGTTTCAAGTTTATTTATTAACACTAAACACATCTGTTGAACTGTAGCTCTGAGATTAATCCTTATTTTTGATATTTGATTTGCAACTGATTAATCACTTGAAGCTCTCATTGTAGTACAAATTTCAGACGACTGAGGCGACTGGGAAGTGCACCAGGTCTGAGTTCTACAGCAGGCTTGAGTGCTGGGCAGGGCGAGGAGCACACTGGAAGTTTATTTTATTTTATTGTGTTTAGTGGCTCTAGGGGAAAGGCTGTGTTTAAATTTGTCTGAGAACATAAAGCTTTGGAAATAGCTTCTGTGGAAACTGGGGAAAGCTGAACTCTGTTGGTAAAAGAGAAAGAAGGGTTTATTCTTGTGATACACAGCCTCTGACACCACGCCCTTTTTCCTGAAAATATAGTTCCCATATGTGGAGCTTCACAAGCACCTCTGGGACTGGGCATGTCTGTGGCCACAGGGAAGGAATAAAATGACTAGTTTTATTGAAAAGTCATTTGAGAGTTTATTCTTCTGTGTTTGCAGAAATCGGAACTGAAGTCCTTGTGCTGGTCAGGCTGTGGTTGGTTCTCTGAGCTGGTGACTTATCTTTTGGGCTTGTCAGAGTCTAAAAGTCCACAGGCCACCAAGTGGGGAAATCTAAGTTACTTAGTATCTTGATTTTTATTTATGTACATATGAAGGGGTGAAATATTTTGAAGACTAATTTTTTAAATTTACTTTTAAGTGTTTCTAGGTGAGAGGAAGAGAGATAGTGAGACAGACTCCCACATGCACCCTGACCAGGATACACCCGGCAACCCCCATATGGGGCCAATGCTCGAGTACTGAGCTATTTTTAGTGCCTAAGGCTGACATGCTCGGACCACTTGAGCTATCCTCAGGTGGGCCGATGCTAGAACCAGTTGAGCCACTGGCTGTGGGAGGGGAAGAAGGAGAGAAGGGAGAGGGAGCGGAAGAGAAACAGATGTTTGTTTCTCTTGTATGCCCTGAATGAGAATCAAACCTGGGACATCCATACTCTGGGCCAGTGCTCTATCCACTGAGCCACTGCCCAGGGCCAGACTTATTTTTTTTAGAGCAGTTTTAAGTTCACAGCAAAATTGAGGGGAAGGGTTTCTATATGCCCCCATCACACATGGCCTTCTCTGTTACCAGTATCCTCCACTCGAGTGGTACATTTGCTACAATTGGTGAACTTATATTGATACATTGTTATTGCCCAGAGTCCATAGCTTACGTTATGGTTCATTCTTGGTGTTGTACATTCTATGGGTTTCAGCAAATATATAATGACATGTATTCATCATTACAGTGTCATATAGAATATTTACACTGCCTTAAAATTTTTTTGTGCTCCATCTGTTCATCCCTCACACTCCTCCAAACCCTGATCTTTGTACTATTTCCATAGTTTTGCCTTTTCCAGAATGTCATATAGTTATTTATATTCATTCAAATTCACTTCACTTAGAATATGCATTTAAGGTTCCTCTATGTCTTTTCCTGGCATGATAGCTATTTTCTTTTTAGTGCTGAACAACAGCCCACTGTCTGGATATGCCAGTTCATCCATTCGCCTACTCTAGGGTATCTTAGTTGCTTTCATGATCTGGCAATTATGAATAAGCTGCTATCAACATCCATGTGCAGGTTTTTGTGGGCAGAATTTTTTTAACTCCTTTGAGAAAATACCAAGGAGCGTGGTTGCTAGATTTTATGGTAAAGAGTATGTTTAGTTTTGTGAGAAATGGCCAAACTGTTTTCCAAAGTGTCTGCACCATTTTTTTTTAAGTGAGAAGTTGGGAGACAGAGACAGACTCCTGCAAGTACCCCGACCGGATCCATCTGGCAAGCCCCCTACTGGGTGATGCTCTGCCTGTCTGGATCACTGTTCTGTTGCTCAGCAACTGAGCTATTTTAGCACCTGAGGCAAGGCCATGGAGCCATCCTCAGTGCCTCAGGGCCAACTTTACTTGAACCATTTGAGCCATGGCTGTGTGTGGGGGGAGAGACAGAGGGGGGGCAAGGAGAGGGGTGCGGAAATAGATGGGTGCTTTTCCTGTGTGCCCTTACTGGGAATCAAACCCAGGACTTCTAAACACCAGGCCAATACTCTACTGCTGAGCCAGCCAGCCATGGCCCATTTTTCATTCCTATCAACAACAAATGAGAATTTCTATTGCTCCACTACCTTGTCAGTGTTTGACATTGTTAATATTCCATACTTTAGCCATTCTAATCAGTGTGTAGTGGTATCTTGCTGGTTGTAATTTATATTTTCCTAATGACATATGATATATAGCATCTTTTCATATGCTTGTTTTTTTTTTTTTTATATTTACATCTTCCTTCATGAGGTATCTCTTAAGGTGTTTGGCCCATTCTTAGTTAGGTTTTCTTATTGTTGAGTTTTAAAAGTTCTTTATATATTTTGGATCTTAACATCATTTTTGAGATTTCTTTTGATATGATCATTGCTTTTGTCTTTAGCATCACCTTTTGCTGCACCCTTGAGCCCTAAATCTAGCCTTACTGAGTTACTGTGTATGCTTCAGTATGAGGTGATCCCACATGGAAAGCTTTCTCCTATTTTGCTAATGAGAAGTATGGGAATGAGCCTTTGTTTTGCCACGTCATATACTAAAGCTTTTAGCAATATAGATGAAATAATAACTGTCAACTGATATTATTTAATAATTTAATTATCTATTATATAAAATAATAGAATTATTATGTCTTTTCTGTGCCCACGTTTTATAAGAATGTGCACCTGTGGCTCAGCAGTAGAGAGAGGGGCGATGATCATGTGTGGAGAGCTGGTGGCTATCGTTGCAGAGCCTGCGAGAGCGGGGAGCACCCTGTGAGATCCGGCCACAGTTCCTGCCTCACCGATAGGAAACGAGGCCCACTGTGGGCACAGTGGGATGCAGCAGGGCTCAGCTTCAGTTTATGCTGGTTCTTCTCAAACGGGGGCGAGACTCTATCTGGAGATGATAAGTATCCAGGGTCCCATGAAACCAGAGGCTAAATATGGTACCCAGTGACTGATCAATTTAACCTGAATAGTTGGTGACAAAACATAAGCCATAGAGAATCAGACATGGATTACTGTACAGCACAAAATTCAGATGAAAAAAAAATTTTTTTGTATTTTTTTCTGAAGCCGGAAGCGGGGAGAGACAGTCAGACAGACTCCAGCATGCGTCCGACCGGGATCCATCCGGCATGCCCACCAGGGGGCGATGCTCTGCCCCTCTGGGGCGTCACTCTGTTGCGACCAGAGCCACTCTAGCACCTGGGGCAGAGTCCAAGGAGCCATCCCCAGCTCCCGGGCCATCTTTGCTCCAACGGAGCCTCGCTGCGGGAGGGGAAGAGAGAGACAGAGAGGAAGGAGAGGGGGAGGGGTGGAGAAGCAGATGGGCGCTTCTCCTATGTGCCCTGGCCGGGAATCGAACCCGGGACTTCTGCACGCCAGGCCGACGCTCTACCACTGAGCCAATCGGCCAGGGCCTCAGATGAAATTTTAAGCTAAAGTATTGGATAGCAGGGAATTTGAGGCAGTTACTTTAGAGTTCACCTCCAGATCACTACAGGAATCCATTCAGGGTCTGGCCATGCAAGAAGTAAGAGTGTTAAGAGAAATGTTAATGAGTTTCTGCACTGCACCATTAAGAATAGTAGAAAGATTCCTCTCCACATGGAAAACTTGAATGAAGGCACCGGATCCAATGTGAACAAAGAAATATAAATCTGCCTACCACCAACAGATGGCGGTAGTCCCAATTGGGCTTGGGAACAAGTATTTTTTTTTAACACCTTTGCAGAACCTGTCCAACCCATCATTTAAGAAGATAGGATAAAAGAAAGCAATTTTTCATACTCATTGGCGGCATATCACTTCAGATCAATTGATTTCTTTCTTCTATAATTCCATACTCAGCAAGAAAGTGGGAATAATTTCTTTAATGATTTAATATTAAGTAAGTCTGCCCTTGATAGAGTGTATGAGTGATACATGTTTAGGAATGGATTTGAAATTACAGCTACTATCTCCTTCCTTTGAGATCAGTTTTTATGAAATTGATTTAGTGGTTCCTGATCATCTCTTATAATTGATAACATACAGAAGACTGTGTCGTGGTGTTATAATCCAGGAAATCTCCCCTTCTTCTCTCCCACCTGCAGGTTCCCTTCTATTCAGCAGTCTTACAGGGATCCCCCCTCCCACTTAAAGAATGGTTGTTGTAATTTTTACTTTAACAATCTCAGATACTTTAAAATGTAACCAACCATTGCATTCTATTTCTACACAGGAGAGTATGAAGTGAAAGTGACCAAGACTGATACAACCCTCAGTTATTCACAAATTGGTACAAGCAAAGAAGAATGCCTTCTTTTAAGCTGTTGGTGTGGCCCCTCCACAGCTTTCTCACTGGGGCTTATATACAGATATAGAGATATGGTTTGACGCTCTGAACTACTGTCTTTTCACGGAATGAATTTTGTTGGATCGGGGATAGGACCCGGGGTTTTCGGACAATATCCTGCCCATTATAGAGTCTAGTGTACCCCAACCCTTTTCCTTTGGCCTTTGTTACACAAAGGACCTGAATGCATTCTGTGACTCTGAGAGCACGGGCACGTGTCCCAGTCCCCTTCAGGAGGAGGTTTCGGGGAGTATGGTGTATGGCAATACTGGTATTCTCTTTCTTCAGAGACGAGGCAGACACTGGCATAATGGAACAGCACATTTCTAACTGAGGGTTTCATTTTCGCAACCCTCAGGTGGGAGAAGGAACTCGCCTGTTCCTGGCAATGATTCTGTCTGGGTTTGTTTTCCATGAAGAGAGTGTATTTCTGTCAAGGCATCTGCCCATGGCCAGGTGTCTTCTAGTTATATGAAAATTGGGGTCGTGCCGACTGTTTTCCTCTGGGGAGCTGAGGCACTTGGTACAGTGTGGGTGGACCCCTGTCCAGGCAGAAAGCCATTGTTAGAAAGGGATAGGCCGAACTCACAGCCTGGCTCTGTCCAACCAGTTTATAGATAAAGCTATGAGGCACAGAGAGGCAAGTAGTTTCCCAAGGTGACATAGTTCATTGGTGGCAGATGTCTCCTCTAATAGTTTGGCTTCTTGAAATTCTGATTTCCTGAGGCAGTAGTAGGACCTGGTGTCTCCATTTTTAGTCTTATTTTTAAAGTATCCCCATGGCATTTCTAATATACAACAGAGACTTAGAAATTCTTCTGCTCTCCTTCCTTCATTTACAGCAGTTCTTTTCAACCTGCAGCCCATTTGGCAAACTCATTTGGGTGGTATGTTTCCTATGGGTGACACCACTCATTGTCACAAATGGGAACTGCTCCCAGTATCTAGACAGAAGCCAAAGATGCTGCTAAATATCTATGGTGGATAACGATGCACAGCAATGAAATGCCCAGCCCAGTGCCAGTAGTGCCAAGTTTGAGAAGCATCCTATTTATAGCTCTGGAGTCTGCCAAACTCCAGATCAAATTCTAGGTCTTACTGGCTCTGTGATCCTAGGCAAATGACTTGATCTTTTTTTTTTTTACAGAGAGAGAGAGAGAGATATCAAGGGACACAGATGAGAAGATATCAACTCATAGTTGTAAGTTGTTCATTGATTGCCTCTCATATATACCTTGACAGAGGAGCTCCAGCCAAGCCAGTGACCCTTTGCTCAAGCAAGTGACCATGGGATTATGTAGATGATCCCACACTCAAGCTGGTGAGCCTATGCTCAAGCCTAGATAAGCCCCCAATCAAGTTGGCGACCTCAGGGTTTCAAACCTGGGACTTCAGTATCCTAGGTTGACAATATCTACTGCACCATCACTCACTGGACAGACATACTTTTTTTTTTTTTTCTGAAGTGAGAAATGGGGAGGCAGAGAGACAGACTCCTGCATGTGCCCAACTGGGATCCACCCGGCATGCCCACCAGGGGGCGATGCTCTGCGGCAACCAGAGTTATTCTAGTGCCTGAGATGGAGGCTATGGAGCCATCCTCAGCATCCGGGCCAACTTTGCTCTAATGGAGCCTTGGCTGTGGGAGGAGAAGAGAGAAATAGAGAGAAAAGAGAGGGAAAAGGGTAGAGAAGCAGATGGGCGCTACTCTGGTGTGCCCTGGTAGGAATTGACCTGGGATTTCCACTCATTGGGCTGGCACTCTACCGCTGAGCCAACCAGCCAGGGCCTACTTGATCTTTTGAAGGTCTTAAAGTTTTCCCATCTAACAGGGTTGTGAGTAGTGAAGTAAAGTGCTTAGAAGGCTACATGGCTGCTAGGAAATTCTCAGTAAACATTAGGTGTTATCTTTTTTTTTTTTTGTAATTTTCCGAAGCCAGAAACGGGTAGGCAGTCAGACAGACTCCCGCATGCGCCTGACCGGGATCCACCCGGCACGCCCACCAGGGGGCGATGCTCTGCCCATCTTGGGGCGTCTCTCTGCCGCAATCAGAGCCATTCTAGTGCCTGGGGCAGAGGCCACAGAGCCATCCTCAGCACCCGGGCAAACTTTGCTCCAGTGGAGCCTTGGCTGCGGGAGGGGAAGAGATAGAGAGGAATGAGAGGGGGAAGGGTGAAGAAGGCAGATGGGCGCTTCTCCTGTGTGCCCTGGCCGGGAATCGAACCCGGAACTCCTGCACACCAGGCCAATGCTCTACCACTGAGCCAACCGGCCAGGGCAGGTGTTATCTTGGCCAAGTGGTAGAGCAGCAGATAGAACATCGGACTGGGATGCAGAGGACCTAGGTTTGAAATCCCGAGGTTACTGGCTTGAGTGCAGGCTCACCAGCTTGCATGCTGGTTGACTAGCTTGAGCATGGGATCATAAAAGTGACCCCATGGTCACAGGCTTGATCCCAAAGGTCGCTGGCTTGAAATCTAAGGTCGCTGACTTGAGCCCAAGGATGCTGGCTTGAGCAAGGGGTCACTCGCTCTGCTATAGCCCCCACTCATCAAGGCACATATGAGAAAGCAATCAATGAACAACTAAGGTGCCACAACCAAGAATTGATGCTTCTCTTCTCTTTCCCTTCCTGTCTGTCTGTCTGTGTCTGTCCCTCTCTCTGTCTCTGTCACAAAAAAACAAACAAAAAATTAGGTGTTATAATTAACTCTCATTACGGTGCTTGCCTTTTCGTTTTAATGCAATATCATAAGATGTAGATAAAACAGTGAAAGAATAGCCCACAGATGTAGGAAATCACAAAAAGCACTCTGATATATTCTAAAGACTTAATACAGGATTGTTGATTTAAATTGGAAAATGTGAATCTGCTTGTTTTGGGGTTGTTTTTTTTTTTGGTATAATCTAGTAACAGGGATGAGCGCAAATGTGCAGAGCCTTGGGGTGATGGCTGTACTCATGCACTGTAACTGTGGAGACGGCCGCGACTGTGGGCACAGGGGTCCAAGGAGGGGAGTCCTGGTGGTGCTCAGAATGCTGGCAGGGAAAGTAGTGCTTTCCAGGAGCTGGGCTCCCAGCTGTGCTGCCTGTCCTCTGTGACAGTGAGTAAGACCAAGGGCAGGGGCGTGGGGATTTCTGGGATTATTTTAGCTAGGTGGTAAGCTGCTTCCGGGCAAGGTCCTCTGTCATGTCTCAGGGAAAGATGGCTGCCATGAGCCAGTCCCAGCCTGCTTCAGTACACAACTGCTCAGTGGCACTTGTACGTGCCAGGTGCTTTGAGTGGGTCACTCATTTAAGCCTCACACTGGCCCTTTGCAGTAGATGTACTGTCATCACCTTCATTTTGCACATGCACAGAGTTTAAGCGACTAACTCAAGGTCACACAGGTAATAAAGGGCAGAGTGTGGGATGCAGGCAGCCTGGACACAGGGTTAATGCACTGTACGTCGGAGGTACACCATTACTGCTCAGAAAACTCTTATTCACTTGAATTTTCCTTAAGAGCCCGCGGTTCTGAAAGGACGCTCACTCCTCCGGCTCTCCACTTGCTCGCGCACATGTGGTGTTTATTCCCAGCTGGTGCCACGCACACGCAGCCCTCATGCAGGGGTGTCTCCAGTGGCCTGGGAAAGTCTAATTAAGTTTTACCTTCTGGCTGCTTCTCTCACAGGAGTTGGCCACTGTGGAGTGCTGATGAAGCATACTCTTCTCTGCATCCCTTTGTTCTTCTGTCTACACCAGCCCAAACCTCCCCTCCAGCCTAGCCTACCCCTCACACAGACTCCTGACCCACCCACCATTCTGAGTTGTCCCTTAGAGGATAGCAGCCCATTGTTTCCTTCTTCATGGAATCTAAATAATTTAGATCGAGGCATTTGAGAATGAAAATGTCTTAATTTTAAGACTTTTCTGCTCTGTTTTTATTCTAGGCAGCAGGAAGCTGTTTCTCTCCCTTTGAACAAGCAGAGGGCTGCCATTCTCCCTGGATGAGCACATTCCTCTCGGGCTGGCTCTCCCAGGGGGCCACACGTGTTTCTGGAAGGCTTCCTCAGGGTCCTGTTCTCAGTTCTGAGATGTGGAGATTGTCTGTTGTGAAGGAAAGGGGGGTGACGGTGAAACTTGGGGCTCAGCTCCTCCTCATGGCAACCCTTCGGCTTGCTGGTGGCTGTGGAGTGTCTGAGGGGCCCCAGGGCTGTGTGGCCACAGTGCCTGTGAGTGCTCACAGGGGAGGAGGCGTGAGGAGCCATGGAGGGTCCAGAGCATTGAAGGCACCATCAGTGGGGCTTGTTTCATGGTTCACTGTGGCCTCTGCCACCAAAATATTCAAACATTTCTCAGCTTTGTTCCCTGGAATGTCCAGGAGCCTATACCTGGAAGCTGCTCATTAAAACCTGTCTTAGATATGTCTTATTCCCACCTTCCCTTCAGGACTTCTCAGAGCTCTGTTACACTAACATGTGATTGAGTGTGTACATGGTGCCATCCAGCATTTGCAAGACTTACTTGTTGTAGAGTCCTTTCTTCTCAAAGCATTCTGTGTGACTCGTGTTTAGCAGAACAGCCTCTGGAGAATTCTGTATTGGTGATGAAAATTGCTGGACACTGGGGATGACCTAAGGTTCACTGCAAGCAGGGGTCAATTCTTGTTCTATTAAAAAAGTACATTTCCAAGTCTTATTGTCTTTTAATGCTATTTGTGTATCATTGTGATTACTGATTTAATAGCACATGGTAAGCAAACAAACACACATGGGAAGGTTTAAAAGGGTGAGGAAGGAGAACTTGTGAGAGTAGCGGGAGTCAATGACATGTTTTTATTGATCAACATGAGTCAGTATAGCCATGGTGAGTGCAGAGAGCCTCTGCCTCAGTGGGTAGACTCCTGGCTAGAATTTTGGGTAGGATTCCTTTTTTTTTTTTTTTTTTTTGTATTTTTCTGAAGTTGGAAACAGGGAGGCAGTCAGACAGACTCCTGCATGCACCCAACTGGGATCCACCCGGCACACCCACCGGGGGGGGCGATGCTCCTGGGCCGTTGCTCTGTTGCAACCAGAGCCATTCTAGCGCCTGAGGCAGAGGCCACAGAACCATCCTCAGCGCCCAGGCCAACTTTGCTCCAATGGAGCCTCGGCTGCGGGAGGGGAAGAGAGAGACAGAGAGGAAGGAGAGGGGGAGGGGTGGAGAAGCAGATGGGCGCCTCTCCTGTGTGCCCTGGCCGGGAATCAAACCTGGGACTCCTGCATGCCAGGCCGACGCTCTACCACTGAGCCATGCGGCTAGGGCCAGGATTACTTTTTGAATGCCATATAGAAGGTGTTTGAATTTGTTTGACTTGTTCCACTTACTTATGCATTCATTGGTTAATTCTTGTATGTACCCTGACCGGGGATTGAACCCACAACCCTGGTGTGTGGGGACGACTCTCTAACCAACTGAGTTAACCAGCCAGGGCCTACTCTTTCCCCTCCCCTCCCCTACCCACCCCTTCCCCTTCTTTAAAGGAGTGAAACATATGGCTGTATTTATTGAGCTCCCCACATGTGCTAGGTCCTTCCTTGGACCAGGTTCAGTGCCCTGCACAGCCTCCACCCTGCTCTACCATCCTCTCCCTGCCCGTTCCTCATGGTGGGATCTCAGGAACTGGACAGAAGTAACTGCTAGAAAAACTACAAACCAGAACATAGCTACCACACTGACCTCTCAAATGCCCACTTAGATCAGGGCAGTCTGCCCTTGTTGCCGTCACTTTTGTTGGACACAGCCATGCCTACTGCCTGCACGTTTTCCCTGGCTCCTTGCAAGCTGAGCTGCTGAACTGGAGAGTTGATGCAGAGTCCCATGTCTGCAAAGCCTAAAATAAATACTGCCTCGCCTTTTACTGAAAACGGTTCTTGACCCCTAATTTAGAAGAGCATCTTTTCATGTAAAACTTGACAAGGCTCCTCATCGGCATGGCCTGTGGAAACAAGTAGTCTTCTTAGAGGACTTAATTTGGCTTCTTAGAGGTCCTACTTGTTAAAGCGGGGTGGGAGGTGAATCCAGTCTTTTGATTTAATTTTTTTTCCTCTTCTTTACTTCACCTTTTGCTTTGGTCTGCTTGAGCATCTGTTCTGATCTTGTTAGTAAAGTTCTTGGTCATGCCTGTTTTTTTGCTATGTTAGTGGCCCTGCTTTTTTTGGTGACAATAAGGAAATACGAAGATGATTATGAGACTAGTAGTAACAGGTAAACATTAAGAGTGCCAGGTGCCAGGCTATGAAACTTATATGCTTCACATCATAGCAGATCTTTTCACTCCTATTTTCAAATGGGGAAACTGATGCTCAGAGAAGAGAAGTAGCTTGTCTAAGTCTCCCAGCCTAGAAGGGGAAGAGCAGGGGTTCTGATCAAGTGTCTTTTTTTTTTATTAATTTTAATGGGGTGACATTGATAGGTCAGGGTACATATGTTCAGAGAAAACATCTCCAGGTTATTTTGACATTTGATTATGCTGCATTCCCATCACCCAAAGTTTAATTGTCTTCCGTCACCTTCTAACTGGTTTTTTTTGTGCCCCTTCCGTCCCCAACACCCTCCCTCTCCTTTTCCCCACCCCGTAACCCCCACACTCTGGTCCATGTCTCTGAGTCTCATTTTTATGACCCACTTATGTATGGAATCATATAGTTCTTAGTTTTTTGTGATTTACTTATTTCATTCAGTATAATGTTATCAAGGTCCATGTTGTTGTAAAGGATCTGATGTCATTATTTCTTATGGCTGAGTAGTATTCCATAGTATATATGTACCAAAGCTTTTTAATCCACTCGTCCACTGACGGACACTTGGGCTGTTTACAGATCTTCACTATTGTGAACAATGCTGCCATAAACATGGGGGTGCATTTTTCCTTTTGAAACAGTGTTGTAGTGTTCTTGGGGTATAGTCCTAAAAGTGAGATAGCTGGGTCAAAAAGCAGTTCGATTTTTAATTTTTTGAGGAATCTCCATACTGTTTTCCACAGTGGCTGTACCAGTCCGCATTCCCACCAGCAGTGCAGGAGGGTTCCCTTTTCTCCACATCCTCGCCAGCACTTATTCTGTGTTGTTTTGTTGATGAGCGCCATTCTGACTGGTGTGAGGTGATATCTCATTGTGGTTTTAATTTGCATTTCTCTAATGATTAGTGATGTTGAACATTTTTTCATATCCCTATTGGCCATCTGTATGTCCTCTTTGGATAAGTGTCTATTCATTTCTATTGCACATTTATTGATTGGATTGTTTGTCTTCCTGGTATTGAGTTTTACAATTTCTTTATAAATTTTGGTTATTAACCCCTTATCAGACATATTGTCAAATATGTTCTCCCATTGTGTAGTTTGTCTTTTTATTCTGTTCTTATTGTCTTTAGCTGTGCAAACGCTTTTTGGTTTGAGATAGTCCCATTTGTTAATCCTGTCTTTTATTTCACTTACTGTGGAGATAAATCGGCAAATATATTGCTGCGAGAGATATTAGAGAACTTCTGCCTATGTTTTCTTCTGAGATGCTTATGGTTTTACAGCTTACATTTAAGTCTTTTATCCATTTTGAGTTTATTTTTGTGAATGGTGTAAGTTGGTGGTCTAGTTTCATTTTTTTGCAGGTAGCTGTCCAATTTTCCCAACACTATGTGTTGAAGAGGCTGCCTTTACTCCAATGTATGCTCTTACCTCCTTTGTCAAATATCAGTTGTCCATAAAGGTGTGGGTTTATTTCTGGGTTCTCTGTTTTGTTCCATTGATCTATATGCATTTTCTTATATCAGTACCAAGCTATTTTGACTACAATGACCTTGTAGTATAACTTGATATCTCGAAGTGTGATACCGCCCACTTTATTTTTTCTTTTTAAGATTACTGAGGCTATTCGTGTTCTCTTTTAGTTCCATATAAATTTTTGGAATATGTGTTCTATATCTTTGAAGTAAGTCATTGGTATTTTAATTGGTATTGCATAGAATTTATAAATTGCTTTGGGTAATATAGACATTTTAATGATGTTTATTCTTCCTAATCATGAGCACGGAATATGCTTCCACTTGTTTGTATCTTCTTTGATTTCTTTTATCAATGTTTCATAATTTTCTAAGTACAAGTCTATAAACTCCCTGGTTAAATTTATTCCTAGGTACTTTTATTTTCTTGGTTGCAATGGTGAAGGGGATTGCTTTCTTAATTTCTCTTTCTGAGAGTTCACTGTTATTGTATAAAAATGCCTCTGATTTCTGAGTATTAATTTTATATCCTGCCACCTTGCTGAATTCATTTATCAGGTACAGTAGCTTTTTTACTGAGACTTTAGGCTTTTCTATGTACAATATGATATTATCTACAAATAATGATACTTTTACTTCTTCTTTTCCCAGCTTTACTTGCTGTTCTTTTTCTAGTTCTTTTAGATGCAGGGTCAAATTGTTTATTTGAGCTTTTTCTAGCTTCCTAAGGTATACTTGTATTGCTATGAACTTCCCTCCCAGGACTGCTTTTGCTGTGTCTCATAAATTTTGAGTTGATATATGCTCATTATCATTTGGTTATATGAATTTTTTAATTTCTTCTTTTATCTCATTGTCAACCCTTTCATTATTTAATAACATGCTATTTAGTTTCCAAGTGTTTGTGTATTTTTCAGTTTTTCTGTTGTAGTTGATTTGTAGTTTCATTTCATTGTGATCAGAGAAAGTACTCGATATGATTTCAGTCTTCTTAAATTTGTTGTGACCGCTTTTGTGCCCTAACATGTGGTCTATGCTAGAGAATGTACCGTGAGCACTTGAGAAGAATGTATATTCTGCTGCTTTAGGGTTACAGGTTCTGAAGATATCTATGAAATCGAGTTGTTCTAGTATGTCCTTTAAGTCTGCTGTTTCTTTGTTAATTTTCTGTCTTGAGTATATATCTAGTGATAATTAGTGGGGTATTGAAATCCTCTACTATTATAGTATTGTTGTTGATCTCGCCTTTTAAATCCATCAAAGTCTGCTTTATATATTTAGGTGCTCCTATATTAGGTGCATAGATATTTATAATGGTTATATCTTTCTTTTGAATTGCTCCCTGTATCATTACGTAGTGACCTTCTTTATCTCTTATTGTAGCCTTTGTTATAAAGTCCATTTTGTCTGATAAAAGTATTGCTACCCCAGCTTTTTTTTCATCTTTATTTGCATGAAATATTTTTTTTTCCATCCTTTTATCTTCAGTTTATGTGCATCTTTTGTTTTAAGGTGTGTCTTTTGTAGACAGCATATGTACGGGTCCTGTTTTCTTATCTATGCAGCTACCCTATGTCTTTTGATCAGATCATTTAATCCATATACATTTAAGTTGCAATTGATATGTAGTTGTTTATTGACATTTTATTCTTTAAAACTGTATTCCTCTTTTGCTATATTCTTTTTCCCCTTTGATCTGTTTACAACAGGCCTCTTAGCATTTTTACAGCATTGATTTGGTTGTAGTGAATTCCTTGAGTTTTTTTTTGTCTGGAAAGCTTTTTATTTCTCCTTCAATTTTAAACGATAGCCTTGCTGGATAAAGTAGTCTTGGTTGTAGGCTTTTGTCCTGCATTACTTTGAATATTTCTTGCCATTCCCTTCTGGTCTCAAGTGTTTCTGTTGAGAAGTTGGAAGTCATCTGAATGGGGGCTCCTTTGTAGGTGATAGTCTTTTTTTCTCTAGCGGCTTTTAATATTTTCTCTTTATCACTTAACTTTGGTATTTTAATTATGATTTGTCTTGGTATAGATTTCTTTGAGTTTCTCTTTAATGGAGTTCTCTGTGCTTCTTGAACTTGTGAGATGTTTTCCTGCCTTCATTTAGGGACATTTTCAGCTGTGATATGTTTGAACAAAGTCTCTATCCCTTGTTTTTTTTCTTCTTCTTCAGGAACCCCTGTGATGTGGATGTTATTTCTCTTGATGTTGTCACAGAGCTCTCTTAGAGTTTCCTCAAACTTTTTGAGTCTCTTTTCATTTTTCAGCTATGCTTCCATGCCTTCATTTATCTTGTCCTCTAACTCGCTGATTCGATTCTCAGCTTCATCCATCCTACTCTTAATTCCTTCCATTGTGTTCTTCATTTCTGATATTGTATTTATAATTTCTGACTAATTCTTTTTTATTATCTCATCATCCATTTTTATATTTGCTATCTGTTTATTTAGGGGTTCGTAATGACTATCTATTCTAGAATCTCTTCTAAGATCTTTGAGCATCCTAGCAATCATTATTTTAAAGTCTACATGTGGTAATTTGGTTATATCTGACTCATTCAGGTCCTTTTTGGGGGATTTCTCTTGATTCATTTGTGTTGTATTTTTCTGCCTTCTCATTTTGTCTGTAAAAGAAGGTTTGGCCACTGTAGTCCACTGGGTGTGGCCTCTGTTTTTCCTAGGTGTGGACTGTCTGAAGGCCCACCACCCCCTCTGCTGCTGCTGCCTAAGGTGTTTGGGTATTGGTGTTGCCCATGCTAGCCCACTGGGGCTGTTGCTGTAGTTTCCGCCTCTCCTTCATGGGAGGGATTATGATCATGTGCTAGGGTGTACAAGCCTTGGTGGCCTCGGCCTTCGCCCTGCCCCTGTAGGTGGTATGATGCACTGCACCTGGGCCTCTAGCCTTGGCCCTGAGGGCAGGGGTGAGCACCTTTGCTCAGCTACAGTTCTCTGACTGATTGTGGGCTTTCTCCCATCCCTGCAGGAGGAGCCTGCCCCTGGGAAGGCTGCAAGCCTTGACTCCATGGGCGGGGCTGCGTGCCTACACTCAGTCGCGGGTTCTGCCTCTTCTGGGCTTTCGATCCACCTCTGCGGGAGGAGCCAGCTCCCGTGTCATGTCACAAGCCTTGGTTCTGATTGCGGGTGGGGCAAGACTGTGCTCCTGCACCCTTGCTCAAGGGCTGATCTCTGTCCTTTCTGGAGCTCCTGCCCTTACCCCACAGGCTGGATTGCAAGTGTCCTGCAGCTGGGATTGAGCACTTTCACGTGTCCTCTCCTTCCCAGCTGGGCAAGACTGAGTTCACACCTGGGCCTCAGTTGTGGCCAGCTGGCTTCCACCCTTGCCGGCCGAACTGCGCTGCTGCATCCCGCCAGCTCTCACGAGCCTCGGGCGAGCCCTCAACTGTGTGAATGGAGGTGCTCAGACCCTAAGACTCACTAATGGAGTCCTGTAAGCTCCTTCCTTCTAAGCTGTTCTGCTCTAAGTACCTCGGAGAGCTTGTTTGGCTTGTGTACTGCCTCCCTTTGCTGGTATTGCTGTTTCCAGGGGAAATATTCACTTCAGATTTGGGGAGTGTGTTGTCCCAGGGGTTAGGATGGCTGTCTCTCAAAGTGTTTCTCCCTGTGCCTCCTAGATTACACTCTCTTCCTTTTACTCCAGTCCTTCTCCCCCAGAGCCCTGGGTGAATGGTTGTGGGAGAGGTTTTCTGCGTAGTCCCTTTAAGAAGAATCTTGGGTCTGAGAAATCAGTCTCTTTCTCACAAACAGTATCCTGACTTGTTTCCAGCTAAATACTGTCCATATGCCTCTTCTAGGCTCTGGGGCTGCAGGCTGGGGCTTTGTTCCTAGGGCTCAGGACCCTCCCCTCTCTGCTAAACTCACTTCTCGCCACGATAGTCTCTCCCGGCTGCCGTTCACTCTGCTCCGGGGAGCTGGGCAGCCCTCTCCACATTTCTGCTTTTCCTACCAGTCTCAGTGTGGCTTCTTCAGTGTTATTTGGTTAAAGAGTTCTCTTAGTTTAGTCCAAAGTTTGTTTTTCCAGATGATGGTTCTTAAAATTAAAGTGTAATCCACTTTGATTCTGGGAGGTGGAAGTTGGTACATCCGCCTACTCCATTCCATCTTCTCGGGCTCCTGATCAAGTGTCTTGTCCTAAATCTAGTGTTAATTCTTTTTACATCAAGACCTGTTGATCGTTGATGTGTCTATGTGGCTTATGCTTCACTATGTATTTAAAAATGTTAATATTTAGGCTTTTTTCCCTTAAAAACCAAGATGTAATTTTGAATGACTGTTTTCTGCTGAATTTATCCTTGTTTAATTATGAAAATGACTTGTGTCTTTAATAAGTTGCTGTACCCACAATAGCATACAGAAGTTTCATTTTGTCTACAGGAAATCATTTTCCCTGTAATTTACATATGATGAAGGAGGTGTCCTTGACCTTTGCTTCTCTCTACTCATTCCAAACTCTAGACCCATGATGGCGAACTTATAACATGTGTGTCAGCACTGACACACGTAGCCATTTTCAATGACACGAGGCCACATGTGGCCACATACCAGAGAAGTACGAGGCCGCATGCTGAGAAGGACGTTTCATCCTGGGCTCCTGCACAGCCAGGTGCAGTAGCCGAGGATAAAACGTTTGCTGTAGTGTAGACACTCTGTGCTAGAGGTCTGTAGGCCAAAACAACAGAACTCCAGCACAGAGTGTCTAATTCTGGGACTTTCAGTTGGGCTGTTAGAGAATCTTTGACCTCACTTCTGGCTGACAGAGCAGGGAGCAGTGGAATGCCGTGGGGTACGCATCTCTGGGGGCCCTGTGATCGCCATTACCAGCAACCACATAACCACAGCCACCATCATCCAGTGTACTGTTCTGGGGTGTCGTGGATTTCTAATTGACCATCACTACTGAGATAAGTGAGGGGAGGCTGGGAGAGGCGAGGGCCTGTGCTATGGGTGCCGTTTCCGCCATTAGTAATAGCAGCAGCCATCTTAATTTTCATAAGATGAAACTTGCAGAATTTCCAGACATCATCTGGGCTCAGGTGTTTGTTGACTTGAGGTCAAAGCTTGAGAATCTGGAAAGGTGCGGCTTTGAGAATCAAGAGGAGTGCCACTATGAACAGGAAATTTGGAGTACCTGGAAACGATTACCAAACACTTTTAGCACCGTGAAAAATATAGCATTGGCTTTACTCACAATTTTTCTCTCTACGTACTTTTGTGAGACTTTATTCTCAGCATTAAATAATATCAAAACCAACAAAAGAAACAGATTGACAGATGAAGTTAGTAGCACTTGCTTGGGCTTGAAGTATACAAAATACCAACCTTCAATTGAAGATTTAGCCAATGAAATTCAGCAACGAAAAAGTCACTAATATGCAGGTTAGTTAAAGAATTCCCCCTCCCCCTCCTTATCTTAGTTCACGGCACCCCATACAAGTTAAATAATATCAAGACCATCAAAGAAACCGACTGACAGATGAACAAAGAAGTCACTGAGCAGGTAAGTTAAATAATTAGTTTTTGGTTTATTAAATACAGTTATATATTACAACTATACATTTTTGTTATTTAAACTATAAATATCGCGAAATTACGGTTTTTTTTCTCGAAGTGACACACCACCCGAGTTATGCTCGGTTTTTTGGTGAATTTTGACACACCAAGCTCAAAAGATTGCCCGTCACTGCTCTAGACTGCTGTTCCAGGAAGGCTGTTTCTGCCCTTGGGGCATATAGACCCACAATTAATCTAGTTGCAAACCATCTGGTGAACAAATGTGCAGAAGAATATGCATTTTTGTTTTCAATTTTTTTTCCTTTCTGGGGCTCTAAATTGATATCAGGAGAGATGGATCTGTGTTCTGTGTGGTATCTATTTTACTTCAGAAAATGAGTATTCATTCTGGTACCCTGGGGTGTAGTTTAGAGTTTTGTTTGATGTCCCCATGAGGTGCCAGTGTGATGAGTGTGCTTTTGTTTGAACTTGATGCTTTTCTCCTTGCTAACCTTATTCTAGTATTAAATTCTAGCAATAACTGGTACTTTGGCTTCATATGGACGATTCTAACATGTTGTAATAGCTTACTACAGAAGACTAGACATTGTGGCCTCCCATAGAGATGATGTTTCCTGCTCATTGTGTTTCATTATAGCAAAATTTGCTTAATCTGAAAAAGGCAAGTATCATTGGAAAACAGATGTCAGAATACTGTTCGATAGTTTAGCTTTTTTGTGATTTTAAGCATGGTTTGAAGTAATCATGCGATTAAGAGCAGAAATGTGGCTTATTTCCCCCTAATAAAATCTGGAAACTTTTTAAAAAGATAGTAGTGTTATTTGTTCCTAATGAATGTGTTGATTTCAGAGTTGTCAAAGGACATTCACTTTGTACAGGTAGACCCCACCACCACCACCAAAAAAAAAGTGAGTAAATATGGATGTTTGAGTATTTATCTTGACCTTGTCTGAACTTTCTAGGATGCCTTGTTTGTGACCC
This sequence comes from Saccopteryx bilineata, assembly GCF_036850765.1. Classification (NCBI taxonomy): domain Eukaryota; kingdom Metazoa; phylum Chordata; class Mammalia; order Chiroptera; family Emballonuridae; genus Saccopteryx; species Saccopteryx bilineata. Next base: position 72,858,677 of record NC_089499.1, read on the forward strand.
TAGAGAAGCCCGAGGCTTCCCTAGCATCTTGGACCTGACCCTGGTTGCATTTATTACTGTGATTATTTGAACATTTGCTCATTTAATGTGTATGTCTACTGCTTGACTATGAACTCAAAGAGAGTGAAGTCCACATCTGACATCTTTACCTTCATGACCCTAAGACCCTATAGAGTGTATAACATGGGACAGTCACTTAGTGAATATTTGTAAAATGAATGGAATCATTGTAGTCTTACCTCACCAAAATATTGGATACCCTTGGAGGCCAAAAGCCTACCCTTCCTCCCTCCATTCCTATCTTCCTTTTTAAAATGTTTTTTTAAGGCCCTGGCCGGTTGGCTCAGTGGTAGAGCGTTGGCCTGGCGTGCGGAGGTCCAGGGTTCGATTCCCAGCCAGGGCACACAGGAGAAGCGCCATCTGCTTCTCCACCCCCCCCCCCCTTCCTCTCTGTCTCTCTCTTCCCCTCCCGCAGCCGAGGCTCCATTGGAGCAAAGATGGCCCGGGTGCTGGGGATGGCTCCTTGGCCTCTGCCCCAGGCGCTAGAGTGGCTCTGGTCGCAACAGAGCGACGTCCTGGAGGGGCAGAGCATCGCCCCCTGGTGGGCAGAGCATCGCCCCCTGGTGGGCAGAGCGTCGCCCCCTGGTGGGCATGCCAGGTGGATCCCAGTTGGGCGCATGCGGGAGTCTGTCTGACTGTCTCTCCCCGTTTCCAGCTTCAGAAAAATACAAAAAAAAATGTTTTTTTTTAAATTAGAGATGACATAAAATTACATTAGTTTCAGTTGTACAATGTAATGATTAGATATTTATATACCTTTTGAAGTGATCACTACAATAAGTCTAGTACCTATCTTTCCATACCTAGTTATTATATTATTGGTTATACTCCCTATGCTGGACTTTACCACCCTTTACTTACTTTGTAAGTGAAAGTCTGTATTTTTTATTTACCTTCATCTTTTCATTCATCCCTCTCTTCCCTCTGTCAACCATCAGCTTCTTCTCTGTCTTTGCTGAGTTTGTTTCTGTTTTCTGTGTTTATTGGATTCCACACATAAGTGATATCATATGGTATTTGTCTTTCTCTGTCTGAGCACCTTCTCTTTATTGTATTTACCTCACAATACAGCATAGAGGAGATGTTTTATAAATACCAGTTAAATGGCTATGTGAGTGATTTCTGTTTGGTCAACTTATAATTGGTGTCGTTTCAGTATTGATCTGGACAGGCTGTAAAGCACGGGCCTTATGCAGGACGTGGGAGACCACAGCCATACTCTGGGAACCCACATCCTTCACCATCCACTCATTCAGAGATCCAGAACCTGAGAAACAGAGAGCCTGGGACAAATGTTGTTATGAACATGGAATGAGTGGTTTGGTGCCATTTACTCACAAACAGAATGGAAAGTGCTGGGATAATTGTATCTCATAACAGTAGTTACAAGCTTGGATTTGAGAGTGAGACAGACTTTGTACTTCCTTTTTGGATGACTTTGAGCAAGTTATTTAATCTGGTTGAGCCTCACTTTTCTCTTCTACAAAGTTGGGATAAAAATAGGACCTATCTGTTGGTTGTTGGGATTAGATAAGCAATAAAGGCCTGGCATGGAACACGCAAGACAAGAGCAATTACTAGTAATCCTCAAAGGAGATGTGGACGTAAGTTCTGCTTGATTTCTAGTATTTGTTTTGTCTTTGTCCTGATGTAGTTATATCAAAGTACAGGGCAAGAAAACCCTTAAATTAAGACCCCCAACAATTTTGTGTTTTGTAGGTATTTTATTTGGTTTTCGCATTAAACAGAAACTTCCTCTAGGAAGGAGGACAAAAAGTGGCTTAAAATATGTAAGGCTAGATGAGAGAGAGAGAGAGAGAGAGAGAGCAAGAGAGAGATGGATGACATGTTTCACAACTTTGCTGCTCCAGGTGTGGTCCATGGACAAGCAGTGTTGGTATCACGTGGGAGCCAGTTAGAAATGCAGAGTTTCAGGGCTCACCCCAGCCCTACAGAACCCATTTTAACCACTAACATTTGAGAAGATCTGTCCTAAAGAATTCATGTGCTCATTAATCTTGTTACTCATGCTGCAATTTTGGTCCTCATCAATGGTGTTGGAGGACATAGAAGGTAAAAATCTCTCTAAAAGTAATCTTGATTATTAAAATAGTACCATTTTACCTGACCTCTGGATTTTAACTGAATCTCAAACTGGAGCTTTTATTCTTACATTGACATATTGATATTTGGTTCATCATGTCCTTATTAAAGGTCAACAGTGATATTTTTAAAAAGAACTGTACAGTTCTCTAGAGCGCAATAAGTGATTTTTGAGTGAAAAAAACAGAATCAGTTAATTTTTATAAACCATCACCTTATTCCATTTTCTTAATACAAATTATTTTTTTCAGCATTAAATCTTTTTCCCCAGGGAACCTGTGATAAATCTGTGAATTTCTGTGATGCGGCTTCCATGTCATGTTAAAGTTCTAGCATATTGAGCCCTGGCCAGTCGACTCAGCGGTAGAGCGTCGGCCTGGCATGCAGAAGTCCCGGGTTCGATTCCCGGCCAGGGCACACAGGAGAAGCGCCCATCTGCTTTTCCACCCCTCCCCCTCTCCTTCCTCTCTGTCTCTTTCTTCCCCTCCCACAGCCGAGGCTCCATTGGAGCAAAGATGGCCCGGGTGCTGGGGATGGCTCCTTGGCCTCTGCCCCAGGCCCTAGAGTGGCTCTGGTCGAGACAAAGCGATGCCCCAGAGGGGCAGAGCATCGCCCCCTGGTGGGCAGAGCGTCACCCCTGGTGGGCGTGCCGGGTGGATCCCGGTCGGGCACATACGGGAGTCTGTCTGACTGTCTCTCCCCATTTCCAGCTTCAGAAAAATACAAAAAAAAAAAAAAAAAGTTCTAGAATATTGAATTAATGCTAACCCCTAAGTTATTTTCTGTATGAACACTTAATGATTCACTGATAAACACATCAAACATGGTATGAAGCATTTTACATGCATTCTCTCGGTTAGTACTGACCATCTAAGGAAGGTGTGAAAGCCCCTTTGATAACTGAGGAATTTACTCTCAGAGAACACAAGTGACCTTCGCAGTAGCTTGTAGCTGCTTTCAGTGGCAGAATCAAAATTTAAACCAACACCTTAGTGCTGCTATAACTTCTGTTGGGGAGGGTTGTGCAGGGTGGTTTGATTTTTACTGGACTTGGCTCCAGACTTCAGAGTATTTACTGCTAGATTTTGGCTGCACAAAGCTCAGGCTAATTGTGATGTAGCCAGATAGAGATTTTAATAAAAATCGAGTTCAGCCAGGCTGGTAAGGCCAGGTGGGTTTCACTCCACTCCCACTTCCTAGTTACTCAGCGTCCAACTTACTCTTTGTGAAATCAGTATGTTTTGTTCCCTAAATAACCAGCAGCAAACAGCTTCCACATTGCTTGCTCTTGTATATACAAAATAGAGGATTCTTTCGCCACCCCATTATACTATTTTCTATTTGTTCTACATGCTCAGGAGTTTGCATCCCAGCTTCACACTTTCTGTCTACCTTTGGTAAGATTCTTATCCTGCTTCTGTCCCTGTTTCCTTTTCTTTAAGTGGGGGATGATGATAGGAGTAACTTCCTAAGGAAATTGCAGGCTTTGAAGGCAGGGATGCAGATAAAGTTCTTAACCTAATACTTGGCAGGCTGTGGCCATTCCATAAATATTATCTATTGATATCATTGTCCTTGTCCTCATTGTCATCATGGTGGCTATTCTGGCACTTTTGTTGATACTTCCTGATGTTTCTAGTGTTTGCAGTGGAGCACATGGTGTTCTATGATTCCCATACTTTATTGGACAGCCCTGCTCCATTTTTCTCCCTAAGAACGAGAAGTTTGTATTAAAAGATTCCAGGGTCAGTTTTCTTTTGATGTTTATCTTAATTTCATTAGTCTCTTTCCTATTTCATAGCATTTTATATGCATGAGATTTGGAATTGAAAATTGCTTAAAAGATGTGTATTCTGTGTCTAATGATAGTTTGGTATATAGGATTTTACACCTTTAAATGTTAAAAATACTTTGAAAACTTACATCAGGCTTCACCTCATTTCCAATTTTTTTTTCACAGAGACAGAGAGAGTCAGAGAGAGGGATAGATAGGGACAGACAGACAGAAACGGAGATAGATGAGAAGCATCAATCATGAGTTTTTCGTTGCGACACCTTAGTTGTTCATTGATTGCTTTCTCATATGTGCCTTGACTATGGGCCTTCAGCAGACTGAGTAACCCCTTGCTTGAGCCAGCGACCTTGGGTCTGAGCTGGTGAGCTTTTGCTCAAACCAGATGAGCCTGCGCTCAAGCTGGCGACCTCGGGGTCTCGAACCTGGGTCCTTCCACATCCCAGTCCGATGCTCTATCCACTGCACCACTGCCTGGTCAGTCACCTCCTTTCCAATATTAAGCCCTCTGGAAACACAAACAGCAGACGCTTGCCATATTGATGTTGTGTGTAGCTTAACAGACAGTAGAATTCATCAGAAGCAAAGGCACTATGAGATGAATGCATGTTTTCTAGCTTTTGATTAAGAAGAATAGATTTTCTCAATGTATGACCTAGAATTTCCTTGGTAATTGAGGGAATTGGGTTTTTTTTTTTCTTAATTGAGCACTCATTAAACTTCATATCTCTTCCCCTGAAGCAGACTTGCTAACATTAGAGGATTATATTTTTATTATAAAACAGTAATCTTGGATGGTTTGATGGTTGATCCTCACCTTTATGAATAGTTCTTTTTTTTTTTTTTTTTTTTTAATAAATTTTTATTAATGGTAATGGGATGACATTAATAAATCAGGGTACATATATTCAAAGGAAACATGTCTAGGTTATTTTGTCATTAAATTATGTTGCGTACCCCTCGCCCAAAGTCAGATTGTCCTCCGCCACCCTCTATCTAGTTCTCTGTGCCCCTCCCCCTCCCCCTAACTCTCTCCCTCCCTCCCTCCCATGTCCTCCCTCCCCCCCCCCACCCTTGGTAACCACCACACTCTTGTCCATGTCTCTTAGTCTCATTTTTATGTTCCACCAATGTATGGAATCATGTAGTTCTTGTTTTTTTCTGATTTACTTATTTCACTCCTTATAATGTTATCAAGATCCCACCATTTTGCTGTAAATGATCTGATGTCATCATTTCTTATGGCTGAGTAGTATTCCATAGTGTATATGTGCCACATCTTCTTTATCCAGTCTTCTATTGAAGGGCTTTTTGGTTGTTTCCATGTCTTGGCCACTGTGAACAGTGCTGCAATGAACATGGGGCTACATGTGTCTTCACGTATCAATGTTTCTGAGGTTTTGGGGTATATACCCAGTAGAGGGATTGCTGGGTCATAAGGTAGTTCTATTTGCAGTTTTTTGAGGAACCACCATACTTTCCTCCATAATGGTTGTACTACTTTACAGTCCCACCAACAGTGAATGAGGGTTCCTTTTTCTCCACAGCCTCTCCAATATTTGCTATTACCCGTCTTGTTGATAATAGCTAATCTAACAGGGGTGAGGTGGTATCTCATTGTAGTTTTGATTTGCATTTCTCTAATAACTAATGAAGCTGAGCATCTTTTCATATATCTGTTGGCCATTTGTATCTCTTCCTGGGAGAAGTGTCTGTTCATGTCCTCTTCCCATTTTTTTATTGGATTGCTTGTTTGTTTGTTGTTGAGTTTTATGAGTTCTTTGTAAATTTTGGATATTAGGCCCTTATCTGAGCTGTCGTTTGAAAATATCAGTTCCCATATAGTTGGCTGTCTGTTTATTTTGATATCAGTTTCTCTTGCTGAGCAAAAACTTTTAATTCTGATGTAGTCCCATTCATTTATCTTTGCCTTCACTTCTCTTGCCATTGGAGTCAAGTTCATAAAATGTTCTTTAAAACCCAGGTCCATGATTTTAGTATCTATGTCTTCTTCTATGTACTTTATTGTTTCAGGTCTTATATTTAGGTCTTTGATCCATTTTGAATTAATTTTAGTACACGGGGACAATCTCTGACACACAACTTTCTGGGTACACTCAAAGTATAGCCAGGCTTTGAGAAGAGACTTTTAAAAAGTTCCAAAACCTAAGATTATTTCTTTATTAAATAACAAGACTTTTCACACAGAGTGTGAAAAAATCAGAACACTAAAATTGAATTGCCTAAATTCAAACACAATTTCTGTCTCTTACTAAGCTCTGTAAACTTTCTCAACTTGTCTATGCCTAATTTCTAAAACAGATGATAGTTTTCATTTCAAAGAGTGGAGTGAATTGAATTAAATAATGTATGTGAATGCTTAGAATAGTCCTGTAATAAATTGTAGTCATTGTGGTAATGGATGGCGGTGACTCAAAATTCTCCTCAGCAAGTCAAGTGAACAAAATGAAAGCACTCTTTGAAAGAATAAGCCATATGAGTTGCACTGTTCTGTTGGTAGAAGAGGAATGAGAAGCTGGAGTGGGACTTGGCTCTATTTCAGAAGTCACCATTGACTATGTATCTAATAATGTTTACCCGAACTCTGGATGGCTCGTTGTGGTTTGCTTTTTAATTAGTATGTTGCTTTATATTTTTTAAGCCTTTCTGGGTTTTCAGTGAAGTGTTTTTTCATTGCAGTCTGGGACTACAGGTGGTGAAATGCTAACCCCACCCCTCCTCTGTGTTTATACTCCCAGTGGTCATACTGCTCGAATGCCAGGGAGTGGAATGAGACTCACCTTCACCCTCCCACTCCTACACACACACACACACACACACACACACACACACACACACACACACACACACACTGGCCTTCACATTGGTAGAAGAATGCGTGTGTGTAAGGAAGGGAACTTATGAAGGCTTCTGTAATGATGGAAACTGGATTTGCTATTTCAAGTCAGGAGGCAATTGCATCTTCTGAAACTGATATGAAAGAAATAGGGTAAAATAAAAACAACAGACATTTTCATGTTTAAATTTAAGTTATTTGACAATTACAAAATTTGTATAATCATTCCACGTAACATCTTATGCTTAACAGTTTACATTTCTAAACCACTGGGTAATAAAGTCAGTGTAGTTTCTATTATTATACTTGAGGCCCAATGCTCAGAAACTTAGGAAAATAAACTCAGTAGGCAGAATGAGACAGAGCAGTCGACACTCTCTACATAAATGTTCATGTCATGCCCTAACCTAATTCATGTTGTGGCTTTTGGGTAAGTAGAGGAAGGAATAGGTAGGATTTGGCACATGAGTACGTTACCATACCCATAATGAAAAATACATTCTTTAGGACAAAAATTAGTCACTATGCATGTCACTAGCACTCAGAGCCTCAACTGTATGTGTCAGATAAAGCTGTGAATTTGAACCTTTTAATATTCATGGAATCCTTGATAAGAAAGTAGCAGGGAAACCTTTGCACACAGAATTACAAGGCAGTCAGACTTCAAAACGGTTTTTCTCCCTTGCTTGCCACACGATGGGCCAGCATTCCCTGTCCCTCTTTACACCTTTAATACGTATCCTAACTGCAACCATTAACAATTTTACCAGAAATTCCTATGATCTCAATTTTGTGTATCTTTGTGTAGTGTTAAAAACCTTAGGGATGATTAATTTGGGGGAATAACTTGTGAAAACAACATGCCCAGAATCTGAACACAAATACCTGCAGCCAGATAAAGTAAGGGTGAAGACGTCAGAGAAATGACGCCGTGAGGGGTGCTCCTGATATCTCACCTTGAAATTTCAACAAATTTAACAACTAAAGACAGAGAAAAAAATCTCAGGAGCACCTGGAATATACACACACCAGACAAAGGTATGATTGGGCGAAAAGATGGATGAATATATAATCCACTCTGAAGGAAATAAGATGGAGAACAGGGTTTTTTGCTTTCCTCGCTGATCTGAGGAAGGAACACTTTCGTATGAAGCCGAGCAAAGCAGAGTGTCAGAGACAGAGGGAGGAAGCTGGGTTAGGGTGTATGATCAAGCAGAAGAAAGACCGCACTAGCTCTCCCTAAAATTGCAGATGGAGGACAAGCATGGGTGTCAGGCTCTGACAAAGGTTACTGGTGCAGGGTGCCTGTGGGAGCCAGCACCACGCCAGCAGCTTTGTGTGCTCTCGGTTCCGTGATCACAGGCGGTATGCGATTGGCTCCACCTGGCACCTCTCTCATGCGCACGTGTGCTCGTGGGCTGAAGGGCTTAGTCTGAGGTTATCAGCGGTGGACATCTGCGTGGGCTGTAGCTAGTGTCTTTGTGTATTCCTGGCTCTGTGACATGTGCAAGTGCTGGGATCCCTGGGCCTGGGGCTGTCCAGGTGGGGTGCCTCTGCGGGCCTGCATTCCCAGCTCTGACTGAGATCACAGGTGCTGTCCATCTAAGTGTACAAATGCAAGCCTCCGTGTGCATGACTGAAGGTGTGGGGGCTGGGCAAGCACATGGCTTGCTGTGGGCTACCAAACAGTGCACAAGTGAGAAGGCTGTGGAGATTAGACCTGCAGAGCACTGAGGCATACTAGATATGCCTGGGGGCCCATAGAAAGGTGCTTGATCTGCAATCGGCTCCCAGCCTGCGGCACGCTGAGATGTGCTAGACCTGTCCACTGGCCCTTAGAAAGGTGCCTGATCAGCAATTGGCTCCCTGCCCTGCCTGCTCTTTCTGGCGGCTCTGCTTGGCACAGCCTTACCCAGAACTGTGCTTTGAGCGGTGCTGGAGGAAGGACCTGGCTGCTCTTAGAGCCTCTTGCTCTGCAAGCAGTGGCTGGGGCAAACCTCACAGCTGAGTCCCCAGGCTGCTAGCTCAGGTGGGAGACACATGGGAAGAGGCACCTGGAAAACTGAGTCTCCATTGTCAGAGCCTCCAAGTGATTCAACAGCAAACCTCTGCCCAAGAGCCCCACAGGGGCAAAAACCGTAGTACAGTGCCACCTGCCTAAAAAAAAAGAAGCAGCTACCTCTCAAAACCAGGCAAAAGTTTTATTTTTATAACTTTTTTTTCTCTTTATTCGTTTTGGTCATTTTATCATCTTTTCTTTTTATTCTTTCCTTTTCCTTTTGAACTTCATTATCCATAAATGTTACATTTTTCATTCTTGTTTTTTATGAGGATTTCACTTCAAAAACCTTTACTTTTTTTTCTTTTTTTCTCATTTGATTGCCAATTATCAACAAATTATTGTATTTTGGATTTAAGTTTTTCTTTGTGGCATTTTGCATGTTTTTTTATTTTTTATTTTTATCTCTTTTGTCATCTTTCCTTTGTTTCTGCTCCTTTTCCTCTGTAGTGTTTGTTCCACTTATCATTATAGAATTTTCATTTTTCACTGTATCTTTTGAATTTTTATTTTATTTTTTTAATTATCTCTTATTAGTGTTATAAACAATACCACTCTCAAATGCCATTAAGGAAAATGAAATCAAATATCATGGATACAAAAGACAGAGATGTAGCTCAGATAGATGATGAACAATCTTTTGAAAAAAATACCAATGGCTTGGAAACCTTGGAGTTAAATGACAGAGAATTAAAAATTGAAGTTCTAAAATTACTCAGGAAATACAAGAAAGCACAGAAAGGCAATTTAGAGAGCTCAAAAAACAATTTAATGAGCAAAAGGAATACTTCACCAAAGAAGTTGAAACTATAAAAAGGAACCAGAGATAAAAAACTCAATACATGAACTATAAAGCGAGGTAACAAGCTTAGCTAATAGAACAGGCTACATAGAGGAGAGGATTAGTGACATAGAAGACAGGCAACTAGAGATACTACAGAGAAAAGAGGAGAGAGACTCACGAATTTAAAAAAAATTTTGAGAAAGCCCTACAGGAATAGTCTGACTCCATCTGAAAGAGCAACATAAGAATAATGGGTATATCAGAAGGAGAAGAGAGAGAAAATGGAATGGAGAACATAGTCAAACAAATAATTGGTGAGAACTTCCCAAACCTGTGGAAAGAATTAGAGCCTCAAATCCAAGAAGCAAACAGAACACTGAGTTACCTTAACCCAAACAGACCTACTCCAAGGCACATCATAATGAAATTATCACAAACCAATGACAAAGAAAAAATTCTAAATGCAGCCAGGGAAAAGAATACAACATACAAAGGAAGGCCCATTAGACTATCATCAGATTTCTAAACAGAAACTCTACAAGCCAGAAGAGAGTGGACCCAAATATTTAAAGTACTGAAAGAGAGGAACTTCAAGCCAAGAATACTATATCCATCTAAGCTATATTTCAAATACGAAGGGGAAATAAAAACATTCACAGATATAGAAAAGATGAAGGAATTTATCACCAAAAAACCCCCACTTCAGGAAATACTAAAGGGGATTATCCAACCAGATACAAAGAAAAAAACAAAACAAAACTACAAGTAAAAGCTCCAAGAAGATCACAATAAAAACAAGATTGATCTGTGATTACAAAATCAAAAAAGGGTAGAGGACAAAGATTAACAGTAGCAAAGGTGGATGGAGTGCAGAAGCATTCATGAGGTAACATACTACAATGAATATGATATATATCCTTTTTATTACTTAATGGTAACCACCCCTGAAAAAGCCACTACAGAAACACATGGCTTAAAAAAAGAAACAGAGGAAAGAAGTATGGAATACAACCAAACAAAAACAAATGACAGAAAAACAAAAGAGAAGAACCAAACAAGATATAGAGCTATCAGAAAGCAATATATATAATGGCAATAGGAAACCCTCAAGTGTCAATAATTGCATTTAAATGTAAATGAATTGAACTCACCAATGAAAGACATAGAGTAGGAGAATGGATCAGAAAAGAAAATCCAACTGTATGCTGCCTTCAAGAAACACATCTAAGCTACAAGGATAAAAACGAATTCAAAGTGAAAGGTTGGTAAACAATTCTCCAAGCAAATAATATCCAAAGAAAAGCAGGTGTAGCCATACTCATGTGGAACAATGCCAAGTATAAGACAGCAAAGGTAATCAGAGATAAAGATGGTTATTTCATAATGATAAAAGGGACATTGAATCAAGAAGACGTAACACTTCTTAATATATATGCACTAAACCAAGAAGCACCAAAGTATATAAGACATCTACTAACTGATCTAAAAATAAAAACCGACAAAAATACATCATACTTGGAGACCTCAATACACTGCTGATGGCATTAGATCGTTCATTCGAACAGAAAATCAATAAAGAAATATTGGCCTTAAATGAAACACTAGAACAATTGGATATGATAGATATCTACAGGACATTTCATCCCAAAATACTAGAGTATACATTTTTCTCCAGTGTACTTGGAACATTCTCAAGAATTGACCATATGTTGTTTCACAAAACTAACATCAACAAATTCAGAAAGATTGAAATTATACAAAGCATATTCTTTGACCACAAAGCTGTGAAACTAGAATTTAACTGCAAAAAAGAAGTAAAGAAACCCACAAAAGTGTGGAAATTAAACAACATACTTCTAAAAAATGAGAAGGTCAAAGAAGAAATAAAAGCAGAGATCGAAGGATATATACAGACAAAAGAAAATGACAATACAACATATCAGAATCTCTGGGATAGAGCAAAAGCAGTAATAAGAGGGACGTTCGTATCACTACAGGCCTATATGAACAAACAAGAGAAAGCCCAAGTAAACAACCTAACATCACATCTTAAGGAACTGGAAAAAGAAGAGCAAAGGCAACACAAAACCAGCAGAAGAAAAGAAATAATAAAAATCAGAGCAGAAATAAATGAAATAGAGAACAGAAAAACTGTAGAAAAAATCAATAAAACAAGGAGCTGGTTCTTTGAAAAGATCAACAAAATTGGCAAGACTCACTAAGGAAAAAAGAGAAAGGACTCATATAAACAAAATCCAAAATGAAAGAGGAGAAATCACCACAGATATCTTAGATATACAAAGAATTATCATAGAATACTATGAAAAACTATATGCCACCAAATTTAACAATCTAGAGGAAATGGATAAATTCCTGAACAATACAATCTTCTTAGACTGAGTCACAAAGAAGTAGATAGCCTAAACAGACCCATAAGCCGGGAGGAAATAGAAATAACTATCAAAAACCTCCCCAAAAATAAAAGCCCAGGGCCAGATGGCTATACTAGTGAATTCTATCAAACATTCAAAGAAGACTTGGTTCCTATTCTACTCAAAGTCTTCCAAAAAATTGAAGAAGAAGCAATACTTCCAAACACATTTTATGAGGCTAACATAACCCTCATACCAAAACCTGGCAAAGACAACAAAAATAAAGAAAACTACAGACCAATATCTCTAATGAATACAGATGCTAAAATCCTAAAACAAAATACTAGCAAATCGAATACAACAACACGTTAAAAAGTAATTCATCATAATGAAGTGGGATCACCCCAGAATCACAAGGCTGGTTCAACATACGTAAAACAGTTAACATAATACACCATATCAACAAAACAAGGAACAAAAACCATATGATCCTATCAATAGATGCAGAAAAGACATTCGATAAAATACATCATTTTATGTTTAAAACACTCAACAAAATGGATATAGAAGAAAAATATCTTAATATAATATAGGCCATTTATGACAAACCATCAGCTAACATCCTATAAAATGGCAAGAAACTGAAAACCTTTTCTCTAATATCAGGAGCAAGACAAGTTTGCCCACTCTCTCCACTCTTATTCAACGTAATGCTGGAAGTTCTAGGCAGAGCAGTCAGACAAGAGAAAGAAATAAAAGGCATTCATATTGGGAAAGAAGAAGTAAAAGTTTCACTTTTTGCAGATGATATGATCCTGTACACCAAAAACCCCAAAGACTACTAGAAACAATAAACCAATACAGTATAGTTGCAGGATACAAAATTAATATACAGAAAAGTCAATTGCATTCTTATATGCCAACAATGAAACTTCAGAAAATGAACTCAAAATAATGCAGTGGTGCCTTGAGATACAAGCAGACCAACATACTTTTTAAAGATACAAGCTGTAACTTGGTCCATATTCTTGGTCAAGATCTGAGCGAAATTCCGAGATAACAAGTCGTGAGGAAGTGATTTCTACGAGTGAAATTAAAGACATGCTGGCAATGTGGGAGAGGCTTTCAAGTTTCATTGAAAAGAAACACCCAGAAAAAGTTTCAACTGGTCGTGCTTCAGCCCTTTTTTAATGACACTTGTTTGTCACATTTCCATAAGATTTCAAAAGGTAGGCAAAAGCAAACCTCTTTGGATGGATTTTTATTCAAAAGTCTTACCATTGAACGTGCCAAATGTGCAGCCAAAAAGGCAAAAACAGGTGATGATTAAATGAAAAATACGTAATGTTAAGCTTAGGTTAAGTTTAAAGTTAAGAAAGTGCATTTTTTTTACAATTAAGTTTTTGCGGTTTCATTTTAAGTAAAGAAAGTGCAGTTTTACTTTTGTTTAAAGTAAATAAAATGCAGTTTTTGTTTATATTTAGTGTTAAGAAAGTACAGTTTTAGTTTACATGTCTACAGTGCCTGCATCCCTTTCTCCCTCCCTCCTACTCCACTATTCACCTCCATTAGCTGCACTCATCTGTCTCTAAGATAAAAATACAGTACTAAATAACACTTTTTTATTTCATACATTTTATTATGCATTGGTAAAGTATACATGTGTGTTTTTAAATTAAAAACATGTCTTTTTTCATAATTTTGGATGGTTTGGGAATGTTTCACAGGACTGGAATGAATTAAATCTATTTCAGTTATTTTAAATGGGACAAATTTGTTTGATATACGAGTTGACTGACTTATGATCTCCGTTACAGAATGAATTAAACTCTTATCTCAAGGTACCACTGTAATCCCTTTTATGGTTGCAACAACAACAAAAAAATTTCTAGGAATAAACATAATAGAGAAAGGAAAGGACCTATATAATGAAAACCACAAAGCATTATTAACAGAAATCCAAAAAGATATAATGAAATGGAAAAATATTCCTGGTTCTTGGATTGGAAGAATAAATATTGTCAAAATGACCATATTACCCAAAGCAATATACAAATTTAATGCAATTTCCATCAAAATTCCAATGTCATTTTTTAAAGAAATGGAACAAGAAATCATCAGGTTTATATGGAACTATAAAACACCCAAATAGCCAAAGTATTCCTAAGGAAAAACAACAAAGCTGGGGGCATTACAATTCCTGACTTCACATTATATTATAGAACCACGATAATCAAAACAGACTGGTATTGGCACAAAAATAGACACTCAGACCAATGAAACAGAATAGAGAGCCCAGAAATAAAACCACATATATATGGTTAAATAATCTTTGATAAAGGGGCCAACAACACAGAACGGAGAAAAGAAAGCCTCTTCAATAAATGTTGCTGGCAGAACTGGAGAGCCAGGTGCAAAAGAATGAAACTCGACTACAGTTTGTCCCCTTGTACCAAAATTAATTCAAAATAGATCAAAGACCTAAATATAAGATCTGAAACAATAAATGACTTAGAAGAAAACATAGGTACTAAACTCATGGACCTTGGCCATAAAGAGCACTTTATGAATTTGACTCCAAAGGCAAGAGAAGTTAAGGCAAAGATAAATGAATGGGGCTACATCAGACTAAGAAGGTTTTGCACAGCAAGAGAAACTGACAACAAAACAGACAGCCAACTAAATGAGAGATGATATTTTCAAACAACAGTTCAGATAAGGGCCTAATATCCAAAATATACAAAGAACTCATAAAACTCAACAACAAACAAACAATCCAATAAAAAAATGGGAAGTGGACATGAACAGATGCTTCTCCCAGGAAGAAATACAAATGGCCAACAGATGTATGAAAAGATGCTCATCTTCATTAGCTATTAGAGAAATGCAAATCAAAACTACAATGAGCCTGACCGGGCGGTGATGCAGTGGATAGAGCATCGGACTGGGATGCGGAAGACCCAGGTTGGAGACTCCGAGGTTGCCAGCTTGAGCGAGGGCTCATCTGGTTTGAGCAAAAAGCTCACCAGCTTGAACCCAAGATTGCTGGCTCGAGCAAGGGGTTACTCTGTCTGCTGAAGGCCCGCGGTCAAGGCACATATGAGAAAGCAATCAATGAACAATTAAGGTGTTGCAATGGGCAATGAAAAACTAGTGATTGATGCTTCTCATCTCTTTGTTCCTGTCTGTCTGTCCCTGTCTATCCCTCTCTCTGACTCTCTCTCTGTCTCTGTAAAAAAAAACAGAACAAAACAAAAACTACAACGAGATACCACCTCACACCTGTTAGATTAGCTATTATCAACAAGACAGGTAATAGCAAATGTTGGAGAGGCTGTGGAGAAAAAGGAACTCTCATCCACTGTTGTTGGGAATGTAAAGTAGTACAACCATTATGGAACAAAGTATGGTGGTTCCTCAAAAAATTAAGAATGCAACTACCATATGACCCAGCAATCCCTCTTCTGGGTATATACCCCCAAAACTCAAAATCATTAGTATGTAAACACACATGCCAGCCCAATGTTCATTGCAGCATTGTTCACAGTGGCCAAGACATGGAAACAATCAAAAAGCCCTTCACTAGATGACTGGATAAAGAAGATGTGGTACATATACACTATGGAATACTATTCAGCCATAAGAAATGATGACATAGGATCATTTATGACAACATGGATGGACCTTGATAACATTATACTGAGTGAAATAAGTAAATCAGAAAAAACTAAGAACTGTGTGATTCCATACATAGGTAGGACACAAAATTGAGATTCATGGACATAGGTAGAGTGTAGTGGTTACCAGGGGGAGGAGAAAGAAGGTGAAGGAGGGGGTGGGGGAGGGGAGGGGCATAAAGAAAACTAAATAAAAGGGGATAGATGGCAATTTGACTTTGGGTGGTGGATATACAACATAATCAAATGTCAAAATGATCTGGAGAAGTTTTCTCTGAATCTGTGTACTCTAATTGATCAATGTCACCCCGTTAAAATTGTCTAAATAAAATTAAAATTAAAAAAAAAGTAAGGGCAAGTGACAAATCTTCCCACTCTAGAAAAAGTTGATGCTTCCTCTGCCATCTGCTCTATAGCTAGTTCTAGATATAAAGTCTTTTTAAAAAATAACCTTTTAGAGTTTTTTTTTATTTAATTATTGATATGGACACTACATGAAGGTATTCAGAATCAAATTAATCATCTCCGATTTCCCCACCCAGATATACTCGTTAACCTATGGCTGTGTTTCTTCCTAGCTCGTGTGCCTTGCATGTCAGTGTGTCTGACAGCCCGCTCCCTGCTCCCACCCTGTGGAATTGTATCCCATCTGTGCATGTATATTTTGAGCATAGTTGGAATTGTGTTTCACATACTGGAATCACATTTTAAATAAAGTTTATCACCGGTGTAGCTTCCCCATCCTCCACTCCTGCTGGGTTTAAACTAACCGTAGCCTAGCTCCTTGTCACTGTGTTGCAGAAAGGAAAGGCACAATAGAAATTGGAAGAGAAACTAGAGAGTTTTATTCTTGGACTTTGAGCCCCCAGCAGTCCAGGTGTTGGTAGTGTAGTGTTACTTTTAGGTGTAATTTGGATTATCAATGATTTTTGCTTCATGAAATCTTTCAGTACCAGACCCTGCCTAAGGTGTGTTTCCATTGCACATGGCATCTTCTGTCCCCCCGCTACCCAAGCTTATATCCAATCACGGTCCATACACACAGAAGCTTGAAGATGTTCAGATTTCATGGAAGCACATTGGGAAGCCAGTGAAGGAATACAAACTGAAGACAGTCAATCAGAGTTGTGCTTTTGAAAGATTGCTTCATGTCCCATGGACAAGACTAACACTGAAAGCCAGCTGACTGTTTAGGAGGCTTTTGGAATAGTCCAGACAGGCAGAGTGGGCCTGTTAAAGGGAAACACAGGAGTGGAATTGGGAGAACTTGGCTAAAAAGAATATAACATGTAAAATTGTTTATGTCCATTGAGATTATTTTGAAACTACTGGTGACCTCTAGATATTTGCTGGATCAGTTGGCTTACCTGGTAGACAGCTCTTGACTACTCAGATTTCCTGGATTTCAGCAATTTAGGCAAATATGAGATCATAATTTTGACGATACCTTAGGCCAGGGCTACAGTACACCTCCACATTTGGGGCAGAGTGACTGTCTCAGGTATTCTTCATAGTAACATTGGTTGTTGGTTTTAGGCTTCAGAATGATACCTTCAGTCTAGAAAAACCAATGACCAGTTATTATTTCAGTCCCTGTACAGGTGAGGCCACTACATGCAGGGCCTTTCATTGCATGAAATATGCTAATCTTTGGATGGTTCCTAAAATGTGGTCATAGGAAGCTGAATGGTGATAGTCATTCTAGTGGGTTGGCTAACCACCAAACCCACAGAGCCAGTGAAGAGTTCAGTTATACCTCAGAATTCAGCTAGGCTCCTTGTTGCTTAAGTAAAGCTGTGGTTCTCAACTGAGGATAATTTCCCCGGGGTATGTTTGGCAATGTCTGGAGGGGTTTTTGGTTTTCTCAGCTGGTGGGAAAATGTGTGTTGGCATCTAGCATCTTGTGGGTGAGACCAGTGATGCTGCTTAATCTTCTACAGTGCACAGCACAGCCCCCACAGCAAAGTATTATCTGCCCTCATATATTAACAGTCCTAAGGTTGAGGGCTTTTTATTAAAGTAATATTTTGCTTTTCCAGATGTTATAATGTTATTTCCCTTCTCTGTTACTCATTTTGAATGACCATGAATCCTACTTTCTTAAATAATTGCAAGTGACTTCATATTTAGAAGTGAAAACAATTTTCTTAGAGTGTTTAATTATCTACCCTTTGATAATCATATTTAAAAAATATTTAAATAATGACTTCATAGCATGAGTGTGGCTAGTATAGAAACAATAATAAAACTTGGCTTTCATTTTGGATGGCATGTGTATAAATAATTGTCGGGTTTGGAAGTAGATATTGTTCTGTTCAGCCAAATTAGCATTATCCCCCTTTAATTAAAGTGTTTCCCCCCTCAGTGTACTAGTTAAAGAAGATAGGTTTTTAGATGTTTATATATAAATATTCCCAGAACATGTTTGAACTGGACCAATACATTCTTTAAATATGAGCTGAGACGTTCATTTCAAATACAGTCATTTTAAGATGAGGGGTGAGGGAGTTGGCTTTTATTTAGTACGTCATTTGAAAAATTAACTTTAGTGTTGAGTAAAGCATATTGTTGCTTTCAGATACGTGAAAAAGAATATCTCTTGGATCCTCTGAAAATCTGTTGATGTTTTCTTGGAGCCATTTTGCAAAGTTGGCATGACTGCCTGCAGGGAGAAAACTAGGAAGCGAAGGATTTAAAGTGGACTCACTATAACAATCAGTTGATTTTACTGTTTGGTGTTGCTGACTCCATGTGACTGGAAAGCGGGTGTAAGCACAAGTACACAGGCCACGTTGCCCGGCACGCAGCAAACCGCCATCATTGTCAGTCACTGCGTGTTGCCAGTGGGCGCTGGCTCTGGCTGCCAGGGCTGTACCCTGGAGCAGATGGCCCCCAGGCTGGACGTGCTGGGAGTGTGGCCACACTGGCCACCGGGACCTCACCTCCAGGGCCTGTTGGGAGTTGCTTTGGGTTCCTTCAGATGAGGATGCTGTGGACCACGATTCCAGTTTGTTCTCCTGGTAGGCAGCTGAACTGCCAAGGCCTCTCCAGGGCCCTGCAGACCCGTGGTTAATGAGCCTGGGTGGGCAGCTGTGTGTTCTTTCTTTCGCCATCATCATGATCCTATCCTAGGAGAGCAGTAAGCAAAAGGGGCAAATGTTGGTCCTCGTGTAAACCTGTGTTGGCCTTAGGAATTACCATAAAGCATATAAGCAGAATTATAAGAAGTGTTGAGAACAAAGTTAGGGCTTTGAGAGGAAGGAGCCAACATCCCTCTGTCCCTTAACAGCTGTTTGTATGCTGATGACCGTGCAGGCCTTGACTGTATGCACATACAGAATAGCACAGCACCACGATGGAATTTCAGCTGTGTTTCCTACTTATTTTCCATACATTGATATCGTCAATGCTTTCCATGCTGCTGCAGCCATCACTATGATAAATTAAGAGCTGTGTGGTAGGTTTATACCCATGACTCTCAAAATTGATTCACATTCTCATCACCTGGGAACATTGTTTAAATGCTGATTCTGATTTACTGTGTCTGGGTCAGGACTGAGCCTCTTAATTCCCAGCAAGTCCCCACAGGCTGCTGATGAGGCAGGTGCCTGGCCTTCCTGTGGCTGCTGGACCAGATTAGCACAGACATTGATTCTCTCACAGTTCTGGAAGCCAGGGTCTAATCAGGGTGTTTGCAGGGCTGTGCTTCCTCTAGAGCAGGGGTACCTACCGCCCACTTTTGTATCTCTGTTAGTAGTAAAATTTTCTAACCGCCCACCGGTTCCACAGTAATGGTGATTTATAAAGTAGGGAAGTAACTTTACTTGATAAAATTTATAAAGCAGAGTTACAGCAAGTTAAAGCATATAATAATAATTACTTACCAAGTACTTTATGTCGGATTTTCGCTAAGTTCGGCAGAATAAATCTTTATAAAACAACTTACTATAGTTAAATCTATCTTTTTATTTATACTTTGGTTGCTCCGCTACCACCCACCATGAAAGCTGGAGCGCCCACTAGGGGGCGGTAGGGACCAGGTTGACCACCACTGCTCTAGAGGCTGGATGGGAGAACCTCTTCTTTGCCTCGGCCTGCCTCTTGTCATTTCAAGAATGTTATAGAAATGGAATCACCCAGAAAGTAACCATTTGGAATTGGCATTTTTCACTCAGTGTAATTCTCTGGAGATTTTGCTAAGTTGTTGCATATATCAGTTAATTTAACCATTTAACCAGGGAAGAACATCAGAGCTGTTCAGTTTTTGGCTATTAAAAATAAAGCTGCTATACACATTTACTCACAGATTACTGTGTGAGCATGATTTTTTATTTTTCTGGAATAAATGTCCAGCAGCATAGTTGCTGAGTCATGTGGTAGTTGAATGTGTAGATAGATATTTAAGAAGCTGCCAAACTTTCCCAGAGTAGCTGTCTGTCTGCATTTCAACCAGTCATTTTAGAACTTTTCCTGAGAATAGTTGTGTAGCCTTAGCTCATGGGTTTAATTTGCTAATAATGTTGAGTATCTATTCATATGCTAATTTCCGTCTGTTTGCCTTCTTTGGTAAAATGTTCATATTTGATGTCTGGGATCTGATCACATCTTGCCTCTTTTCTACTTGTGTTTTACTATTGAGTATCGAGAGCTCTTTTCCTGTTCTGGATACTAGGCGTCTGTCTGATGTGTGGTTTGCAAATATGTTCTTGTCTTTTCATCCTCTTTATGGTCTTTTGCAGAAAACAAAAAGGATGTTAATTTTGATGAAGCCCAATTTGTTGTTTTCCTTTAGTAAATTGTGGTATCAAGAATAAGAACTCTTTGCTTCGTCCTAAATACCAAAGATTTTCTTTGTTTTTTTCTATAAATATTTTATGCTTTACATTTTATATTGAAGTTCATCACACATTTTGGGATAACTTTCATAAAAGGTATGAGGTTTAAATCAGAGTTCATTATTTTCCCATGGTGATTGAGTTGTTCAGCACATTTGTTGAAAGCTTATCTTTTCTCCACTGATTTTGTTGCTCTGTGAAAAGTCAGTTGTGTATATTCATGTGTATCTATTTCTGTGTTCTTTATTCTGTTCCATTGATCTATGTGTCTGGCCCAACATCAATACTATATAGACTTGAATACTTGGCTTTATAATAAGTCTTGAAATGAAATAAACTGATACTTCCAACTTTACTCTTCCTTTTCAAAAAATTTTCACTATATCAATTTCTTTGCCTTCCCATATGAATTTTAGAATAGTCTTGTATATCCCTACAAAATATATACTTTCCTGGGATTTTATTTTGATAGGAACTGTAGTAAACATGTGTGGCAGTTTGAGGAGAATAGACGTCTTTGATATGTTGACACTTGAATCCATGAGTATGACACATACCTTCTACATTGTTTAGGTCTTTTTTACTTATTTTATTGTTTTCTAATTCTCTTTTTTTTAAATCTTTTTTCTTATTTATTAATTTTAGAGAGAATGGAAAAGAGAGAGAGAGAAACAGGAGCATCAGTCTGTTCCTGTATGTGCTCTGACTGGAGATTGAACGAGCAACCTCTGCGCTTTGGGGCGATGCTCTCCAGTGGTGGTCCACCTGGTCCCTACCGCCCACTGGGGGGTGCTCCAGCTTTCATGGTGGGCAGTAGCGGAGCAACCAAAGTATAAATAAAAAGATAGATTTAACTATAGTAAGTTGTTTTATAAAGATTTATTCTGCCAAACTTAGCGAAAATCCGACATAAAGTACTTGGTAAGTAATTATTATTATATGCTTTAACTTGCTGTAACTCTGCTTTATAAATTTTATCAAGTAAAGTTACTTCCCTACTTTATAAATCACCATTACTGTGGAACCGGTGGGCGGTTAGAAAATTTTACTACTAACAGAGATACAACAGTGGGCGGTAGGTATAAAAAGGTTGACTCCCCCTGTATAACCAATGGAGCTATCTAGCCAGGGCAGTTTTTTAGTTTTCAGCAAGGAAATCCTGTCATGATTTGTTAGATCAGGGGTCCCCAAACTTTTTACACAGGGGGCCAGTTCACTGTCCCTCAGACCGTTGGAGGGCCGGACTATAAAGAAAACTATGAACAAATCCCTATGCACACTGCACATATCTTATTTTAAAGTAAAAAAAACAGAACGGGAACAAATACAGTATTTTAAATAAAGAACAAGTAAATTTAAATCAACAAACTGACCAGTATTTCAATGGGAACTATGCTCCTCTCACTGACCACCAATGAAAGAGGTGCCCCTTCCCAAAGTACGGCGGGGGCCGGATAAATGGCCTCAGGGGGCTGCATGCGGCCCGCGGGCTGTAGTTTGGGGACCCCTGTGTTAGATTGTCACCTAAGGGGCCCATCTTTTTTGAACAAATATAAATTATATTTTAAATTTAGATTCATTGTGTTCGTTGTTGTATATAGAAA
Organism: Saccopteryx bilineata; assembly: GCF_036850765.1. Taxonomy (NCBI): domain Eukaryota; kingdom Metazoa; phylum Chordata; class Mammalia; order Chiroptera; family Emballonuridae; genus Saccopteryx; species Saccopteryx bilineata. The sequence continues at coordinate 72,880,820 of NC_089499.1, forward strand.
TAAAATTGAGTTTTGGATACATATCTTGTAACCTGTAATCTTTCTAAAGTCACTTGTTAGTACCAGGAGGTTGTTTGTATTCTTTAGTAGATTCCTTGGGATTTTCTATACAGACAATCCTGTCATCTGCAAATACAGACAAGTTTTACTTCTTCCTTTTTGACGTGTGTGCCTTCTGTTTATTCCCTTCTTTTCTGCAGCTCTCTTACTGGAACTCCCAGCACTTCGTTGGATGAGAATGTTGAAAGCCTTGTTGTTGTTTCCAATCTTGGGGGAGGTGGGATTTAGGCTTTTATCATTAAGTATAAAGTAGTTGGGGGGTTTAAATATGTGTTCTTTATCAACTTAAAGAAGATTTTTTTCTATTCATAATTTTCTGAGATTTTTTGTCAGAAATAGATATTGAATTTTATCAAATATTCCTGAATCTGTTGATATGATCATGTGAGTTTCTTTTTTAGAATGCTAATATTGTGGATTACAGTGATTGATTTTTGAATCTATAACCAATCTTGCATCCCTGAGACCTCATTTGATCACGATATATAATTCTTTTTATATATTACTGGGTCATTACTGGCAATTTCTTTGTCAGTCTTTCTAGAAATGTGTCAGCTGTTTGACCTTTTTAAAGAACTAGCTTTTTGTTTTACAGATTTTTCTCTGTTGTTTTCTTTTTTTAATTTCACTGATTTCTGATCTTTATGCTTTTCTTTTTTTAAGGTTTATTTTGCTTTTCTTTTTGTAGGTTCTTAAGGTAGTAACTGAGATTTTGATTTAAATGTTTCTTTTCTAATATAATTTTAATTCTATACATTTTTCTTCTCAGCACCACTTTAGCTCTGTTTCACAAATATTGATATGTTATATTTTTATTTTTCATTTAGCTCACTGTATTTTATTTCCCTTGAGGCTTTTTATCTTTGACACAATTTTTTTAAAGAAGTATAATGTTTGCTTTTAGTTTTTAAGGGGTTTTCTTCTTATCTTTTATTGATTTCAAGTTTGGTTTCCTTGTGCTTAGAGAATGCACTCTATGTATGATTTCAGTTCTTTAAAATCTATTGACATTTGGTTCTGGCCAATTGGCTCAGTGGTAGAGCATCAGGTCGGCATGTGGATGTCCCAGGTTTGATTCCCAGTCAGGGCACACAAGAGAAGCAACCATTTGCTTCTCCAACCCCCCCTTTCTCTCTCTCTCTCTCTCTCTCTCCCCCTCTCCCTCTCTCTCTCTCTCTCTCTCTCCTCCTCCCTTAGCCATGGCTTGATTGGTTTGAAAGCATTGGCCCTGGGTGCTGAAGTTGGCTCCGTGGAACCTTTAATTCTGGTGGTAAAAGTAGTTCGGTTGCAAGCATGGCCCAGATAGGCAGAGAATTGGCCCCAGAGAGGGTTGCTGGGTGGATTCCAGTCAGAGCACATGCAAAACTGTCTTTCTATCTCCCCTCCTCTCACTTGGAAAAGAAGAGAATAAATAAATAAGTAAATAAAATAAAATTTGTTGAGGTTTGTTTTGTGATCCATAATGACCTATTATGGTATATGTGCCACAGAAACTTGAAAAAAATTTGCATAGTGCTTTGTTGGGGGGAGTGTTTTTATAGCTATCCATTTGATCCTGCTACTTGAAGGTGAGTTTTTCTACATCTTGATGATTTTTATTTTAACTCTTTCAACTGCTGAGAGAGGGAGGCTTCAACTATAGCTGTGGATTTGTTTCCTTTTTTCTTTCTGTTCTATTGGTTTTGCTTTGTATATTTTACAATACTCTTATTTGGCATTTAGGATTGCTGTGTCTTCTGGGTAGTCTGAAACTTCTATCATTACATTTTTTTTTCTGTCTATACTAACTTCCTTTGCTTTGAAGTCGGTTTTATCTGATATTAATATAGCAGTGCTGCTTTCTCTTCATTAATGTTTACATGATATATCTTTTTTCATTCTTTTACTTTCAACATACCTATAGCATTGTATTTGAAGTGAGTTTCTTATAGATGGGATATAGTTGAACAATTTACATTTAATGTAAATATTGACGATTTAAAGCTTAAGTCTGATGCTGTGTGTGTGTGTGTGTGTGTGTGTGTGTGTGTGTGTGTTTGGTCTGTCATTCATTTTATTTTACTTGCCCTCCAGTGGGTTATTTTTACCATTTTTAAAGCATTTTGTTTGGATATTTCTTTAATATGTTTGAGTATATCTCTTTTATGGCCATTGTTTGCTTTAGATACAGACTTACTGCATAGTGTTCTGTTGTCATTTTCCCAGTTCAAGTGAGTGAACTATTGAAACTTTACATCCTTACAGTCTTCTTTACAACATCATTGTCTTAAAATTTTCCTTCGTGTACACTTAGAGCCACGTGAGGCAGTGTTATACTTTTCATTTTGGCCACCAAATCTAACTTGGAAGACTGAAGGGGAGTAGGAAATTATGTGTATTTGTTTACATTTTAGCTCTTTCCACTGTTTCTTCCTTCTTATTGTTCTAAAATTTCCACTTCTATTTTTTTTCTGGTTAGAGAACTTCTTTAGCCATACGTTAGTGCATGTCTGCTGTCTACAAAGTCTTCATTTTCCTTCTTCTGAGAATCTCTTGATTTCCACCTCATTTCTAAAGAAGATTTTCATCTGATGTGGAATTCTCACTAGAGAGTTTTTCCCCAGCACTTGAAAAATATACACCTTTGTCTTTCTGGTCTCATAGATTTTTATGAAAAAAAAAATTCACTGTCATTTCAATTATTTCTCTTCTCTAAGTAAGGTGTCATTTATTTCACTGATTTCAAAATTTTCCTTTTTCTTTAGGTTTTTTTTTTTTTGTTGTTTGTTTATTTTTATGTGAGAGGAGGAGAGAGAAAAGACAGACTTCCATATGCACCCCTGCCAGGATGCACCCAGCAACCCTTGTCGGGGTCCAATGTTCAAATCAACTGAACTATTTTTAGTGCCTGAAGTTGATGCTCAAACCAAACTGAGCTATCCTTAGCACCTGGGGCCCAGGCTTGAACCAGCCGAGCCACTGGCCATAAGAGGGGAAAATAGAGAGGAGGGGGAGAAGGTCGGGGAGGGAAGCAGATGGTCACTGCTCATGTGTGTCCTGAACGGGGTTCGAACAGAGGACTTCCCCATGCTGGGCTGACACTGTATACATTGAGTCAACTGGCCAGGGCCTCCTTTTTTTTTTTTCTCATTTAAAAAAATTTGATTATGATGTGTTTTGGTATGTCTTTTTAAAAGATTATTCTGTTTTGGAGTTTGCTTACCTTGAATCTATACTATACATTTGCATCCCCTGCTAAATTTGAAAAGTTTTCAGTTATTATTTCTTCAAGTAAGTCTTTTAACACTGCCCTCATTCTCCTTTTCTTTAAGACTCCAGTGAGATTTTCCTGGATCTTGTTATGATGAGTGATTTTCAGTTAAAACCTGGACATTTTGGATATTATGCTACAAAACTCAGCATCTTGTTTAACCTTTCTGTTTTATACAGTTTGATTTAGAAAGGGGGATGATACCTTGTTACTGCAGGGCTGGCTGGGAGTTGAATCTTCACTCTTCTTTCATTGACACTTGATGGGGAGAGGGGCTTCTTATTACTTCTGGTAGGGTAGCAGCTGTGGCTTCTGTGGGACACATATGGGGGAGGGAGGGAAGAGGGAGGAGAAAGGGGTTTTTTTTTGTTTTTGTTTTTGTTTTTGCATTTTTCTGAAGCTGGAAACAGGGAGAGAGTCAGACAGATTCCCGCATGCGCCCGACCGGGATCCATCCGGCTCACCCACCATGGGGCGACGCTCTGTCCACCAGGGGGCGATGCTCTGCCCACCAGGGGACGATGCTCTGCCCATCCTGGGCGTCGCCATGTTGCGACCAGAGCCACTCTAGCGCCTGGGGCAGAGGCCACAGAGCCATCCCCAGCGCCTGGGCCATCTTTGCTCCAATGGAGCCTTGGCTGCGGGAGGGGAAGAGAGAGACAGAGAGGAAGGCGCGGCGGAGGGGTGGAGAAGCAAATGGGCGCTTCTCCTGTGTGCCCTGGCCAGTAATCGAACCCAGGTCCTCCGCACGCTAGGCCGACGCTCTACCGCTGAGCCAACCGGCCAGGGCCGAAAGGGTTCTTTTTATCCGAGTGTGGTTAAAAATTCTGTCTCTCTTCTCTGCGTTCTCTGACCTGACCCTGGCATGGGGTGGGGATATCTGGTCCCTTTTTTCAGCCTGGAGAGTTTGGATGTACAGGCTCCCTACTCTGTCATTTCTGGGTTGTATATTGCTGGCACCACAGTTTTTTTCCTGTGGTAGTTGGCTGGAGTGGAGCAATTATTGTCTAAACATTTTCTGTGTTGTTAGTCTACCTCTTTTCTGGTTCTTTAGCCAGAGAGAGCAGGCTTCTCTACTTTTTTTGTTCGGTCCATTGGTATGTACTGCCTGCCAGCTCTCCAGTCTAATTCTGGAACATATGAAGCATAAAGAATGCCCATGGAATTTACCTCAGTGCCAAGGTTCCTGAGGTCTGGCTTTCCCTGTTAGATGACATCCAAGGTCTGTGTGGCACTTAGTGGGAGGACTAAGGAAATTCACCTCTGCCCCATCTTTCCAGAGGGAGCACACTAGCCCTTTCCTGTTTGTAGGCAGATCTAAGACATTGCTTTGGCTTTATAATCCAGAACATTTAATAAATAATGAAAACTGTCGAGACGGCATGAGATACTTGCTGCCAGCATTGTTTAAAGGAGATCATTACTAAGATCACTGGTGTCTGCATTTCTCCAATTCTGTTCTTTCCAGCTCTTTTAAGGCACTCTGAAATGAGATGTCACTAATGGAAGGGCTGAGCGGGTGAGGATCCTGGTGAGTAAATAACCTCCCTGCCACCTGGCCTGCTGCAATTCAGAAAGTCACAGGGCATCACCAAATTCATTCTTTTCTGTGTTTACATGAGGTGCCAATGCTATACATATTGAAGCCAAGAACTAATTTTGAAAATATTTTTCTACTTCTGTTGTGTCAAATGTGTTCTTCAGCATATTATGTTAGGGCTTGTTCTGCTAAAGCTGAGCAGAGCCTTCTGTTTCTTCAAGATGGCTTGGCTTGTGCAACTCAAACATCAGACCCTTGTTTGGGAACAGAGGCTTCTCTGGAGATAGCACAAAGTATGTTTTAATTTCCAGACAGGTAGTACCTATCAGATGAGAGATAGGGCTTTTATTCCTTAATTGTTGTTCTTTTATATATAAGATTTTGTCTTTAGCTATTATCTGCTCAAGGCTGTTTACTACATTTTCTTTCTGGAATCTTTCTAATAATGAGGGAAAAGGAAATGTTAAACTAGTCTTCTTTCAACAAGAGAAAAAGAGAAGTGTCACAGCTTTATTTTCATACTTGGGTTTTGCTTGAGCCTTGAGGTTACCAGTGTGCTTTTGGTATATATAAATGGCACATCCATACTGTGGTTATGGGTAGCGTGGCTGGCCGGGAAGCCAATATGGAAACAGTTCCCAGAAGATTTTGGTATCTGGATGAAAAATGGGTTTTTTGTTTGTTTGTTGGTTGATTGTTGTGTTTTTTTTACAGCTTAAATATTTTTAGTTTGCTGATGGAAAAAAATTTTTAAGCCTTTTCACTCATTCCCTGGGAGTCTGTTGGAGAGGACATGATTGTAATAACTTCTGGGCCTGTGACCAGTGGTGAAGTAATATCTCATTAAAGGAAATAGATTGTTCCTGTGAGCACAGAAGGCACTGATCAGCAACTGGGAGTGGCTGAAAGCATCAGTTAAGTGTTGGTCCTTGTAAACAGCTTCTGAGGCAGTCTGGTTTAGTGTTAGCCTCAGAGTTGAATCCATCAACAGAATAATTACTCAGTGATTCCAAGCAGGCACATTTCAGCCATGATTCACTTGGGGAAGCCTTCTGTGTGTTATTTCATCTTCACTAGCTATTTCTTTTTGCTTTTTTGTTGTTGTTGTTGTTCAGTGAGAGGAGGGGAGGCACAGAGGGACTCCAGCAAGCACCCTGACCAGGATCCACCTGGCAAGCCCACTAGGGGGCTATGCGCTGCCCATCTAGGCCACTGCTCCATTGCTCAGCAATTGAGCTCTTCTTAGCCCCTGAGGCAGAAGCCATGCAGCCATCCTCAGTGCCTGGGGCCAACTCGCTCTAGTCACACATGGCTGCTGGAGGGGAAAGAGAGAGAGAGAGAGAAGGTAGAGGGGAAGCAGATGGGTGATGGGTGCTTTACCTGTGTGCCCTGAGTGGGAATCGAACTGGGACGTCTACACACCAGGCTGACACTAAACTGCTGAGCCAACCAGCCAAGGTCTTCTCTAGCTATTTCTAAATATGTTGGTGCTTTGATCAGCTGACCCCTGGGTTGGCTGGTGCCACTTGAAGACCTCAGCCGCAGAATTTCAGTGTGGGGGAACCGCCTTTGCATTCTCAGTCCCTCCACAGTGCTCTTTGTCACCTGTTACAGCCAGAGGGACACCTTGGGCGCCCAGCCTCCAGCCTCCCTTTATGTTTGATGTGTGTTCTCCACACTGAATAGAAGTCATTTGGGTCTTACTTGGGACTTTTCTCAGGAATTGGTGTGAAGGTGAAAAGGGTGACTGAGCCGCAGTGGGCGACATTCATCAGACCACCTCGAGTCCCCTGTCCCCTGGAGATGTATTTCCTACCCAGCTAGTCTGACTTTTCTTCCATAGGCAGAGCTGCCAGAAAGCCAGTCTCATCCCCAGGACTGTACTTCTTGGAGGCTGGGAGGGTTTTAGTTCCCTCTCTCCTTGATGCCGTTCACTCCCACACACCCAGCCTGCTCCTGGTGCAGTCCTATTTCTGCTTTGAAGCTCCGGGTCTGTCTTCCAGGAGATCCTACAGGATGCTCTTTAAACAGATAGCTCATCTTTAGTGGAGCCGCTGAGAATTCAGTATCAGAGAAGGAATCTAGGCTTATACTCCTCTGGCTGTGCACTGGAATCACTGAGAAAGATGCTAAAAAATAAATAAAAGAAAAAAGAGAAAGAAAAGGAAAAAAAGGCTAGTTCCTCTGCACAGATTCTTTTTTAATTTTGTACATGTTTCTCCCATTCATTTTCTGTTTTTAAAAAATATTTTATTGATTGTCTTAAGAAAGGCAGAGAGAAAGAGACATCAATTTGTCATTCCATTTATTTGTGCATTCATCAGGTGATTCTTACATGTGCCCTGGGATCAAACTTGCAACCTGGTGTATCTGGATGATACTGTAACCAATTGAGCTACCCAGCCAGGGCCTCCCTAGAGATTCTTCGCTGGTCGGAGGTCCCGCCTAGGCACTGATAATGTTGCAGATGTGCCCCAGGTGAATGAACCTAGCGTTCAGCAAGGTTCCGATTCCTTCCTTCTAGGAAATGTGCAGTTACCACTTAAGTTCTGAGGAAGCCTGGCTAGTTCCCTGCTGTTATTCGAGGACCGTGGGAGAGGAGAGGGCAGCAGTCTGCATTTTAGAGCCCTCTGGGGGAATCCAGTGAATCTAGTTCCTCAGGCCCTCACTGTAACTCTCTACACTGTCATCTAATGTTCTTTGTTAATATTGATTTATTATTATAAAGTAAGAATTCTCACTGGTGGTTTGGCATCTCCCTAGGGTATAAGCTGGTACCAGAGGACATTGCAAAACTTATTTAAGTTTATTTAATTTCTAAAGATAAATTTCTCTCTAGAATTCCAGGCTTGATCTGAAATCAAGCCGTGAAGAGAAGGTGTCCCAGGTTCCCAGAGGCCGACACATTTGGCCCTCCTTCTAATGTTGGGCTCCTTTCAATGTTCTGTTAACTTGGAAGAGTCAGGGACTTGCTTGCCCCATAGTGAGGCAGTCATTGGTTTATTGGCTGACCTGACATCTTTGTTGCAGTTTAAAAAACGTTACTTTAGAAGTGGGGTTGAGTATGTCTGTATGTAAGCAATGTGTTACAGGAGAAACTTGAGTAAACACTCCAGCTACTTTGTGTGAGGGTGTAGCTTTGCTTACAGGCATGGGAGAGCAAGCCAGGGTAGGAAGCTATATCTGAATGGCTGCTGAGTAGATTAGCCAGGAGGGTGCATGTTAATTTTTCTGAGTGGTGAAGTCAAATCAATTTTAGAAGAGAATACTCGAGGGAGAAGGTGTTGCTGTATTGGAAATGTGAGACCAAGACAAGCATCAGATTTTCAGAATGGGAGAGACCTCTCGGATTGCCAAAACCAGCTCATTCATTTATGTGTACTAGGCCAATTTATTAGAGATTCCAACAATATTCATTAGCACCTATTAAAATGCTCCATGCAGTGCTGGAGCTAGGAGAGGCAAGTGATGTATTAATTAGCCAGGCTTCCAGAGTAACATAGCCAATAGAATGCATGTGTGTGTATATATGTGTGTATATATATATTTGAAAAGAAATTTATTGTGAAAAATTTGCTGACACAATTATAGAGGTTGACAAATCCCAAAATCTACAGTTTGCAAGCAGGAGACTCAGGAGAGTCGATGGTGTAGTTCTGTAAGAGTGTGAAGCTCTGACAGCCAGGAGAGCTGACTCTGGAGGTTCTAGTCCAAAGCATGGCAGGCTTGAGACCCAGGAAGAGCTCATGTTTCAGTTGAGTTCAAAGGTGGGAAGAAGCCAGCGTGATGGCTCAGGCAGAGGCAATTCCCTCTCACTCTTGGGAGGTAAGCCCTTTTGTGCTATAAGGTCTTCAACTGATAGGGTGAGGCCCACTCACACTGGGGAAGGCAGTCTGCTTTACTCGGTATCAATGTCAATGTTAAACTTATCCACAAGCACACTCACAAAAACACGCAGAATAATATTTGATCAAATATCTGGGTATCCCATGGCCCAGTTAACTTGACACATAAAATTAACCCTCAGAAATGGCTTCCCCATCACAAAAATGACACAGATTTAGGTGTCAAATCCAGGTACCTAATCCTTGCCCACAGTTCTTCTGTTTCATTGTGCTATTTGCTGATTCCTCTGTAATAAATGAAAAATACATATAAAAACCCATGGAACTTGATAAATTAAATTTCATCAACAATCAAAACATACTAATCTGGCCCTGGCCAGTTGGCTCCATGTGTGGAAGTCCCAGGCTCAATTCCCAGTTAGGGCACACAGGAGAAGCAGATGGTTGTGGAAGTCCCAGGCTCAATTCCCAGTTAGGGCACACAGGAGAAGCAACCATCTGCTTCTCCACCCCTGCCCCTTCTCTCTTTCTCTCTCTCTGTTTCTCTCTCTCTCTCTCTCTCTCTCTCTCTCTTCCCCTCCCACAGCCATGGCTCGATTCGATCTAGTTGGTTCTGGGTGCTGAGTATGGCTCCATGACCTCACCTCAGGCACTGAAATAGCTCGGTTGCTGAGCAATGGAGCAGTGGTCCCAGATGGGCAGAACATCACCCCCTAGTGGAATTTCCAGGTGGATCCTGGTCAGGGTGCGTGCAGGTGTCTGTCTCTGCCTCCCTGCCTCTCACTGAATAAAGAGGAAAAAAAAACTTCCACTAGTCTAAAGATATCATCAAGAAAATTAATAGAGCCTGACCAGGCAGTGGCACAGTGGATAGAGTGTCGGACTGGGTTGCAGAGGACCCAGGTTTGAGACCCCGAGGTCACCAGCTTGAGCACGGGCTCATCTAGTTTGAGTAAAGCTCACCAGCTTGGACCCAAGGTTGCTGGCTTGAGCAAGGGTTTACTCGGTCTGCTGAAGGCCCACAGTCAAGGCACATATGAAAAAGCAATCAATGAACAACTAAGGTGTCGCAACGAAAAACTGATGATTGATGCTTCTCATCTCTCTCCATTCCTATCTGTCTGTCCCTATCTATCCCTCTCTCTGACCCTCTCTCTGTCTGTTAAAAATAATTAATAGTCAAGACACAGGCTGGGAGAAGATATTTGCAAAATATATTTTTGACAAAGGACTAGTGTCCAGGATATGTATTAGTGCATGATGGGATGTTTCATAGCATTATCACCAGGGTAATCCCGATTAAAATAATGAATAAACAATATAATACACAGAGGAAAAACATATAGTATATATACAAGGTTAAATAATGAATGAATGCCAGATAGCGTGACACCTGGTCGAGAGAGAGGAGTGCAGTTGTTTGATGCTCTGTTGTCACAGATAACACAAAGCTGGACATCCTGTGTCCTTGTCTGCACACCTGTACTGCTAACAGGTTTTAATTAGTTTGCAGTCTCATGATATGGAAAGGCTGGCCTGTTTAACTCATTTGTTTTGTATACTTAGTTGTAATCAGAAATTTAAAAAAATTTTCTCTTCTTGTCTGACAGGTGGCTTCCCAGTGGATAGAGGGTTGAACCAGGACACTGAAGGCCCCAGTTTAAAACTCTAGGTTACCATATTTTTTTTTTAATTTATTTATTAAATTTAATGCAGTGACATTGATAAATCAGGGTACATATGTTGAGAGAAAACATCTCTAGATAATTTTGACATTTGATTGTGCTGTATACCCCTCCCCCAAAGTTAAATTGTCTTCTGTCACCTTCTATCTGGTTTTCTTGGTGCCCCTCCCCTCTTCCAACCCCTCTCTCCTTCTTCACCCCCTCCCCCCACCCCCCACCCCCCACCTCTGTTGCCATCACATTCTTGTTCATGTCTCTCAGTCTCATTTTTATGTCCCTTCTATGTATGGATTCATGTAGTTCTTAGGTTTTTTTTCTGATTTACTTATTTCACTCCGTATAATGTTATCAAGGTCCATCCATGTTATTGTAAAGGATCCGATGTCATCATTTCTTATGGCTGAGTAGTACTCCATAGTATATATGTACCAAAGCTTTTTAATCCACTCGTCCTCTGACGGACACTTGGGTTGTTTCCAGACCTTCGTTATTGTGAACAATGCTGCCACAAACATGGGGGTGCATTTCTCCTTTTGGAGCTGTTCTATGGTGTCCTTGGGGTATATTCCTAAAAGTGGGATAGCTGGGTCAAAAGGCAGTTCGATTTTCAGTTTTTTGAGGAATCTCCATACTGTTTTCCACAAAGGCTGCACCAGTCTGCATTCCCACCAGCAGTGCAGGAGGGTTCCCTTTTCTCCACATCCTTGCCAGCACTTATTCTGTGTTGTTTTGTTGATGAGCACCATTCTGACTGGTGTGAGGTGATATCACATTGTGGTTTTAATTTGCATTTCTCTAATGATTAGTGATGTTGAGCATTATTTCATATGCCTGTTGGCCATCTGTATGTCCTCTTTGGAGAAGTGTCTATTCATCTCTTTTGCCCATTTTTGGATTGGATTGTTTGTCTTCCTAGTGTTGAGATTTACGAGTTCTTTATAAATTTTGGTTATTAACCCCTTATCAGACGTATTGTCAAATATGTTCTCCCATTGTGTAGTTTGTCTTTTTATTCTGTTCTTGTTGTCTTTAGCTGTGCAAAAGCTTTTTAGTTTGATATAGTCCATTTGTTTATCCTGTCTTTTATTTCACCTTCCCATGGAGATAAATCATCAAATATATTGCTCCGAGAGATGTCGGAGAGCTTACTGCCTATGTTTTCTTCAAAGATGCTTATGGTTTCACGGCCTACATTTAAGTCTTTTATCCATTTTGAGTTTATTTTTGTGAGTGGTATAAGCTGGTGATCTAGTTTCATTTTTTTGCAGGTAGCTGTCCAATTTTCCCAACACCATTTGTTAAAGAAGCTGTCTTTACTCCATTGTATTTCCTTGCCTCCTTTGTCAAATATCAGTTGTCCATAGAACTGTGGGTTTATTTCTGGGTTCTCTGTTCTGTTCCATTCATCTATATGCCTGTTCTTATGCCAGTACCAGGCTGTTTTGAGTACAATGGCCTTGTAGTATAACTTGATATCAAAAGTGTGATACCTCCCACTTTATTCTTCTTTTTTAAGATTGCTGAGGCTATTCGTGTTCTCTTTTGGTTCCATATAAATTTTTGGAATATGTGTTCTATATCTTTGAAGTATGTCATTGGTATTTTAATTGGTATTGCATTGAATTTATAGATTGCTTTGGGTAATATAGACATTTTAATGATGTTTATTCTTCCTAACCATGAGCACGGTATATGCTTCCACTTGTTTGTATCTTCCTTGATTTCTTTTATCAATGCTTTGTCATTTTCTGAGTACAAGTCTTTAGTCTCCTTGGTTAAGTTTATTCCTAGGTACTTTATTTTTTTGGTTGTAATTGTGAAGGGGATTGTTTCCTTAATTTCTCTTTCTGACTATTCATTGTTGGTGTATAAAAATGCCTCTGATTTCTGAGTATTGATTTTATATCCTGCCACTTTGCTGAATTTATTTATCAGGTCCAGTAGCTTTTTGACTGAGACTTTAGGGTTTTCTATATACAATATCATATCATCTGCAAATAATGATAGTTTTACTTCTTCTTTTCCAACTTGAATTCCTTTTATTTCTTCTTCTTGTCTGATAGCTGTGGCTAGGACTTCCAGGACCATGTTAAATAAGAGTGGTGAAAGGGGATACCCCTGCCTTGTTCCTGATCTTAAGGGGATTGCTTTTAATTTTTGCCCATTGAGTATGATGTTGGCTGTGGGTTTCTCATAGATGGCTTTTATCATGTTGAGGTATGTTCCCTGTATTCTCACTTTGCTGAGAGTTTTGATCATGAATGGGTGCTGGATTTTATTAAATGCTTTTTCTGCATCTATTGAAATTATCATATGGTTTTTCTCCTTCCTTTTGTTTATGTGATGAATCACATTGATTGATTTACGAATATTGTACCATCCTTGCCTCCCCAGAATAAATCCCACTTGATCATGGTGTATGATTTTTTCCATATATTGTTGGATCCGGTTTGCTAATATTTTGTTGAAGATTTTAGCATCTATATTCATCAGAGATATTGGCCTATAATTTTCTTTCTTTGTGTTGTCTTTGCCTGGTTTTGGAATCAGAATTATGCTCGCCTCATAAAAGGAGCTTGGAAGTCTTCCTTCCTCTTGAATTTTTTGAAATAGTTTGAGAAGGATAGGAGTTAGTTCTTCTTTGAATATTTGGTAGAATTCTGTTGTGAAGCCATCGGGCCCTGGACTTTTCTTTGTTGGGAGTTTTTTGATAACTGTTTCGATCTCCTTTGGTGTAATCGGTTTGTTTAGGTTTTCTGATTCTTCCAGATTGATTTTTGGAAGATTGTATGTTTCAAGGAATTTTTCCATTTCATCTAGGTTGTCTAGTTTTTTGGCATACAGTTCTTCATAGTATTTTCTTATAATATTTTGTATTTCTGTTATGTCAGTTGTTATTTCTCCTCTCTCATTTCTAATTTTATTTATTTGAGTCCTCTCTCTCTTTTTCTTGGTGAGTCTAGTTGAAGGTTCATCAATCTTGTTTACCTTTTCAAAGAACCAGCTCCTAGTTTCATTGATCCTCTGTATTGTTTCTTTAGCCTCTATGTCATTTATTTCTGCTCTGATCTTTATTATTTCCTTCCTTTTACTACATTTGGGCTTTACTTGCTGTTCTTTTTCTAATTCTTTTAGGTGCAGGGTTAAGTTGTTTATTTGAGCTTTTTCTAGCTCCTTAAAGTGTGCCTGTAGTGCTATGAACTTCCCTGTCAGCACTGCTTTCACTGTGTCCCATAAATTTTGAGTTGTTGTATGCTCATTGTCATTCGTTTCTAGGAATTTTTTTATTTCTTCTTTGATCTCATTCTTAATCCATTCATTATTTAACAACCTGCTATTTAGTTTCCATGTGTTTGAGAATTTTTGAGCTTTTCTGTTGTGATTCATTTCCAGTTTCATGCCGTTGTGATTGGAGAAAGTGCTTGATATGATTTCAGTCTTCTTTAATTTGTTGAGAGCACTTTTGTTCTCCTACATGTGGTCTATCCTAGAGAATGTACCATGAGCACTTGAAAAGAATGTATATTCTGCTGCATTAGGGTGAAAGGTTCTGAAGATATCTATTAAATCGAGTTGATCTAGTGTTTCCAATAAGTCTGCTGTTTCTTTGTTAATTTTCTTTCTTGAGGATCTATCTAGTGATGTTAGTGGGGTATTGAAATCCCCTACTATTATAGTATTGCTGTTTATCTCGCCCTTTAAGTCCATCAAAGTGTGCTTTATATATTTAGGTGCTCCTATATTAGGTGCATAGATATTTATAATAGTTATATCTTCCTGTTGGATTACTCCCTTTATCATTATGTAGTGGCCTTCTTTATCTCTTACTATATCCTTTGTTTTAAAGTCCAATTTGTCTGATATAAGTATTGCTACCCCAGCTTTTTTTTCATTTCCATTTGCATGAAACGTTTTTTTCCATCCTTTTACCTTCAATCTATGTGTGTCTTTTGTTCTAAGGTGTGTCTCTTGTAGACAACATATGTATGAGTCCTGTTTTCTTATCCACGCAGCTACCCTATGTCTTTTGATTGGATCATTTAATCCATTTACATTTAAGGTTATTATTGATATGTAGTTGTTTATTGCCATTTTCTTCTTTAAAGGTGTATTCCTTTTTTTTTTTTTTTTTTTTGCTGTATTCTTTTCCCACTTTGATCTGTTTACACCAGGCCCCTTAATATTTCCTGTAGCATTGGTTTGGTTGTAATGAATTCCTTGAGTTGTTTTTTGTCTGGGAAGCTTTTTATTTCTCCTTCGATTTTAAACGATAGCCTTGCTGGATAAAGTAGTCTTGGTTGTAGGTTCTTGTTCTGCATTACTTTGAATATTTCTTGCCATTCCCTTCTGGCCTCAAGTGTTTCTGTTGAGAAGTCAGATGTCATCCTTATGGGGGCTCCTTTGTAGGTGATAACTTTTTTTTCTCTTGCCGCTTTTAATATTTTCTCTTTATCGCTTAGCTTTGGTATTTTAATTATGATGTGTCTTGGTGTAGGTTTCTTTGGGTTTCTCTTTAATGGAGTCCTCTATGCTTCTTGGATTTGTGAGTGTTTCTCTTGCATTAATTTAGGGAAGTTTTCAGCTATGATATGATTGAACAAAGTCTCTATCCCTTGTTCTTTTTCTTCTTCTTCAGGAACCCCTATGATGCGGATGTTATTTCTCTTCATGTTGTCACAGAGCTCTCTAAGAGTTTCCTCTGACTTTTTGAGTCTTTTTTCTCTTTTCTTCTCTGCTTTCATGCCTTCATTCCAGTTGTCCTCTAACTCGCTGATTCGATCCTCTGCTCTATCTATCCTGTTTTTAATTCCTTCCATTGTGGTCTTTATTTCTGATATTGTATTTGTCATCTCCAACTGATTCTTTTTTATACTTGCTATTTCTTTATTTAGGTTTTCAACCTGCCCCTCAATTGTTGTTCTAAGATCGCTAAGCATCCTTACAATCATTATTTTGAACTCCGCATCTGGAAGTTTGGTTATATCCAAAGCACTCAGTTCATCTCTCGAAGGTGTCTCTTGTGGTTTCATTTGGATTGCACTCCTTTGTCTTCTCATCCTCTTTTTTTTGTTTGTTTTATTTGTAGAGTTGGTTGAGTCTAGGCTTGGTGTTGTCTGCCTCCAGTTTTCAGTTGTGTTATTTCTAGGTCTTCTTGGGTTGGTATCAGCTGTTATCTGTAATCCACTTTCGGATTTGGGCAGCTTTGAAGTCTTGATTTGTTTGTTTTCTTAACAGGTGATAGTCTTGTTTACTCATCTCAGCAGGGGGCTTCCTTGAAACTATATCCAGGAATGCAGTGGGTGTAACCTGAGACTCTGAAGGCCTCTTTAGCCAGCTAGACTCACTGGGGGCAGGGTGTTTTCTCATCTTCAGTAGGGGGAGGTGTATCTCAGATCTCCATGGAGACCTGAGTTACTGCCCCTTCTCCCCACTTCTTGTTTTCAGCTTTGTCTTGTTGTGCTGATTGGCGCTCGAGAGATGTCCGGAGGTCTCTGATCCGGAAGCACTTCAGCTCTGTTTTGTGAAAGGTTCAGTCCCTCCCCCAGCTATGGCCACCTCCAGCACGGATGAGTCAGCCCTTTTAGCTCCTCTCCTGCATTCCTTATCCCCTCACAGTCTGTCCCTCTCCCTGTCCTCTCCACCTGGTAGATAAGCTGGTCCTTTCAACGCACCTCGCTCCCTGGTCGCCAGGCAAGTGGCTGTGAGCAGTAGTTTCTGCTCCCCTCCCTCTGAGATCCTCTCTGGGCTCTCAGCCCCACCCCACCCCCTCTGTTCCGGCAAGCAGAGGAGGTTCAGGGGCTCCGTACCAGGCCGTACCAGGACTTCTGTGATTTCTTTTTGCTCCTTGGTTTTTGAGAGCCGTTCTTGCAGTTCAGAGTTGGTTTTTCATGCTGGTTTTTCCTAAATTGATTTGTATTCCAGTTTGGTGGTGAGAGCTGGGCGTCTGTGCATCCGCCTACTCCGCTGCCATCTTTTTTCACTCTAGGTCACCATCTTGAGCTCAGGCTTGCCAGCTTGAACGTGAGATCATCAACATGATCCCATGGTCACTGGATTGAGCCCAAGGTCACTGGTTTGAGGAAGGGGTCACTGGCTCGGCTTGAGTCCCCTGGGCAAGGCACATTAAAAGAAGCAATCAATAAAAGAACTAAAATTAAACAACTACATACTGATGCTTCTCATCTTTCTCCTTCCCCTCTCTCTCCCTTCCTATTGCTCTATTTAAAAAATAAGTAAATAAAACAAAACAATTTCTCTCCTTGAGAGGAAACCAAATTCCATTAAAGGTGTTTTTGCAATACGGTACTTTTGAGTCAGATAATGAAGGGGAGGGGAGCTAGCATCTAATGAGCATCGCGTTTTAGGCCCTCTTTCTTCTTCATCATAGCCATGTTGGGGTGTACTGTCATTCTCCTTGTTTTACTGAGTGAGGCTCTGCCTAATACAGAGGTAGTAAATGGTTTACCCACTGCTTGTATTGTTTTAATTAGTATTATCATTCTTTATTCATTCATCTGGTCAGTCATTAAGCATATACCCTCTCCTCTAAGCAGAGAGGATTTCAGCTGTGACACGAACACCTCCTGGTGGGGGGAGTGACAGATAACAAGCAGGAAAAAGGAAAATCAGTCATTTCAAAGAATGATAACGGCCATGAGCACAGCACACCAGGACTGTAGGCAGTCACCGATGGAGGGGCCTGTGCCAGGCCGCTGTGGAGGTGATCCCACGCTGGGCCTGGGGTCTCTGCAGCCTCCTGACAGCAGCCCAGTACCAGAGCACGTGTGTACGTAAGCTTGTGCATAGCATATGTGATCTTAGCAGTTTGGAGTCATCACCTGGATGGACCCTTTTGCAATATTCTTTTCTAATATGCTCTTGGATCTAAGTAAAAAAAGAAAAAGAAAAAAATTCAACAGTTAAGCAGTAACTATCCCGGACTGCTATTTATTACCTTCCTCCCATGGTGGGCCTGCCCCACTAGGTTGTTACCATGATTGGGGACCCTTCTGACACTTCTTGGCCAAGAACAGGGATGCCAATGTCCAGAGGCCAACCACGCAACAACAAAGAACTGTCGGGCCCAAGATGCCACTGACCCTCCTTTTGAGAAGCACTTGGTGAGTAATGCAGTGGCTTAAGCTTGTACCCTGAAATTGTGGGTGTTTAGTGTCAAGGTTTGGTTGGCCAGATCTGAGTTCTTTAGGGCCCCGCTTTCAGTTGGGTCTCTCCCATTCTGTGACAGAGGCCAGGACTTTGACTTGATTCGTTGTATTCTGTGCTTTTTCTCCTGTTTCCTGGGTGTGTGAGATGGTAAGACAGAGAATGGTGGAGCTTGTTTCTCTTTCCCTGCATATACAGTTGAAAAGCTGTAGCACTTTGGCTTACCAGTCTGTTCTGTAGTCAGAACAAACAGACTCCAGTCAGAGCAGTGTTGATGTGCAACTCGAGAGCCTGTGCGCGGGAGGCCGAGCGGACCACGGTGGTAGAGCTGCCTGCATAAATCACTTCTGGCGTCAAGGTGGGCATATGGCTAGTGAGTGTCCTAATCATTGACTGGCTTTTATAGTCTCATCATGTATAAATCACTTTTGAATAGCAGCGGAAAGACAACAGTGAGAGGGAATGAAGATGGCAACTGCTTATGGAATTGTGGATATTAGAAATATTTGATGATCAGTCTATGAGGTGAGAACTTTCTTTCCAAAATATTTTTCAGCCAGGTACACTGTATACCACACTCTCTAAAAATGAGAGCTGTGGTCAGTCCAGAGAGATGAATCTCTATAAGAATCCCTACCTTAGTGGGTTTGCAACACACAAAATAGCAGAGAACCTCAATATAGGCACATTCATATCTTTTGTGTACTATATGCATTACAAAAATAAATGAACTTTATTTTGGAACATTTAAGATGCTAAAAAGTTGCAGAGATGGTACAGAGTTCCCGAATCTCCTTTGCCTAATATTTCCTAATGCTGACACCTTGCATAACTGTGATACATTTGCTAAAAGTAAGGAGTTAGCATTGGTACGTTACTGTTATTTCCCGTCTTAACTCACATTTCACCAGTTTTTGTCACTAGTGTTCCTTTTCTGTCCCCAATCTAGTGCAGGACTCCACGTTGCATATATTTGTTATGTCTTCTTAGTCTTCACTGGTCTGTGCCAGGTTCTTAGTCTTTCCTTGTTTCTGCATGACCTTGATAGTTTTTATTTTTTAGGTAACAGGAGGGGAGATAGTTAGTGAGGCAGACTCCTGCATGCACCCTGACCGGGATCCACCTGGCAACCTAGTCTAGGGCCAATACTCGAGTACTGAGCTGTTGTTAGCACCTGAGGATGATGCATTCAGACCAACTGAGCTATCCTCAGTGCCTTGGGCCGTTCTCTGACCAATCAAGCTACTGACTGTGGGAAAGAAAGAGGGGTGAAGGGGGAGAGGGAAGAGGGGAGAAGCAGATGGTTGCTTCTCCTGGGTGACTGGGAATGGAACTCAGGACAGCCATACACTGGGCCGATGCCTTATCCATTGAGCCACCGGCCAGGGCCTGACCTTGATAGTTTTGAACAATATCATTATATGAATTTAACAGACAAAGTTTCACTCTTCACTGCTGGATGAAGACCTTACTTGCAGGTAGTGGGGAAAGTGGAGAACTCTGAGGGGAACATCTGAGTTCTAATCCTGCACTTTTCGGAGTAGTGTCACCATTATCAATGGATTTTGCAAGGTTTAAATGAGATAATGTCATAAAAGCAATCTATGATAAAACATCAAATTTATGATCATCAAAGAGAAATTTGTATTTATAATGTATGAGTTTTTCTATTCTGCATATTTGTATAAGCTTGAGATTGACACCAGTAATAGATTTTATTCCTGTAGTCATTTGATTAGTTTCTCTGAAGGCTATCTAGACCCTTAAATACTTAAAATTATTTAACTTCCCAGAGGATGTGGGGAGGGGGTGTTTTAACCTGTACAGTATTTCTCTGAAAGTTTCATCAGTGCACACCCATGGCTCACTTTCCTCCTGCTTTACTAGGCGAATAGTTTTCACACCCAAAGCTGTTTGCATGTGCACACATGCACACACACGCACCAGCATGCACACCCTGGCTCTATTGGGAAAAGTGTAGCATGTTTCTGAGAGAGACACAATCCTCTAGAACAGAGGGTGGTAAAATACAGCCTGTGGGGCACATCTATCCCCCTGCCTGTTTTTGTAATAACATTATATTAGAATATAACCATGTAATCATTTACATATTCTTTAGGGCTCATTTCCTGCCACAAAGCAGAGTTGGGTTGGAACATAGATCTTACCGCCTGCAAAACCTAAAACATTCACTCTACGACTACACAAGAAACTTCTGTGTGCCCTGCTCTAGACTCCTACTGGTGCATGCCATGTTTTTTTCCTATTCTTGCTTGTCTGGGACTATGTGATTCTCTCTTCTGTTTACATCTTTGAAAGATTTAAGGAGGGGTGCTGTGCAAAGAATAGATTCCTAAGGATGCTCTGCTGAGGGGAATAGCTCACGTTTTCAGACCCATCAAACTACATGGATATTGCTGGTGGTCCCAGTTCTGAAGATCCAGCAGAAATCCGAGGGGCGTTCTCTCTTGTAACCCTGTCTGTGTGAGATTTCCCATTGGGTCAGAGTGCCTAGAACTCTGGCCCCAGCCTGCTGTTTTGTGAATGATATCAGATCATATTAGTTTGTGACCCAGATTATCCATTTCTGTCTGAGAATAAATGAGGGTGAGGCTGGGCAGGTAGGGCAACAGCTGCTTTAATTACTAGAGATGTTCCATGCTCTGGAATGTCAGCAGGATCTCAGCTTGCATTTGCATAAAAATGTTTAAAACATCTTATTTGTCAGCATTGTCCTAAGGCCCTGGGAAGGAACCTTGCTCATGTGACATCCCTGGCTGAATGTTCTCTGGAGGTCATTGTTGTTCAAATCAGTGGTTTTAACCGCCTGTCCATAAAAGAGTTAACTACCTGGATGTATGAAGGTGATAGACTCTATAATCTTAGGCACAAAATTTCTAGCGTACCAACCAGCACCTGTTGTTCATGGACTGGTGGTTGAAAAACACCGGTTTAGATGTCCCTTTTCTCTGATTCTGTAAATGCTGGGCATTGAGAAGGATACTGAGACAACTTTACAGATGATTCTACTACCCGAGTTTAACTGGAATAACTATAAGAAGCACAAAATGCTGGAAATGATGAAAAAAAATGGAGATGATAGAGTTTAAACCTTCCTTTTCTTTCTGTGCTTAATTCAAGTTTCTTCTCACTGTAGGATGCTATTTGTTATAAAAAGAATCTCTAGGAGGAAAAGAACATAGAAGGTGGTCAGAAATAACAATAAAGCAAATGTCCTAAAGTGCTTACAAAATGTTTTGTGCTTGCCTGTGTGGGGAGTTCAAGGTCAGGTGTCCCGTCCAGAGCTTCATCAGCACACAGCTGTTCAGTATCCTCAGTGTCATGTCACGGACTCGCGCACATTATTTTTTCATTTTATTTAAGTTTTACAGAAACGTGAAGAAAGACTGACTGTCTTTGTACAGCTGGGGGAATGGGTTTAATCTTTGCCTGTCTGACTGGGTGCCACCTGCCTGGAGTCATTTCTGCTGTACCTGTCATGATGGGGTGTTATTAGCCCAGTAGTGACAGGCAGTGTTGCAGTTTGCCAGAGATGGGGAACACTTGTGAGAAATTGACAAACAGGCTCCTTCATAGAGTCTAGCTGCCCACATTTTGTTGAGAAGGGTCGCTGCGCCGTTGGTCCACAGACGTCAGCATCTAGCAGAATCACTGGAAGGCTTGTTAAGACATAGATGGCTGAGCCCGATCCTGCAAATGTTCTAATTCAGTTAAGTCTTGGATGGAACCCCAAATTTGCATTTAACAGTGGAGACAGTGAATCTCCTCCACCTCCATCCCAGGAATTGCTTAAGAGAATTGCTCACTTGGAGCTACAGGGCCAGGCCAGGAATTAGCAAACTATGGCCCTTTGGCCAGATATGCTGCTTGTTTTTGTAAAGTTTTATTGGAGTACAACCTTACTTACATATGCTCTGTGGCTGGTTCATGCTACAAAGGCAAAGTTTAGTAGTTGGACCGAGTTCAAACGTGCTCCCAAAGCCGGAAAGTATGGAATTGGCCCTTGGTCCTTTACAGAAATGTGTTGCTGCAGAGTAAGTGCTGGTGAGGATGTGGAGAAAAGGGAACCCTCCTGCACTGCTGGTGGGAATGCAGACTGGTGCAGCCACTGTGGAAAACAGTATGGAGATTCCTCGAAAAATTAGAAATGGAACTGCCTTTTGACCCAGCCATCCCACTTTAAGGAATATACCCCAAAAACACCATAGCACTGTTTGAAAAGGAGAAATGCACCCCCATATTTATGGCAGCATTGTTCACAATAGCCAAGATTTGGAAGCAGCCCAAGTGTCCATCAGTACATGAGTAGATAAAAAAAGCTGTGGTACGTACACACAATGGAATACTATGGGGCCATGAAAAAGAAGGAAATATTACTTTTTGCGACAACATGAATGGAACTGGAAACTATTAGGTTAAGTGAAATAAGCCAGGCAGAGAAAGAAAAATATCATATGACCTTGCTTATATGAGGAATCCAATGAACAGTGTGAACTGAGGAACAGAATAGAGACAGAGGTGGGATCAAAGGATCCAGAAGGAAAGGGGACGATAGGATGATAGGATGATAGGATGGGACCAGAGCAGAAAAGCAAATCCTGGAGGGAAGGGGGGAGAGTGTTACAGGGAGGGAGACAGGGGGGATGTACTGGGGAACATGGGGGACATTAGAATCTACGTAAACACAATAAATTAATTAAAAAAAAAGAAAGAAAGAAAAGAAAAGTGTTGCTGGCCCCTGATCTAGATTGATACATCCATGTCGTTTGGGCGAAGGGTCTTGTAAGTCTTTCTGTGAGGAACTCACATGATGATTGTTCTCAATCTGTGTGTGGTTGTAGAAGCAAGGGCTTTGTTTGTCTTTGTTTATTTATTGTTTTACTTACTTCTTCTCAACAGGCTATTCTCCAAATTAATTTCTTACTGTGCGGGTGGAAAAAGTTAAAAATCACATCATTGAAAGGAAAATCATTCTCATTTTGACTCTATAATTGTCATATTAGTGATACTGTACTTCTTTTAGATTTTAGTAGAAACTTGTGAAACCTTTCTGGAAAGCAGTTTGTCACTAGGAATGTATAAAATAATGTTCATACTTGTTACTCTAGTAATTCCTTTTTTAGAAAATTTCAGAGAAAATTCATATTCAAGATTTCTTCATTACATCATTTTTTTTCTTAAGTGAGAAGTGGGGAGGCAGAGAGACAGATCCCCACATGCACCCTGACTAGGTTCCACCTGGCAAGCCCCCTACCGGGCAATACTCTGCCCCTCTGGGGTCGTTGCTCCATTGCTTTGCCACCAAGCTATTTTAGCACCTGAGGCAAGGCCATGGAGTCATCCTCAGCACCCATGCCCACTTGCTCCAGCTGAGCCATGACTGCATGAGGGGATGAGAGAGATAGAGAGAGAGAAAGAGAAGGGGAGGAGTGGAGAAGCAGACGGTCGCTTCTCCTGTGTGCCCTGACTGGGAATCAGACCCGGGACTTGCACATGCCGGGCCAACGCTCTACCACTGAGCCAACTGGCCAGGGTATCATTACATCATTGTTTATAGTAGTTTTATTTCCTCAAAAAAAGAAAAGATATCTAAATATTTAGTAATATAAAACTAATAAATGATGATGAATCTACACTGTGACTTTGGAGCCCTTTAAAATCAAGCTGGAGAAAGGGAAGCTGAAGGGAACTCATATCAAAAGCTGTAAACAGGCCTGACCTGTGGTGGCACAGTGGATAAAGTATCGACCTGGAAAGCTGAGGTAGCCAGTTCAAAACCCTGGGCTTATCCTGTCAAGGCACATATGGGAGTTGATGCTTCCCGCTCCTCCCTCATTGTGTCTCCTTTCTCTCTCTCTCTTTCCTCCCTCAAATGAATAAATAAAATCTTTTTTAAAAAGCTGTAAACATTTTTGTGCTTTTGGTTCCAATGTTTTCCTTTCAAGAATCATGAGAAAGCCTCCCCGGGCAGTGGCACGGTAGATGGATTGTCAACTAGGGATGCTGAGGACTTAGGTTCAAAACCCCGAGGTTGCCAGCATGAGCAGTCTCGCTCATCTGGCTTGAGAGTCGGGTCACTGGCTCAAGCCAACAACCATAGATATGACCCCATGGTTGTTGGCTTGAGCCCAGAAGTCACTGGCTTGAAGTCCAAGGTCACTGGCTTGAGCAAGGGGTCACTGGCTCAGCTGGAGTCTTCCAGTCAGGGCACATATGAGAAAGCAATCAATGAACAACTAAGGTACTGCAACAACAAGTTGATGCTTCTCATCTCTCTCATTCTGTCTCTCTGTCCCGTCTTGTCTGTCTGTCTGTCTCTCTCTCTCTCTCACTAAAAAAAAAAGAAAGAAAGAAAAAGAAAAAATCATGAGAAAGCAATCAGTAATATAGATAGCTTTTACACAAGGAGAATTGTCCCAGTGAAAACATTGAATATGCTTAGTAATTGGTAATAGTTAAGTGGGTTGTGACGGAAGAAGATACAATACTCTATAGGTAATAACACTGTATTTTGGAGCACGAATAGTATATTGGAAGTGTTATGAATTATGTGTTAGAACATTTAGATACAGATCCACATACATATATGACATGAGCCTTCAGGTCTCAAAGGTAGTAGGGACTCTTATTCCACTCAATCCTGCTCATCCCAGATAAGCCCGGACATTGGGTTCATTTTGACTTCTCCCTTACCTTTGCTTTCTTCCTCTATCATGTCAGCAAACCAGATCAGTTCCAGCTTTAAATGACACCTTCTTTCTGACCTGCCGCCCTTCTTCCCAGAGGGGCCTTTCCTTGTCCAGGCATTTCAGGTCTCTTGTGCTCAGCAGAACTGGCTTCCTCCCGTCACTTGCACATATGGGAGTTGATGCTTCCTGCTCCTCCCTCATTGTGTCTCCTTTCCCAGCTTTACCCACTGCACAGGTACATAAGTCACCTCAGAATTTAGAACAAGCCTCCTACCTCCCTGACTAAAATCCCTTCGGTGGGTTCCTACTGAGTTTAGAATACAATGCAAACTCTTTATTATTGCCAATGAGGCACAGGATTATCTGCCGTCCGCGTCTCTTTCTTAGCATCATTTAGCCTGTTACCCCGTCTGAGTTTCATGCCATTTTTCTAACATGCTGTCCTCTTTTCCAGTTCCAGACCATTTGCACATGCTGTTCCCTCTGCCTAAAATGCTCCTCCTCTGACACTGCATTAGCCAACCAGCCGCTGATCTTCCTTCAGTTCTCATCTGAACAGTTGTCTCTGTCTGCAGGCCCTCCCTGTCTCTTCTTTCTAATGTGTGCACGTCAGTCCCTGAGCAGGAATTCTGTGCTGTCTCCCTGTATTTGAGGCCCAGAGAGTGTGGCTGTCTGCAATTAATAAATATCTGTTGAATGAGTGGATGGCTCTCCTTAAATATCTAAGTGTATTATGAGTACACAGGTATGTACGTGTAAATGTGTAAATGTGTACCTACACAATCAAATGTTAATCGTGATGCCAGTCACATTACAGTTGATTTTAGCTTTGTTGTACTTTTCAAATATTGTAATTACTGTATATTACATTTTTATTATGGTAAAATGCACATAATGTGAAGTTGCTAGTTTTAACCTTTTTTTTTAAGCGAGAGAGAGAGAGAGAGAGAGAGAGACAGACAGGGAAAGAGACAAGAAGGGAGCGAGATTAGAAGCATTAATTATTTGTTGTGGCTCCTTAGTTGATCATTGATTGTTTCCCATATGTGCCTTGGCCACAGAGGCTACAGCAGAGTGAGTGACCCCTTGCCCAAGGCAGTGACCTTGGGCTCAAGTCAGCGACCTTGGGATCATGTCTGTGATCCCATGTCGAAGCTGGCGACCTTGGGGTTTCGAACCTATGTCCTTAGCTTCCCAGGCTGACACTATCCACTGTGCTACCACCTGGTCAGGTAATTTTAACCATTTTTTAAACACACAGTCTGGTGGCAGCAATTACATTCTCATTGTTGTGCAGCCACTGCCACTACCATCCCCATACCTTCTTCATTTCTCAGTAGACACCCTGTGCTAGTCATTTATATTATATTTACAGTTGAAAAAAAATGTACTAGAAACAAATAGCAAGCATCTTTTCCAAGCAAAGCTCATTTCAGTGTCTTTCAGATTATAAGTTTGAGTGACTATAAAACTGTTGTTAATTTGTATTTAAATTTATAACTTTGGTTTAAAAATTACTCTTTCTAAACTTAACCTTCTGAACTGGCAGATTTTTTTTTTCTACAATAGCTCCACCACAATGCAAACCATTGTGTTTTCATAATAAATATAGCTTCCCTACAACTTATATCATTACTTGAAGAAATTGTGTGCTAAAGCAGAATCTCTTGACATACCATTAGTATATTATTCATGTACAATTTTTCCTCTACAGTGAAAATTTGAAATGCATTAAAGTCTAAATTCTAATTGTAAAGAAACACTATTCTTGGACCTGGTAGAGGTGGATGCTCTGGAGTTCATATGATACAGCGAGAGTTGTGTTTTCCCTTCTTGGTCAGAAACAGATGGTGTAAGAGGGCTGAAAAGCATTGCCACTGGAAACCCAGCTTCCTGGCTATGAAGATTATTCCTACTGACTAGCATTCTCCCTGTGGAGCTACAGCCTAGAAGACAGAGATCAGATCACACCGAGTCCTCTCAAAACCCATCCCCTTGAAAACGATGCTTCTGGTTGAGTTGGTGGAAAACTGTCTAGTCTAAGAGAGGAAAAGTTTGATAAATGACACCCCTCAATTATGTTAGGGGATTGTTTCATGTTCAAATAACAACAAGCAAAATGTGCAACATAAATAATTGATAAAGGAATCATACCCAGAACATATATTTAAAAATCTTACCCAGAATAACAAAACAGCCCATTAGGAAAATGCAGAAAGAATATGAATAGGAAGTTACAGAAGGGGAAACACAAAAGATAGAATGGTTGATTTCACTTATAATAAATAATTGTAAATTAGTATAACACCAAAATGTCATCTTGGCCTCGTTAAATTAGGAAGGTTTTTAAAAGATGAACTGTGCAAGAAAGAGTCAACACTGTTCATGTGAAGGCCTGCTTACAAGCGACTTTTGGCTAGAAACTGGGAGCTGGGATTTCAGAAGTGTCCTCCCTTCCCTGGCGGGAGTGTGGCTCCCGGTGATGTAACTGGGGCAGAAGCCAAGGAGCCATCCCCAGCGCCGGGGCCATCTTTGCTCTGATGGAGCCTCGGCTGCGGGAGGGGAAGAGAGAGACAGAGAGGAAGGGGGGAGTGGAGAAGCAAATGGGCGCCTCTCCTGTGTGCCCTGGCCGGGAATCGAACCCGGGACTTCTGCACGCCAGGCCGACGCTCTACCACTGAACCAACCGGCCAGGGCCTAATGTGAATTTTAAAAGCTGCAATACATTGTTTTAAATGTAAAAGTAAATTCCCGATATGTAGATAAAATAGGAAAATATAAAATAATGCCAAATCTAGGGCAGTCTAAGCCCCATTTCCCCCCATTTATATTATAAAATTGTCTTAAGTTAAGCTCTGAATCCTTTTCTTGGAAAAAGTTCCACATGTTCCTGACCTATATTTTCTTTTCCAGTTGCAAAACAAATCCTGAATTAAAACAAAGTGCAGATACTATGACATATTTCGTCTTGCAATTTATCATTTCATTAGCTCACTGCCCTTGACAATTAGAAGATTTATAGACAGGTCCCCTAAATAATAATTGGCAACTAATTTGGGCTTAGATGTCAAAAGTACAGTATTCTTAATGTAATACAAAGGGTGAGGCTTTCCGCTTACAAATGTCACAGATTAAATGTTAATGGGCAGCATAGTCAACCCCGCCCTCTGGCACACCCACAGCAGAGAGGAGTTGTAATTTGTTGATCGTAAACTGTAGCTGGCTTAGCTAGTTTTTTTTTTTTTTTTTTTTTTCCATTTTTCTGAAGCTGGAAACAGGGAGAGACAGTCAGACAGACTCCCGCATGCGCCCGACCGGGATCCACCCGGCACGCCCACCAGGGGCGACGCTCTGCCCACCAGGGGGCGATGCTCTGCCCATCCTGGGCGTCGCCATGTTGCGACCAGAGCCACTCTAGCGCCTGAGGCAGAGGCCACAGAGCCATCCCCAGCGCCCAGGCCATCTCTGCTCCAATGGAGCCTTGGCTGCGGGAGGGGAAGAGAGAGACAGAGAGGAAAGCGCGGCGGAGGGGTGGAGAAGCAAATGGGCGCTTCTCCTGTGTGCCCTGGCCGGGAATCGAACCCGGGTCCTCCGCACGCTAGGCCGACGCTCTACCGCTGAGCCAACCGGCCAGGGCTTAGCTAGTTTTAATGTAAAGCTTCAATGTGAACCGAGAGTGTCTGTGTCTTACTGCCTTCCAGTCTGTAAGTCCCGGGT
Source organism: Saccopteryx bilineata (assembly GCF_036850765.1). Lineage (NCBI taxonomy): Eukaryota > Metazoa > Chordata > Mammalia > Chiroptera > Emballonuridae > Saccopteryx > Saccopteryx bilineata. The sequence continues at coordinate 72,908,791 of NC_089499.1, forward strand.
TTATCTTGATAGGTTTGGCATGTGTGAGCCTATTGTATAGGGATAAAGAGATACTGTATCCCGAACCTTTGAGATTTTGCATTTTGCATTGGTTGCTAGCAGGACTTTTGGATCGCATGGACCAGAGGTCCCCAAACTTTTTACACAGGGGACCAGTTCACTGTCCCTCAGACTGTTGGAGGACCGGACTATAAAAAAAAAACTATGAACAAATCCCTATGCACACTGCACATACCTTATTTTAAAGTAAAAAAAACAAGACAGGAACAAATACAATATTTAAAATAAAGAACAAGTAAATTTAAATAAACAAACTGACCAGTATTTCAATGGGAACTATGCTCCTCTCACTGACCACCAATGAAAGAGGTGTGCCTTCTGGAAGTGTGGCGGGGGTGGATAAATGGCCTCAGGGGGCCACATGCGGCCCGCGGGCCATAGTTTGGAGACCCCTGGCATAGACATCTTTGGTATCATGGCTCAAATGATGTCAGTGTCTTTCTAATGTGTAGGACTCTGGTCTCCTAAGGGGAGTATAAAACCCTAGATTTTAGGTAATAGAGAGTTTGCTGGTAAACATTGTTATCCTTTTAGTCACGTTCCTGAGTGCTTTATACCTAGAGATAGAGTTGGCAGGTGTGACTGTCAGATATCAGTCATTTACCAGTGGTTCCATTGGCTGAACTTCAACTCCAGCGCAGTGCTGGAATATATCACAGATTAAACATTTGCTAATCAGTTTACACATTTGAGCACACGCAGAATTTTATTCCTTTTCATAAACTGTAGAAATATTCTGTAACCCAAATTTTGCTAGGCCTATATTTTATTTCTCACTATTTCTAAGCCAACAGGATGGATTTTATCTTTAGCTTTCTTTTTATATAAAACGGAGCAGTCCTCCTCTGGACAGATCCCAGGTCTTTACCTCCTGCCTCAAACAGTTGTCCACTCTGTCTTCTCATGATGGTAATTTCTCATTGCCAAGCACCAACCTAGCCTCACTGAATCCTCACAGCGGTCTTGTGCGGATGAGAAGCATGAGGTTCAGAGGTTAATCAGAACACTCGGGCTCTCCAGCTAATCACACAGAGCCAGGATTTAAACCCCAGCCTGTCTAACTACCAAGATGTATTCTATCTTTCATTTAGTTCATTTTTCTAATGGGAATTTGAGAACTAAGCATTTGGAACAGTGTCTATCACATAGTCATGCAATAATGATGTATATTTTAAATTTTTGAACTAGATTGTATTACTGTATAACTTACACATGGTAGAAGGAACTTGTTTACATGTACAGCTCTGTAAGTTTTGACAAATGTGTAAATCTGTGATATCACTATCATAACCAAGATATATTTTACTGGCCTCTCCCTTAAAATGTTTCTTTGTGCTCTCCTCATTTAAAACACTTTATTTTGGAATCACTGCAAATACCAAGGAAGTTATAAAAAACTGCAGAGGTCCCATGTCCCCCTCACCCAGTTTCCCCCAATGATAACATTGTATATAATTGTAGTACAGTTGCAAAGCCGGGAAATTGACAATGGTGGACTTCTTAGATCTTAAATCCTCTGTGCCCATGCAGTCAATCTGTCTATCTTCAGGAAACAACCTAACTGCCTTCTGTGACTAGAAATTTGGTTAGCCTTTACTAAAGCTTTTTGTAAAGATAGCTTTGTACAGTATGCTTTCTTTTTTTTTTTTTTTTTTTTTTATAATTTTATTTTTTTAATGGGGTGACATCAATAAATCAGGATACATATATTCAAAGATAACAAGTCCAGGTTATCTTGTCGTTCAATTATGTTGCATACCCACCACCCAAAGTCAGATTGTCCTCTGTCACCCTCTATCTTGTTCTCTCTGTGCCCCTCCCCCTCCCCCTTTCCCTCTCCCATTCCCCCCTCCCCCCCGTAACCACCACACTCTTATCAATGTCTCTTAGTTTCACTATTATGTCCCACCTACGTATGGAATAATACAGTTCCTGTTTTTTCCTGATTTACTTATTTCGCTTCGTATCATGTTATCAAGATCCCACCATTTTGCTGTAAATGTTCCGATGTCATCATTTCTTATGGCTGAGTAGTATTCCATAGTGTATATGTGCCACATCTTCTTTATCCAGTCATCTATTGATGGGCTTTTTGGTTGTTTCCATGTCCTGGCCACTGTGAACAATGCTGCAATAAACATGGGGCTGCATGTGTCTTTACGTATCAATGTTTCTGAGTTTTGGGGATATATACCCAGTAGAGGAATTGCTGGGTCATAAGGTAGTTCTATTTTCAGTTTTTTGAGGAACCACCATACTTTCTTCCATAATGGTTGTACTACTTTACATTCCCACCAACAGTGGATGAGGGTTCCTTTTTCTCCACAGCCTCTCCAACATTTGCTATTACCTGACTTGCTAATAACAGCTAATCGAACAGGTGTGAGGTGGTATCTCATTGCCGTTTTGATTTGCATTTCTCTAATAGCTAAAGAAGATGAGCATCTTTTCATATATCTGTTGGCCATTTGTATTTCTTCCTGGGAGAAGTGTCTATTCATATCCTCTTCCCATTTTTTTATTGGATTGTTTGTTTGTTTGTTGTTGAGTTTTATGAGTTCTTTGTATATTTTGGATATTAAGCCCTTATCTGAGCTGTTGTTTGAAAATATCATTTCCCATTTAGTTGGCTTTCTGTTTATTTTGTTATCAGTTTCTCTTGCTGAGCAAAAACTTCTTAGTCTGATGTAGTCCCATTCATTAATTTTTGCCTTCACTTCTCTTGCCATTGGAGTCAAATTCATAAAATGCTCTTTAAAACCCAGGTCCATGAGTTGAGTACCTATGTCTTCTTCTATGTACTTAATTGTTTCAGGTCTTATGTTTAGATCTTTGATCCATTTTGAGTTAATTTTTTGTACAGTATGCTTTCTTTTGTGCCTAGCTTCTTTTGCCTAGTATCATGTCTTTGAGATTCATCAATATTATGTATGTATTTCTTTTAATTGTGATGTAGTAGCCTATTATTTGAATATAATGCAGTTTGCTTATCCATTCTCCTATTGATGGACATTTGGGTTCTTTCTAACTTGGACTTATTATATAATGAACAAAGTTACTATGAAGATCCATCTACAAGTTTTGTGTGTGTGTGTGTGTGTGTGTACTTATTTTCATTTTCCTTGCATAAATAAGAGTGGAATTGTTGGGTCATTTGGTTAGTGAAGGTTTAACTTTATAAGATGCTGCTGAATTATTTTTCCAGAAGAATGAACCATTTTATACACCTACTAGGAGTGCATAATACAATTCCTGTTGTTCCACAATCTCGCTAACAATTGAGATTGTCAGTCATTAATTTTTGCTATTCTAGTGGTTTGGTAGTAGCATATCCTTGTGGTTTCAATTTGCCTTTCTCTGATAATTAATGATACTGAATATCTTTTTATGTGCTTAATGGACAGTCATAAATATTCTTTTGTGAAATATCTGATCAAACCTTGTGCATATTTTAGAGGGGAGTGAGTGGAACATGTGAGTATTTGTCTTCCTCATTCAATTTGATGAGTAAATGAATATTTATTGAATGACCTATTTATTGATTGACTTGAATATATGTATTTTTGTTTGTGTTTGTGGCCACTTGAAACTGTAGATATAATACAATTAAAATAAAATAGTTCAGATTGGTTTCTGTTAGTATATTCTAAAATGATCAACCATAGCAGGAAATCTTGTTTTGAACATGATATTAGAAGAAAGATCAATAGTTTTCTGCCCTACATAGGACATATCATCATCCTAACTACTCTTGTCATCCTCATGACTTAGTATTTTTGACCGGGAGGAAATGATCATCTGAGGACATGTATAGTATGTCCGTAAAGTCATGGTGCACTTTTGACCAGTCACAGGAAAGCAACAAAAGACGATAGAAATGGGAAATCTGCACCAAATAAAAGGAAAACTCTCCTAGTTTCATACCTATTCAGTGCAGTTCCATGTGAGCTCACACACAGATTTTTAGGGCTCCTTAGGTAGCTGTCCCGTATAGCCTCTACAGACTCGTCACTGACTGATGGCCTACCAGAACGGGGTCTCTCCACCAAACTGCCGGTTTCCTTCAACTGCTTATCCCACTGAGTAATGTTATTCCTATGTGGTGGTGCTTCATAATAAAGACGCCTATATTCACGTTGCACTTTGGTCACGGATTCGAATTTAGCGAGCCACAGAACACACTGAACTTTCCCCTGTATCATCCACATCTCGACTGGCACGGCCGTGGCTACTCTGCTCTACACATGGTGTTACATCATCATCCTACAGAAACTGGGAGGGTTTTCCTTTTATTTGGTGCAGATTTCACATTTCTATCGTCTTTTGTTGCTTTACTGTGACCGGTCAAAAGTCCACCATGACTTTACGGACACACTGTATATTGTAGTTCACGTGAATACTGAATGGCTGCATTGTTTCTCTAAGGCTGCTAATGCTCTTACCTAATTTTTATCTTGTCAAAAAATGGAAGGATGGTCTGAGCCTAGTTATTTTTAGTGTCACTGAAGTGTCTTTCTCCATTAACAGTGGATGTGAGCTAGGTTGATAGGTAGGCCTTCTGTAGATGCTATAAACTGTAATTTGTTTATAATTAAACATTTATTTACCTTCTTTCTCTAGCACATTTGCAACAATATAATTTTTTAGTTTTATTTTTGTTCTATTACTTGTAGAGAATTACAAAGAAATTAACACATATCTCCATCCCAATAACTAGTGCTTAAATAATAACAATAATGAAGAAGAAATATGTATTTCGAGCCCTGGCCAGTTGGCTCAGTGGTAGAGCTTCAGCCTGGCGTGTGGAAGTCCTGGGTTCAGTTCCTGATCAGGGCACACAGGAGAAACGTCCATATGCTTCTCCACCCTTCCCCCTCTCCTTTCTCTCTCTCTCTTCCCCTCTCCCGTAGCCAAGGCTCCATTGGAGCAGAGATGGCCCCGGGTGCTGAGGACCGCTCCGTGGACTCCGCCTCAGGTGCTAGAATGGCTCCGGCCACAATGGAGTGATACCTCAGATGGACAGAGTGTCGCCCCCTGGTGGGCATGGCGGGTGGAACCTTGTTGGGCGCATGCAGGAGTCTGTTCTGACTGGCTCCCCGCTTCTAACTTCGGAAAAATACAAAAAAAGAAATATGTATTTAGTATTTAAACCTCAACATAGGATAGTGAGGTCTCTATAGTTCTATCTGTCTATAGTGATATCTCTTTTAGTTCCCACATCTCCCTAAAGGAAACTGTTGTTAAAACTTTCTGATGATTCCTTCCACTGATACATGGTCTCTTCTTTTCTTAATTTTCTTTTTACACGGAAGTAATGAGACTGCATACACCATTTCACATGTTTTCCTGCAGTGTTAAGACAGAGGATGTTAGCTTTCACACAGTAGTTACTGTTTGGATAAACTTTCTTTAATTAGTTGATGCCTGGTGGTTGTTTTCAGGTTTTTTTGTCTCTACTTTTATTTGTTTGTAGTTATAAAAGTGGTTCAATAGTCACTACTGGAGATTCTGGCAGACTTTTGCAACAATACCCATAAGGCAAATTTCTGCCAATTGGATTTCTGGTCGAAGACCATTTTATTATTTGTCAGCTGTTGGGAGATTGTCCTCTTTGAGGTTCCAGCTATTTTCTCTCTCTCTTAGCAGCATCTGCAAATGTTCACAGCACCTATTTTTAATATAATAACTTTGTTTAAATTCTTTGTTATATTAGCCTTCTAGTATTATGTGAAATGGGATCCCCAGAATAATGCTGTTTTAATGCTGTTTTACCATTGTTACATTCTTGCTTGCTTTTTCCCCTGCAGAGACAAACCAAAGTAAGTCTTCCTAATGACTGAGGGTGGCTGACTACAATGGCTTCCTGTGGCTTTCCCACGCAGCCTCTGGGGCTGCCAGCCCTGGGAAGCCCTGTCGTTGATGTGTCCTGTCTGTTTTATACATTTCCTGCAGGAGGAAAGCTGAACAAGGACCTGCGCCACTTTCTCAACCAGCGGTTCCAGAAGGGCTCTCCTGACCACGAGCTGCAGCAGACCATACGGGATAATCTTTATCACCATGCAGTGCCTTGTAAGTAGCTGGTCTGGGGCGTCTTACAGATGGGTGGGTGTGTGAAAAGTGGAGGCAAGAGAGGAGAGCTGGTTCTGAGACACGGCATTCCAGGGAATCATGATTAACAATAGGACTTATGGCACCGCACAGGGTGGATTACTTGGCTTTTGAGTATTGGGTCTGCCGCTTACTTAGCTTATAATGCTGGGCAAATAACTTATCCTTGTAAGATTCAGTTTTCACAGCAGTGGAAAGGGCATCTCAGTAATACTAACAATGTCATAGAACTATTATGAGGAGTAAGTGAGATGAGGTATGTCAGTTTTGTGTAGTCTGGGCAGGGTGTAAGCCTCCGTAAATGTTAACCATAACAGTATTAATGGCATGGACCAGACCAGAGGCCTTCAGGCTGACCACTGGTGAGGCAGGGGTAGGGTATGACAGATTATTGGTAGCTCGGTTGTAGCGAAGTGTTATCATGCTCTACCAGATTTCCTCCCTGTACAGCCAGTCATCAGGTTGGAATCCTGGGAAGACATACAGTTATTTCATTTCATTCAAAATAGGAAGAAAGAATGGGTTTTATTATTTGGAAGTTTTCTTGTCTTCTATTACCCCACATCCTTCAAAGTTTGAAATATCTTTTTAGAAATATGCTCTCTTAACCAGGAAAAGAGAGAAAGAATAAATAGAAGGTCAAGGTATTCTGCTTCTTGCTGTGATTTGTTTGTTATAAATGGTTTCTTTAAAAATACAATAATATTTCTAAAGTATTGTGCTAGAGTGTAAATGTTTCCTGATATTCCTGCAAAATGATAAACATACCCAATTGCAGTTGTGCCACAGCTCTGCGTGGACTGAGACCGTGAATCTAGCTGGGGCATTTGGAGGTCAGTTTCTAGAAAAACCCCTGCCTTCCATTTTACATATTCACCAAAGCAAGCCTCCAAGAAAAAAAGAGGTTGACTTCAAGTCGCTTAGGCCCATGCCCCAAAGTGGCCCCTTTCTGCTGCAGGGCTGAGCTGCCCTGGGCAGAGGAGTGTTGTCATGTATTAATGGGAATTCCTGGTCCTTAGCTCTCTTGGGCTTTCAGCATTGGAATCCTAATAATATCCTAATAATATTTTTTACGCTTGGATTAGTAATAAATTTTTATGTTAACCACATGGAAAAGGCAGGGATTATTTATATATATATATATATATATATATATATATATATATATATATATATATATATATATTTATACCTCAAGAAACTAAGGCACTAAGGCAGCGGTTCTCAACCTGTGGGTTGCGACCCCGGCGGGGGTCGAACGACCAAAACACAGGGGTCGCCTAAAGCCATCGGAAAATACATATTTAAACCAATTCTTTCAGGCTTGAGGGTGACTAGGGCCTCAGGTCTCCTTAGCGCACCATTGCACCACCTCTGATATACTGCCCAATTTTACTCTTAGAAAAAGCTTTTGAGGGTGGGATTTTTAATACCCATTTTACAGATGAGGAGACAGAGTCTTGGGGAGATCAAGCTATCAGAGCTGTTTCTGTAGCTGCCCGTGGCGCCTTTGAAGTTCTAGAATAGCAGGCCGAATGCAGTTTTACAGAATTTAGTAATTGCAAAATCATGATTGTTCTCTGTGTACTTTCCTCCTATATAGAATCCAGTTTTAGAAATGGGGAATGAAGCACATTGAACACACCATTTCTTGATGCATCTGTGGTGTTACTATGGTTACATTTTTTGGCATGCGTTCTCATTTATGTTTTCCACTGATTTTATTGTATCTTTGAGCTAAAAGAGCTAAATGGCTTGATTTTAAGCTTACGCCTATGTAGGAACTGGTGCAAAAATGACCTCAGCCTTTTAAAAACAGTGGAAAATCATGTTTTATCTTTATTTGTATAAAGGAGGTGGTGTTGAGGTTGCATTTCTATGAAACCAGCAAATTAGGAAATTGGAACGTGGAAATGGCCTTCCTACTGAAAAAGAAAACAAGCAACATTTCATTTTACACTTCCTTCATAAAGTGGGAAGGAAATTCAGAAGAGCTCTGTTTCCGAGCCTGGCGCAGCATATGTGCCTTTGAACGTGAGCAGGCCAGGCTGACTTGGGGTTCTGCTAAGAGGCTCAGGTAACTCCAGCCATGTTTGAGTTTATTTTGGTTCTTTGACCCATGTGACTCCAAAAGCAAAACTTCCTTACCAACTTGTCATGCTAACGAATCAGGAAACCCTTGATTAAGAGAACGATTCCCGGCAATGTGGTGACAGTGCCGTCGGGAAACAGGTTCGTGTGATCTATATTTTCCAGAACTTCCTGCTGCTGCTATTTCAGTGACTTCAGTATTTTGAGAAGGGATGACCTCATGAACAGGTGCTTGAGAGTTGGGCTGGCCTTCTTTTCCTGTATATTTTAGGAGGCTCACGTGTCACTAGAAATTCATAAATAAAGCCCCTTTGTTCTCGAGTTCTTTCCCGTGTCTTCCTGGTGCAGTAGGCCTTGCATGCACCGTAATAGGCCTTGCATGCACCGCAATAGGCCTTGCATGCACCGCAATAGGCCTTGCATGCACTGCAATAGGCCTTGCATGCACTGCAATAGGCCTTGCATGCACTGTAAAGGTTTCACTCTGGCGGCCTGTTCATCCTGACCCCTAGGTAAAGGCAGCAGAGGTCATAGCAGCCCTATTTCACAGGTAAGAAAATAAAGCAACAAATGTGACTTCCTCAAAAACAACCCCCTTCTAAAGGCAGCGTCACTCCCTTCTCATCTGGCGCTATTTTAATTTTTAATGGTTTTGTTGAGATGTAGTTCACACACGAAACAGTTCACCCATTTGAAGTGTTTAACTAGTGCTATTTTTGCTGGTTACTCTTCTCCACTTCCCCTTTATTCAAAACTTTTATTTCCACACTGTGAAAGAGGTCATCATAGTTGAAATTATATCTACTGCTGAAAACCGCCGCTGCCCCCCGAAAAGAATTATGAGAGGAAAGAGACCTGGACGCAGGATGAGTCAGAGAAGTGGCGGGAGCTGCAGGCGCCGTGTCGCTGTGGGCCTGGTGCGGGTCGGGTCACCTCGCTGATCGCTTTCCGCTTCAGCAAAGTGGAAATAAAAGCCTCATCTCAATGGTTGTCTCCCCAGACACTGCCGACACCATGTGTCGGGACAGTGGGTCCATCACAGGAAACAGGCTCAGGGAGGTGACTCTCTTGCCTGTAAGTGCATGGTCAGGGTTAAACCAGTTCTGCCTCGCTCCTGGGTGACATGTAACCAATAACAGTGTGATTAGAGAAGTGAAGCATCGGCTATTAAAAGTGGAAGAGGAAGGAAAGGGAGCTTGTCACTGCTGAATTCTAGAGTTTTAGCTGTTTAAAATTCTGGGGTTTTATGGCTTGGGGTGGGGGATAATATGTAAGGCACTATACCTTAAAAATAATTATCTTCTGTCTGAATTTCAGGTAACTTACTGGTATGTACAATACAATATAATTTTCGCAATTGCTTTTAAATGTCATTACAGGATTCTCTTGGGGTATCTAGGTTAATCTTGTTTTTCATTGGCTCTCTTCTTAGTATATCTATGGAAAACCGCCTTTAAATAAATGGATTGGAAATGCATATAAACATCATCCAAGCTGCTCTGTCTCTGATTCTTCAGAAGCATTTGGATAATAGTCCTGTCTTCTCCTCAAATTCTGTTTCAGTTCCCAACCTCCTTCCCTCAGTGCTTTACTCACACAACCTTCATTTGTTTCCAGAACACATTTGGTATCTTTTTATAACTTGGTGCACATTATTTCTCTACTTTTCCATTTGATCAGTTCACAGCCTTCTTCTAAGCTTTCCCTGAGATGCCACTTCTCTGGGAAGCCCCCATCGGTGCACCCACTGCCCTCCTCAGTGCTCTCCTCAGGTGCGCCCAGGTGCCTGATGCGTGTCTGTCTGTCCTGTTAGAATCCAGCTCTTCTGCGGGTGGGGACTGTATCTGCCTCAGTGACTAGCCCATACCGTGGTTAGTGGTTGGACCGCAGAATAAATATTTGTTGAATGAATGAACAAATGAAGAAGTAAATAAAGATGCTCTTTGTTTTTCTTTTTTTTATATTTTCATTGGTTACTTTGCATTTGGGAGAGAGAGCAGAGCTGCTTTTTCCATAAAGGTTTTAGAATAAAAGACAGCCTTGAGGCTTGAGCTCCTAGATGGCTTATCAGGACTCCACCAAGTATTTGGCAAGTAAGCTCGGCCCAGAGGGAAAGTCCAGGCTCCAGTGACCTTGGAGGTGGAGTGCCCATTCACACTCCTGATTGCCATTTGGATCTCCCGTAGGTCTGGCATTGATAGCCTTCCTGCTCTATGACTTCTTTTCCGAGCTGATGTGATAACATTTGAGATGTGTGCTTTGGAATGGCTGCTTTTCCTGTGAGGATAAATGTGTTACCTGACAGGGCTTGTAATTTACTATGCTGCTGCCGCCCCAACGAGATACAGCTCATCCTGCTCCTCTGGAAGGCTGAGCAGTTCCTCCACTCTTCTCTCTTCTCTTGGCTCCACGAGAAGGAACTCGTTTCAAGCAAAGGTGATCTGAAAGGGGAAAGGATAGGGGAAAAGAATAGGTCACTTTTTTTTTTTTTTAATTTATTGATTTTAGAGAGAGAGGAAGGTAGAGAGAGACAGAAACATCAGTCTGTTTCTGTGTGTGCCCTGAAGGGATCGAGCCTCAGCCTGTCCGTGTGGGGACTAGGCTCCGGCCGGAGAGCTTGCCGGCGAGGGCAGGATAGGTCGCTTTTGTTCCTAAGCAGAACACTTTGTGGATTAAGGCTCTGCCTGATACTGAGACCACTGGAACCTGTGCAAGAGGCATTGGTTATTGACTTAAAGGAGTTTACGAAGGGATTGAATTTCTTTGACCTACAAGACAATTTAAATTTGATGTCACGGTAAACATAAATGATCCTAGTCTTTATTTGTGCCATTTTCAAACATATTTGAACCTGTTACTTTCTCTTCCGCATAGCTATTTCCAGCACTGCTTGCCAAAAGTCAACCTATTCTTTAAGTAACACTGATGATATGAACTAGACCAGCTTATCAGCAAGAGGCCAGAATAAAGAACTCGACATTGGAATGTTGATGCTCTCCTGAAATGTACATCCCTGTGTTCGGGTTGTGTCTGACACAAATGGAATGCTTCAGGTCGTAATTCATGAACTAGGCAGTTCTGCAAGTATCCCCAGGACTGATCAGATAAAAGTCACTGGGAACTTCTGGGTTTACTGCCCTTATCCTCTAACGAAAGATACGTGCTGTCTAAAACAAGTGATCACTTCAGCCTTTACAAAGCCTAGCCCATTGTAAAACTGGGATCAGTAACATAATAATAGCCGTTCAGCTCGGCCTCTCCTGCTGTGTGCGAGGTACCCGGTCACGATCCTTATATATACATCATTGCTAACTCTGACCTCATCAAGGACACAGACTGTTACAGGTCTGAACTCAAGCCCATTAGACTCTTAAATCCTGCCTCTTTTCTAATCAGTCAAGCATGTTTGTTGCCTATAATACAATCACTATTTGTCTTCATTAATTCTCCCATCAGTTCTTGGCTCTTCGCTCCCCTTCCCTTTACCCATCAATACTGTCTTTTCTCATGTGCCCTTGTCTGGTCTGTGGTTTGGAGACTCCTCCTAGCCACTGACTCACTCCCTTACTGTCTCCACTTAACCTTGCCTTCCTTCTCCAACAAAACGTATTTGTTCCGCATTGGTTTCCCATTGGGTGGTCCTCAAGAAAGCCAAGAATTAGAACAAAGAAGTGAATGTCTCCTGATGTGGTATATTTTAACAGATGACTTTAAATGTGGTGCTGCTAAGACACCCTACATAATGTGATGTTCTGCCAACAAAGCAGATTCATGGGTAGGGATAATTCTTATGCTTTTGACCTGTTATTGTACTTGTTACAGTGTTTAGCCCGGCGTTATACACATGCGGGACACTTTAAACACAGGAGAGCCTGTAGCGAAGGATTCCCCTTCTGCTTGCAGGGTCACTTCTCCACACAGCTTCCTCTCCTACCAGGGGTCAGCTGAGGTCCGGACTGTGTTTCACAAAGTAATGCAGTAGTCTCAGTGAGGACTTCAGTTTCAAATTAAAAATCCATGGAATTAGGGGGAAAAACTATTTAGATATAATTTGGAACTGGGCTATCGGCTCAGATAGCTATTAGCAAATATTCATCCACATGAATGTTTGGAGGGGCACTGAAGATGATGAGGGAAGTGGGAAGTTCTCTGTTGTTCTGATAATACCCACCCAATAAATGCCAGGAGCATACGCCGTGTTTGTGATAACCCGAAGCAAAATGGCCACTTCTCATTTCTACAGTGTCCCGTAGGGAGTACTGAAGCCACCAGAGTGGAATCTATACTGAGTTACCCAGCAATGACTTCATGAGCTGACCTTGGACTGTCCTGAAGCCGACATCTCCTCTTCTCGGGGCTAGACCATTCAGGAGTGACGAGCTTTCAGGTGTGGTGGGTAGAAGGAGCTGGCAGGCTCTCCCACTTACTAATTTTCTGTGACTTGAGCAGGTGACGCAGGCTTTCTGGGACTCCATGTTCTCATGACCATGACTGATGTCTATGAGGAGTCTAGGTCCCAGCAGTGGGCAGGCACCCCTTGGTCCTCTTTGTAGCCCAGTCCTTGTCCTTCCAGCCACCTTTCCCTTTCCTTCCCAGCAGGCCTTCTCCACCCCTTCCCCTTTCTCTTTTCTTGTTTGCATTAGGCTGTGGGCCTTATTCATACTACTCTCTTTTATTAATGATTTGTATCATTTATAGGATTCTTTTAGAGGAGGACAAGCTAAGTTAAAATGAGTTTCTAACATTTGTTGAGTAACAACCTAGTGCTAGAAGCTCGGTGAGAACATAGTGAAGATTCATAATTGGATTATTTAGCCAATAATTGGCATGCTTGAAACAGCACTTTCTCTGCATACTCCTAGTATCAGCTCATTTCCCGAGGATCTTTTTATTTGTGTTTCTTATTATATGAGTAGCTGGAGTCATTGAAAAAATAAAAAAGAAGAAGAAAAACTACAAATTTAAATGCTCATTATACTGGACTTGATTGATATGTGTCTGTTAATAGACTCATATAAACATGGTTTGGCTGATGTTCTTTATTCCAGGGTTCTCAGAAGCATAGAAAAAAGGGAAGCTGTAGGAGTTTAGATTCAAGTTTAACTGGAGTTGATGTAATTTATAACCTTCTTACGAAAATATGTTGGACCCGTCTCCATGCTTAATAATAATACCTCTCATTAATTGAGTGGTTACTGTATGTACCAGGCAGTGTGCTAAATGAGTTCCAAGTTTTGTCTCTTTAGGCATAGTGTCATTATTTCTCTATTATGAGAATGGCAGTTCAGATGTGGGAAGTGTAGGTAAGTGGCTTGTTCAAGGATGCACAGTGTAATAATGATGGGTCCAGATTCTAATCCAGCTCTGTCGCCAAGCGTCCAACCTCTTGGTACATTTCTCTGGGTTAGTCATCTTAAAGAACTTTTTCTAAATTAAAATTAGATTTTAAAAAGAGTCTTTTCTTAATAACATATGGATTAGTTCTTGGCTAGTGTAGGATACTAAAATATCTATTTAGCACTCATGTTAATTTATTTAATTACATTATAATTTTAGCTGACAGTTTTCATCAAGATCTGTTGCAATTATGAAGCCATTTCCACAGCAATTTATGTAGGGATATGGAAGTTTTCACAGTACCCTTAACATCTATTACACTGAGAACAAAATTTTTGTTGCATTCACAAAAACACTTGTTCTTACCTAATTCGAATGTGCTGGTCTCAAATCTCGCATTAGCTTTTCTCTGTAAGCTACAGTTTTTTTGCAATTCAAGATTTTAGGTTTTCTTATTGTAAAATTTTCAACATTTAGTTTAACATAATGAAGCAGAATGTCTTCTTGGGCATCATCTTTGTGAAAATAGAATAATTAATGCAGTAAATATATTAATACACTAAAAGATATGATTGCATCAGAATTTGTCTACAATTTCAAAATAGAACATATTAAAACACTTATTTTAATCATAAAATTTGTGCAAAACTTATTTAAATTCTATTCAGGCAAAAATTTGTGTTTGTAGCTCTTGCGTTTGTGTACTTGTTGAGGACAATCACGTTTGATGCTCCAGCAGTAGTCTGCTCATCACTAACAGCTCCAAGATTTTTGGTAATCTTATCAAGGTAACTGTTCAGGAAGTGAATCTTAATGCTCATGTTACATCCAATGTCACGGAAAGCCAACAGCATCCTTTGAACCAAAAGTTCATAGTTTTCTGCTTTTTTGTTGCCAAGGAAGTTCTTTGTAACTGCCACAAAAGACTGCCATGCTGCTTTTTCCTCCTTATTCATCTTCCTGGCAAATTCTTCGTCACGTATGAGGGTTCGAATTTGAGGTCCATTGAATACACCTGCTTTTATCTTCTCAAAAGACAAGGCAGGAAAAGCAGAAATAATATGTTGAAAGCATTCACTTTCTTTATTCAAAGCCTGAACAAACGGTTTCATTAAGCCAAGTTTGATGTGAAGTGGGGGGAAAATGATCCTGTCTCGATTAACTACAGGTTCATTCACAATATTTTGCATCCCTACTTCCGGAGCTTCACATTTTGGCCACTCCTTCTGTGTCCAGTGTTTCTCCCAAGCTCGGCTGTCCCACAAACACAGAAAGCAAGGCTACTTCGTGAAACCTCTCTGTTGTTTGTGCTAGCAGGAAATTTACCATTTTAAGATCCACACAAATGATCCAGTTATGCTTCTCATACTTCAGAAAGTTGAGGGCAATTTTTATATCATTATAATCTTGACGCAGATGAGTTAAATAACCAATTGGAACCGCTGCATAAACATTACCATTGTGTAGGATAACACTTTTCAGACTCTGTTTAGAGCTGTCGAGAAATAGCTGCCATTCTGTTGAACCTAGCTGGCTGAGAAGACTACTGATATCATGACAGTAAACAAAGTGTTTGTCTTTGGAAAAAAAGTCCACAAAAATTTGTTCACGCTTCCTGAAATGGGATACTTTAGCTGACCAGTGAAGTACATTCTTTTCTTGAAGCCTGGAGGCTAATAACTCAGCTGCTTTCTTTGATAGGCCCAAACATCTTACTAAGTCGTTCAATTCAGGTTGGCTAAACTGCTGAGGGGTTAATGACTGCTTGGCATCAGAAGAAGACCCTTCAGATTCTACAACCATTTCTTCATGCATCTTATCAAAATACACTTGATCACCATGTTCCCTTTCTTCATCCTTAGAAGAAATAAAACCATTGAAAACTGGAACCAGGAGTGTCTCAGAGTGTGGGATGGGTCGTATTGCTGAAGGAATATTAGGATATGCGATCGTATGCCGTTTTTTCTTGCCGATGCCCTTTGTATGGATCAGACAGAAATAACAGTCACTGCTGTGGTCCTTAGGTTCATGCCAAACCATGGAAATACCAAAAGGCATTCTTTTGCGTTTTCCTTTTGTCCAGTCACGAAACATTTCCTCACAATTATGACACACAATATGAGGAGCCCAATTCTTGTCTTGATCGCCAAGGGGAACTTGAAAATAGGCAATATATGCACGTGTCACAAATGATAAAATATTGCGGCTTTGACGTTGAAGTGTGTAACAGCCACAAATATAACAGAAGGTGTTGGGACTATTCTTACATTTACACCTACTCAAAGAATCCATGATTCAATCTTAAAAAAATAAGAGGGTGTTTTTATCAGATAATGATTTTTTACATTTAAAAACAACTACAATTTGTAAAAGTGATGTTTATAAAACATTAATTGCCTTGTGATTATTTTCAATCCAAGAGTCATTGCCCTTTAACTCCAATTTAAAACCAATGCATGCCATTAACTATAACAAAAAGAAATTAAAATTGCATAAAAACTAGAGCATGCACCAAAAATCAGATTTCAGATTTGGAATCAGCGATGCAGAAATATATAGAAACAGTTCTAAAACCTCATGCAACAGCAAATGAAAAAAATTTGTTCCCCAGTGTTATTTAAGAGGTGGTCTTACCAAGTTTTAGCTTCCTAAGAATAATTCAAATAAAGAGAATAAAGTACAAGATATTTTACAAGACATCTCCTTATAGCAAATGTGTTAAATTAAAAATATTACAAATAATTTTCAAGCTTTTGTAATGGATTATGTACATGCCAAGATCCAAATAAGGATTCTTCGGCAGTTACACTGTGATGGGCTCACCTAAAGTCTGAATGGAATGAGCTACCTCAAAGGATTATGTAAAGTATCACTTGTGTTATTTCAACCATAATATGAGCAGACTTCACTCAATGTTATATTTTCCTATTGCATTCAAAATGAACCAATCACATATCTCTATTTTTAGGAGATACATCCTAATGTATTTAGGCATAAAGGGTCATATTAAATACACCTTACTCTTAAAAGGCTATAAAACATTAAAAATAGTTAAACATATATTATGTGTTTCACTTAGCATAAGGATTTCCATGCTGTCCCGAATGTAAGATTTCCTTCTTTTCTGCGGGTGAGTAGAATTCCACTGTGTGAATGTACCAAGGTCTTTTTTACTTTATTTTTTATGTACTCATGTATTAATGGGCACTTGGGCTGCTTCCAGGTCTAGGCCATTGCAAGTAACATTGCAGTGAATATAGGGGTGCATCTATTCTTCCAAATTGGTGTTTAAAGTTTCTCTGGGTAAATTCCCAGAAGTGAAATTCCTGGGTCATAAAACTGTTCTATTTTTAATTTTTTGAGATAACTCCGTACTGCTCTCACAGTGGCTGCACCAGTCCATTCCCACCATCAGTACCTGAGGATTCCCTTTCCTCGATATCCTCACCACCATAAGCCAGTCAGAGAAAGATAAGTACAATATGATTTCACTTATATGTGGAATCTAATGAACAAAATGAATTAACAAAGTAGAAACAGACTCATAGATATGGAGAACAGACTGACATCTATTAGAGTCATCTGAGGGGCTAGGTGAAAAGGTAAAGAGATTAAGCAAAGAAAAAAGACAAATCGACACAGACAACATTGTAGGGACTTGCAGGAGGGAAAGGCATGGGGGGAGGTGGAGAAGGGTAGAGGCGGGATGAATGGTGATGGAAGGACACTTGACTTGGGATGATGAATACAATGCAATATGCAGACAGTGTTTTGTAGAACTCTGTACCTCAAACTTGTTCAATTTTATTAACCATTGTCACCCCAATAAATTCAATAAAAAATTTTTAGAATAGATATATTATGTGTGGGAAGTGAGAAGAGGAGAACAAATGACAAGCCAAGAAGTTGAAATGTTAATATTAGATAATCTGGATGAAGTTATACTGTGTTCTTTGTACTATTCTCGTTCTGGCAACTTTCTGTAAATTTGAACTTATTTCCAAATAAAGTATTTTAAATATAAATTCATATGAAAAAAAATTTTAAAGCAACCAATATAATTTGGGGAAAGTGAATTAAATGTGTTGTTTGTTTCCCCTTATTATTAATTATCAGAGTTTTTAGCCTGTAGTTGAGAATTTGTTATTCTAGAGAGACTAGCCTGAAAGACCTTGTACAGTTACTACAACAAAAATCTACCACTTATGAAATACCAAGTTTATGCTAAGTATTTTCATTATAGTTTCTCATTTACAGGTGAGGAAAGCGAGGTGTAGCAATGTTAAGTGACTTGCCGCATGGTGCAGTGGGCCTGCAGCCAGGTGGCCAGGATGGGCACTGACATTCCCTCCAGCAGCCACCGCATTTCAGTTGCTCAGACGTGCTTATGTACATCTGTATGTATAAATCCATGGGCACATGCTGAAGATTCTTAGAAAATAAGTTAGGAAAAATTATTTTAAATGGATCCTAAATATCTGTTAATGAGATTCTAGGTCAGGGGATAGGAACCTATGGCTTGCGAGCCAGATGTGGTTCTGTTGATGGCTGCATCTGGCTTGCAGACAAATCTTTAATAAAAATAATAATAACGTTAAAAATATAAAACATTCTAATGTATTACAATCCATTCATTCCTACCACTCATGTTCATGGTTGCTGGTGGCTGGAGCCAATCACAGCTGTCCTCTGGGACAACACCAAATTTTTTTTTTATACTTTTATTTTTTTAATGGGGTGACATCAATAAATCAGGATACATATATTCAAAGATAACATGTCCAGGTTATCTTGTCGTTCAATTATGTTGCATACCCATACCCAAAGTCAGATTGTCCTCTGTCACCTTCTATCTTGTTTTCTTTGTGCCCCTCCCCCTTTCCCTTTCCCTCTCCCCCCTCCCCCCGGTAACCACCACACTCTTATCAATGTCTCTTAGTCTCACTTTTATGTCCCACCTACATATGGAATAATGCAGTTCCTGTTTTTTTCTGATTTACTTATTTCACTTCGTATAATGTTATCAAGATCCCACCTTCTTGCTGTAAATGATCCGATGTCATCATTTCCTATGGCTGAGTAGTAGTCCATAGTATATATGTGCCACATCTTCTTTATCCAGTCATCTATTGATGGGCTTTTTGGTTGTTTCCATGTCTTGGCCACTGTGAACAATGCTGCAATGAACATGGGGCTGCATGTGTCTTTGCGTATCAATGTTTCTGAGTTTTTGGGGTATATACCCAGTAGAGGGATTGCTGGGTCATAAGGTAGTTCTATTTGCAGTTTTTTGAGGAACCACCATACTTTCCTCCATAATGGTTGTACTACTTTACATTCCCACCAGTGTATGAGGGTTCCTTTTTCTCCACAGCCTCTCCAACATTTGCTATTACCTGTCTTGCTAATCATAGCTAATCTAACAGGTGTGAGGTGGTATCTCATTGCAGTTTTGATTTGCATTTCTCTAATAACTAATGAAGCTGAGCATCTTTTCATATATCTGTTGGCCATTTGTATTTCTTCCTGGAAGAAGTGTCTGTTCATGTCCTCTTCCCATTTTTTTATGGGATTGTTTGTTTGTTTGTTTGTTGTTGAGTTTTATGAATTCTTTGTATATTTTGGATATTAGGCCCTTATCTGAGCTGTTGTTTGAAAATATCATTTCCCATTTAGTTGGCTATCTGTTTATTTTGTTATCAGTTTCTCTTGCTGAGCAAAAACTTCTTAGTCTGATATAGTCCCATTCATTAATTTTTGCCTTCACTTCTCTTGCCTGTGGAGTCAAATTTATAAAATGCTCTTTCAAACCCAGGTCCATGAGTTGAGTACCTATGTCTTCTTCTATGTACTTAATTGTTTCAGGTCTTATGTTTAGATCTTTGATCAATTTTGAGTTAATTTTAGTACAGGGGAACAAACTAGTCCAGTTTCATTCTTTTGCATGTGGCTTTCCAGTTTTCCCAGCACCATTTATTGAAGAGGCTTTCTTTTCTCCATTGTGTGTTGTTGGCCCCTTTATCAAAAATTATTTGACTATATATATGTGGTTTTATTTCTGGGTTTTCTATTCTGTTCCATTGGTCTGAGCGTCTATTTTTCTGCCAATACCATGCTGTTTTGATTGTCATGGCCCTATAATAGAGTTTGAAGTCAGGTATTGTAATGCTCCCAGCTTCATTCTTTTTCTTTAGGATTGCTTTAGCTATTCGGGATTTTTTATAGTTCCATATAAATCTGATGATTTTTTGCTCCATTTCTTTAAAAAATGTCATTGGAATTTTGATGGGAATTGCATTAAATTTGTATATTGCTTTGGGTAATATGGCCATCTTGATTATATTTATTCTTCCTAACCAAGAACAAGGAATATTCTTCCATCTCATTATATCTTTTTCGATTTCCCTTAACAATGGTTTATAGTTTTCATTATATAAGTCCTTTACATTCTTTGTTATGTTTATTCCTAGGTATTTTATTTTTTTTGTTGCAATCGTAAAGGTGATTATTCTTTTGAGTTTGTTCTCAAATGTTTCATTGTTGGCATATAGAAAGGCTATTGACTTCTGTATGTTAATTTTGTATCCTGCGACCATACTGTATTGGTTTATTGTTTCTAGTAGTCTTTTTGTGGATTCTTTGGGGTTTTCGATGTATAGGATCATATCATCTGCAAAAAGTGATACCTTTACTTCTTCTTTTCCGATATGGATGCCTTTTATTTCTTTGTCTTGTCTGATTGCTCTGGCTAGAACCTCTAGTACCACATTAAATAAGAGTGGAGAGAGTGGACAACCCTGTCTTGTTCCTGATTTAAGGGGGAAAGCCTTCAGTTTAGTGCCATTTAATATGATGTTAGCTGATGGTTTATCTTATATGGCCTTTATCATGTTAAGATATTTTCCTTCTATACCCATTTTGTTGAGAGTCTTAAACATAAAATTGTGTTGTATTTTATCAAAAGCCTTTTCTGCATCTATTGATAAGATCATGTGGTTTTTGTTCTTTGTTTTTTTGATATGGTGTATTACGTTAACCGTTTTACATATGTTGAACGATCTTTGAGATTCTGGGATGAATCCCACTTGATCATGATGTATTATCTTTTTAATATGTTGTTGTATTTGATTTGCTAGTATTTTGTTCAGTATTTTAGCATCTGTATCCATTAGAGATATTGTTCTGTAATTTTCTTTTTTTGTGCCATCCTTCCTGGTTTTAGTATGAGGGTTATGTTGGCCTCATAAAATGTGTTTGGTAGTATGGCTTCTTCTTCAATTTTTTGGAAGACTTTCAGTAGAATAGGAACCAAATCTTCTTTGAATGTTTGATAAAATTCACTGGTATAGCCATCTGGGCCTGGACTTTTATTTTTGGGGAGGTTTTTAATGGTTTTTTCTATTTCTTCTCTACTAATAGGTCTGTTTAGGCTTTCTGCTTCTTCTTGACTCAGTCTAGGAAGGTTGTATTGTTCTCAGAATTTATCCATTTCTTCTAGGTTGTTGAATTTAGTGGCATAAAGTTTTTCATAGTATTCTACAATAATTCTTTGTATATCTACGGTGTCCTTGGTGATTTCTCCTCTTTCATTTTGAATTTTGTTTATATGAGTTCTTTCTCTTTTTTCCTTGGTGAGTCTTGCCAAGGGTTTGTCAATTTTGTTGATCTTTTCAAAGAACCAGCTCCTTGTTCTATTAATTTTTTCTATAGTTTTTCTGTTCTCTATTTCATTTATTTCTGCTCTGAGTTTTATTATCTCCTTTCTTCGGCTGGTTTGGGGTTGTCTTTGTTCTTATTTTTCTAGTTCCTTAAGGTGTGAAGTTAAGTGGTTCACTTGGGCTCTCTCTTATTTGTTCATATATGCCCAAAGTGATATGAACTTCCCTCTTATCACTGCTTTTGCTGCATCCCAGAGATTCTGATATGTCGTATTGTCATTTTCATTTGTCTGTATATATCTTTTGATCTTTGCACTTATATGTTCTATGACCCATTCATTTTTTAAAAGTATGTTGTTTAGTTTCCACATTTTTGTGGGATTTTTTTCCTCTTTTTTGCAGTTGAATTCTAGTTTCAAGGCATTATGATCAGAAAATATGCTTGGTACAACTTCGATTTTCCTGAATTTGCTGATGTTGTTTTTGTGGCCCAACATATGGTCAATTCTTGAGAATGATCCATGTACACTGGAGAAAAAAGTATACTCAATCACTTTGGGATGAAATGTCCTGTAGATGTCTATCATATCCAGGTGCTCTACTGTTTTGTTTAAGGCCACTATATCTTTGTTGATTCTCTGTTTGGATGACCGATCTAGAGCCGTCAGCGGTGTATTGAGGTCTCCAAGTATGATTGTATTTTTGTCAGTTTTTGTTTTAAGGTCAATAAGTAGCTGTCTTATATATTTTGTTGCTCCTTGGTTTGGTGCATATATATTAAGAATTGTTATGTCTTCTTGATTCAGTGTCCCTTTAGCCATTATGAAATGGCCATTTTTGTCACTGAGTACTTTTGCTGTCTTGTAGTCAGCATTATCAGATATGAGTATTGCTACACCTGCTTTTTTTTGTATGTTATTTGCTTGGAGTATTGTTTTCCAGCCTTTCACTTTGAATTTGTTTTTATCCTTGTTACTTAGATGAGTTTCTTATAGGCAGCATACAGTTGGATTTTCTTTTTAAATACATTCTGCTACTCTGTGCCTTTTTATTGGTGAGTTTAATCCATTTACATTTAGTGTAATTATTGACACTTGTGAGTTCCCTATTGCCATTTTATAGATTGCTTTCTGTTAGTTTTGTGTCTTTTTTGATCCTTCTCTTTCATCTTTCTATCTTTTGTTTTTATTTGGTTGTATTCTATACATCTTTCTTCTGTTGCTATCTTTTTTAAATCATGTGCTTCTGTGGTGGTTTTTTCAATGGTGGTTACCTTTAAGTAATGAAAAGGGTTCCTACCCTGTTCATTGTAGTGCACTATTTTGTGAGTACTTTTGCACTCCATTGTCCTTTGCCACTGTTAATCTCCATCCTCTCCTCCCCCCCTTTCTTTTTGTTGTTGTCA
Organism: Saccopteryx bilineata; assembly: GCF_036850765.1. NCBI lineage: Eukaryota > Metazoa > Chordata > Mammalia > Chiroptera > Emballonuridae > Saccopteryx > Saccopteryx bilineata. Next base: position 72,931,450 of record NC_089499.1, read on the forward strand.
CAGTTTAAATTTGGTTTTATTGTGTTCTTCTTGGAGCTTTTACTTGTGGCTTTGTTTTTTTTTTTTTTTGTTCTTTGTATCTGATTGGAGAACCCCCTTTAGTAATTCCTGGAGTAGGGGTTTTCTGATGATAAATTCCCTCATCTTTTCTGTATCTGTGAATGTTTTTATTTCTCCTTCATATTTGAAGGATAGCTTTGATGGGTATAGTATTTGTGGCTGAAAGTTCCTCTCTTTCAGGACTTTAAATATTGGGGTTTACTCTCTTCTAGCTTGTAGAGTTTCTGTTGACAAATCTGATGATAATCTAATGGGCCTTCCTTTATATGTTGTATTCTTCTTTTCCCTGGCTGCCTTGAGAATTTTTTCTTTGCTGTTGGTTTGTGCCAATTTCATTATGATGTGCCTTGGAGTAGGTTTGTTGGGGTTAAGAAAACTCGGAGTTCTGTTTGCTTCTTGAATTTGAGGCTTTCGTTCTTTCCACAGGCTTGGGAAGTTCTCATCTATTATTTGCTTGAGTATGTTCTCCATTCCATTTTCTCTATCTTCTCCCTCAGATATACCTATTATTGTTGTTATTCTTTTTGATGGAGTCAGATAATTCCTGTAGGGCTATCTCATTTTTTTAAATTTTTGAGTCTCTTTCTTCTTCTCTCTGTTGTGGCTCTAGTTGCTTGTCTTCTATTTCAGTAATCCTACCTTCTATCTGGCCTGTTCTATTAGCTAAGCTTGTTACCTCGTTTTTCAGCTCGTGAATTGAGTTTTTCATCTCTGTTTGATTTGTTTTTATAGTTTCAATTTCCTTGGAAATATATTCTTTGTGTTCGTTGAGTTGTTTTCTGAGCTCCCTAAATTGCCTTTCTGTGTTTTCTTGTATATCTCGGAGGATTTTTAGGATTTGTATTTTAAATTCTCTGTCGTTTAACTCCAAGGTTTCCAATATATTAAATTTTTTCTCCATAGATTTTTCCTCATCTATCTGTGTTACTTCTCTATCTTTTGTATCCATGATATTCGATTTTCTCTTCCTTAATGGCATCTGAGGGTGGTTTTGTTGATAGTAGTAATGAGATTTAAGAAAGAATAAAAAGTTAAAAAAATAAAAATAAAAAATTGAAAAATTTTTTAAAAAAATAATTAAATAAAGAAAAATAAAATAAAATAAAAAATTTTTTAAAAAAAGGAAATTATTCCCCCCCCTCATTTTTTCCTCTCCTTTCCTCTCCCCTCTTTCTTGAGAAAATCTTGTGGTGGTGAACTGTGAATTATATTTTACTAAATAGAACCAACAATGCCTGTACTGGAGGGCCTGAATTGGGGAGAAGTAATAAACGGCCAAAAAAAACCCCAGAAAAAAAGGGGGTATGGACCCACAAAAAGCAAATAAGGAAAAAATTTGGGTCAAGAATAAAATGATTTGCTTATAGGTGTTGGTTGACTAAGAGTTATGATGAGAGGAATAAGAGGGGAACAGGAAAATGGGGGGACAAATTACAAAATTACTATTGTATTTAGTGGAACAAGAACTAGATAAAATGGAGAGCCAGGGATGGGAGCACTGCTAGTGAGTTAAAACGGTGAAGTAAACCCCCCCCAAAATGCCACAAACATAAGTTTGAGTCCCAGATAAGATAATTTGTTTGTTATTGAGGTTTGAATGAGAGGAGATGTAATGTAAAGGAGAAAGGAAGAAACTAATATAGAGGAAGAGAAAGAGAGAGAGAGAGAGAAAAAAAGAGGGAACCACTAAAAGAAGATAAAAGAGAAAAGAGGAGAGAGAAAGAGAGAAAGTTAAGGGTTTTGGGGTTCAACCCTCATAGAAAGGAAGAGGAAAGAAAAGATAATGGGAGATGTAACACTTATGGGTAGTGTAGTTCAAGGAGAGGAGAGAGTAAGACTGGCAGAGAGTTAAACGACCAAATTCGAGGAGGAAAAAAAAATAAAAAACAAGAATGAAGATATCAGAAACAAACGAACAAATATAATAAAGTGGGATATGTTATAAAATCTGCGTATTATTCTTGATTTTGAGAGGTTATCTTCTTGCTTTTTCTTTTCTCTCCCTCTTCCTGGTCGGTGACTCTGTACCCAAGGTTCTGACCCTTTGGCACGCTCAGGTAGAGGTTTGCAGTTGATAAGTCTCTATGGCGATGTCATGTATTGTGCTTCAGTCTTGTTGGCGGTCGAGGCTCATTAGCATTTATAGGCTCCACCAGTGAGAGAGTCCGTGTTCCTGGAGCCTTTCTCCTAGTCTTTCCTTCCTCAATTAGTAGCCTGATAATCCAGCAATGGGGTTGCTGCTGCCTCTGCCTGGATAGTTAGAGGCTCAAAGAGCTGGCCACTCCCCACTCTATTCCCACTCAGCACAGGGCTCTGGGTAAGTTTCAGTCATTCAGAGCTGCTAGCATAATCAGGCGGGGCTTCTGCCCACTCAAAGACCTCTGGCTCTGCCACTGTCCGGTAACACGGGTGGGCACCTGGGGCGCTTGGAGGAAACTCTCGCTCACTATCTGTGCGCAGACCAGGATATCAGGCCAGAAGTCTCACCCTCTGAGTGAAACCCCTCCCGCTCGGAAAAGTTGCAGCGTTGGAATTGGCTCTCTCAGGGTGCTGGAGCAGCTCGAGATTTCGCTTTTGGCCCACACAAAGGCCCCTGACTCTGCCCCTCTGTGGGATAACACCGGTGCCCACTCCTGAGGTGCTGGGAGGAATCTCTTGCCCTCTCTCCGTGTGCGCCGACCAGGATATCAGGCCGGCCACCTCACCCTCTGAGTGAATCCCCCTCCCGCACGGAAAAGTTCCAGCGTTGGAATTAGTTCTAGCTCCCTCCCTGTTTGCGGCTCTCTCAGGGCGCTGGGGTGGCCCGGAGATTCCACTTTTGGCCCACACAAAGGCCTCTGACTCTGCCTCTCAGTGGGATAACACGGGCACCCACTCCCAGGGCTTTGGAAGGAATCTCTTGCCCACTATCTGCGCATGCCTACCCGGAAATCAGGGAAAATGGCTGCCCCACTGGTCTTTTTTGTCTGGGTTTGGCGTTAGTGTTAGCTTATATTGCCCGAGTTGCCACAGGAACAGTTTTTCCTCAGCTTGCATCTCTGTGCCACAGCCTGGTTCGGCCGTTTGTGCCGCGGCCTGGATCTATTCACCCCCTTTGCCCGCCTCAGTTTCTATATTCTCAGTTCCCAGTGAAAGCCACCCTGTTTAGGTTAGTGAGGAAGGCGGAGCATTTCTTATTCCCTATTTCCTTCGGGGTTTGATTATATATTTAGCCAGTTTTTCGCTCGAGCATACCTTCGGGTGTATTGCGAAACATCTGGAGGCTCCAAATATAGGTTTTTCTGTTTCTGGTTGAAGATCTTGTTGAGATTTGGGGGAGATTTATTGGTATCGCTTCCTCCCATGCCATTATGCTGACGTCATCCCGACAACACCAAATTTTTATTGAATAATGCGTAACATACACGGGTCGTTGTATGGCTCTCACAGGATTACATTTTAAAATATGTGGCGTTCATGGCTCTCTCAGCCAAAATGTTTCCTGACCCCTGTTCAGGTGAATATAAAAGTATAATTATTATTATTAACATATTGAGCACTCGTATGTGCTAGGTTTTATTTTTATTTTTTTTAAATAAATTTTTATTAATGGTAATGGGATGACATTAATAAATCAGGGTACATATATTCAAAGAAAACATGTCTAGGTTATTTTGTCATTAAATTATGTTGCGTACCCCTCGCCCAAAGTCAGATTGTCCTCCGCCACCCTCTATCTAGTTCTCTGTGCCCCTCCCCCTCCCCCTAACTCTCTCCCTCCCTCCCTCCCATGTCCTCCCTCCCCCCACCCCTGGTAACCACCACACTCTTGTCCATGTCTCTTAGTCTCATTTTTATGTTCCACCAATGTATGGAATCATGTAGTTCTTGTTTTTTTCTGATTTACTTATTTCACTCCTTATAATGTTATCAAGATCCCACCATTTTGCTGTAAATGATCTGATGTCATCATTTCTTATGGCTGAGTAGTATTCCATAGTGTATATGTGCCACATCTTCTTTATCCAGTCTTCTATTGAAGGGCTTTTTGGTTGTTTCCATGTCTTGGCCGCTGTGAACAGTGCTGCAATGAACATGGGGCTACATGTGTCTTCACGTATCAATGTTTCTGAGGTTTTGGGGTATATACCCAGTAGAGGGATTGCTGGGTCATAAGGTAGTTCTATTTGCAGTTTTTTGAGGAACCACCATACTTTCCTCCGTAATGTTTGTACTACTTTACAGTCCTACCAACAGTGAATGAGGGTTCCTTTTTCTCCACAGCCTCTCCAACATTTGCTATTACCCGTCTTGTTGATAACAGCTAATCTAACAGGGGTGAGGTGGCATCTCATTGTAGTTTTGATTTGCATTTCTCTAATAACTAATGAAGCTGAGCATCTTTTCATATATCTGTTGGCCATTTGTATCTCTTCCTGGGAGAAGTGTCTGTTCATGTCCTCTTCCCATTTTTTTATGGGATTGTTTGTTTGTTTGTTGTTGAGTTTTATGAGTTCTTTGTAAATTTTGGATATTAGGCCCTTATCTGAGCTGTTGTTTGAAAATATCATTTCCCATTTAGTTGGCTGTCTGTTTATTTTTATATCAGTTTCTCTTGCTGAGCAAAAACTTTTTATTCTGATGTAGTCCCATCCATTTATCTTTGCCTTCACTTCTCTTGCCATTGGAGTCAAGTTCATAAAATGTTCTTTAAAACCCAGGTCCATGATTTTAGTACCTGTGTCTTCTTCTATGTACTTTATTGTTTCAGGTCTTATATTTAGGTCTTTGATCCATTTTGAATTAATTTTAGTACACGGGGACAGGCTGTAGTCGAGTTTCATTCTTTTGCATGTGGCTTTCCAGTTTTCCCAACACCATTTGTTGAAGAGGCTTTCTTTTCTCCATTGTGTGTTGTTGGCCCCTTTATCAAAGATTATTTGACCATATATATGTGGTTTTATTTCTGGGCTTTCTATTCTGTTCCATTGGTCTGAGTGTCTATTTTTATGCCAATACCATGCTGTTTTGATTATCGTGGCCCTATAATATAGTTTAAAGTCAGGTATTGTAATGCCCCCAGCTTCATTCTTTTTCCTTAGGATTGTTTTGGCTATTCGGGGTTTTTTATAGTTCCATATAAATCTGATGATTTTTTGTTCCATTTCATTAAAAAATCTCATTGGGATTTTGATGGGAATTGCATTAAATTTGTATATTGCTTTGGGTAATATGGCCATTTTGATTATATTTATTCTTCCTATCCAAGAACAAGGAATATTTTCCATCTCATTGTATCTTTTTCGATTTTCCTTAACAATGCTTTGCAATTTTCATTATATAAGTCCTTTACATTCTTTGTTATGTTTATTCCTAGGTATTTTATTTTTTTTGTTGCAATCGTGAAGGGGATTATTTTTTTGAGTTCGTTTTCTAATATTTCATTGTTGGCATATAGAAAGGCTATGGACTTTTGTATGTTAATTTTGTATCCTGCGACCTTACTGTATTGGTTTATTGTTTCTAATAATCTTTTTGTGGAGTCCTTCGGGTTTTCAATGTATAGGATCATATCATCAGCAAAAAGTGATACCTTTACTTCTTCTTTTCCGATATGGATGCCTTTTATTTCTTTGTCTTGTCTGATTGCTCTGGCCAGAACTTCTAGCACCACGTTAAATAAGAGTGGAGAGAGTGGACAACCCTGTCTTGTTCCTGATTTAAGGGAGAAAGTCCTCAGTTTTATGCCGTTTAATATGATGTTGGCTGATGGTTTATCATATATGGCCTTTATCATGTTGAGATATTTTCCTTCTATACCCATTTTGTTGAGAGTCTTAAACATAAAATTGTGTTGTATTTTATCAAAAGCCTTTTCTGCATCTATTGATAAGATCATGTGGTTTTTGTTCTTTGTTTTGTTGATATGGTGTATTACGTTAACCGTTTTACGTATGTTGAACGATCCTTGAGATTCTGGGATGAATCCCACTTGATCATGATGTATTATTTTTTAAATATGTTGTTGTATTCGGTTTGCCAGTATTTTGTTCAGTATTTTAGCATCTGTATTCATTAGAGATATTGTTCTGTAGTTTTCTTTCTTTGTGCCATCCTTGCCAGGTTTTGGTATGAGGGTTATGTTGGCCTCATAAAATGTGTTTGGAAGTATTGGTTCTTCTTCAATTTTTTGGAAGACTTTGAGTAGAATAGGAACCAAGTCTTCTTTGAATGTTTGATAGAATTCACTAGTATAACCGTCTGGGCCTGGACTTTTATTTTGGGGGAGGTTTTTAATAGTTTTTTCTATTTCCTCCCTGCTGATTGGTCTGTTTAGGCTTTCTGCTTCTTCATGACTCAGTCTAGGAAGGTTGTATTGTTCTAGGAATTTATCCATTTCTTCTAGATCGTTGTATTTGGTGGCATATAATTTTTCATATTATTCTACAATAATTCTTTGTATATCTATGATGTCTGTGGTGATCTCTCCTCTTTCATTTTGGATTTTATTTATTTGAGTCCTGTGCCTTTTTTCCTTGGTGAGTCTTGCTAAGGGTTTGTCAATTTTGTTGATCTTTTCAAAGAACCAGCTCCTTGTTTTACTGATTTTTTCTATAGTTTTTCTGTTCTCTATTTCATTTATTTCTGCTGTGATTTTTATTATCTCCTTTCTTCGGCTGGTTTTGGGTTGTCTTTGTTCTTCTTTTTCTAGTTCCTTAAGGTGTGAAGTTAAGTGGTTTACTTCAGCTCTCTCTTGTTTGTTCATATAGGCCTGAAGTGATATGAACTTTCCTCTTATTACTGCTTTTTCTGCATCCCAGAGATTTTGATATGTCGTATTTTCATTTTCATTTGTCTGTATATATCTTTTGATCTCTGCGCTTATTTCTTTTTTGACCCATTCATTTTTTAGAAGTATGTTGTTTAGTTTCCACATTTTTGTGGGTTTTTCCCCCTCTTTTTTGCAGTTGAATTCTAGTTTCAAGGCTTTATGATCAGAAAATATGCTTGGTACAATTTCAATTTTTCTAAATTTGCTGATATTGTCTTTGTGGCCTAACATATGGTCAATTCTTGAGAATGTTCCATGTACACTAGAGAAAAATGTATACTCTGTCGCTTTGGGATGAAGTGTCCTGTAGATGTCTATCATATCCAGGTGTTCTAGTATTTCATTTAAGGCCACTATATCTTTATTGATTCTCTGTTTGGATGACCGATCTAGAGCTGTCAGCGGTGTATTGAGGTCTCCAAGTATGATTGTATTTTTGTTAGTTTTTGTTTTAAGTTCAATAAGTAGCTGTCTTATATATTTTGGTGCTCCTTGGTTTGGTGCATATATATTAAGGATTGTTATGTCTTCTTGATTCAACTTCCCCTTAATCATTATGAAATGACCATTTTTGTCTCTTGAGTAGTTTTTCTGTCTTGTAGTCAGCATTATTAGATATGAGTATTGCTACGCCTGCTTTTTTTGGGGTGTTGTTTGCTTGGAGTATTGTTTTCCAGCCTTTCACTTTGAATTTGTTTTTATCCTTGTTGCTTAGATGTGTTTCTTGTAGGCAGCATATAGTTGGATTTTCTTTTTTAATCCATTCTGCTACTCTGTGTCTTTTTATTGGTAAGTTTAATCCATTTACATTTAGTGTAATTATTGACACTTGTGGGTTCCCTATTGCCATTTTATAAATTGCTTTCTGTTAGTTTTGTATCTAGTTTGATTCTTCTCTTTTGTTTTTCTATCATTTGTTTTTGTTTGTTTGTGTTCCATACTTCTTTACTCTGTTGCTACCTTTTTTAAGTCAAGTGTTTTTGTGGTTGTTTTTTCAAGGGTGGTTACCATTAAGTAATGAAAAGGGTACCTACCATATTCATTGTAGTACCCTATCTTATAAGTATTTCTGCACTTCATCGTCCTTTGCTACTGTTAATCTCCATCCTCTCCCCCCTTTTTTTTCCTTTGTTGTCACAGTTTAAGTTTGGTTTTATTGTGTTCTTGGTGGAGCTGTTATTTGTGGTGTTGTTTTCTTTTGTTCTTTGAATCTGGTTGGAAAACCCCCTTTAGTATTTCCTGGAGTGGGGGCTTTCTGTTGATAAATTCTCTCATCTTTTCTGTATTTGTGAATGTTTTTATATCTCCTTTATACTTGAAGGATAGCTTTGATGGGTATAGTATTCTTGGCTGAAAGTTCCTCTCTTTCAGGGCTTTAAATATTGGGGTCCACTCTCTTCTAGCTTGTAGAGTTTCTGCTGAGAAATCTGATGATAATCTAATAGGCCTTCCTTTATATGTTGTACTCTTCTTTTCCCTGGCTGCCTTGAGAATTTTTTCTTTGTCATTGGTTTGTGTCATCTTTATTATGATGTGCCTTGGAGTGGGTTTGTTGGGGTTAAGAAAACTCGGTGTTCTGTTTGCTTCTTGAATTTGAGGCTTTAGTTCTTTCCACAGGCTTGGGAAGTTCTCGTCTATTATTTGTTTGAGTATCTTCTCCATTCCATTTTCTTTCTCTTCTCCCTCTGTTATACCTATTATTCTTATGTTATTCTTTCTGATGGAGTCAGACCATTCCTGTAGGGCTTTCTCGTTTTTTATTATTTTTGAGTCTCTTTCTTCTTCTCTCTGTTGTGCCTCAAGTTGTTTGTCTTCTATTTCACTCATCCTATCCTCAATCTGGGCTGTTCTGTTAGCTAAGCTTGTTACCTCGTTTTTCAGCTCGTGAATTGAGTTTTTCATTTCTGTTTGATTCGTTTTAATAGTTTCAATTTCCTTGGTAATATATTCTTTGTGTTCATTGAGTTGTTTTCTGATCCCCCAATATTGCCTTTCTGTGTTTTCTTGTATATCTCTGAGTATTTTTAAGGTTTCTATTTTAAATTCTCTGTCATTTAGCTCCAAGGCTTCCAATATGTTAAGTCTTTTCTCCATAGATTTTTCCACATCTATTTGTGTTACCTCTCTTTCTTTTGTATCCATAATATTCTATTTCCTCTTTCTTATTGGCATCTGAGGGTGGTCTTGTTGATAGCACTAATTAGAATGAAAAAAGAGCAAAAAGTAAAAAAAAAAAATTAAAAAAAAAAAAAAGGTAAAACATCCCACAAAAAAAAACAGTAATAATTTATTATTTCCCCCTTTTTTTCTTTCTTCTCTTTCCCTCCTCTCCCCTCCTCAGGGAAATATCATGCCTATAATGGAGGGCCTGATTTGGGGTGAAGAGTTCAAGGGGCAAAAAAAGGGAGTAGGGACCTACTAAATGCAAAAAAAAAAAAAAAAAAAGGAAGAAAACTTTAGACAAGCATAAGATGATTTGCTTGTAAGTGATGGTTAACTAAGAGATATAATGAGAGGGATAAGAGGGAACCAGAAAAAATGACCAAAAAAAGAATAATAAAGAAGAAAAAAAATTAATATAATAAGTAAAAATCTGTTGTATTAAGTGGAGCGAAGACTAAATACAATGGAGACCTTGGGTTGGGAGGACCCAAAATACCACAAAAATAAACAAAGAAGAAAAAAACAAAAACAAAAGCAAAAAAGAAAAATAAAGCCAAAAAAAGCCTTGAGTCCCAAATTAACTAATTTGTTCGTGATTGAGGATTAAATGGGAGGAAAGTAAAACGAGAAAAGAAAAAACGTATAGAAAGGAAAAAATAAGAAAAAGAGAAAAACGAAGGAAGAAATAAAAAAGGAAGAGAAAAAACAAAATAAAGCAAATCAAAAAAAAAAACAAAAGAGGAGAGAGTGAGAGTTAAGTGTTTTGGAGTATAACCTTAAAGGAGGGTGAGGATGAAGAAGAGAAATAAAATGTAACACTTATGGGTAGTGTAGTTCAAGAAAAGGGAAGCATAAGATGGGCAGAGAATAGAAGGACCGAGGTGAAGGAAATAAAGGCAATAAGATAGAAGAAACAAACAACAACAACAAAAAAATTAGTGGAACAAGTTGTAAAGTCTGTGGATTTTTCTTGATTTTGAGAGGTTAACTTCTTCCTTTTTCTTTTCTCTCCCTCTTCCTGGTCGGTGACTCTGTACCCCAGGCTCTGCCCCTGTGTCACACTTAGGTAGGGATTTGCAGTTGATGGGATTCTATGGCAATGTCATATAATTGTCTTTAGTCTTGCTGGTAGTCAAGGCTTGTTGGTGTTTTCAGGGTCCAATGATGAGAGAGTTTGCTTTCCTGGATTCTCTCTCCTAGTCCCCCCTTCCTGAATTAGCAGCCTGGTGATCCAGCTATAAGGCTGCAACTGCTTCTGTCTGGGGAGTAAGAGGCTCAAAGAGCTGGGAAATCCCCACTCTATCCCCACTCAGTGCAAGGCTTTGGGAAAGGCTCTGGCAGTCAGGGCCTCCAGTGTAATCAGGCGGGGGTGGGAGTCAATTGTTGTCAAGGTGACTGTTCAGCGCCTAGCATTCAGTTGGACCTGTTAACCCAGGCTTTCCACACTTTGTAGCCTGTTTTGGCTGGGAAGAAGAGGCACTAGTCGCTGCTTGCGACTAGTGTAGTATAGATCTTATTATCTGCCAAGTCCTTCTTGTTAGCGTTTATCCCTGAATATGGAGGCTCTATCAATCAGAAGTTGCCCCCACCCCTTTAGCGAGAGGCACTAAAATATATCACGCCTCTTGTCTTGGGTCGCTGAACTGAGAGAGATCTTATCAATTAGAACCGAGGGTGCGCAGATTTCATGGGTTAAGCTAATTTCAGTGATTGGGTCGCAGCTGTGCTCCCGAAGGTATTTTAGGCTGCCTGCGCGCGCCCCTCCCCCAACGCTTGATTGTTAGCTTGAATGGCTGGGTGAGGTGCCCCGCCCACGGAGAGAATCTCCCAAGTAGAAGACCACCCTGGTGCCTCTTCTGCTCGCCCTGCCGCTGGTGGCTGGATCGCACCAGGTGCAGGATAATGGGGCACCCTGGGTGTGCGGGCCAGTAGGGCGCTCTGGGCTTGTGGAATGCCCAGGGCACGCGCGCGCGAATGGGGTGCTCCGGGCACCGGTGGCTGGCGACTCTCACTCGCAGTGCGCGGGCCGCTGGGAACGTTAGCGGTGCTCGCTCTGCAACCGGACCGGGCGCGCCTCGCCGCTCCGGAGTGTGGGCGGTGCTTGCTCTGCAACCGGACCGGGTGCGCGCCGGCGGCTGCTCCCGGCTCCCGAGTGTGGGCGGTGCTCGCTCTGCAACCGGACCAGGCACGCCGGTGGCTGCTCGCGGCTCCCGAGTGTGGGCTGACTCACCACAGGCGCACTCCCTGGCGGCTTGAATGAACGTCGCTGCGGTAGCTTCCTCCACACCCTCGTCTCTCAGATTCAAGTGATAACAGTCCTTTCGCTTTCAGTTTGAGTGGAACTCTGGAATGCTCCGAGGATAAATTTTTCTGTTTCTAGTTGATAAATTTGTTGTGATTTAGGGGAGATCTGTCGGACGCGCTGCTCACGGCGCCATTTCCGTGACGTCACTCCGCTAGGTTTTATTTTGTAACAGCATAACTCATTTAATGCTCACAATGGCTCTGTAATATAGATGCTGTTACTCTCCTCTCCACATTGAAGGAAACAGGAACAAAAAAAATTAAATAACTTACACATGCTATCACAGCTGCTAAGTGGTAGAGCTGTGGCATGTTGTTCTAGAAGTTTTGCTCTTAACTAGTAACTCGTATTGCTTATTTTATAGCTCTAGAAAAGATTTAAGAAAAGAAAGGAAGACTCAGTAACTAAACATATTCATTTTCTTTGAGGCAGTGTCTTTTGTTATTCTTTCTATGATAATTGCTTCCTGAAAGTCTTAGATCCCATCAGAGGCCCTACATTACACAACTCTGGGGCCACTATTTAGTTTGTTATCTATGTGAATGGTGCCCTTGGTAGGCAGCAGCCTGAATGTGTGGTTTATTGCAGTGGCTGAATTCTCTTAGTAGATACTCAGCTAGACATAAAGTCTAAGAGATAGAATCAAATTCCCATTCCTTTGAAAGTACATTCGCTCAAATATGGCAAAATGTTGGCTCACCTCAGTGAGGATAATACTGAATCCTTAGACACCAGAAGCCTAATCCAATCCAATTACAAGATTTTTCCATTCTTCCTTTTTCTTTTTAAAGATTTTATTTATTGATTTTAGAGAGAAAGAAAGAGAGAGAAGGAAGGAAGAGTGGGAAGCATCAACTCTTAGTAGTTGCTTTCCTTATGTGCCTTAATTAGGCACAAGCCCAGGGTTTTGAACCAGTGATCTTAGCATTCCAGGTCAACACTCTATCCACTACGCCACCACAGGTCAGACTAGATCTCTCTATTCCTAGTTCAGCTAAGTAAAGGCTGGAGACAATATTAGAATTGGATCTTATTGGGTAATAACTATTATTTATTTCCTTTATCTTTCCATCAATCAATTGATCTATCTACTTATCCAGCCATTCTCCATGTATTCCATTTATCTGTCCATTCAGCAACGTAGTAAATTCTACTATGAGCAGATAACAGTCCCTGCTCTCAGGGAATTTATAGGATAGTGGGAAAGACAAACCAGAGGCCGCTATACTACAGTAAGGTAAAGTCTATGATAGGGTAAGCCCAGGACCATACGACATATGACAGGAACTAACCTCAGTCTTGAGACTAGCGAATCAGTGTGACCAGGAAGTGAATTAAATACCAAAGGAGGGACAAAATGCAGGTAGTGGCACTTCTTTCCCAGGGAGAATCAGGACAGATCTACCCATGTGATCGTGGGCAAGTGACTCTTATTTAACATCTCCAGGCTTACCTGGTCTTTAAAAAGGAATTTGTTTATTAGGGGTATAATAGATACATTAAGAATCCTAATCTCCAGGCCCAGTTTCAAGATAATGAAGTCCTTTAGATGTGCTTGCTCCTGAGGGTTTTTGAGTCTTCAGAAATATTTAAAAATAGCAACAACAAAGACCAATACAATAGCAAAAGCTAGAACATGGGTTTAATGTTTGCACTTAATTAATGCTTTTACCATACACCTAGCCATGAGGTATAATTGTGCTCCTGACTAATTGCAGGGTATATAAAACATTAACTGAAGGTACACTGAAGTCAGTACAGTCTGGTCATAGACCCCAAGTTTAAATATCTTTTTGTTTGTTTGTTTGTTTTTTTGTTTTTACAGAGACAGAGAGAGAGTCAGAGAGAGGGACAGATAGGGACAGACAGACAGGAACGGAGAGAGATGAGAAGCATCAATCATCAGTTTTTCATTGTGGCACTTTTAGTTGTTCATTGATTGCTCTCTCATATGTGCCTTGACCGTGGGCCTTCAGCAGACCGAGTAACCCCTTGCTCAAGCCAGCAACCTTGGGTCCAAGCTGGTGAGTTTTTGCTCAAGCCAGATGAGCTCGCACTCAAGCTGGTGACCTTGGGGTCTCGAACCTGGGTCCTCCGCATCACAGTCTGATGCCTATCCACTGCGCCACCATCTGGTCAGGCTAAATATCTTTTATTCTTTTTAGTGTATCTTTATAACTATAGATACAACTATAATTTGAAGAGGACAAAGGTCTAAATTTGGGGCCTTTCACAACTAGGAGACCAGGTCAAATGCCTTTCTTGTTCCTTCCCTTCCTAGGCAACCTAAAGAGGTATGGGATGCTGTGGGATGACACCTGTGCACCCAGGCTGGCCTCGTACACACCCAGCTGCAGGTGTTTGTGAATGGAAGGAGCATCAGCAGGGGAGGTGGCATTCAGCAAGGAGTATGTGAGCAAGGACTGTGCTGTAGATCCCCATTTTACCAGAGCACAGCCTTCTCATAGCATTGCTCATCATTCCTGTCATCAGAAGATAACTCTTCATTCCTGGATGGGATTTTTGCTTGGGGCTTCTCTACTCTCACACTATTTGGGAGATGTGGGGCCCCACAATTGTCTTCAGTGCTTTGCTCTGAACAGTGAGGCACAATTTGGTTATGCTAGAAATGAAGTTGTTCAAGGTCAACAAGCTGCTGAACTGTAAAAGATTTATTACTTTGGCTTTCTAATTACAGTTGCTGTGCATAAACAGACTTGATATTTCTCTCCTTTCCCATCTCATAGGATAACGTCACTACAAACAGACCTTATAGGATTGTTAGGAGCTACAACACCTGTATTCTTTGTTTTCATCATCAGTTGATTTGAGGGATGCGCGTTTATTTCCATCTCAAAATGGTTTTGCGCAGTCTCAATTTCACATAGTGTTTTGGGAAAGAAAACATCTATTTCAGTGGAATTTTGAAAAAAATGTTGCTTGAGTTATAGATAAAATATTCTCCATGTGTATGACATGACTAAAGATGAGACCTTATATAAAAGCATCAGGTGGACTGAAATTTGGGCTAAGTTCTGACAGTGTTGCCTGCTTGACTTTAGCTAATTCTGGGCATCTACAAGAAAAGCCATTTGACCTGAGTCTCCCAGTTTCTTCCCCAGGAGATAGAAATTTGTGGCTGATACAGGTCTGACTGAGTTTCATGTTTGCTGCTGAATCGATCCTCCCATAGGCCACCTGCCGAAGGGTGGGCATTTGGACTCCTTTATTTCTCTGGAATTAGCACCTCACACAAATCCACTGCAGTCTGGGATTGTGTGTGGGAATTTCATATCTTCTCGGTTCACTGTAGTTGTGCATCATTTACAAATTGAGAAACACTGTCAGATATAACTGAACAAATATGGTATCTCTGGAATTTAGACTAGATGAAAAAAATAACATGATATAGCACTTGATGTTTTGGGTCTGAATTTATGTTAGGGGCCCAGCCTGCCAGCCCGTCATCCCTCTCTCTCCTTATGCTGCTCTTTCTTCCCTCCCACTCTCTACCCTCCCTCCATTTACTTCCTCTTCCCTCTTTCTTGCTTTTCCTTCCACTACAAGCTGGTCAGTTCGACCCTTGCTCCAGACTCTGGTGGAATAGCAGGACACTTAGGGCAGTTACGGGAGTTAGGCATATTTGGGTTCTAGGAGAGAATTTTTATGTTATTTTTTAATTTGAGTAATTAAATACATATAGTAAGCTTTATAAATAATAAGCAGAGAGCTTATGGATATTTACACATACATGTGCACCCACATGTACACACACACACAGCACACGCCCACCCTTCCACCTAACCAGATCAATATACAGAACACGAACATCCATCAGGCTTGTTCCTGGTCTCATCTCGCTGAACACATTTCCCTCCCAAAGCAACCATGGTTCTGAATTATCACCCTAGATTAATTTGGCCTGTTCTATAAATTTATATAAATGGAATCATACAACATGTATTCTTTTGTTCTGACTTCTTCAGCTAACACGACTTCTGTGCGAGTCACCATGTTTGCCTGTAGCAGTAGTTTGTTTTATTACCACATAGTCTTGTGCTGTTGGCGTATACCGTGATCTGTTAATCCATTCTTCTGCTGATTAGAAGTGGCTCCAGTGTGTAGCTCCTGCTAGCAACATTCCTATACAGTGGACATAGGTGCACATTGACCTTTTTTTTTCAAACTTACAGACGTGTCATACCTCTTTATTGCATCCAACAGTGTATTCACTTGATATGTGCTCAATAACTGTTTGTGCTAAGACATGCATAGCAAGCTTTTAGAGGAAATCCACACCTATGTTCGAAGTGATTGACATGGCAGTAAAAACTAACACTAAGCACTTTTCACTGTGCCAGGCGCTCATGTAAGTGCTTTGCCCTGAATTTGCTCAATTGTCAGTTGTCATAACAATCCTGTGAGGCAGTAACTTTTTTTTTTTTAACGAGAGACAGACAGACAGACAGACAGGAAGGGAGAAAGATGAGAATAGTTGTGGCACCTTAGTTGTTCATTGATTGCTTTCTCATATGTGCCTTGACTGGGATGCTCCAGCCCAGCCAGTGGCCCGTTGCTCAAGTCAGTGACCATGGGGTCATGTCTATGATCCCACACTCAAGCTGGGTGAGCCCAAGCTCAAGCCGGCAACCTCGGGGGTTTCTAACTTGGGTCTTCAGTACCCCAGGCTGATGCTCTATCCACTGCACCACTTTCTGGTCAGGCAAGGCAGTAACTCTTTATTCCCATTTTCCAGGTGATAAAGTTGGAGATGTTACGTGGTCAAGTCGCTTATCCAACAATTCACACTGAGAGTCAGAGGTGGGTTTTGAATCAGCCTCATCAGTGGTCACATTTTCACAACATTTAATTGGTGTGATGCCTAATCATTTTCCTAATTATTTTCAAATTGTTCAGTAAGGGAAATTCTTGTCCCTTTTCTCATAGTTGTTTGTTGAGAATTGCTAGTGAAGGAGTATCTACACTTTGCTGCTGCTCTAACCTGTGTCCTGAAGATTCCAGATAGCTCGACCTTGCGGTTTAGAAGTCAGACATCACTGAAGGAAGGCTGGCCCAGGACCTATGGGTTTTCATTTTTGTGTGTGACAAAAGCGAGTTCAGAATAAATGCAATTAAGCATTTCTCCTGGGTTATGCTGGAGACCACACAATCTCAGAGTCTCAGTTTTTGAAATCAAATATGTACTCATAAAAAGTGAGTGGCTTTTCATGGAATTTTTACTTCTGCTTTACTCATGCATAGAAACCTGGTCTTCAGAGTTCTGGTTGAAAGTAACTTATTATTGTTACGGACATTTCCAAATCAAATGAGGGCTACTTTTCTCCCTCTATTGAAGACTGGAAAGCCATATCCCTAAATACTTACTGAAGCAACTTTCCTCTTCTCTTGTTTATTCCCTTCCATGCAGTCTCTATGTGGCTTCTTTGCAAAAAAGCTATTTAATATATACTGCACAATCATTCTCTTGTAGAGAACTAATAAAATACAAATTTCCTTTTTCAGTATTATATTATGGCTAAAGTTTTCAAAAGTTTTATATAGAATCTGCTTTCCTTTTCTTTTTTTTTCTTTTTTTTTTTGGTGATGATTGAAAGGGCTATGACGTAGATACATACATTTAAAAATAATTTTTTGATTGATTTTAGAGAGAGAAGAAGGGGGGTAGACAGACAGAAACATCAGTCTGTTCCTGTTTGTGCCATGAGTGGGAAATCAAACCAGCAACCTTTGCATACCAGGACAATGCTCTAACCAACTGAGCCATCCAGCCATGGCAGATGTCCACAATTTTATGTTCAGGGTTGATAAAGACATTATTCCCTTAAGTTAATTTTTTCTCTCAAACTAAAAATATAAACTAATACTTCATTCAGCTCGCAAGGTGTTCTCACCTTCCTAAAGGTAGGTGTGAAACAAGCAAGGAGCAAAGGAACACTTTTCTTCCAAGGCCTCTTGTTCACCTTTTGTGATAGGCCAAGTGACATCCATGGTGCTGGTGTCTACAGTTTGCTAATCGAAGCCCTCGGAGCAGATCCAGTGTGCAGGTCCCACAGAAGTTGAGGATGGGGCTGTCATCCTGTGGAGGTACTTTGCCCAGAGAAAAAGTCATAGTAATGACAGTAACAATTGGTGACATTCAGTGAGTGCTTGCGTGTGGTGATCTGTGCAAGCACTTGGCATGCATTGTCCCCACAACAAGTAGGGAAGTTTTGTTTTATTTTTTATACAAGGAGAAACAAGCACAGACCTGGCAAGTAACTTCTCCATAGTCACACAGCAGGAAGGTGGAGAGATGGGTTGGAACCCAATGAGTCTGACTCCAGAGTTGAGTCTTTGACCCTGATGAGTGACCAGGACAAGGAGCATTAGAAATGCACTCCTTCCCCACCCCAATGTTCAGGGAACGGCGGTCAGACATCTGTGCCCAATGAGTGTTTCCTGAACTGAGTAACAAATGTGAAAGAACAAACTTGTTTTCTCATCTGTGCAATCCATGGACACAGCATTGGAGGGGGAGAGCTGTCCCTTTGTTACTTGAACAGCCCGGCTGTCCCATCACATTTCCCCCTCTCATTTTGTTTCTCGCTACATGGACCTCCACCCGTTTGTGAATCAAGGTTCTGCACTGCTTTCTTCTCCTTAGTTCAAATCATTCCTCTTCCAGCCCCTTCATTTTCTTCTCTTTGAACTGTCTTAGTGAATTCCTGGAGGATGGTTGCATGTGACTCTGACACCTGGCTGAGGGAAGGACAGGCAGTGGGCTGAACCTCCTGCTTTGACAGTCTAGACATTCTCTGCCGAATTGCAGGAGGGCCTTCAGCACTCACCAAGGACTGACATGCAACAATGGAGAAAGCTTACCTCTCCAAAGACGGAGGTCTCAGTAAAGCTTTTTCACTAAGGAGGGTGAGGAGTAGGGTAGAGACACCTCATCAGAAATAGAATGGAGATAATACCTGGGCTCTTACAGATTCTTTTGAAGAGCGGCTTTGGATGACATGGAGATAAGCAGTCAAGAAACAGCATGATTCTGAACCAGATTCTGTCCTTAATTCCTGAAGTGCTGCTCCTTGAAAGTGGATTCTTCAAATAAACATCCTAAGCTTCTCCATCCACCTTTATCTTAATTCCAAGAGAAACTATTATTTCAAATATGAGAGTTATTATCTTTGAAGTTCCCGCCAGAGTTGGGAAGAAGCATCGTGATAGAAGAGGCAGAGGTGGGTTCCAGGGGAAGGTACCCGGAAGCCTTCTGCCCCCGGTTTCTTCTTGCATCGGGTTGCTCCTGTAACCAAGAGTCCCGCCCCGTGCCCACCCCCTGCCCCGCCTTCACACACCCATCCGCCCAGCCACCAGTGTCTTGCCAGTGGAGCAGCCCCATTTCCCGCCTTCCCTTGGCTTGGGGCTGCCACAGAACCAAGCAGGAGATGGGGACCTGACAGGCCTGGCCCTGGAGACCGTGCCCGCCCCGCTCTGCTCCGCCTGCCCCGCAGGTGCGGCTCTAATCTCCCTGGCCTAGATATCCGGCAGCCTCCAGGAACCGGGCTCTGTGATGTAATGCTCTTTTTTCACACTCCCGGCTTAAATACCGATGGAAATTGTTGTCATGTGTTAGAAATGTCGCCAGTAATATAAAAGGCGCAAGCTTGGGCATCTTCTCTCCCATCTCGCACCGTCAGCAGCTCCTGCCGCCAGCTTCTCTTTCCTCGCAAACCGCTCTGGTCAGGTGGCCGAGGCGCCACCAGCTCGCCTAGGAAGGGGTTCGGATCCCACCCTCATCCCCGCCTCTCTTTACAGACGCTGCAGAGCCGAGGACCAGCGTGGTGGGAGGCTCCTTCAGGCTCACAAAGGGAAGGATTAATCTTGGAGATTGGGTTTGGGGTTCGCAGGCAAGTACAAGTGGTCCATGATTGTCCCCTTGTCGCCCCGCCGCCCCTGTGCACCTCTGGACTCGAATGCTCCGCCGCTGGAGGAAGCCTGGGGACAGACAGGCGGCGGCAGAGGCGCCCTGCCGCCCGAGGTTTGCGCTTGGGTTGTGGGAACGTCCATGGAGGTGAAGATGCCGCGTGTGGTGTGTGGACCAAGGAGGAGGGGCGGAGAGAAACCGGGCCAGTTTAGGAGGGCCAGATGGCTGCGGCTGCGTTTTAATTCCCTGGGCAGGCCCATTTGGCCGAGCAGGGAGGGAGGGAGAGAGAGGGGGAGAAAAAAAAAAACCAGGGGTCAGTGGGTAGGGAGAGGCCGGGCTCTGGAGCAGATGCCTGACGAACAATGGGGCTTTTGAAGGGGATGCTGGGGGAAGTGTGGCGCGCGCTTTGTATTGCCTCCTCCGCATTGCAGGTTGGGATCGGGCAGCTAAATTTTAATGAAGTGCATTCCAAAGTGTGCTCGTCAGCCTGGGCTTTCGGAGCTAGGGGCTAGGCTGAATGGGGACTGGGGGTGGGAGGGGACGGGGGACGGTGAAATTAGTTCCTGATGGATGGTAAAGCAGGAGATGAAAGCCCGCTGAGTGTGGAGGGCAGGGGAAGGGGGGTCAGTCAGTACGTCTCCGTGCATATTAATAGGCTCCAGCAGGTGTTGGTAAATGTATGTTACTGCATCGTTCAGGCGCCCAAGCTGGGAAGGCGGGGAGAGGCAGAGCCACTGCGCCCGGCGCGATGGGCAAATGCCTTTGCATTTTGGAGAGCTTTGAAAGCTCCTGGGAAGAAGGACCTGCATCCGCACCCCCGACGGTTTCCCCCATTTTAAAAAGAGAACATGTACATGCAGAAGGTTTTTTAAGTTTGCTTCCTGGAAAATAACATGTGTGTGTCAGAGCACTGTCTTATCTAGGGAATATACCCGTGTCAGTGGGTATCCAGAAAATAGCGGAGGCTGGAGTCTGGCTTCCTGAGTGCTGGGAGCTGAAAGGCAGGTCTTTCTATCTCCGTCTTGTAAATGAATGGGCCAGCCCAGGGAGGCTGGGGGATTTTTAAGTCCTAAGTTTAATTGCCCTGGGTAACTGAAAGCAAGAGAGGTGTCATGTCTGAGATGTTGGTACATACACTTTGTCTCACAAATAAAGGGAGTGGATTTGTGCCTGAGCCAAATTAGTTGAGGGCATGTGTAGCATATGTATAAGGATTAGGTTGTAGTGCCCTTTCCTCTTTCCTAGAGATCACCATGCTCAGAGCTTATCAGGCAGTTGAGAAGCCCTCCTAAGACGGCTCCTGACTGGGTACTGGTCAAAGGACAGAGGCTGGCTTCTGTTGTCTGTTGTTTGACTCTTCCTGTGAACCAGTCTTCAGTGCTTTCCAACGGCTCAGACATATTTGCTGGGGTTTCAGCTAAAACTGGAGGCTTTTGTGTGAGGCCACCATGACTTTTTAATATTAAAAATTATATATTTAAGTGTGGGTATATATACCATGTACATGAACCCATGAACTTGGTAACCCACAGAATAACATATTTTCTTTCTGGTTCTGGGAAAATAAATGCGTTTCTTAGTTAAGAAAAGCTTGTGTTTTCTCATCTATGAGGCTATTAACTTCTGAAAATTGGTATTTTATGAAAACTTTGGAAGCCCTCAAGTATTGATTGGATATGCTGTTAGATTCTTTTCATAATTTAAGTTGCCCTGTAACTCATCAACAAGACGTCCCTCATCACTTGCCAGTGAACTTCAGTGCTGTTGAGAGCTTCAGCAGATTAATGGTATCAGCAGACCCTAATTCCGCCATTTCTCAGTTGAGCAAACAAGCAGTCAGTTCTTGCCTGCCAGGGCTTTTCTTCTGGTTTTAAGAAAGGGCATGGGGACAAGGGAAAGGGTCCCTGCTGAGGACACTGGTTTCTAACCCCCAGCCCCAGCCCCACCCCACAGAGTTAAATACTGAAGGTTACTCATTTGCAATTCTGTGTGGTTTCTTTCTTAGGCTCTATGTTTTAGGCTGTATTTCTGGCAGTTTTTAGAATTTGAGGGTTTCGGTGTTTGGACTTGTGCTTGGAATAATAAGGTATGGGGTCAATTTGTTGTTCTTTTCACTTAATCATGTTTCTTGAATGGGTCTGTTATTACATTTAGACTTGAGTCTTACCTGCTAGTCCTTGCTGAGCAAAATGCATGGGTAGTTGTGTTTATGATGAGACCTCTTCCAGGGTATATCAGAGCCTCACTGCCTTTTCAGTTAACTGTGCCCAGAGAAGCCATCTCTAATATGGCCCAGGTGTGTCTCTTGGACCCAAGCTCTCCAAAAACTTGCAAATAACAGTTTCATTAACAGAAAGAATATCCTTGGACCGCTGTGTTTTTCCCCAACCTAGGACTATTTTGTGATAAATGGCTATAGGTCTTTGATACCCTTAAGAACAGAAGCTAACTTTAACTGTGTTAAAGGCACTGTAAACAATGACTCTAGCTGGTACTACTAAGACATACCTAGCAGAGCCTTCTAATGAGGTGCTCCTCCCGCCCAATCCCCTTGGTTCCCATTCATTCTTGGCTTATGGATGTAAGTAGAGGAAAGGAAAAAGATAAGTGAGATTTCCATGTTCAAAAAGGAGCCAACTACCATGACTAACCGACACCAGTTATTGAAAAATTGATTAGCAATTTCAGTTTCTATACCATGCTGTATAAAGCAGGTGACATGATACCAGCTAGGATTGCCTATTTAATGATCCCAAGAACTATGTAGACCCATGTGGTTTTCTGGTGTTGGCCTATCAGAGTTGCCATAAGGAAAAGAATTTGCACCTACAACTAAAGGTAAAAGTATTTCTAAAGTTAAAAATAGATGAAGAAATGATAGTAAAGAAAAAGCTAAATCAAAAGATTTCCTCCACCCTGGTCAACACATTCCACATTTTTTCTTTGCAACTATATTTTTATGGCGAAATTCAGTTAGTTTGGTAATCACCATTTTGTCAGCATGTTTGTTTCTTTTTCTTTTTTTTCCCTTAAGTGAGAAACAGGGAGGCAGAGACAGACTTCTGCATGCATCCAGACTGAGATCCAACCAACAAGCCACCTACTGGGTGGTGCTCTGCTCATCTGGGACCATTGTTCCATTGCTCAGCAACCAAGCTATTTTAGCCCCTGAGACAAGGCGTCAGGACCCGGGGCCAACTTGCTCTAACCGAGCCATGGCTGCAGGAGGGGAAGAGAGAGATAGAAAGAGAAAAGGGGTGGAGAAGCAGATGGTTGCTTCTCCTGTGTGCCCTGACAAGGAATCCAACCTGGGACATCCACATGCCAGGCCAACACTCTACCATTGAGCCAACCGCCCAGGGCCATGTTTGTTTCTTCTTTAAAAAATACTTTTTTAATGTTGATAATCAGACCCCAAGTACTTGTATGTAAGCACCTCCTTTGCAGTCATATTGACACCCTCTGGCACCAGGAAGACTGTCGTAGCATGTTTTAAGAAGTGCGGTGGGACAGAAAGGCAGCAATGCCAACCACACAGCCAGCCGCCGATGGTTGCGTCTGAAAGCACATCAGCCTGGAAGACGTTTAGGCTTTTGAAGTGTTCTGAGCACTATCACTACAAAGATGCTTTGCTAACCAGGGGTTGATAACACGTTTCTGCCATTACCGGCCTCTAGCACTTATACATGGCTAATGTAGGGTTCCCTCAGCCAGGAAAATGAGGCCCAAACAGTGCTCGTGAATAATGTGGTGGGCCATTTTGCAGTGGTAATTACGTTTGATGTGTGGTTTCATGTGGACAAGAACGGCACTAAACCTATTCAGTTCCCAGTAGTCTTGTGAGCTGATACTTAAATGCTATCTAGGTATCTGTTTTGTCGTCGTCCCCCATACAGACCTTGAGCTACTCTTGTTGATTTTTATTCCTCTAATGAGGTTGACATCCCTTAGACTCTCAGTAGACTGTTGGATTTGAGAGTAAAAAGAGAACGGGGAAAATATAACCTAATTCATATTAAGATGTTTGGGATCTTAAGCATGAGAGTAAAGGGGAGGTCTGAGCTTGAAAATGGACCTCTGGGCTGAACTCTGTCGAATACTGAGACTTTGACAGTTTTTTACTGTGTGTGGTGATCTGACCTGAAAGGGAAGCAGAAAAGCAGAGTGCATTTAACTCTATTTTGTGAGTCTTAACACTTTTGTCTGGGGTGGGGGGTGTTTTTCTTTCTATATCCCAGTTCGAAGCACAATGCTTAGCACATGCCTTGTGTTCAGTAAATGCTTGAATAAGTGGATGAGTTGAGAACTTGGATCAGTCATTAAGAAGTTTGAGCTGGTTCCTAGAGTAGAGTTGCTGTTACCAAAAGAAAGCAAAAGAGTGCAACTCCAGCAAAAATCATTTTAAAAATAGAAAAAGGAAACAGAGCTTTACCTTGTATTTAATAACACATACGTTCTCATTAACAACATAATTTATCGTGAAGTTCTCCTGGAAATAAAAAAGCTTTCGATTTCTATTCACCATTTAATTGATCTTAAAGTTGATGCTGTTCTCCTGCATCAGCTTTTCTCACTATCTTTTCTTACCTCCTTTTCTCACTATCTTTCCTAGTAGGTCATGGTTCTGAATTATTGCACCAGGTAGAGTATTTTTTTGCTGCGATGAAGATGAGATCAGTGGGAGCCTACAAATTTAACAACAACTATATGAAATAACTTGTCTATAAGACAGTAAGTGCCTAATTAATTATGGCGCAGTGCCAAAGAGAGTTGCTTTAAAAATACATAATGATTATAGATAGAAAGCTGAAAGGGAAGCAGACAATCTTTAACTCCTTTTAATGAGGCCTTACACTCCAGTTTACTGAGGCCTTTGCTATTTCTTTGTGTAGCTCTTTGGACCCTTTAATTTCACTAATATTTTCACCGGGTGGTGATCTAACACAGGACTGCTAACTGCGTGCCGGCACTCTTTAAGTGTTAAGGATAGTTCAGGGGATAAAACAGGACACCCCGCCACACATATACACACACCCACACCTTCCTAGAACTTGCATTATAATCCTTGGTTATTTAGTCCTAATAAGACCAGGGAATAGGGAATAAAGTTGAAGTGATTAGTTAAAATGAAATCTTTCAGCTGTAAGAATTTTGTTCATAAAAATTATTGTGATTGGCAAAACTGAAGTTTGCTTGATTACTTGCAAAAAAGAGTCAAACACAATGGTGTAATACAGTATAAAATGAAGCACTAGCCCTCACTCCTCAAAAGTAACGATTATATCTATTATATGTGTATGCATATATAAATATATCTTTAATTTGGTTTCCCTCCAAACCTTTTTACATTAATATGTCCACAGACAGATTGTTTTTCGAAGAAAATGGTATCATACTCCACAGTCCTGTTCAATAAGTCAGTTTTCTTTCCTACCTAAAATTGACATTTTAATGCAATAATACAGATATTCTTACCTAATTCTTGGTAATAACTACCTGGTGTCCAAAGCATGGAAACGACAGTCAGTATGATCTAATTAACCATTCCCTTGATGGTGAGGTTATAGATAGTTCTTGTTTTTCTCAACAGCAACAATCTGTAATAACTATCTTCACACGCCGTGCAGCTTGGTTTTTCTTACTGTCATTGCCTAAGGGCAGCTTTGCACATTGGTACATGTGTGCCTACTTCATTCTTTCCAGTCACAACTGGGACCTACATTGATTGGATGGCTATTTGCTAGGGCTGGTACATTTTGTTCTCACAAAAAGTCTAAGATATATTTATTCATTCAGCAAATATTTATTTAACAACCTTTATATGGGATAGAATCAGACAAAACAAATAAAGATGCCTCATGAGGTTTATGTTCTAGTCAGAAAGACAATACACAATAGATATACTAAGGAAATAATTTTGTATATTAGCAACTGGTAAGCGATATGAGGGGAACAGAGCAGAAGTTAGTCAAGACCGTGGTGATGGGGTGTATTGTGTTGCAGTTTTAAATAGGATTGTTAGTTTTCAGGATTGGCTGCACAGGGTAAGTAGCGTTTAAACAGAACCTTGAATGAGTAAAGGAAGAGCCATGTGTGTGCCCTGTGGCAGAAGTACAAAGGCTCTGTGCAAAGGTCCTGTGGCAGAAGTGCACAGGGAGGCCAGAGTGGCTGGAATAGAGAGAACAATGGTAGAAATGTGGAAGGAGAGAGGTCAGAGAGTAAGAGAGAGCAGACAGATTATGCCAAACACTTTAGACCAGGGGTCTCAAACTCGCGGCCCGCCAAACAATTTTGTGCGGCCCGCAGACTAATCCACGAAGTTCAAAATATTTTGGATAAAATTAAGTAAGCCTAGGGGCCTACTTGTATTTTTCATTTCTCTAGCATCCTAGCTAGATATTAGCTTAGTTAACAGCAGTTGTGATGCGAACTACAGTTTCTGGTCGTTTTGTGACACTGAGTAAACTGCATGTACGATTGTGCTTGTTGTACTGATTTTTTTTTGTTTTCAGCTGCAGTGAGAAAAGTGTTGCGTAACAGTTGCCTTTTGTAGACCTAGTGCGGCCCGCCGAAGGGCTGTGATCTTGCTCTGCGGCCCACATGCTGAGTTGAGTTTGAGATCCCTGCTTTAGACCATCTAACCACTTTACTCAGAAATGAGAGCCATCGCAGACTCTTGATTGAGATAATGACGTGCCTCAACCTTGGAAAAGTCTCACCTTAGGCAATGTGTTAAGGATGTGTGGAGGGTTGGAAGCAAAGAACACAAGAAGCTGTTAATGAAATCCTTGTGCATGGTGACTGGCTAGAGCAGGACAGGAGTGATAGAGGTGGTGTTAGACGGAGTTGGATATATTTTGAAAATATACCCCAAAGAACTGACTGATGGATAAGATGAGGGTGTGAAACGAGAGGAGGTGAGAATCACTCCCAAATGTTTTTAAACCTGGACTGCTGGAAGGATAGAGCTGCCAGTCACTGGATGGGGAAAGCTGGGCTGTGTCATCTTTTGGTTGAAGATCTGGAGTTTCATCTGATTTAGGATGTATATGAGACACAGAAGCGGGCTGTCAGGAAGGCTATGGGCATGGTATAGAGTCCGTGGGGATCATCACTCTGCCCTGATTCTGGTGATCATTTCCCAGTTTGGGAACACTAGAAACAATGCTGAGAGGAGCATCTTTTCACAGAGAGCGAGGTGCCCATTGTGAAACTTTCCTTAGGTTAAAGTCCTGAATGGAGCGTTGCTGAGTTTTAAGAGGGTGTGCATATTAGGAGTGGAGAGTACTTTCAAATTACTCCCCTGAAAGAATCGTGTAATATACATTCCTCTCAGTGTGCACAGTATTCATTTCCCTTCATCTTTTAAAGTTTTGCCAGCTTGATGGGTGAAAGACTTTTTATAGTCTTCACTTATGAGCTCATGTGTCCTCTGGCCTCAGGCTCTGCTTAGCTTCTGGAAGACACAGGCATTCTCCCTGTTCTGGGAAGGCCTGCTCCTGTGGGCACAGTGGTGACTCCGTTAACACAGGTGTGTCTCAGTGGTCCAGAGCACTGCAATAAACTGAGTGTCTCAATAAAGTGAGCCACACGATTGTTTGTTTCCCAGGGTATATAATAGTCACATTTACACTATACTGCAGTCTATTAAGTGTGCAATAGCATTATGTCTAAAAATGTACATACCTAATTAAAAAATGCTTCATTGCTAAAAATTGCAAACCATCATCTGTGCCTTCAGCAAGTTATAATCTTCTTGCTGGTGGAGGGTCTTCCCTTCGCTTTGTAAAAAGTGCAAAAAAGTGGCACTCAGTAAAACGAAGTGCCAGTGATTGCTAGGACAAACTAATTGCTTGAGGACTTGAGCTTTCTGCAGGAGGATGGGACATTCTCAGCATTGTTGAAGCTGCTAATTAAAGGCTAATGGGGAAAAAGCTCAGTAGCAGTTTTAAAGTACATCTCCTTGAAAAGAGGAAATTTTGGATTATACCACTTTGAGAAAGAACAGTTCATTCTGACATTTGGACAAGTTTTAATAGTAAGCGCTGAATTTAAATCACTGACATAACCACAGGAGTTCGAACGTTGAGAGAATTCGAATATAAGTTATACAATGTTAAGTGAGCAACAAGTTGGAATATTGGTGATTATTTTTTTACTAATTAATGAAACAAATAGTTGCTGTGACCCAGCTGTGTGCTAGACATTTGCTAGATCCAGAGAATTCAAAACTGTGCATAACAGAGTCTTGACTCCCATGTAAGGTCCAGTGATCTGGTCATGGAAGACACATACCTGCCAATGACAGCCCAATGCCACATGGGCTATAAAGAAATGTAAAGGTCCTGAGAGAGTAGAAAGACTGGCTTCACTGTGCAGAATTCAGGTCAGAAAGGGTTTCATGGAAGAGACATTGGTTGTGGGTTTGAAGGACAGACAAGAGTATTCCAGATGGACAAGTGGAGGCATTCTAGGAACAGAACCCAAGCATGTGCAAATGATGGCATGAGAGGCTGGTGTTTCTGGAAAGCATCAAGGCATTGATTGTTGAATGTGCAGTAGTAAGAGCTGGAAGGACAGGCAGCAGGACAGAGAGAGCGGGGTCCTTGTGTGTCCTGCTAAGGACCCTGGAACTTATCCTGAGGGGAGTGGGAGTCTTGGAAGAGTTTAGGCAGGAGAATAGCATGGTCTTATATGTATTTTTTATAAACCTCTGTGGTAGTCATCTAAAGAAGGAGGGGTCATCAAACTGTGGTCGCTGGGCAGCATTCTGCTCGCTGCCTGATTTTTATTTAAAACATCTGTTGGAACACAGTCATTTGTTTATATACTGTTTATGGCTGCTTTTGAGTTGAGTTGTTGAGACAGAGACTCTATGGCCTTCAAAGCCTAAAGTATTTATTATCTGGTCCTCTGCAGAAAGAGTTTGGTGATCCTTTTTGTAGGGGATGAAATCAGTGTAGGAGGGGCATCAGGGAACCTATGGTTAAAGTGGAAGCCCCAGTTAAGGCAGAAGAGGAAGTGAGAAACCCAAGAGGCATTCAGGAGTGAGAACTTAGCGACTCTATTGGAGGCAAGGGAGGAGTCCAAGATGACACACAGAGTCCTGAGAACAGTGACCAGATGTACTGGAAGGTCATTGGAAAGTCAAGGGGCATCTCAATGAAGGTCAGTAAATGAACCTGGGAGTGGCATAAGTGGATGTTCAAAATGTCAGGTTTAAGTTCGGACCTGTTTTCATGGTACCTTGTTAATGCATAAAAGTCCAGAATCACCTTATCCCAGTGTCCCATCTAATAGCCTGTTCTTAAAATGAACCCCCATCTTTGCCATTTTTAATATTTCTTGACAAGTCAAGCAAGGCTTGGCTTCATGTCTGTTCACTTCGGGACACAGTGTGCCAGGTGCATAATATCAGTGGAAACTCTTTACTGTCCACAGGGTTCTTTTCTCATGTGAACAGTTCTTATTTTTCTATCTAGAACATCAAGGATAAGTTCAGTATCTTATGCATTTTTTTGTGCTACCAGGTCTACATGAGATGACTATTAAGGTATATAAATGTTTGCTTCTCTTTTTTTAAATTCTTTTTTATGTCTTTTTTAAGTGAGAGGAGGGGTGATAGTGAGACAGACTCCTGCATATACCCCAACCAGGATCTACCCAGCAACCCTCATCTTGGGCCGATGCTCAAATCAACAGAGCTACTTTTAGTGCCTGAGGCTAGCACTTGGACCAGTGTGGAGCTATCTTCAACACCTGGGGCCACACTCAAACTAATCAAGCCACTGGCTGCAGGAGGAGAAGAGAGAGAGAAGGGGAAGAGGGAGTGAGAGAGAAGCAGATGGTCACCAGTGGGAAACTGTGGTCGTTGGGCAGCATTCTGCTCGCTGCCTGATTTTTATTTAAAACATCTGTTGGAACACAGTCATTTGTTTATATACTGTTTATGGCTGCTTTTAAGCTACGATGCCATTTATGTGCCCTGACCAGGAATTGAACCTGGGATGTTCATACACTGAGCCAACGCTCTATCCAATGAGCCAGCTGGCCAGGGCAAATGTTTATTTTATAACAGAACCTGAGTGTCAAATGATGGAGCAAAACAAGCTTATCCTCTTATATGACTTATTCATTCATCCATTCAGCAAGGATTTATTGAGCACACTGTGTATGCCAGGCACACTGCTAGGTACCAAACTACAAGGATTGTCCTCATGGAACTTATATTTTAATAGTAGAAGACAGACAATATATTGTACTCTATGGTTTTCTAATTCCTAAAGATAGAGGTCATAATATTGCAGAAGAACTCTGAGATTGTCTTCTTGCTGCTCAGCCCTCTTATTTTACAGATGTTTGAAGTACACAGAGATAGAACTTGAATTGCCCACCTCCCCAGTGGAGTGCCGAGGCTTTCATCTGTGTCATCCAGAGTGAACTGGGATTCCTAGTCAAAAGTATAGCAATTCATAATTTTAATACACCTTTATATACAGAGAATGCTTGTCCTCTTTACTGTGGTGAATGTTGATTCTGAAGTTTTTCTTTTTGCTATTAATACAACCCTACCAGACTTGTCTTTTGCTGCGAAAAGCTTTGCATTAATGGGGCCAAATTGAGAGAGCGAGGCTTTGCCGGTCTGCGTTCTTGTCTCACGGAGCATGCTGGTAACTGCGTCTTGGAAGCTGACATGGAAGGGAAGGAGCACAGAATCTTTGGCAGTTTCCCATCTTCATCTTTACAGGCGCTGAAAGCATCAATTCTCATTTCATACTTTGAATTGCTTATAATGTGGGTTTTTAGCTAGTCTTTGGGAGGCAGGTGAGCCAGAGCTTCAGGGCCATTCTCAAAACAGGAGGAGCAGGAGGAGAGGCCCGGGAGCCACAGGAACCGAGTGTGTGCTGGGTGTGGTGATCCAGAGGCTGCTCTCCCAGCGTAGACTGCCAAGTTGAGCTCTCCACTTGCCAGGTGCTTCTGAAGTGCCTTGCTGATGGAGTGCTTCTGTGTGGCGTCTTTGTGTGATAATATTTATATGTCATGCAAAGAAGCGGGGTGGCAAAGTGTGGTTAATGTCCAGTGGCAGTAAAATGCAGCCTGGTAAGGAAAGATTTAGGGCACAAGGATCTCATATTGGAGAATAACAAAAGATGTCAAAAGGACTGTAACCAGGACTTTGATAACAGAGCACTTACCCAGTAGTAAATTAGCCACAAACTCCAAAGGCAATTGACCAGGTTATTCTTAAGATATGTCTTCCTCACTGGGAAACCAGCAAGCCTTTGGAAAATTACAGCTTCTTGGCAGTTTCTCATTTGTAAAAGACACACATTCACCACAGCAGATTTTGTGGCTTATTACAGGCTGAGGAGAAACCTCATTCCTGTTCCAGCAGCTTCCGCCGGTGTCTGCAGTTCCCAGCATGCAGAGTGAAGGTGTCGGAGCAAACGGCACTGTTTGCCAACCCGAGAGAAGGTGCTAAAGAAAAGTCAGTTACTTGCCAGTTTGAAAATGTTTCAACATTTTGTCATTAAGAAAACTTCTTGTAGTTTGAGGTGGCTTTAATCTAGATGAGTTTTAAATATTTTAATGTATTTATGAGAGATGTTTAATTTCTCACGTTAAAATCATGGTTTTTTTGAAGTGAATTTTATTTGTTTTGAATTTAATTGCAATTAAATTTGCTCATTTCACTAATCAGTTCTGCGTTTTGGCGGCTGCATAGTCTTGTGAGCACCACTTCCAACACTGAAGGCACAGTTCTGGTGCACTCACCCCTCCTGTCCTCTGCTTCCACCTTCTGTGCTCAGTCCCACCCGGCCCCGCCCCCGGCAACCCCGTGGACTTCCTGTCCTAATAATTTTGTCTCTTTCTGAATGTCATATAATTGGGATAATATAGTATGAAGTTTTTGGATTTAGCTTCTTTTGCTTAATGAAATGGATTTTAGATTTATCCATGTTTTTGTCAATTTCATTAGTTTGTTCCTTTGTATTGCTACATAGAATCCCATTGTATGACTGTACCACAGTATGTTGACCTATTAGGGTAAGCTGAGTTATTTCTGGTTTGGGGAGATTATGAATGAAGTCACTAAAGGAGCTTCCAAAGAAGGCACGAGAACAGGGTCGGAGCTGCCAGGAAAGAACCGAATGTGTGCTAGAGAGGCTGCATGTGAACTGAAGCTTTCCTTTGGCTTGAGGAGTGAGGTTACTGGGTTGTATGGTAAATATGTTTAACTTTGTCAGAAACTGTGAAACTGCCCTGGCTGGATAGCTCGGTTGGTTAGAGCATCACCCCGAAGCACAGAGGTGCTGGTTTGATCCCCAGTTGGGGCACAATCAGGAACAGATCAATGTTTCTATCTCTCTTCCTTCCTCGCTCCCTAAAATCAATAAAATAAACATTAAAAAGTTTATTTAAAAAAATCACAGTTTAAAAAAATAAAGGAATTATGGAACTCGTCTCAAAATGGATGACTACTTTGCATGCTCCCTGAGCACCGTGCCCGGGGTCCAGGAGCTCTGTGTCTTCACTAGCACTCAATGCTGTCAAATTAAAGAGAAAACTCCACCTGGAGTCTCAACAGTATGGTGGCATTTCATTGTGATTTTAAGTTGCATTTTCCAAATGATTGCAGACATTGAACATGTTTTCATGTGCTTATTTGACATCCATAAATCTTCTTTGGTGAAGTATCTGTTCAAATTCTTTATGCATGTTTTAAACTGGCTTTTCTTCAATTATGAATTTTAGGGGCATGCACAAAACATCAATTCTGCTAACTATTGATTTGCCTAATTTGTTTAAAATATCAAGATGATATTTTCAAACATGATTTACAAACATCTTATTTTCTAACATGGGAACCCGATAAATCTGGCTTGCCACCAGCTCTATCATTGACTATCTGGATGACCTTGGCAAGTCATAAGACTAAGTAAGTTACCTCACCTCTGAAAGGGTCTGAGTGCCTAACTGCCAATGGTTGTTAGGTTAGTGCCTTGCATAGAACCCAACACATATTAGGCATTCGCTAAATGACAATTTTTATTACAAATGTCAGGATACTGATGCAGATAAATTTACATAGCCATGCCTGCCTGCCCCACAGTGGATAAGTAGGTCTTTGACGGAAGGTCCTTGTCAGGTTTAGTGGTACCAGTTTCTAACATAGTCCCTAGTCAGTGTATAAAAGATTTGGATGACTGGTTGAATGAATATAAGAATGAAGAAAAGAATGAGTCCATTTGTGGTTGACTCACCAAGAATATCACAACTAAATAGTGTTGTGAGCCTTGTCTTGACTCTAGGAGTGTTTGTTGAGTTGTGTCTTTATTATACTTTCCACTGATTTTAGTGCTGTAGTCATTGCTATCTTTTTACTCACACACTTCAGACTTATTTTAGGGAGGCTGAAGACATAAGGATTTGGGATACCATGTGCTTTCCTCCCTTCTCTGCTTTATATGCATTTTCAAAGGCCAAAAGGGCCATGACACATGACTGGTTCTTAGGTTTCACTTCCACTTCAGTGTGATATATGCAAGTAATTGCAGAGTAATCAGTTTCTTCCCAGCTCTGTGCCAAACACTGCTTAGCACTCAGTTCTCCTTGAGGTTGGCTGTTTTTAGGGTAGTGGATGTGTTAGAGGCTGGTCTTTCCTTTCTCTAAGAAACCAGGCCTGTAGATATAGCATCTGGGTTTCTATAACATGATCCCATTTTTTAAAGAATTACTGACTTCAGCAGAGTATTTCAGGATCTCACCAATTTCAACTTTGGTCACCTAAAAACCACTGTGGCAGCTGGTCATTGCTGAGTCAGCTGTTAGAACTGAGCCAGAATATCTCATCCTGTAGGCTAAGCAATATTTGAAACCAACCTTGCACTGAAAGTAAGTTAACTTAAATCTAGTTTCTTTCTTTTGCAAAAGTAGCTTTTGGAGGCCATGGAAAATGGTACTAGGCGATTGAGAATGTCAGAGTCTAGATGCTTTGTGATGTGTTGATTATTTTATGTTCCATCTAGCTACCAACTTCTCACTACTGTCGATGTGGAAAGTTCTCCAGATTGCACTGCCTTTCACGTGTAATCCATTTTACCTTTGAGGGGCTGGTAGAAACAATAATCTCATTGCCAAAGGACAAAATGACAGAGCTCTTCTTGGTGCAAGATTTTCAAAGCAACTCTTTCACCTGGTGAATTACTGCCTAAGCTGAATGTGTCTTTAGTTTCTCTTCATTAAAAAGTCAGTTAGAACATTACATTGAGTCCTTCAAGAGCCCTGTTCTCCTTAAGCCTCATCCTGGTTATTTCTCTTAGAACATTAAGGACTATATCTTAGGACTACAGTGGTTCAGTTATATGAGAAGGTAAATGCACTTGAACTTTCTCCTGCTGCCAAGTTCTTTTTATTGATGTTCATTTTAACTTTTGTTATTGTCTTTGTCATAACTATTAAAAAAAAAACTTAGTCATCACACACTTGCCCTATATCAATAAGAAATACCACCATAAAAAAACGTAAGGAAGTCATTGGAATTCAATGAAATGGGTTCTAGTTAGAGGTCAGAGAAACATACATTCTATTTGTGAATAATAGGCACCAGGCAGCTCTGCCCGTTGAGCAGCCCTTCCCCACGATGAGGCTGCCTTTCTGAGCTGCCTTGCAAGAAGATGTTTTGAACCTGAGAATTATAAAGGGATGCCAGTGTCATTTAGAAGACTTTTTAAAATCAGTTATAAGACCTTTAAATGGTGTGACTCTGAAAGCAACAACAGCATCCTGAAGATGAAGGAGCTTACCGTCTAGACTTGTGCTCTGTAATATGGCAGCCACTAGCCACATATGACTGACTGTGTGGAGCATTTCTGATGTAGCCAGTCTGCATGGACATATACTGTCAATGTTAAATAAACATGCACCAGATACTAAAAACTTAGTGTGAAAAAAGGTGAACTGTATCATTAATAATTTTTTATTGATTTCATATTGAAATGAAAGCAGTTTTGATATATTGAATCATAGTAGATATATATTATTGAATTACTTTTTCTTGTTCCTTTTTACATCTTTTTAATGTTATGTATGGAATTTAAAATGACACCTGTTGATATTATGTGTGTGTTGGACAGTGCTGAGAGACTGCCTGTGACAATGGTTGTATCTCCTGGTAGTGTTCAGTTGCTAACAAGGCAGATCCATCTTTGGCAAATTCACATTCATGGATGCAAAGCCTTTGAGAGTTCTTGCAGGGCAGAGGGCCTTGGGGTACATGATGGCTGAGGGTTCTGTCCTGGAGAGTGGGCTCATGGCAACTTCGGTGTGAAGTTTAAGATAAAGAAATGAGGTGAAGCCCTTAGGAGGTGGCTCGGTGGATCGAGAGTCATCCTGGCTCACCAGAGGTCAGGACTTCAACCCCAGGTCAGGGCAGGTAGTAGAAGCAGTCAGTGAGTGCACAGCTAAATGGAACAACTAAATGAAATGAGTTGATGCCTTTTCTCTCCCCCTCCTTTTCCCTTCCTTCCTTCCTTCCTTCCTTCCTTCCTTCCTTCCTTCCTTCCTTCCTTCCTTCCTTCCTTCCTTCCTTTCTTTCTTTCCCTTCCTTTTTCTTTCTCTCAAATGAATGGACACATTCTTTTTAAAATTAGGTAACAATCTCAGAATACAAGGGAAACCCAGCCATTTCTCTGGAGAAGGCTTGCTTTCCATGGGTCTGTCATTTGACCTAGTTTTTATGCTCAGAATCCGTGTCAACTTTGATGAGCTCTCTCTGCTGTGATGCACCTAATAGGAATTCCAAAGGGCTATCTCACCTGCAGTTATGTGCTTCTGCGGCATGGTAAAATCATCCCTCTCATTAATATTCCTGAGAATATTGAGAGAAGTCTGTGTGTTCTGGCCAAATAGGAGACCCTGGGCTGAACCACCCTTCTCCATGGTGATGTTCCTTCTACATGTTGGGAGAGAATCAGACTCTGCAACAAGAGCTGTATCTCTTGTCCACAGGGAGCTTAGACATTCACCAAATATTGAGCACTTACTATGTGCCATACTCTGTTCTAGGCTGAAGATTTTACATTCTGCGGTAGCTTGTAAGAAAATTTAAAACACTCATTTTGAATGAGCTTGTGAGTGAGGGGCATAGGGGGACTTGGGAATGATGTGGCCAAACATTTTTTTTTTTTGAGAGAGAGAGAGGAAAGGAGAGAGAATAAAAGCATCAACTTGTAGTTGCAGCACTTTAGTTCATTGATTGCTTTCTCATATTGCCTTGACCGAGAAGTGGGGGAGAAGAAACTCTAGCCGAGCCAGTGACCCCTTGCTCAAGCCAGTGACCTTGGGATCATGTTGATGATGCTGTGCTCAAGGTGGCAAGCTTGTGTGCAAGCCAGGTGAGCCTACGTTCAAGCTGGCAACCTTGGGGTTTCAAACCTGGGACCTCAACGTCCCAGATCAATGCTTTATCCACTGTGCTACCACTGGTCAGGCCCAACATTTCTTATTAAAAACAAGAATAAGTGCCATTTTACATTTTGATTCTAGTATAGGGTCCTAGGGCAATGTCTCATATATAGTAGACACCTTTTGTGTCTGCTTATTCATTCAACAGATATTATTAGACACCTGCTGTGCTGTAAGCACTTTTCTAAGTATTGAGGATCTATAGGTGAACAAAAGAAAGCTTGTTGTTCTCAAGTAGCTTAGATCTCACCTGGGGGTAGATGAGGGGTAGTTAGGCAATGGCCATAAAATATGTTAGTTATACGGTATGTATGAAATTAATAAAAATTGCAAAAGGCTATGGACAATTAGAGCAAGGTAAGAGGTATTGGAAATGCTGATGGGAGATAGGTGGCATCTTTAAATAGAGCGCAATTGGGAAGGTGACATTTGTCCAAGAGGTAGAGTAGAGGTAGTATGGTGGAGGAACACATTCCAGGGAACAGCCTGTGCAGAGCCACTTGTTGAGGATCAACAAGGGAGCCAGTGTGCCTGGACCAGAGTGTGTAAAGAGGAGAAAGCGCATTAGAAGATGAAGTCAGAGACATGATAGCAATTGGATTGTGTGCAGACTTCCCTTATACAATACAGGTTTTTGAACAGAGAACTTCTGTGTCTGATTTATGTTCTTGGTTTAATTTTTTTTAAAACACAGTAAAATTTCCCCTTATTTTCTTATAGTTCTGTGAACTTTAACAAACACACGTGGTTATGCAACCACTATCATAGTCAAGATACAGTCAGTCATCATTTTATTACTTAAAAAACAAAACAAAAAACTCCCTTGTGCTGCCACTTTGTTGCCTTAACATTTTAAAGGACAATTCTGGATGGCTTGTGGATCTTAGACTGTAAAGAGACAAGTGTGGCTGCAGAAAGACTATTGGGAGGTTCCTGTCAGTAGCAAGGTGAGCACGAGGGACACCCCCTAGAGAGTGTAGGAACTGGCCAGATTCTGGGTCAGTTCTGAAGGTTGAGCTTTGATGGGAGGTATGAGAGAAAGAGAGAATGGGATGACATCATGATTTTTGCCCCAAGACAAAAGGGAACCTGGAGTCATTATTTACTGAGATGGAGTGGCAGGTTGTAGATTTGAAAGGGAAAATTGTTCCATTTTGGAATTTGGGGTCTCACTTATTACAAGATATCCAAGCATAGATATTAACAGGGTAGTCTGCTGAGCTGAAATGCACAATCCATATTTAGAAATCAGTGTGCACATCCTGAAACAGTTGGGGGAAAAGATCTGTGATTCTTATTGGAACTACTTGTTAGTCTTCAGGATTCAGAGATGCTTGAGTGTTCTCATACCCAAGATGGTTGTCTCTGCTGCGTCTTTATTATTGTCCTTTAGTTCTCTTCTTTATCTGTTCACTGGTAGAAAGATAGATATCCTTTCCAAACAAAGACTACAACAAAGTTCAGTGCAACTCTAGGGTCCTGGTGTTTGCGTAACTTGTTAACTGAAAAACTGAATTGTATTAGGTGTGAGGAAGAACTGGCTTGGAAGGACTCTTTACTCCACCAAAGGTGTTTGACTCCAGCAACTTCTGCTATTTGACTGTGGGTCACTGTAGATTGATTTACTCATTTCTGGTGCCTTTAGCTGCCACTGCACTTGAATTGAAGCACAGAAAGCTGAAGGGAAGGCTAAAATTAAAAGCAAGATATAATTTTAGTTGGCAAAAAAAGAATACAAAATTATATATGTGGTCTAATCTCAAATTAGATGGAATATACTCTGAACAGAATATCCTAACATGTAACTGTGAATGTAACTAAAATATAAATCTCTGTGCTATGAAATGATAGGAGAGTTTTGTTTCATTTAAAATATTTCCTGTGTTTTGGAGATTTTTAAAAATCTTATTATTATCAATTTTAATGCAGTGACATTGATAAATCAGGGTACATATGTTCCGAGAAAACATCTCCAGGTTATTTTGACCTTTGATTATGCTGCATACCCCTCACCCAAAGTCAAATTGGCTTCTGTCACCTTCTATCTGGTTTTTTTTGTGCCTCTACCCTCTCCCTACCCCCTCTCTCTCCTTCCTCACCCCATCCCCCCCACCCTATCCCCTGTTATCATCACATTCTTGTCCATGTCTCTGAGTCTCATTTTTATGTCCTATATATGCATGGGTTCATATAGTTCTTAATTTTTTTCTGATTTACTCTTTCACTCAGTATAACGTTATCAAGGTCCATCCATGTTATTATAAATGATCCGATGTCATCATTTCTTATGGCTGAGTAGTATTCCATAGCGTATATGTGCCAAAGCTTTTTAATCCACTCATCCTCTGACGGACACTTGGGCTGTTTCCAGATCTTTGCCATTGTGAACAATGCTGCTATAAACATGGGGGTGCATTTCTCCTTCTGGAATCGTTCTATGGTGTTCTTGGGGTATATTCCTAAAAGTGAGATAGCTGGGTCAAAAGGCAGCTCAATTTTCAATTTTTTGAGGAATCTCCATACTGTTTTCCACAGAGGCTGCACCAGTCTGCATTCCCACCAGCAGTGCAGGAGGGTTCCCTTTTCTCCACATCCTTGCCAGCACTTATTCTGTGTTGTTTTGTTGATGAGCACCATTCTGACCAGTGTGAGGTGATATCTCATTGTGGTTTTAATTTGCATTTCTCTAATGATTAGTGATGTTGAGCATTTTTTCATATGCCTATTGGCCATCTGTATGTCCTCTTTGGAGAAGTGTCTATTCATTTCTTTTGCCCATTTTTTGATTGGATTGTTTGTCTTTCTGGTGTTGAGATTTACAAGTTCTTTATAAATTTTGGTTATTAACCCCTTATCAGATGTACTGGCAAATATGTTCTCCCATTGTGTAGTTTGATTTTTTAATCTGTTCTTATTGTCTTTGGCTGTGCAAAAGCTTTTTAGTTTGATATAGTCCCCTTTGTTTATCCTGTCTTTTATTTCCTTTGCCCGTGGAGATAAATCAGCAAATATATCACTGCGAGAGATGTCGGAGAGCTTACTGCCTAGATTTTCTTCTAAGATGATTATGGTTTCACGCCTTACGTTTAAGTCTTTTATCCATTTTGAGTTTATTTTTGTGAATGGTGTAAGTTGGTGGTCTAGTTTCATTTTTTTGCAGGTTGCTGTCCAATTTTCCCAACACCATTTGTTGAAGAAGCTGTCTTTACTCCATTGTATTTCCTTACCTCCTTTGTCAAATATCAGTTGTCCATAGAGCTGTGGGTTTATTTCTGGGTTCTCCGTTCTCTTCCATTGATCTATGTGCCTGCTCTTATGCCAGTACCAGGCTGTTTTGAGTACAATGGCCTTGTAGTATAGCTTGGTATCAGGAAGTGTGATCCCTCCCCATTTATTCTTCTTTTTTTAGATTGCTGAGGCTATTTGTGTTCTCTTTTGGTTCCATATAAATTTTTGGAATATGTGATCTATATCTTTAAAGTATGTCATTGGTGTTTTAATTGGTATTGCATTGAATTTATAGTTTGCTTTGGGTAATATAAACATTTTAATGATTTTTATTCTTCCTAACCATGAGCATGGTATATGCGTCCACTTGTTTGTATCTTCCTTGATTTCTTTTATCAATGTTTTATAATTTTCCGAGTACAAGTCTTTAGTCTCCTTGGTTAAATGTACTCCTAGGTACTTTTTTTTTTTTTATTGTAATAGTGAAGGGGATTGTTTTCCTTAATTTCTCTTTCTGACTGTTCATTGTTGGCATATAAAAATGCCTCTGATTTCTGAGTATTAATTTTATATCCTGCCACGTTGCTGAATTCATTTATCAGGTCCAGTAGTTTTTTGACTGAGACTTTAGGATGTTCTATAAACAATATCATATCATCTGCAAGGAATGATAGTTTTAATCTTCTTTTCCAACTTGAATGCCTTTTATTTCTTCTTCTTGTCTGATTGCTGTGGCTAGGACTTCCAGAACTATGTTGAATAAGAGTGGTGAAAGGGAGCACCCCTGCCCTGTTCCTGATCTTAAGGGGATTTCTTTTAATTTTTGCCCATTGAGTATGATGTTGGCTGTGGGTTTGTCATAGATTGCCTTTATCATGTTGAGGTATGTTCCATGTATTCCCACTTTATTGAGAGTTTTGATCATGAATGGGTGCTGGAATTTATCAAATGCTTTTTCTGCATCTATTGAAATTATCATATGGTTTTTCTCCTTCCTTTTGTTTATGTGATGAATCACATTGATTGATTTGAAAATATTGTACCAGCCTTGCCTCCCCAGAATAAATTCCACTTGATCGTGGTGTATGATTTTTTCCATATATTGTTGGATCCAGTTTGCTAATATTTTGTTGAGGATTTTAGCATCTATATTCATCTATATTGGCCTATAATTTTCTTTCTTTGTGTTGTCTTTGCCTGGTTTTGGAATCAGAATTATGCTCACCTCATTAAAGGAGCTTGGAAGTCTTCCTTCCTCTTGAATTTTTTGAAATAGCTTGAGAAGGATAGGAGTTAGTTCTTCTTTGAATATTTGGTAGAATTCACTTGTGAAGCCATCAGGCCCAAGACTTTTCTGTGTTGGGAATTTTTTGATAACTGTTTTGATCTCATTTGCTGTAATCTGTCTGTTTAGGTTTTCTGATTCTTCCAGATTGATTTTTGGAAGATTGTATGTTTCAAGGAATTTGTCCATTTCATCTAGGTTGTCTAGTTTTTTGGCATACAGTTCTTCATAGTATTTTCTTACAATCCTTTGTATTTCTGTTGTGTCAGTTGTTATTTCTCCTCTCTCATTTCTAATTTTTTTTTTATTTGAGTCCTATCTCTCTTTTTCTTGGTGAGTCTGGTTCAAGGCTCATCGATCTTGTTTACCTTTTCAAAGAACCAGCTCCTAGTTT
Organism: Saccopteryx bilineata; assembly: GCF_036850765.1. Lineage (NCBI taxonomy): Eukaryota > Metazoa > Chordata > Mammalia > Chiroptera > Emballonuridae > Saccopteryx > Saccopteryx bilineata. Next base: position 72,972,090 of record NC_089499.1, read on the forward strand.
CATTGATCCTCTGTATTGTTTCTTTAGTCTCTATGTCATTTATTTCTGCTCTGATCTTTATTATTTCCTTTCTTCTACTATATTTAGGCTTTACTTGCTGTTCTTTTTCTAGTTCTTTTAGATGCAGGGTTAAGTTCTTTATTTGAGCTTTTTCTAGCTTCTTAAAGTGTGCCTGTAGTGCTATGAACTTCCCTATTAGTACTGCTTTTGCTGTGTCCCATAAATTTTGAGTTGTTTTATGCTCATTATCATTCGTTTCTAGGAATTTTTTAATTTCTTCTTTGATCTCATTCTTAATCCATTCGTTATTTAACAACCTGCTATTTAGTTTCCATGTGTTTGAGAATTTGGGGGCTTTTCTGTTGTGGTTGATTTCTAGTTTCATGCCATTGTATCAGAGAAAGTGCTCGATATGATTTCAATCTTCTTAAATTTGTTGAGACCACTTTTGTGCCCAAACATGTGGTCTATCCTAGAGAATTTACCATGAGCACTTGAAAAGAATGTATATTCTGCTGCTTTAGGGTGAAAGGTTCTGAAGATATCTATTAAGTGAGGTTGATCTACTGTGTCCTTTAAGTCTGCTGTTTCTTTGTTAATTTTCTTTCTTGAGGATCTATCTAGTGATGTTAGTGGATTCTATCTAGTGATAATAGTAGTGAAAATCCCCTACTATTATAGTGTTGCTGTTGATCTCGCTCTTTATATCCATCAAAGTCTGCTTTATATATTTAGGAGCTCCTATATTACGTGCGTAGACATTTATAATAGTTGTATCTTCCTGTTGGATTGCTCCCTTTATCATTATGTAGTGGCCTTCTTTATCTCTTATTATATTTTTTGTTTTGAAGGCCATTTTGTCTGATATAAGTATTGCTACCCCAGCTTTTTTTTCATTTCCATTTGCATGAAATGTTTTTTTCCACTTTTTACCTTTAACCTATGTGCGTCTTTTGTTTTAAGGTGTGTCTCTTGTAGACAGCATATGTACGGGTCCTGTTTTCTTTCTTTCTTTCTTTCTTTTTTTTTTGTATTTTTCTGAAGTTGGAATCGGGGAGGCAGTCAGACAGACTCCCGCATACGACCCACCAGGATCTACCTGGCATGCCCACCAGGGAGCGATGCTCTTTCCATCTGGTGCATTGCTGTGTTGCAATCAGAGCCATTCTAGTGCCTGAAGCAGCGGCCATAGAGCCATCCTTAGCACTCGGGCCAACTTTGCTCCAATGGAGCCTCAGCAGTGGGAGGGGAAGAGAGAGACAGAGAAGAAGGAGAGGGGGAGGGGTGGAGAAGCAGATGGGCGCTTCTCCTGTGTGCCCTGGTTGGGAATCGAACCCGAGACTTCTGCACGCCAGGCCGACCCTCTACCACTTAACCAACTGGCCAGAGCCCGCGTGCTGTTTTCTTATCCATGCAGCTACCCTTTGTCTTTTGATTGGATCATTTAATCCATTTACATTTAAGGTTATTATTGATATGTAGTTGTTTATTGCCATTTTATTCTTTAAAGCTGTATTCCTCTTTTGCTATATTCTTTTCCCACTTTAATCTGTTTACACCATGCCCCTTAACATTTCCTGCAGCATTGGTTTGGTCGTAATGAATTCCTTGAGTTTGTTTTTTTTTTTTGTCTGGGAAACTTTTTATTTTTCCTTCAATTTTAAATTATAGCCTTGCTGGATAAAGTAGTCTTGGTTGTAGGCTCTTGTTCTGCATTACTTTGAATATTTCTTGCCATTCCCTTCAGGCCTCAAGTGTTTCTGTTGAGAAGTCTGATATCATCCTTATGGGGGCTCCTTTTTAGTTGATAGCCTTTTTTCTCTAGCAGTTTTTAATATTTTCTTTTTATCACTTAGCTTTGGTATTTTAATTATAATGTGTCTTGGTGTAGGTTTCTTTGGGTCTCTTTAGTGGAGTTCTCTGTGCTTCTTGAACTTGTGAGAGTTTCTCCTGCCTTAATTTAGGGAAGTTTTCAGGTCTGATATGATTGAACAAAGTCTCTATCCCTTATTCTTTCTCTTCTTCTTCAGGAACCCCTATAATGCAGATGTTATTTCTCTTTATGTTGTCATAGCGCTCTCTAAGAGTTTCCTCACACTTTTTGAGTCTCTCTTCTTTTTTCTTCTCTGCTTTCATGCCTTCATTTCAGTTGTCCTCCAACTCGCTGATTTGATCCTCAGCTCTATCCATCCTGTTTTAATTCCTTCCATTGTGGTCTTCATTTCTGATATTGTATTTGTCGTCTCTGACTGATTCTTTTTTAATATTTCAATATCCTTTTATATACTTGCTATTTTTTTTATTTAGGTGTTTATGATGACCATCCATTGTTGTTCTAAGATCCCTAAGCATCCTTACAATCATTATTTTAACTCCGCATCTAGAAGTTTGATTATTTCCATATCACTCATTTCATCGCCTGAAGGTTTCTCTTGTGGTTTCATTTGGATTGCACGTCTTTGTCTTCTCATTATGTCTGTGTGTTTGGGTGTTTTGTTTGTAGAGCTGGTTGAGTGTAGGCTTGATGTTGTCTGCCTCCAGTTTTTTCTGTTTTGGGGATTTTCTCAATGAATATATTATATGTTGTATATGTGTGTATGTATATAAATGTGTATATGTACATATATATTTGTATATATGTATAAAATCTTCTCATTCAAGAAATGTTTTTTCAATGTTAGATTCAAATCTGGATGGAGGATAAACCAATGAGCAAGGCAGAAATAAAGAGGTTTTGCAATTTCAGGGAGCTAATAGCCTTGTGCTATCATTACAGTTTCATAATTCAAAAAAAATACATTAATTAATAAAGAAAGAATGCAGATGAACTTGTCTTGTGTCGTTGGCTTTTTGTGTACCAGTACTGAGTGAGTTTTTGTGAATCTTTCCACTTCTGTGTTTCTTCTGGTGTGGCTGTAGAGGAGTGGGCCCTTTTATTTATTTATTTATTTATTTATTTATTTATTTATTTATTTATTTTTGTATTTTTCTGAATCTGGAAACGGGGAGGCAGTCAGACAGACTCCCGCAAGCGCCTGACTGGGATCCACCCGGCATACCCACCAGGCGGCAATGCTCTGCCCATCTGGGGTGTCACTCTGTTGCAACCAGAGCCATTCTAGCTCCTGAGGCAGAGGCCATAGAGCCATCCTCAGTGCCCAGGCCAACTTTGCTACAATGGAGCCTTGGCTGTGGGAGGATAAGAGAGAGACAGAGAGGAAGGAGAGGGGGAGGGGTGGAGAAGCAGATGGGCGCTTCTCCTGTGTGCCCTGGACAGGAATCAAACCCGAGACTCCTGCATGCCAGGCCGACGCTCTACCACTGAGCCAACCAGCCAGGGCCGGAGTGGGTCTTTGTAGCTGTGTGACTCCTGGCTGCATTTCTGGAGCCACTCGTATAATGTGGCACATCTTGTCTCAATGTGGGCAGGGGTCTCATTTCCCTCACCACAGGGAGGGAATGTGTGCCAGGCTAGGTTCAAATGATCCTACCACAGGGCAGCAGAACACATCATGGTTCCTTGGCAGAACCTTTGGTGGTGGTGGGAGGGGCAGGTCACACCTGATGCCTATATGAGTTAAGACAAGTCCCCTGGCCCTGCTAAGCCTGTCACCTCATCTGAAGCATCCCTGGGACAAACCTGTGGAACCTGATAATCAATGCCTCTACTTGCACAGTGGTAGTATTGAACGGTTCCTGAATAGAACTTCAAGAATGTTCACCTAATAGATATTTACACGAACATAATTATCGAACCTGCCTACTGCCATCACATGCTCCATGCCAAGTCCATATTTTATATCAGTGACCGAAAGAATGAGGCTGGTTTCAGAGAGCTTACAGGGAACATCTGTTCTCACTGAGAGACTTGGACCAGGGAGATTTGATTTCCCCCCATGAGTATCTCTCCATTTAGGTATAAATATGTTTAATGGAATTGGCATTCAGCTCTTATATTAGTTGGTGACTGGCAAGATGCCATCAATGGGGACAGAGAAATACAAGAGTTTATTTTGTACCTCAAGATTGGGAATCTGTGAGAAATGTTTTATCTTCCCTGTGCTGGATCTCATAGCTGGTTGAGTTTTACTTTCCTCTTTTTTCCCCTTTCTTCTTGTGTGAAAAATGTTTATATGGTAACTCCCTTTTAATTTTATCAAATACAGTATGTCCAGAAGAAAACGAAACCATGTTTGTATGTGTGATTCCTGGCAGAAATGGTGCTGTTTCATCTCAGGATAAAACTGTGAATCTGTGGGAAGCAATAGGGTATGGCAACTTAGGGAAAGTGGCAAGAACGCAGAGCCTGCTGCCAGAGTCGCTGGGTCTGGGAGGCTGGAGGGAGCACCGGGGACTGGTGGGAGAGCTGTGGGGACAGAGAGTCCTGAGGACAGAGTCAGCTGGTCCACAAGAAGGTGTGCTGAGAAGGGGCAAGGGGCAGGCAGTATTGCCTTTACGTTAGAGTCACTTTGTTTATGCATTCAATTCACAAAGATCTTGTGCATGTGTGTATGTGTGTACATGTATGTTTACATGCATGTGACAGAGAGAGAAGGAGTGGGGGGAGGGAGAGAAGACCAGCATAAGCAAGAGTGAACATCGTAGAATAGTAGTGGGTCCACCTGCCTTGGAAGGCATGCCGGGAGTAAGGGTGACAGAGGAGACATGATTCTGCTGTTTTTAGAGACCAGGAGACTCTTAGCACCTCCCTGAGCTGAGAGTGACTCTGCTGGTTAAAGACACACATTTCCTATGTCGCATGGCTCCTTCGTGGTGAGCCAGCTTCTTCACCCAGGGCTCTCTGGAGAAACAGGGAGTTGTTCCAGCAGTGGATGCAGGTTGTCTGAGCTGAATTTATGAAGAATGGAATGTTATGTTTTGTGGACAGTCTAAGGGATTTTTTTTAAGGGACAGAGAGGGAGTCAAAGAGAGGGATACACAGGAACAGACAGACAGGAACAGAGAGATGAGAAGCATCAATCATTAGTTCTTTGTTGCAACACCTTAGTTGTTCATTGATTGCTTTCTCATATGTGCCTTGATCGTCAGCCTTCAGCAGACCAAGTAACCCGTTGCTCGAGCAAGTGACCTTGGGCCCAAGCTGGTGAGCTTTGCTCAAACCAGATGAGCCCGCGCTCAAGCTGGCAACCTTGGGGTCTCGAACCTGGGTCCTTCCGCATTCCAGTCCGACGATCTATCCACTGCGCCACCGCCTGGTCAGGCAGTCTAAGGGACTTTTCAAGAGCAATTTGGACTGTTCTGCAGAACTGATATTAGGGGATGCTAAAAACAGTAATCAAGAGAAATAATATTTTAATGTAATATTTAAAAATCTAATTATTTTAGCCCTGACTGAATAGCTCAGTTGGTTAGAGCATCGTCCCGAAGCTCAGGTTGCTGGTTTGATCCCCGGTCAGGGCACATACAGGAGCAGATCCATGATCCTGTCTACTGCCCCCCTTCTTTCTCTCTAAAATCAATCAATAAAAAATTTTTTTATTCTAATTATTTTAAATAATGATGGGATGAATGTTACTGATTTTTTTCCGCTTTGACTCAGGCTTCTGTATGTCTCAGCATGGCACTCTAAACTGATCTTGTCTTTATTTTCAGCTGATTTTGTTCACTTTTGATTTTTTTTTTAAACACTTGCATGAATATGCTATTTCTCTTGATTACTGCATTTTTCTGGCACTTCCTTAAAACATTCACCCCAGGATTGTGCCTCATTTGCTTCAGTCTTGTCTGGCTCTATTTGTGTCATTTGCCTTCATTTCTAGGTCCAGAAGCCCTGAGTAATAGGATTCCAGGGGACAAAAAGGACTCTAGGGTGACTGTCTTCAAGCACCTCAGCGATGTTAACCCTTGTGCCACAAAAATTTCTGATACATGCAGTACCTGACAGTTTAGTCAGGGGCACTGACCTCTTTTCCATGAGATTATCAAATAAAAAAATGACGACAACAAAACAATAGTCGTCTGGGAGTGAATGAATCAAAATTATACCTATTTTTTTGTCAGATCGATAGAAAATATATTTTTTGGTGTGCCACAGAGTTTTAGTAATTAGTTTGTCTCAAGAGACAAAAAAGATTGAAAATAACTGTTGTAGAATATTAACTATGTGCATGAGCACTGGCCGAACCGTTCGGTTGGTTGGAGCACTGTCCCAAAGCACAGAGCTTGCTGGTTCGATCTCTGGTCAGGGCACATATGGGAACAGATGGATGTTCCTCTCTCTCTCTCTCTCTCTCTTCATTCTTCTCTCACTAAAATCAATAAATAAAAATGTAAAAATAATTTTTATTAACTATGTGCATGAATTGAAGTAATTTTTTGTGCCATGATATTTAAAACTCTACCTACGTATTCATTCAATATCTATTTATTGAACACTCACTATGCACTTAACACTATTTTAGGTGATTGGGTTACAGTGCTACACAAATTATACAAAATCCAGGTATTTGTGGAGTTAACATCCTAGTGGTAGCTTCACATCCTCTCTTGTCCTCACAACAATACAGATATCAGTTTCATCATTTATAGGTGAGCAAAGTGAGGCTCAGAAAATAACCCTAGCATCAGAGAACTGATACAGCATTGTGTAGCACAGGATAGTGTTCAAAGGATTCAGGAAAAGTCAAGCTAATTATGACATAGGCTTAGTTGATTTGAAGCTTCCTGCAATATGAGTTGTATATTGGTTCTTTTTTATCTTTTTAAGTGAGAGGAGGGAAGATAGTGAGACAAACTCCCACATGCTCCCCAACCAGGATCTACCTGGCAGTCCCCGTCTGGGACCAATGCTCGAATTAACCGAGCTATCCTCAGTGCCCAGGGCCAACACTCGAACCAGTCAAGCCACTGGCTGTGAGAGGGGGAGAAGGAAGGGGAGAGAAGCAGATGGTCACTTCTCCTGTGTGCCCTGACCAGGAATCAAACCCCAGACATCTGCACACAAGGCCGAGGCTCTATCCACTGAGCCAACCAGCTAGGGCTGAAAGGGGAACATAATATAAACATATTTAATTGCAAGACTAAAGATAGACAGCAGTACAGAACCCATTTTTCTTGATTTTGGCAAGGCAGTGAAATGGCAGAGAAGGCTGGGCAAAAAATGAAGGTAGAAAATATTTATCTACTTCAATCAGCATCCACCTGACCCCGACATGGCAAAGATGGTTCAGTTTTTGTACTAGCGCCAAGCTATTTTAATAAAATCCTTTATCCAGGCTCATGGATAAAGAGCACAGTGATCAATAGCGATGCCTGCATGGGATAGCCATGCAGTTCTGTGCAAATATGTCACATAAATCATGGTATTGGTATGACTATGTTGCTTGTCCTAGTGCCCTTAACCGAATTTCCAGAGGGAAAGTGCTAGGATGGATAAACATCATTGTTGGATGAATTATGAATAATTGTTACTTGATTGATGGGAGAGTTTGTCCATTTCTACAAAATAATATGCTGGGATTTTGATTGGGATTATGTTGAATATATATATTATATATATGTATATATACATTGAATATATATTATATATATAATATATATATATAGATCAAGGAGAAAACCAACATTGAAAAAATTATTGACCATTAAGAGAGTATGTCTTTTTAAATTTCAGTAAATCTTTATAGTTTTCAGGCAGTTCAGTCATATCTCTACTTAGATTTTTCTCTGAGCGTTTAAAAAACTTTTGGTGCTGTTATAAATGGTATTTAAAATTTTAATTTCTGATTGCAAATTATAAATATATAGAAATATAATTGATTTTTATATATTGATCTTGTATTCTGAAATACCACTAAACTTGCCTATTAGTTCTCATAGTTTTATTGCATATTTTATCAGATTTCCTACATAAATTAGGAGTCAGCATTTTAAAAGAAAGACCAAAAAGTAGTAAGTATTTTCAGTTTGTGAGTCATAAGGTCTTTATGGCAACTCTTCAGCTTTCCCCATTGTTGAGGGTGGAGTGAGGAGCAGCCATAGGCAATACCTAAGTGAATTGGGTGTGACTATGTTACAATAAAACTTTTTTTTAAAAAATTGCTGCAGTTTTCCAACCCTTGGCATAAATAAACATGCCCTCTGAGAAAAAATATACAGTTTACAGTTTTCTTCTTCATGTGGATGCTTTTATTTCCTTGCTTTACTGTACTGCCTTGACTCTGGAAAATGTTGAGTGGAGGCCCTGGCTAGTTGGCGCAGTGGTAGAGCTTTGGCCCTGTGTGTAGATGTCCCAGGTTTGATTCCCAGCTGGGGCACACAGGAGAAGTGCCCATCTGCTTCTCCACACTTCCCCCTCTCCTTCCTCTCTATCGCTCTCTTCTCCCACAACCAGGGCTCTGTTGGAGCAAAGTTGACCCGGGTGCTCAGGATGGCTCCATGGCCTCGGCCTGAGGTGCTAGAATGGCTCCAGTTGCAACAGAGCCAGAGCAACTGCCCAGAAGGGCATGTTGAGTGGAAACAGGGAGAGCAGATATTCTGTCTTGTTCGCTCTTTCTCTGAGACATGGTGTTAGCTGTGGTTTCTCATAGGTTCCCTCATTTGGGTTGAGGAAGTTCCCTGCTATTATTTTTGGTTTGTCCTGTTAATTATTTGCTTTTCTTTCTTAGGAATCAGTGTCAGAGTTTGTTAAATACATTTTCTGTGTCTATTGAGCTGATTAATGTTTTGTTTTTTAAGTTTATTACTGTGGCAAATTATATAGATAGACTTTTTGTTTTTTATGTTGAACCAATCTTGCATTCCTGGGATAAACTTCTTGGCCATGATTTATTATCCTTTTTATTTATTGTTGTATTTGATTTGTTAAATATTTATTTAGAATTTTTATATAAATATTCTTGTGAAATATTGTTTGGCATTAATGTACAGTTTAATTCAATTTTGAAGAAAAGAATAAAAGGTAAAACTATCTGTTTATGTAGTTTTGAATGAAAGGAGTGAATATAAATACTAGCATATTTACATTGGTTATTTTGGACATGTGATTGAGGGAAAGGGACAGAATATTAATTTTGCTTTCATATTTCTGTAATATGCTTGATTTTTAAAATTATTGAATGATTTTAGAGAAACAGAGAAAGGAAGGGAGAAAGAGAAGCATTCATTTGTTATTCTTCTTAGTTGTGCATCATTGGCGCTTCCCGTGTGTGCCTGATGGGCTTGAACCCCCTGCCTTGGTGTTTTGGAATGACGCTCTAAGCAACTGAGCTAACTGGCTAGGGCTTGCTTTTTTTGTTGTTTTTGTTTTGTTTTGTTTTGTATTTTTCTGAAGTGAGAAACGGGGAGGTAGAGACAGACTCCCGCATGCGCCCAACCGGGACCCACCCAGCATGCCCACCAGGAGGCAATGCTCAGCCCATCTGGGGTGTTTCTCCGCTGCAATCGGAGCCATTCTATCACCTGAGACAGAGGCCATCCTCAGCACCTGGGCCAACTTTGCTCTAGTGGAGCCTTGGCAGCAGGAGGAGAAAAGAGAGACAGAGAGAAAGGAGAGGGGGAAGGGTGGAGAAGCAGATATGCGCTTCTTCTGTATGCCTTGGCCGGGTTTGAACCTGGAACTTCCACACGCTGGGCCAACGCAGGGCTTGCTTTTCTTAATTTGTAAAAGCAATGTGCAAGACTAAATTGAAATTCATGGTTAGGCTCAAGTTCTGGGAACTGTGTATGTTGGAGAGAAACAATCTGGTTTTGGGCCAGAGTTTGATTCTTCCTAAAGTTATTGAACAAATAAATGTTCCTTTGGGAAGAAAAACATGGATCGGGCATGGGTTTTTATAACTAAACATATCTGACCTTGAGTCCTGATTTGCTATGGGCCATTGATTTTTCTGAGGTTAAAATGGTCATAATAAGACACTATGTTATAATGACAAAGGATAATATAAAGAAACCAGCACATAGAACATTTTCTAAAAATGGTAATCTCTACTCCCACTCCTCCTGTTGCTGCTACTGTTTATAGAATCAAAGAAACTCTAGGCCTCTGGTGTAATTTTACAGTCAGTGCCAGAGTCCAGCCTCCATATTTGACAGGTGATCTCTTACTTCTGCTTAACCACTTTTAAGGACAAATGTTTATGAACTTGAAGTCTTCACTCTTCCACTGGAGTGGTCAGCAATAACTCCCAGCTGTTTGTCCAGCTTCCCCTCATTTCATCTCATCCACCATGTGCTGCTAATCTGGGCTTTCTCTGTCCCTCTAGCACCTTTAGTTTGTAAACGTCTTGCTTTTTCATTAACTGTTCTCTTAACCTGGGAAGCAAATCCAGCTCTCTTCAATTAAATTGATGTAACCTTAGACCACCCTTTAACCCCTTTGAATCCTAATTTATATTGCCATGACAAGTGGGGTAATCATGGTACCTCCCTCAAGGGCGGAATGCATGAGATGGTGCTTGTAAAGTGTTGAGGGCATTGCTTGGCATATAATGAGTACCCAGTACTCTAACCCTGTCTGATCAACCTCATCCTCACTAGTCATAATGAGATAGGGTTAATACCTTCCTTGTTTGCTACATTACGTATCTATTACAGAGTAATCTCCTTCTGCCTCCTTTTTTCCTAAATGTTTTTTTCTTTCAGTTTGTACACATGTGCCATCTTATTTCCTTTTACTCACCCAAGGAATAGGACTTTTATTTTTTTTCTTGTGAAGTTGGATTTATTTGTCTAACCTGACAAAATGGTTTTAAATCCTCCTTTCTGGATCAGATTATGAGCAGGGTCATAGAGCTATGTTTGATCAGCATGTCTTTTGTGTTTGCATTTAAAACATTCATACATCAATGAATGGGGCAAAGTCAAATATGGAGATAGATGACATCGCTCAAAACTGATCCATCAACCAATACTTGTGGCTCCCTTATTAAAGATGTCACAGGAAAACCCTACCGATTGCCTTATGAAGTACAGACACTCTTTGCTATATTCTTTGATCTATGATCTATAATAAAGAACCCTAAGATTACTTTATTTTTTAAAAGATTTTAGTGATTGACATTAGAGAGACAGAGAAAGGAAAGCATTCATTTGTTGTTCTACATAGTTGTGCACTAATTGATTGAACCTGCAACTTTGGGGACAATGCTCAAACTGACTGAGCTGACCAGCCAGGGCCAAGAACCCTAAAAATGTTGATTGGTGGCCCTGGTTGGTGCTCAGTTGATAGAGTGTCAGCCCAGAATATGGATGTGTCCTGGGTTTGATTCCCAGTCAGTGCACACATGAGACGTGACCATCTGCTTCTCTCCCCCTTTTCTCTCTCTTCTCCTCTTGCAGCCGGGCTCAGTTGGTCTGAGCGTTGCCCTCAGGCACTGAGGATAGCTTGGTTGATTGGAGCATCAGCCCCAGACAGGAGTTTCCAGGTGGATCCTGGGGGATATGAGAGTCTGTCTCACTATCTCCCATTCTCTCACTTAAAAAGAAAAAATATTTGATTGATTATAATTTTTTTAATAATCCCATGGTATATCCTAATAATCATTACTTGCCTATGAAGGGTATATTTCATAAACGTATTAAGCAGAAAGTTCTATTTAATAAAGCCTTCTGAAATGCTAGCTTGCAGATTCAATTGAAGATCATCTGGGTGCTCTTATAAATAACACTATACAATTTTCCTTGAGTGATAGGCCTTCATTATTTTTATTCATGACTTAAAAAAATCATTTAGAGAACACTTATTTTCTTCTTACATTCTCTAAAATACAAAATTTCAGGGAAAATTTCTATTATATATTTGTATTGCTTTAATAGAAAAATATACAAAATAGTTTACATGAAGTTGAAGAAAGGGTAAAGAATAAAGTAATGCCTCTTAGTTTCAAACACTGTGATTTTTGAAATGGAATTTTCCAAGTAATTAATTCCTAATGTGGGCAGGTACATTGGGTTTTTCATTTTCTGGAATATATCACTGAGGAGCAAATTTTTTTTTCATTTTCTGTTGCATGAGGTTTTAGAACTGTTTCTATATATTTCTGCATCGCTGATTCCAAATCTGAAATCCATTTTTTGGTGCATGTTCTAATTTTTATGCAATTTTAATTTCTTTTTGTTATAGTTAATGGCATGCATTGGTTTTTAAATTGGAGTTAAAGGGCAATGACTCTTGGATTGAACATAACCACAAGGCAATTAATGTTTTACAAACATCACTTTTACGTAATTGTAGTTGTTTTTAAATGTAAAAAATTATTATCTGATAAAAACACCCTCTTATTTTGTTTTAAGATTGAATTATGGGTTCTTCAAGTAGGTGTGAATGTAAGAATAGTCCCAACACCTTCTGTTATATATGTGGCTGTTACACACTTCAACATCAAAGGCGCAATATTTCATCATTTGTGACACGTGCATATATTGCCTATTTTCAAGTTCCCCTTGGCGATCAAGACAAGAATTGGGCTCCTCATATTGTGTGTCATAATTGTGAGGAAATGTTTCGTGACTGGACAAAAGGAAAACGCAAAAGAATGCCTTTTGGTATTCCCATGGTTTGGCGTGAACCTAAGGACCACAGCAGTGACTGTTATTTCTGTCTGATCCATACAAAGGGCATCGACAAGAAAAAACGGCATATGATCACATATCCTAATATTCCTTCAGCAACACGACCCATCCCACACTCTGGGACACTCCTGGTTCCAGTTTTCAATGGTTTTATTTCTTCAAAAGATGAAGAAAGTGAACATGGTGATCAAGTGTATTTTGATAAGATGCATGAAGAAATGGTTGTAGAATCTGAAGAGTCTTCTTCTGATGCCAAGCAGTCATTAACCCCTCAGCAGTTTAGCCAACCCGAATTGAATGACTTACTAAGAGATTTGGGCCTATCAAAGAAAGCAGCTGAGTTATTAGCCTCCAGGCTTCAAGAAAAGAATGTACTTCACTGGTCAGCTAAAGTATCCCATTTTAGGAAGCGTGAACAAATTTTTGTGGACTTTTTTTCCAAAGACAAACACTTTGTTTACTGTCATGATATCAGTAGTCTTCTCAGCCAGCTAGGTGTTACCACTTACAGTCCAACAGAATGGTGGCTATTTCTCGACAGCTCTAAACAGAGTCTGAAAAGTGTTATCCTACACAATGGTAATGTTTATGCAGCGGTTCCAATTGGTTATTTAACTCATCTGCGACAAGATTATAATGATATAAAAATTGCCCTCAACTTTCTGAAGTATGAGAAGCATAACTGGATCATTTATGTGGATCTTAAAATGGTAAATTTCCTGCTAGCACAAACAACAGAGAGCTTTCACGAAGTAGCCTTGCTTTCTGTGTTTGTGGGACAGCCGAGCTTGGGAGAAACACTGGACACAGAAGGAGTGGCTGAAACCTGAAGCTCTGGAAGTAGGGATGCAAAATATTGTGAATGAACCTGTAGTTAATCGAGACAGTATCATTGTTCCCCCACTTCACATCAAACTTGGCTTAATGAAGCAGTTGTTCAGGCTTTGAATAGAGAAAGTCAATGCTTTCAACATATTATTTCTGTTTTTCCTGCCTTGTCTTTTGAGAAGATAAAAGCAGGTGTATTCGATGGACCTCAAATCAAACCCTCATTTGTGATGAAAATTTGCCAGGAAGATGAATAAGGAGGAGAAAGCAGCATGGCAGTCTTTTGTGGCAGTTACAAAGAACTTCCTTGGCAACAAAAAAGCAGAAAACTATGAACTTCTGGTTCAAAGGATGCTGTTGGCTTTCCTTGACATTGGATGTAACATGAGCATTAAGATTCACTTCCTGAACAGTCACCTTGATAAGATTACCGAAAATCTTGGAGCTGTTTGTGATGAGCAGACTACTGCTGGAGCATCAAATGAGATTGTCCTCAACAAGTACACAAATGCAAAAGCTACAAACACAAATTTTTGCCTGAATAGAATTTAAATAAGTTTTGCGCAAATTTTATGATTAAAGTAAGTGTTTTAATATGTTCTATTTTGAAATAGTAGACAAATTCTTATGCAATCATATCTTTTAGTGTATTAGCGTATTTACTGTATTATATAAATTATTGTATTTTCACAAAATGATGCCCAAGAAGACATTCTGCTTCATTATGTTAAACTAAATGTTGAAAATTTTACAATAAGATGAAAACCTAAAATCTTGAATTGCAAAAAAATGTAGCTTACAGAGAAAAACTAATGTCAGATTTGAGATCAGAACACTTGAATTAGGTAAGAACAAGTGTTTTTGTGGATGCAACAAAAATTTTGTTCCCCAGTGTATTTCATGTTTAAAATTTTAATGAAAAACAATAAAGAATGAACTGGTTAACAAATCTCCAGAAAAAGAGATAGCCTTTATCTGTGCTCTCTTCAAGGAAAGAAAATTAATAAACGCACCTAATTTAAAGAAAAACATTTAAACCGACTTTTCTACACGTAGAGTTGACAAAATTGAATTTGTTATTCAGTTGCTGACAATTTGGTTTGCAAGATTTTTTAAAAAAAAGTATATAGTTCTTTTGAACCACCACGTTTAAAAGCCACCTCAACAACTAGACAACTAAAAATGGAGTGTGATGATAGGAAAAGTTGTCTAGTCCTAATTTGTTTGCTTGTTCTATTTTCTATTTTTAACTTGATCTATTCTTACCCACTCAAAAAGTAGAAAGAATGATGTAATCAATCTTGATGTACACAGCACCTTTTCTAAAAATTATCCCTGTGGCCACTCCTGTTTTATTTGTACATCCTTCCAGTTGCTCCCCGGCCACTGGATTATTTTGAATCAAATCCTAGACCTCGTACAATTTCATCTGTTCACATTTCAGTGTGTTTGATCTGGTTTATAAGTCTTGTAGATAGAAAACCTTTCCTAATGTTTGGTGTTCTTTATTTTCTATATAACTTCCCATTTCTAATCAGTTTATAATATTTTTCTTTTATTGTTTTATTTTCATTTGATTTGATGAAACTTGAGTTCTTAAGAAGTATTGTGGTGGCCCTGTTCGGTTGGCTCAGTGGATAGTGTTGACTCGGTGTGCAGATGTCCTGGGTTCGATCCCCAGTCAGGGCATACATGAGAAGCGACCATCTGCTTCTCTTTCCCTCCCTTTCTCCTTTCTCTCTTTTCCAACTACAGCCAATTGATTTAAGGATAGCTTGGTTCATTCGAGCATTGGCCCTAGACGGGGTTGCTGGGAGGACCCTTGTTGGGGCACACGCAGTAAGTAGTCTGTCTCTCTATCTCCCCTCCTCCCACTTAAATAAAAGTGTGGAAATAAGAGGAGGTCACTCAGGGTTGAGCAGGAGATCGCCTCTCCCCTTCCTTCTAGTGCTGCAAACCGTGTCTTGCCTTGTCCCAGCTGAGTACAACAGTCATTATTCACCACATAATGTTTGCTTGAACATTTTTAATCTTAAAGGATCTTAAAAGAAAACATCATGGTATGATATAAACCAAAATAATGAGTGTGATTATTTCTGAGTTGTGGAAGTCTTTATATTTTCTCTTATGAATATTTTCTGATTCCACAATGCTCATATATTTATTTTTATAGATGAAGAAGGTTTTTATAAACTTTTTTGTTGTGTTTAATTATATATAACCCAGTTTGCCACTTTAATCATTTGAAGTGTACAATTCGGGTATATTAAGTACATTCACACTGTTGAGTAACCACTACCAGCATCTACATGTAGAACTTTTTCATCTTCCTAAACTGAAACTCTGTGCTCATTTAACAGTGATGCCCTATTTCCTCCTTCCCTCAGCTGCAAGTAACCATGGGTTTCCTTTCTCTCCCTCTAGATTTGACTATTTAAGGAACCTCATGTAAGGGGAACATTTGTCCTTTATAGCAGCTTATTGAATTTGGCATCATGTCTTCAACATTAATCCTTTGTAGCATGTGTCAGAATTCCCTTCTTTTTCAGGGTTGAATTATACTCCAATATATACATATGCTACTACATTTTTTATTTCACTCATTTATTGATGGGCATTTACATTATTTCTACAGTTCTTTTTCAAAGTCCTCCTTTAAGTGGATACTTTGCTTTATAATTAAAAATCTTTTGATATCTATATTTTATTTGAACCTCCAGAAAACTTTGGAAGTGGGCAGGAGTCACTGGGCTCATTTTATAGATCTGGAAAATGATATTCAGAAAGGTTATAGGCTTGAAAGTAGATATAAAGTATTCATATTTGCAGCCAGGCCTTGGGACTTCAGCTCTAGTAATCTGACATTGGTGCACCAGTTCTGTGTCCTGGTCACATGCTAAAGGTCTGTAGATGCCAGCATGGTTTCCTCTTCCTTTAATTTAGAGATCTTATTGGCCATTTCGGGTGAGACCGTTCCACTGTGTAACACTGTCACGAGTATTGGAGATAATTCATAATGTGACAATGAAAATCATAGCCACGGATTTTCTAAATGCTTCCTGGCTGGGTAGGTGAGGAGGGCAGAGAGGCAGGACAGGTAGACATTACTCTTCCATCAAAAGTATAGAGTCTGACTAAGACCTGCAAACCCTTTATATTCACCCTGAGTAATTAGATGTAAAATAACATGGAAACTGCCTAGAAGGAGCCTTTTCACTCACCGTATTTCCCCATGTATAAGATGCATCTTTTTTTGAAAAATTTGGGGTAAAAAAACTGGGTGCATCTTTTACAGTAGTTGTAGATTTTTATTACTTGCATTTCCCACTTTTTGTGCTTGGTTTTGTGCTCATTGTTGAAGACAGTGATTCGACATCAGACACAGAAGAGGACAAGCTAATGGGTGGGAGTTTTGACAGTGATGAGGAGTTGTATGAATTTTATAATGAATAAAACTTGAGTTCAATAACTTTATGTAATACATTTTTTTTTCAAATTTTGGGCCCCAAAATTAAGGTGCTTCTTATACATGGAAGCTTTTTATACATGGGGAAATATGGTAACTTCTATTATTATAATTATTCAATACAACAAAAAATTATCTACATAAAATGAGTCTATATAAACAAAAATCTTCCAACATACATACCACACACACAGTCCTTGGTTGGGAGCTGTCGTAAGCAGGCTATGGGATGTTATCTCTGGATGGGTGTCATCTACAGTGGCCCATTAGTCACCATGGAGAAGGAGAAAAATGTTTGCGTTGCTAGTGACCACTGGGACCATCACTGTGAATTTACTCTGATGTGCCCTCTGGACAGAACAAGGCTCAGAACCTGTGCTCAGAGCCTGGGCCTTCAGTTAGGGGAGTGGGGGGCTGCATTTATCCCTGCAATGCAAGCTTGTGTCACTGGACTTCACAGACAGGGCACGCCATCCGTAGTGAGTCTTAGTTATAACTTTTGCACAGTCTGGGTCTCTCTCTTCCATCACCTAGGGTTAGACTCCACGTGTTCATAAATCTGGCAATTCTGATATAATGGTCCTGATAAGATGTGCCCTGCCCTGGACACACCAAGCTCTCATGGGTATTGATAAAGTGTTCTGGCTCAAACTGGGACTAAGGGTCCTAATTCACATGAGTGCTCTGCCCACTCCTGTTGAGAACACCTGACGTGAGACATGAAGTGCGCTTTGCAAAGTGACAGCTAGGATAGTGGGACTTAGGGCACTGGGCATCCTGGGTGGCACATCCTGCCCCTCCCCCCCTCCCTGCTGGGCAGCCTGCAGGCCTGTGTTGTCAGCTTTTTTCCACTTTTTAAAGGCAAGTGGGGAATCTGAATGTTTCTTCTGTGACTTATCCCAGTTTTTAAATACTGGCAACTAATTATTTTTAACTGAGTGACAATACATATATCATAAAATTTACCGTTTTAATGATTCTTAACCATACAATTCAGTCACTTTACATTCACACTGAATGTGCAATTCTGTGAGATACATTTACACTATTTTACCACCAATCTCCAGAACTCTTTCCATTTTTCAAGATGGAAACTCTCCCCATTCATTGTGCAGCTCTACATTTTCCCTCCCCCCAGCACCAGCCACCACCTTTCTACTTTCTGTCTCTGTGAATCTGACTACTCTATGTACCTCAAAGGAATGGAACCATACAGTGTTTGTCTTTTTGTGACTGGTCTGTTTTATTTAGGATAATGTTCTCAGGATTCATCTTGTTGTAGCATGTTTCAGAATCGCCTTCCTTCTTAGCCTGAATGATACTCCACTGTATTTATATTCAGCATTTGTTTAACTATTTATCCAGTAATGGATGCTTGGGTTGCTTGGCAACTCATTTTTTAACAGAATTGAAAGCACTCTGTGAGCCTGACAAAAATTTCCCAGCTGGCTGGATTTAACACATGAACTGCCATTTTGTGTCAGGTGCCCTATACGGATGATAAAGTTACACAAAAACTTTATTATTAACTCATTGTTGTAGGTCATACAACAATGCTTGAAAGCACAGAGGATGAAGGAATCCTAGAAATCATACTAATGGGACAGGCCCTTTCTACTTAAAAGCTTGGCTGATTCTCTAAGTGAAATTTATGGAGCAGTATTGGAGACTTTTCAAGACTCCTAGCACTTACATTTCATACTCAGTGTGGTTCAGAGTCTAAAAGAGACTTGGCAGTAGTCCTCCTTGTTCAGGAACCAACACACCGAGCCTGCACAGAGCTTTGGCCAAAGCAGGCATTAAGCAGGTGCAGAATGAATGAATGAATACATTGCCGCCCCGCGCGCTGTCCCGATAACCCAGACACTATTGGTGAGTCACCAACCTGCTCATGTGCGGTGGCTCCCTGACTCAGTGATTTCCAAAGGCAGCTCTGTTCTGTCCCTGGATTTGATTACAGCTAAGGACTGATATGAGAAACCATAGCAAGTCATTACTGTACCTGGATTGTTTGGTTGGATGTAACAGACATCTCTAACAACTGAAAGGGAAAAATAAACCCGTGTTTTCCCAGTCAAAAATTATGTTATTTTCATTGTCACAGAGCTTGGGATCTGAACTGGCGGGGGAGGGAGGAATGAGATGGGGAAATAATTGCTGCTTCACTACCAGTAAGAACACTGCCTGCTACTTACCTAGAGGGGTGAAGAGTTGACCAAGAGTTGGTCTTAGGTGGATATTTGGCCCTTCCACCCTTTTTCCCTTTCACATTACTGGTCCATGTGGTTGTGTCTCTTCCCTGATGAAGAGATTCCCTTAGGAAGGTGCTCTTAAATGTTACTGTGTTGGTGTTGACATGGAAGCTGATACCAGGATTTATATCTTGACATCCCTTTGAAGGAAACATCTAGTTGCTAATGAGATTGGCTGGAGTGGAGTGTAGCCTAAATTAAATGTAAATATGCCACCAAGTGGCCCATGTCACCAGGTGTGTGAAAAGCCCAGGGGCAGCCTCTGAGGACGGCTTGCTGCTTCCAGCCTTCCCCTCTCCTTCTCTTAGATTCCATTAAATGGTTAAGGACACGATTGTAGGACTTGCTGTCAAATGCCTTTGGTATCAGGGCATTTTAAATTATTTTTTAATTTTAGTAGCATTTTTGGGGAGGAAGCATTCTTTTTCATGGAATCAGGGTGACTGTGGAGGGGCCAGTAATGGACGCACATTTAGACTTTTGACATTATCTCCAGATGCAAGTGGATCTCTTGCCACATAAACATATTTACAATATTTTATTTAATATATCTAAGGATAAACTATAACTTTGATAATGGTCTATGGATATTTGTATTAGAGGTCTTAAAAATCGTGGTCATCCTAGACCTCTTCTGATGTCTCAGAGGCCCTGTCCATTTTGCGTCTTTGTGGGCCCTGGCCAGTTGGCTCAGCAGTAGACTGACCACCTGGCTTGTGGATATTTCGGGTTCAATTCCTGGTCAGGGAACACAGGAGAAGCAACCATCTGCTTCTCCACCTCTTCCCCTCTCTCCTCTCTCTCTATCTCTCTCTTCTCGTCCTGCAGCCATGGCTGAGTTGGAACAAGTTGGCCCCAGGTGCTATGGATTGCTCCATGGCCTTGCCTCATATGCTGAAATAGCTCTGTTGCCAAACAATGGAGCAACGGCCCCAGATGGGCAGAGCATCACCCCACATGGGGCTTGCCAGGTGGATCCTAAGTCGGAGCACATGTGGTAGTCTGTCTCTCTCCCTCCCCACTTCTCACTTAAGTAAGGTGACCAATCGTCCTCCTTTAGGGAGGACAGTCCTTCTTTTGTAAGTTCCGTCCTCCCTTGAAAATTGTCCTCCTTTTTGATATTGGAAGACTAATCTGTAAATGTCTGCATTCAGTTGATGCAGAGTCAATCCATTGCGTGTGATGTGACATATTTGTATTTGACATGACGATTTGTCCAGGATCAGTGCAGTGCGGCGAGATGCGATTATGAGGTTATGAGGCGAGTGTGCTCTGCACAGGAGACCTTGAGAGAGCATGTGATATACCGAGCGCACAAATAGTTTGTGTACTTCTAACTGAAACACGACACGGCACATATGACATTGTAGACTCACGATTATTTCTTTCTCAGTGAATATTCAATCATAGGTAAGCACGATTCATATAAAATTCAATATGAAGGATATTTCTTGTTCAGATATTTCCAAGATATTGTTACCAGATGATACATTGACAAAAAATATTCATTCAATGGAAAAGTACTCATTTAGATAACATCTAAATGAGTACTTTTTTCTTATAATTATTATTAAAATCATAATTACAATATAAAATATTATAAATGTTTCTATTATGAACTTATCATATTATAGTATATTATTGTTGCAATGAATAAAATGTTTCTTTTATATATGATATTGTTTTCTTCAGTTTATTCTTGTCCTCCTTTTCATTGTAAAAAAGTTGTTCACCTTAACTTAAGGAAAAAAAAAGAGAAACACTGTGAATTACAGCTGTCTGTGTTGTATTGTGAGTTATTTTTTGCTACATGCTTAAACTCTTGTTCACAAGCTTATGGTCCACATTTAAAACAAACAAACAAACAAAACCTAGTAACATTAACTTGGGAAGACTGCCTCTGAGTTAGCATGCCTTAAGAAACTTGGAAACTAAGTTACCCCTTTGTTACCATTTGTAATTAATATGACTATCACAGAGATTGTGTTAATTGTGGAAAGAAATTATAGATACGCAAAATGGGAGAAATCAAAATCACCTTGAATCCTAGGACTTAGTTAATGATTTGCTGTTAACATTCCTTCCTGTCTTCTGAAAAGGTGACGATGTGGGATATTAAATCAACACAAACTCTTGGACCTAACACACATGCATCCAGATGGCCAGACATGGCTTATCTCTTTCGAACTACTCCTCAAGTCTTATGGAATATTTGTCGTCCATGCATGCTCCTGCATATTTTATAATTAGCATTGGCATGCTAGATATGGCTACATATTGTGGATTAACAGCAAGGAATATGATAGGCCATTGATAAAATATTTATTTTTTATTGGAATTGTCCTGCATCTGATATAGGTCACAATATCTGATGACAAGAAAAAAAGGGAAGAGGTATCTTAAATCATGCACATTTTTCCTTGTTCATTTGTCGCTAGAGATGTGTTTAATCCTTTAACAAACTGCTTATGCACACGTGTGTATATGTGTGTGCATAGTGGCATATGGGTATGTGTTGGTGCCTGTTGGTGAGTGTCTGGGTTTAGAAAGAGCTAGACAACCTCCACAATATCTTGGCAGCTCCGCTGGCCTGGACTGCAGTTCTGCTGTTGGTAGGTTCTCTGGGCAATCAGCACTCTGGATATGTAGCTGTCTGGCTCATCTCCACTTGATCTGAAGCCTTTGGAAACATATTGTGTTCCTGTCATTGATGAGTTGGTTGGCACTGAGGAGCCAGTAAATTTATTCTCTCACAGACATTTAATAATAAAACATTAGTGAATGCCATTTAGAAGTATTTTTGACAAGTAGACTCTTTGCTGAAGCCCCTGGCTGCAGGCTAGAGGCTATCAAAATGTTAAGCAAATAAATCTTTAGATTGCTGTTGAACACGAGACGAGGCTGAGCTCATGGTCATTTCCCGGGGCTCAGGGAGCTGCTACTTGGCCCACTCTCTTTCTCTTCTTCGTCCTCATATTAGTATTGTGAGTCGGATGACAACTCTTGCCCACAGTTATTTCAAGACTTCTGCAATGAGTTATTTATAAGGGATTTAAGAAAATAAATCTCATTCATTCTTATGCCACCTAGTTGTCTAGATCTATTCAATGAACAAGAAAAATCAAAATAACCAGTAGATGTGGAAGGCAGCCAAGAGCAAGGGCAGAGGTGGCAGTGGAAGTATCAAAATCAGGGCACTTGCACAGCACATTGTGATTGTAAAAGGAAGGGAAGAATCTTGAAAATAGATTTGTTCTGCTCTTTTTTCTTTTCCTTAAAAGATTTGTCTATTTTTGAAGTCTTGTCTAAGGCAGAGGAGCTGGTCCAGGACTCACGAGGTCACGTGCCAGCCTTGCACTCATTTCCTTTTGGTTTTTAATGATCTGATCAGGAGAGTGGCTTTGGTGGGGAGAAGGAATGGAAAAGGGTAAATTCAAGAGCTTGGGTGGTCCGTTTGGCCAGCCAGGACCGGTGGTTATTCCCCAAGAGCCCAACCTCCAGTAGCAGGAGTGCTCAAGTATCAGACGTGCTGTTGTTGGAAGCTGCGTTTATTAAGTGCTCTCCGAGTGCTGTACACGAGGGCCTGCTTAGTAGGTGAGAAGAGAAAGGCTATCAAGGCTTATCCCCATGATAATAATTATGAATATAAAGGCTTATCTTGACCAGGCTGTGGTGCAGTGGATAGAGCATTGGCCTGGGACACTGAGAATCCAGGTTTGAAACCCCAAGGTCACTGGTTTGAGTACAGGGTCGCAGACATGACCCCATGGTTTCTGGCTTGAAACCCAAGGTCATTGGCTTAAGCAAGGAGTTCCTGGCTCAGCTGGAGCCCCCCACCCTGAGTCAAGGCATGTATGAGATAGCAATCAATGAGCAACTAAGACGCCACAACTAAGTTGATGCTTCTCACCTTTCTCCCTTCCTCTCTCTCTCTCTGTCTCACTCCCTTTTGAATATAAAGGCTTGGCAGAGTGATCTGACTTAAGTAGGCATTCAGTAATAATTACTTGTTAACAATACTTCTATTGAATTTTAACAACTGAAGACAACCCAATGAATGGGCACAGTTGTCAACCCCACTTTACTGCTGAGAATGTTGATTCTTAGGGAAGTGGAGTACCTCACCCAAAGTTACCCAGCTAGGCAGTGGCTGAGTCTGGATTCAAACCCAGGTTGGCATGATTAAATAACTTATGCATATAAGCACCAATAGTGATCAGTAACATTTGTTAATGAGTGCTTGCTTTTTTGCAACTATTTTATAGACATTTTCATTAAATCTTTATGTAACCTGGTGATGTTCATCTTATCTGACTTACCCAACATCACACAGCTTACAAGAGGTGGGACTGAGTATGGAATTCAGTTCTGGATTCTACCTTCAGTGCTGTCTTAGTCATTTCAGTCCCAGAGGCCCAGGAATTGAAGGGTGAATTGTCTGTATTTTTACCCATATTGGGGTTCTGATTTTGAACTGGGATTCAACTGGGATTTTCCTCTTCAGTTCACACGGCAGCCTTTCCACCGCTTCCTGCCGCTTCTCAGTGGATAGCAGAAATAATGGGAGGACAGAAGTCCAGCTGACTGTGGTTTTGGGTGAAGTCTTCATCTCCATGACCTGTTTTCTTATTTGTAAAATTGGGATGATAATATTACCTTAAAGGGTAATTATAAGAAATAAAGTACATTCAGGACACCTGTCGACCATGGCATCTATTTCTGTTACTGCCAGTCAAAACCCATCCTGTCCTCCTGTGAAGGAGGTC
Source organism: Saccopteryx bilineata (assembly GCF_036850765.1). Classification (NCBI taxonomy): domain Eukaryota; kingdom Metazoa; phylum Chordata; class Mammalia; order Chiroptera; family Emballonuridae; genus Saccopteryx; species Saccopteryx bilineata. The sequence goes on from NC_089499.1 coordinate 72,995,933, forward strand.
TGCTTCACCTAACACGTGCTCATAAAATACTTTAGCCTGCTTTTGTATTTCACAAAACAGATTTATTCAGCTAAGCCTTACCATGGGATTTGAGTAGTTGGCAGTTGTTTCTGCTAATTGATTTTCTTTTTATACAGAGATGGACTAGATAACATACTTGGAAATGTGGGTATTTTCTAAATCACTTTTTTTCTTGTTTCTGCTGCCCTCGATGTTCCTTTGTTACTAAACAGATTTGTACGTGGGCTTCAGAGACCCACTCTCGAGCCTGACAGTTCCCAGGGTTGGGCTGTCCCTGGTGTAGACAGGGACAGGAAGTGGGGCACTGAGGCTCAGGGCTGGATGCCACTTGTAGGTGTGGAGGTGGGATGCCTGGCTGTGCGCACTGGTTTGACATCGCAAAGGCTCAAGTGCAGGGCAGGGTTGGTTTTCAGGTATCTCTTTTTGTTCCCAGCTTCCATTCGTGTACAGGGCTTATCCACCTTTATCCCAATGCTGTGCCTTGCTGGTACTGTTACCACACTTCCTTAATAAATTAATATATACATACATACATACATGCATGCATGCATAAATACTTTACCGGAGAATTAGGGAAGAACACAAGCACCTCACCTATAAAGGGATATTTGGTAGCCTCTATGTGTCTAGAAATCCAGGGAACCTCTCCTAAGGAACCAACTTGCCGTTCATCCTCAAAGGTGCCCACAGCCTACGTCAGCCCATACTGGTTCTCAGGCTGCTGTACTAGTTATCACTTCTATGTGGCAGACTGTTGGTGGCTTAAAACAATAAATATATGTCACCTCATCCGGTTTCTATAGATCTATAATCTGGAAATGGCTTAGCTGTGTGGCCATGAGCTGCAATCTCATAAGGTTGCAGTCTAGATGGCAGTCTAAGTTGCTGTGGTCTTCTAAAGGCTAGACTTGTGCTGGAGGGCCCATCGCCAAGGTGTCTCACTTGCGTGCATGGTTAGTTCATGGTAGTTGTTGGCAGGAGGACTCCTGGACTTCTCTATAGGGTTGCTTGAGTGACCTCATGACATGACAGCTGGCTTCCCTCTGGTGAGAGACCAAAGAGAGAGCAAATTGCAAGTTATAATGGCTTTTATGACCTAACCTCCGAAATTACACTTCATCCTTCCTGCAGTATCAGCTTAGCCCTATTCAATGTGGGAGGATACAACATAGGAACTTGAATACCTGGATGCAAGAATCAGGAGGTCTCCTCAAAGCTGATATCTGTCTATACACGTCCTCATCCCACTATGAATTGTAAGCTTTCCAGTGGTCTGTTGTATATTCCCAAACCTGCTTATAACTATTATATTGCTAATATAATAATATTCAACTAAATAGAGGAATACTGTTTTCTTGAAATCCTGAATCCTTTAGGAAGACCTGACAAAGATTGACTGCTTAAAAAATTGTTGTTAAATTAAGTTTAGGAAGGACTATAAAATATAAAAAGAAGTCATAAAAATATCTGATGCACTCAGATTGCTTTGCAAGTGTCTTTCCATTATCACTTCATTTCATATGAGCCCAAATTGGAAATCATAGACTCTGAATTATAAATATACTAGATTATATCAAGAAAGATTTTATAGAATCCCAAAAAGGGAAACTTCGTTCAAAAAAAGTCTTCAGTCTAATTTAAAAGATGGATGAAAGAATGGATATAGTGTGTGTTTAAATAAGATACTTTATGTACATATGAATAATTTTATATGATTATTTTTGTGGAACTCTTCTGAATAACTAATTATATAGTAGTTTCACACCTATTGGAAAGAAGGCTTTTAATGTATGGTAATGTATGAGATGTTCCACAGGCTCTTTCTTACCTATTAAGTTCACCATATTTTGTTCATTTAAGAGCCATATAAATTAAGGCATAAATTTGTTGCAATATCATATTTTATCAATTCTAAGATCCATTATTTTCTATATTTTAATGTTTCAAGTGTTGAAATGCATTTTACCATCATGCCATATTGTCATTTAATTGGCAGTATTTTTTCTGCCTTATCGCTTCATAAATTATAATTATTATCTTATATTTTATTAAATATGGTATGTTTTATGATTTATTTTCTAGAACATATGTTAAATACATGCAAATTGCTTGCTACAGTTGAGGTGAGCATGTCTCCCCAGATGCAGTTTGTCTAAATTTTTTAATAAAGTTTTCTAAAGCAGTGGCCTGATTTTAAAAATGAGACACTCGTATTTTATCTTTTTTAAGTGAAGGTAGTAAATGTCACACCTGTGTGTATAAATTTTCTCATGTGTAAAATGAGAAAGTTGACATAAATTTTGTCTAAAGGCCCTGTCAGCTTGAAGATCCTAGGGTTCTGGGTCTTTTCTAGAGGAAAATGGAACTTAATTCTTTTTTTTTAAAGTATATATTTATTCATTTTTTAAAGAGAAAAGAGAGAGAGAGAGAGAAAGAGAGAGAGAGAGAAGGGGAAGGAGCAGGAAGCATTAACTCCCATATGTGCCTTGACCAGGCAAGCCCAGGGTTTTGAACTGGTGACCTCAGCATTCCACGTCAACACTTTATCCACTGCGCCACCACAGGTCAGGCACTGGAACTTAATTCTTAATCTGTGGAGGCTATGAGATGTCTCATGATAGGATGAGATAGACCAGCTGTCTCCAGCAAACAGTGCCCATGAGGGAGTATTCCCAAAGTTTGCCTGTGATCTCAGAGCTTGCTGAGTCACCCAGAGCTTGTTCCTTTACATCTCAGGGTCCTTTGATCTCAAGCTAAGCATGTCTTTGAATTTTACTTTTTGAGTTTAGATTTTTCAGTGTCATGTTTTTTTTTCTTCATTGAAAATACGTGAAGTAGAACTTTTTGAATTTCTCTGAGTTTATAGATGTTCCCTAAGGCTCAAACCCTTACTAGTGGCCTCCACGTTATTCCACCACAGTTCTAACTCAGCAGTTCTCTAGCCATAGGTGTTCTATCTGGTGCCAGTATTACTGTGGAGGGAAAGAAGCTCTCAAAATATTTGAATAAAATGTTCTCTAAAGCTCAAAGCTCTGTGAAACGAGGAAGAGCTATTGATAAAAAAAAAAATCACTGTAACATTTTGAGTTTTCTTAGTAGTGATTGAACATTATAAAAGTTTTTTCTACTGGGAGGTCCAAAGGCTTGATAAAACCCCCAGTTAGAGAATTCCTTAAAGAAATAGGGAAAGCACAAAGTCGAATATTTAAGTGCCTTGAAAAAGCTTTTTTAATTTTAATATACTACTCACAAAGATAGGGGATATTTCAAAATGAGTATGAAGCAATAAAAGAAAGAAAGCATGTTTTTTTTTTTATTAAACAAGAACATCAGAAAAGCAAACAAGTCAAAGAAAATTCAATTATGCAAATTAGATGCAAAACCAAGTTTTATTTCATTGGTGAAAATGCATTATACAAAAGGCTGAAAGTATTGGAGTACCTGCACATTCCCTGATCCCCTAATTCAGTGGTTCCCAACCCCCAGGCCACGGACCGGTAGCGGTCCGTGGGCCATTTGGTACTAGTCCGCAGAGAAAGAATAAATAACTTACATTATTTCTGTTTTATTTATATTTAAGTCTGAACGATGTTTTATTTTTTAAAAATGACCAGATTCCCTCTGTTACATCCATCTAAGACTCACTCTTGACGCTTGTCTCAGTCATGTGATACATTATCACTCCCACTCTAAAGGCTTGTCTGTGAAAATATTTTCTGACATTAAAATGGTCCGTGGCCCAAAAAAGGTTGGGGACTACTGCCCTAATTTTTATGAGCAGTGTATTTTCTGTATATATCGGCCATCCTGGTTGGGTTGTGTTGAATAAAGTTACTGAATGAAGTATGTTCTGGCATGAACATTTTCAAAAAGTGGGCCTGATTTGTCCCGATGTGAACATTTATCTCCATAGATCACCATCTTTGATGCTCAAATTAGCAACTTTAGCAGTTCCCACCTGGACAAGTCACCTAGCAGCATTCATGCCACACTTCTCAGTATTTGAAGAGGAGCCATGTGTCTCTCGTTTTTTTTTTAGTGGGCACAGTGGCAGGAAGCCGCCCATGTGGGCAGATTTTAGCATGTGCCCGTTTCATGGGTCCATCTTTCCATATCTCATAACAGAGGGCGTATAAAACAGGTCTCATTACCTCTCATCCTATAAAATTAATTGTAGGTAGCTGGCTTTTTTAGAATCCAAAACTGTCATTAGAATTTGGCCTAGCTGTTACAGCAGTCAATGAGTACACAGCTAAATGGAACAACTAAGAGGAATGGCGAGGTGATGCTTTTCTCTCCCTCCCTCTTTCTCTCTCTCACAAATCAATGGAAAAATTAGAAATTAATACATAAAGCTGGTTCCTTATCTGTGAATTCATTAAGGAAAGTGAACTCCACGAAGAGTACTGTTATTGTCATTGTTGTATTACCCCCGCCCCACATTATGAAAGGGATTGAGTTATGTAGTGGATGGTGTGCAATTTGCTCCTTTGGGTTCCTTTACGGGAAGCCTAGTTTAGAAGAGGATTAACACTTGGGAAAGAAGTTCCTAAATTTTTTGTTGTTCTCTTTAGTTAGAAAACCTCTGTATTAAAGCAAATATTCACATTTGTGAGATATTAACCCCGGAAGGGGTGGAGACCTGCCCTTCAGCAAGGGAGCAGGAGTACAACCTTGCCCCACCCACAGAACCGAGGCTTGTGGCCTGACTTGGGAGCTGGCTCCTCGTGCAGGGGTGGAACCAAAAGTCCAGAACAGGTAGAGTCCCATTACTGAATGTGGGCATGCAGTCCTGCCTGGCCTGTGGAGCCAAGGCTTGCGGCCGTCCCACGAGCAGGCTCCTCCTGCAAGGGTGGGGCAAAAGCTGGAAACAGGCAGAGACCCACAGCTGAGCAAAGCTGCTTACCCCTGCCCTCAGGGCTGAGCATAGCGCCATCCGCGGGGGTGGGGCGAAGGCCAAGGCCACCAAGGCTTGTACACCTAAGCACCAACCACTCCCGTGAAGGAGAGGCAGAAACTACAGCAACAGCCCCAGGGGGCAGACACCAGCAATGCCCATACCCAAATGCCCTAGGCAACAACAGCTGAGGGGGTAGCGGCCTGCAGACAGACCATACCTAGGGAACAGAGGCCACACCCAGTGCACTCCAGTGGCCAAAACCTTCCCTTACACAGACAAAATGAGAAAGCAAAGAAATGCAATACAAATGAATCAAGAGAAATCCCCAGAAAAGGACCTGAATGAATCAGATATAACCAAATTACCAGATGCAGAGTTTAAAATAATGATTGTTAGGATGCTCAAAGATATTAGAACAACAATGGATAGTCATTACGAACACCTAAATAAAGAGATAGCAAATATAAAAAAGGACATTGAAATAATAAAAAAGAATCAGTCAGAAATGACAAATACAATATCAGAAATGAAGAACACAACGGAAGGAATTAAAAGCAGGATGGATGAAGGTGAGAATCGAATCAGCAAGTTAGAGGACACGATAAATAAAGGCACGGAAGCAGAGCAGAAAAAAGAAAAGAGACTCAAAAAGTCTGAAGAAACTCTAAGAGAGCTCTGTGACAACATGAAGAGAAATAACATCCACATCAGGGGCACCTGAAGCAGAAGAGAAAGAACAAGGGATAGAGACTTTGTTTAAGCATATCATAGTTGAAAACTTCCCTCAATTAAGGCAGGAAAACATCTCACATGTTCAAGAAGCACAGAGAACTCCTGTAAAGAGAAACCCAATGAAATCAACACCAAGACACATCATAATTAAAATACCAAAGCTAAGTGATAAAGAGAAAATATTAAAAGCTGCTAGAGAAAAAAAGACTATCACCTACAAAGGAGCCCCCATAAGGATGACTTCCGAGTTCTCAACAGAAACACTTGAGGCCAGAAGGGAATGGCAAGTATTATTCAAAGTAATTCAGAACAAGAAACTACAACCAAGACTACTTTATCCAGCAAGGCTATCATTTAAAATTAAAGGAGAAATAAAAAGCTTTCCAGACAAAAAAAAACTCAAGGAATTTACTACAACCAAACCAGGGCTGGAAGAAATGCTAAGGGGCCTGTTGTAAGCAGATCAGAGGAGAAAAAGAATATAGCAAAAGAGGAATACAGTTTCAAAGAATAAAATGGCAATAAACAATTACATATCAATAATAACCTTAAATGTAAATGGATTCAATGATCCGATCAAAAGACATAGAGTAGCTGCGTGGATAAGAAAACAGGACCCATACATATGCTGTATACAAGAGACACACCTTAAAACGAAAGATGCACATAAATTGAAGATAAAAGGATGGAAAAAATATTTCATGCAAATGGAAATAAAAAAAAGCTGGGGTAGCAATACTTATATCAGACAAAGTGGACTTTAAAACAAAGGCTACAGTAAGAGATAAAGAAGGTCACTAAATAATGATAAAGGGAGCAATGCAACAGGAAGATATAACCATTATAAATATCTACGCACCTCATATAGGAGTACCTAAATATATAAAGTAGACTTTGATGAATTGAAAGGGCGAGATCAACAGCAATACTATAATAGTAGGGAATTTCAATACCCCACTAACATCATTAGATAGATCCTCAAGAAAGAAAATTAACAAAGAAACAGCAGACTTAAAGGACATACTAGATCAACTCGATTTAATAGATATCTTCAGAACCTTTCACCCTAAAACAGCAGAATATATATTCTTCTCAAGTGCTCATGGTACATTTTCTAGAATAGACCACATGTTAGGGCACAAAAGTGGTCTCAACAAATTTAAGAAGATTGAAATCATATTGAGCACTTACTCTGATCACAATGGCATGAAACTAGAAATCAACCACAACAGAAAAATTGAAAAATACTCAAACACTTGGAACTAAATAGCAGGTTGTTAAATAATGAATGGTTAAACAATGAGATCAAAGAAGAAATTAAAAAATTCCTAGAAACGAATGATAATGAGCGTACATCAACTCTAAATTTATGGGCACAGCAAAAGCAGTCCTGAAAGGGAAGTTCATAGCATTACAGGCATACCTCAAGAAGCTAGAAAAATTTCAAATAAACAACTTGACCCTACATCTAAAAGAACTAGAAAAAGAACAGCAAGTAAAGTCCAGAGGAAGCAGAAGGAAGGAAATAATAAAGATCAGAGCAGAAATAAATGACATAGAGACTAAAGAAACAATACAGAGGATCAACGAAACCAGGAGCTGGTTCTTTGAAAAGGTAAACAAGATTGATGAACCTTTAACCAGACTGACCAAGAAAAAAAGACAGAGAACTCAAACGAGAGTGGAGAAATAACAACTGACGCAACAGAAATACAAAATATTGTAAGAAAATACTATGAAGAACTGTACGCCAAAAAACTAGACAACCTAGATGAAATGGACAAATTCCTTGAACATATAATCTTCCAGAAATTAATCTGGAAGAATCAGAAAAACTAAACAGACCAATTACAACAAATGAGATTGAAACAGTTATCAAAAAACTCCCAAGAAAGAAAAGTCCTGGGCCTGATGGCTTCATAAGTGAATTCTACCAAATATTCAAAGAAGAACTAACTCCTATCCTTCTCAAGCTATTTCAAAAAATTCAAGAGGAAGGAAGACTTCCATGCTTCTTTTATGAGGCAAGCATAATTCTGATTCCAAAACCAGGCAAAGACAACACAAAGAAAGAAAAGTATAGGCCAATATCTCTGATGAATTTAGATGCAAAAATCCTCAACAAAATATTAGCAAACCGGATCTAGCAATATATGAATAAAATCATACACCATGATCAAGTGGGATTTATTCTTGGGAGGCAAGGCTGGTACAATATTTGCAAATCAATCAATGTTATTCATCACATAAACAAAAGGAAGGAGAAAAACCATATGATAATTTCAATAGATGCAGAAAAAGCATTTGATAAAATCCAGCACCCATTCATGATCAAAACTCTCAGCAAAGTGGGAATACAGGAAACATACCTCCACATGATAAAGGCCATCTATGACACACCCACGGCCAACATTATACTCAATGGGCAAAAATTAAAAGCAATCCCCTTAAGATCAGGAACAAGGCAGGGGTGCCCCCTTTTACCACTATTATTCAAAATAGTTCTGGAAGTCCTAGCCACAGCAACCAGACAAGAAAAAGAAATAAAAGGTATCCAAATTGGAAAAGAAGAAGTAAGACTATCATTATTTGCAGACGATATGATATTGTATATAGAAAACTCTAAAGTTGCAGTCAAAAAACTACTAGACCTGATAAATGAATTCAGCAAGATGGCAGGATATAAAATTAATACTCAGAAATCAGAGGCATTTTTATACACTAACAGTGAACTGTCAGAATGAGAAATTAAGGAATCCATCCCCTTCACCATTGCAAACAAAAAAATAAATACTTAGGAATAAATTTAACCAGGGAGATTAAAGACTTGTACTCGGAAAATTATAAAACATTGATAAAAGACATCAAGGAAGATACAAACAAGTGGAAGCATATACTGTGCTCATGGTTAGGAAAAATAAACATCATTAAAATGTCTATATTACCCAAAGCAATTTATAAATTCAATGCAATACCGATTATAATACCAATGACTTATTTCAAAGATATAGAACACATATTCCAAAATTTTATATGGAACTGAGAGAGAACGCAAATAGCCTCAGCAATCTTGAGAAGGAAGTATAAAGTGGGAGGTATCACACTTCTGGATATCAAGTTATACTACAAAGCCATTGTACTCAAAACAGCCTGGTACTGGCATAAAAACAGGCATATAGATCAATGGAACAGAACTGAGAACCCAGAATTAAACCAACACTTTTATGGACAACTGATATTTGACAAAGGAGGTAAGAGCATACATTGGAATAAAGACAGCCTCTTCAACAAATGGTGTTGGGAAAATTGGACAGCAACCTGCAAAAAAATGAAACTAGACCACCAACTTACACCACTCACAAAAATAAACTCAAAATGGATAAAAGACTTAAATGTAAGCCGTAAACCCATAAGCATCTTAGAAGAAAACATAGGCTGTAAGCTCTTGGACATCTCTCGCAGCAATATATTTGTCGACTTGTCTCCACAGGCAAGTGAAATAAAAGACAGGATAAACAAATGGGACTTTATCAAACTAGAAAGCTTTTGCACAGCTAATGACAATAAGAACAGAATAAAAGGACAAACTACACAATGGGAGAATATATTTGACAATGCATCTGATAAGGGGTTAATAACCAAAGTTTATAAAGAATTTGTTAAATTTAATACCAGGAAGAGAAACAATCAAATCCAAAAATGGGCAAAAGAAATGAATCGACACTTCTCCAAAGAGGACATACAGATGGCCAATAGGCATATGAAAAAATGCTCAACATCACTAATCATTAGAGAAATGCAAATTAAAACCACAATGAGATATCACCTCATACCAGTCAGAATGGCGCTCATCAGCAAAACAACACAGAATAAGTGCTGGCCAGGATGTGCAGAAAAGGGAACCCTCCTGCACTACTGGTGGGAATGCAGACTGGTGCAGCCATTGTGGAAAACAGTATGGAGATTCCTTAATAAATTAAAAATCGAACTGCCTTTTGACCCAGCTCTACCACTGTTAGGAATATACCCCAAGAACACCATAGCACTGTTTGAAAAGAAGAAATGCACCCCCCATGTTTATGGCAGCATTGTTCACAATAGCGAAGATCTGGAAACAGCCCATGTGTCTGTCAGTGGACGAGTGGATAAAAAAGCTTTGGTACATATATACTATGGAGTACTACTCAGCAATAAGAAATGGTGACATCGGATCATTTACAACAACATGGATGGACCTTGATAACATTATACTGAGCGAAATAAGTAAATCAGAAAAAACTAAGAACTATATGATTCCATACATAGGTGGGTCATAAAAATGAGACTCAGAGACATGGACAAGAGGGGGGTTACAGGGTGGGAGGGAGGAGAGAGAGGGGGTTGGGGGAGGGGAAAGGCACAAAGAAAATCAGTTAGAAGGTGATGGAAGACAATTGGACTTTGGGCAACATAATCAAATGTCAAAATAACCTAGAGATGTTTTCTCTGAACATATGTACCCTGATTTACCAATGCAACATAATCAAATGTCAAAATAACCTAGATATGTTTTCTCTGAACATATGTACCCTGATTTACCAATGCCACCCCATTAAAATTAATAAAAAAAACAAAATATTAACTTGGTAGCTTTTCGGAAACTATAAAAGTAATCTAAAAAAAAAAAGTCTTACTGGTAGGATTTATAGATAATGGAAAAAAAGGTTGAGAAACACTGATTTAGACCAAATGATTTGCCTATATGATCTCATTTAATTTTACAACATTACCTCAAGTTAAATATTTTTATTCTCCCTATGACAAATACAAATAAATTAATGGCCTTGAGTAATTTGCTTTAGGTCACAGCCAGCGTAGACTGAAGATAATCCTAGATGTCAAAGACCCAGATCCAAACACTGTTCATCCCTGTGTATGTGTAGCATTTATATAAAGAGGCAAGTTAGAAAGTCAATAGAATAGTGTATCCTAAAACCAAGGAAAACTTTTCTAGGATTAACAATTCATTGTAATTTCCAGTTGTATTATCCTACGATTAGGGTTATTAATTGTGGGTCAGCTCCATACACATTTGCTCTGATGTTAGGATTCCATTGAGGAACAGATACATCATTACATGAAGGCAGGGCCTTTGCCTGTTCCCTATTACCTCTTCAGTGTCCAGAAAAATGCAACACATAGGAAGTGCTCAAAATATATGTGTTGAATAAATAAAGGAGAAAGGATGTTATATTTTTTTAAAAATCCAAGCCAAACAAATAATTCTTTTTTGATGTCAGGGCCATCATGTTTGCACTTAAACAAATAAACACCATTACCAAAATATGGGACTCATACCTACCACAGAGAAAATAAGTTCTGGGTGGCCAGTTGAGTTTCATGCTACTCAAACTGCACATGTATATGTCTGAACATCATTGTTCCGTGTTTGGCTGATAGAGTAAATCAGACTTGCTTTTTACATCCATTTTGAGGGGCTTGAAAAAACCCACAATATTATTTTTTGAACCAGAATGTTGTAATACAACTGAGTGTGATACAAGCACCTTCTTGTCTTCTGTTTCTCAGTTGAGTATTAAGGACTGCTATTTATGTTTGAGGGACTGGGGGTGGGGAAAACTCAACCTACTGGAGATGTTCTATGTCAGTGGTCCCCAACCTTTTTTGGGCCACGGACCAGTTTAATGTCAGAAAATATTTTCATGGACCGGCCTTTAGGGTGGGACGGATAAATGCACAAAATAAAATTATGCGACTGGCGTAAAAACTGTGGTATTTTTAAATATAATTGTCGAACTTACGAGACAAGCATCAAGAGTGAGTCTTAGACAAATGTAACATAGGGAATCTGTTCATTTTTAAAAAGTAAAACATTGTTCAGACTTAAATATAAATAAAACGGAAATAATGTAAGTTATTTATTCTTTCTCTGCAGACTGGTACCAAATGGCCCACGGACCGGTACTGGTCCATGGCCCGGGGGTTGGGGACCACTGTTCTATTGCACTGACCCAAGAGCAAAACCTCAAGTTTTATGACGTATACAAGAAATTCTTAAATTTCCTCCTCCTAAGAAATTTTACATTTGCCATCTGTGAACAGGACAAATACATTAGTCAGCATATTATACAAAACTTAAAATTCATTTTATCATCCTTACTGAGACATAACAACTGCATCTGCTTGGAGCATCTACAGAATTAAGTTAGATTTGCCAAGCTATCCCCTACAGGCAAATGCAAATTTCAGTTTTCATAGGCCCTTCCCAAAGTACTTAATTCAGGGGATCAAGGCCCAAGAAAGGGAAACTCAGAAGAAGCTCATATTAATATATATATGAGTAGAGATAGACAAAAGGATGGAGACACCACCACCAAGTCCTCATTTTGTCCTTCCCAGTGGCATTTTCCAGCAGCATTGAGAAGGCTTCTAAGAAAATCTCCCACAAGTGCCAATGAAACAGAAGTTGTAGAGCTCATTATCTGCGTGGTTAGGAATTTTGCTGGCTGCTTCGAAGGGCAAGCCACGTCTGTGCTAGACCTAGCTTTTTATGGATGTGGGTTCAAATATTTCTTTCTTTAAATCGCATTTCTTAGAGTCCTGTAAAGTGGCCTTTTTTTTTTCTCTTTGCATTTAATTCTTTTTGTCCCACCCCTGGAAGCTTATAAGGCTTGGCATAGTTGATGGTAATGTTGGGAAATAGGGACACACACACACACACACACACACACACTCAGAGCCCTGCTACCTGAGCAGGCTGTGCTCCAGGCCTCTTCATGCAGAGGGAGGTGTTGCAGGATTTCTCTTACAGGCTTGCAGCCAGCTAACACTCAGCTCTTGAGAACCTCTTAGCTGGGACACCCTGTACTATAGACCCTCCATCCCATACATTGAATGACCTAATACAATTATTCAAAATTGAAAATCATTTTCATTATTTCAACCCCATCCCTGTCTTTTGGAGTTACTTAGACCAGTGTGCTTCAATTGCAGGTCCTCAGACTGGCCCACCAGAAATCTCATGCTGGTCTGTGAAAAAGCTAACCATCCTGTGTTGTATGAAGATTGTAGACTCAATGATCTTAGTCGAATTCACTGATTCTCAGGGTGATTTCTGCCTTAGTTGTCCTTGAAATCATTCTATTTTCACTGGTCCTGAAGTGTAAAAAGGTTGAAAACTGACCCTGTATGGTTGGTTCAGTGGATAAAACGTCAGTCTACCATGTGGATGACATGGGTTTGAGTCCCAGTCAGGGCACACATGAGAAGTGACCATCTGCTTCTCTCTCCCTCCCTCTCCCCCTTGTCTCCCTCCCTTTCCCCTTCTCTTCTTCCCTCTCCCACTTCTCTCCCTCCCTCTCCTACTTCTCTCCCTCTTCCCCTCCTGCAGCTGGTGGCTTGGTTGGTCCTAGCATTGACCCCGGGCACTGAAAATAGATCTGTTGATTTGAGCATCAGCCCCAGGTGGGGATTGCTGGGTGGGATCCTGGTCTGAGCACATGGGGGGGAGTCTTGTCTCACTATCTCTCCTTCTCTCTTAAAAAAAAGAGAGAAAGGTTGAAAACCACTAACTTAGACATTCCTTTTCTGTATCTTCTCAGAATCAGGCTTATCTAGCCCTCTGATGAGCTCCACACAAGGGTAATTGTACCTTTTTTTTTTTTTTTTGGTTGGGGACCCCCTCATGTCAAATCCTTCCCCTGTGGCTGATTTAAAAAAAAATAGACACGAGTGAATATGCTATTGTTCACTCATTTGGCTCATGCATTTCCATACCCTTGCGGGGAGGCCTGTTTCAGACATACAGTAGGGATTTTATTGTCCTGCTTCTATAATTCACATAGAGAAATTATTTTAACATTATATAAAGTATATCAAATAATTGCTTTTTGGCTTCCACCCTGGTGGATGATTTGCTGTCCCAGGCAGTGATATGAGCATGCCGGGGGTCAATACCAATGTGTTCAAATAGAGTATTTCCCATTAGTGCCCACCTACTATTGCCATGGTCCACCTGAATTTAGAACTAAAACTTGATATGAATCAAAAGGACGAGCTGGCCTGAGGCAGCAGGTTCAAAGGGGTTCTCTGAGAGGCTTTCTTTTTTTTTCATGTCCCAGGGAGTCCAGTTTTTTTTAGGGGGGGTGCTCAGGGAAGGTTGCCTTGTCAAAGATGAGATGAAATAGCTTTGAAAATTCAAGAGGCATGCTCTCTTTGCCTTAAAGCAGGGGTCCCCAAACTTTTTACACAGGGGGCCAGTTCACTGTCCCTCAGACCGTTGGAGGGCCGGACTATAAAAAAAACTATGAACAAATCCCTATGCACACTCACATATTTTAAAGTAAAAAAACAAAACGGGAACAAATACAATATTTAAAATAAAGAACAAGTAAATTTCAATCAAGAAACTGACCAGTATTTCAATGGGAACTATACTCCCCTCACTGAAAGAGTGCTCCTTCTGGAAGTGCGGTGGGGGCTGGATAAATGGCCTCAGGGGGCCGCATGCAGTAGTTTGGGGACCCCTGCCTTAGAGTTTACAAAAGATAGTAGCCTAGGGAAATCAAGACCCAGGACTTGGACTGATCTGAGACATTGCTCCAAGCAGTCCTTAGCTGAGTAAGCTTTGACAGTTAACTTTTCTGAACCTTGTCTTTGGAAGAGAAGATAGTTACTTACCTTCTTCGGGGGTTGCATGAGGCTGCGTGCAGGCGTAATGGGGTTGCAGAGTCCTGAGGGCCAGATAGATTTTTAAGGGCCCTAGAATGTGAAACTAAGGTGGCTAGCTAATATTTTCTGGATTGGGGGTAGTGTGAGTTTCCAGAAGAGTTAAGATATGACTGGATTTGTATTAACCAAAGTAGGGTGGTAGACTGGGAATAAATACCAGCATCGTGCTCTCAAAATGGTATGCACCAGGAGAGAATATTTTGACTCAGAATTATCACTTAATAAAATGGCATGTGCTACTTAATAATTGTCATTATAAGTAATATAATGAGGATGGCGACAATGATGAAAGGTTCAGCTTTATTCCTGTTTGACCCACATCTCCATATCCATTTCCAAGGTTGGGCCCGTATTTCCCTGGCTACACTGGGCGGGGACCACGCATGTTCCCAGGGGGGTGCCCTGAAAGCAATGTTTATCCCCCCCCCCCCACTCCACCTCCACCGTCACTCTACCCAGACGGTGTGGATGGGGCGAGCGGAAGGCCGCGCACTCCCGGGGGACCAAAGCAGCGGGCCCCCGAGAGTGAATAGCGTGTACTGACTCCGCTGCCACCCCAGCGAGCGAGCTGGTGAAGGGACGCCTGGTCTGTGCCCGCTGCTTGCGGGCCCCATAAAAGGAGCAGCTGCCGCCGGGGAGGCTCAGACGGGCGGGGTTGAGGCGGGCGGCGGCCGAGCGCGCGCCTGGGCTCCGGCAGTGACCGCGGCAGGGCTCGGGGCCGGGACCGCAGGTAAGCGCGCGCCGGCGGGCAGGTTTTGTCCTTGGGCTTGGAAGTGACAGCCGGAGGAGGGGAGGGGCGGGGGTCAGGCTGGCGGGAAGGAGGCTGGGCTGGGATGAGAAAGGGGAAGGCTGGAAGGAGGAGGAAAGGAAGGAAGGGAAACAGGGGAGCGAGAGGAATGACCGCGCCAGGGAGCAGCGGGACGCCCGGCACCAGCCTCCATCCCAGACGTTTACGCTCCCCAGCCCGGCCTCCGCCCCCATCAGCCCCGGCCGCCCCAGCTCCCGCGCGCCGCGCCGAGGCTCCGCCAGCCATGTTCGGTGGGCGAGCTCCCGGCCGCCCAGGGCCCGCGCGTGCCGGCCGCGGCTGCGGGGGCTGGTGGCAGGGGATGGCAGCGGCCAGTCTCCTCCGGCCTCGAGCTGCTAGGGCCGGGGGCCGGGGGGAGGATGCACAGCTTTGCCTCCGCTGGGGTGAGAACCAGGGCCCCTTCTCATCGTTGCCTCCCATTCCCATGGTTCCCACTTGACTGGCCTGCTGCCACTTAATGAATTGTTAGCTTACTCTCCCCACCCCCGGAACCCCCAGCCGGTATTTTGAGCTTCTTTAAGAGTGTTGTTTGCGTAAGACTGGGCTGAGCTGGAAAAATGGAGAGGGTCTGAAAAGAAAGAGGCCCTTGTGTGCAGAGTCCCATTGTAGGGCCGGCTTTCTGCCCCCATCACAGAGCCTCTCTGGGTCTCCACACTGAAAGACAATGATAGGGCATGCCAGCCCTCCTTGGCTGCTGTCAGCTGCCCCATCTCCTCCCTGTTGGGATTCCTCCTCTGTTAGCCAGAGGTGGCTCTGAGGCTGTGAGGGCTCCATTGCACCTGGGAAGCCCCCCCCTCAAGATATCTGGCTCTACTTCCCACGACGTTCCTGTCCACTCCCAAGAATGGACCTTTCCTCTTGGCCATCACGCCCTTATCAGAGTATCTTTATCCAGACCAAAGGTGGATCGTAGTCTGGCTTTGGAGTTTAGTAGAGACCTTTGCTTGTTGAGCTCGTAGGCAGGAGTTTGGGAATTTCTCAGTTACCCCAGTTACAACTCCTCAGCTGAGTGTTGTCCATAATTTTTTCCTAACAATGAAGCTTCATAGTTGGGCATTTCTACAAGTAGGATTTTCCAATTGCATGCTCTGCCCTAAAGTGGTCCAGCGGTGGTTTGTATGTGGGAGACAACATGTGTGATCGTAGGTGTTTCACAATGAATATGGGCATTATAACCACAACAGCTGGCTGTATAGAGTGTCTAAGCCTGGGCCAGGCCCTGTTCTCTGCTCTTTACACCTGTTATGCTCATGGATGCATGTGGTCATCAAGAATCCCCAGTTAACAAATAAACAGAAGCAAGGGGAGAATAATTCATCCAGTCCACGACAACCACATGGTGTGCTGGGATTTGAATCTAGGCAGTAGTGGTCCAGAGCTCATGCTCTTCACTGTAGAATCAGATAGATTTAGCATGGATCTTGGATCCAATGTTTACAGAATTTGCAAGTTAACCTGTGTAGATTCTACATGGCATATTATACAATAATGAGTATAAAATGCCTAGCACATAATTTATAAAGTTATTATTAGATGTGTTTTGTAGTTGCAACAGCACTACCATAACCACTTTAAGATTTTATAGCAGAAGCTGTCTGTGCTGATGTTTAACTCCTTCCCTTACAGGCTAAATGAACTTGGCAAAATACTGAAACCTCCTTAATCATCAGCTTTCACATCTGTAATGTAGATTGTTCTGCAACCAAATGAGAAGCTTTACGTAAAACAGCACATGGCCTAGCACACATAATACTCAAAAAATGTTGCTGTGGAGCTTATTATTTTTTGTAAATCAGTATAGGCTACTGCATTGGGTTTGTTTGTGTTTTGTACTATCTGGATTAATATGGTTCTGCATTACTCTTTGAGCTGCAGGGCATCATAGAACCTCTACAAATCTTAGCTGAAAGAGTTTGCTTGCACACATATACACTCATGTTCTTAGCTGTGTGTGCCTGAGTGTGTGCACATGCGCAGGCACACAAACACATCCCAGAATGTCTACATTTGAAATGAGAGAAATTTAGGGAATTCTGAGCTGTTCAGTAAAAGAGCTCTGTTTCTCTTGGCAAAGCAGTCACTCTGACTTTTAAGGGCTAGGAAGACTTCAAAGTTAATTTTAAAGCTGTCTGAAAACCAGTTGTAAGAATTAGAGCCACACCTAACAGTTGTAAGAGGGAAAAAAATGGATTGACTATGACATTTACTTTCTTCATAGGCTCTTAAAACCTGTAACACCTTCTGCTAAACTGTTTTAAATAACCAGATGGAATCTTAACTTAAACAATTCTAGAATGAGTTTCTTCTCAGATACCGTTTTTATTATTGATGTTCGTAAGTGAAAAGAAGTCTTTGAATGAAACAGTTTCAAAATACAATTTTGACATAGATTAATGTGTTTTAGACAGCTGTTTAGAGTTTGGCCAAGAAATTTGTTTATAAATGAAAAGGATATTGTAAGATCAATGTTTATAAAACAGAATGTGTTGACTGGAAAACAACATAAATACCCATCAATAGAGACTGGTTAAAGAAATTGTAGTATATCCATACAACGAGGGGACTAGACCCCTGTTGAAAGAATGAGGTGTAGTTTATATGATAGTATAGAGTGGACCACTATATACCAACTCCATTAGGTCAAGAATTTAATCCATTTTCATCACTTCTAGCACCTCCTAAACAGTGCTTGTTACTTAATAGTTACTCCATAAGTAATTGAATGAGTGAATATTGTTCAACGAGGACAAAAGCAAGGTATTGAATGCTGTCTCTAGTTCATTGCCATGTACATTTTTCAAAGAGTGAATTTATGCATGTGTGCATGCCTATAGAAAGCAATGGATGTTTCTAAGGGAGGACTGGAGGGAGAATGATTGTATTGATTGGTTTGTAACATATACCACTATGTGCATGGACTAATTAAAAACAAAAAGTTTAGAAGACTTAATTTTCCTGTGTTTATTCTTAATTTTTATTCTATGTAGTTCACCCTTCTTGTTACCACAGTACTATAGGCTGTTTAATTTCTTTTCCTTGTTTAAATATCTGCGACCCTTTGGCAGGATGAAAGGCACAGAGTGTCTCCTGACTGAATTTTTTCACACTAACTGGTGAATGTCCTGCCTGTGGGATTGCTCAGGAGACACGCCTCCCTCTGTCCTGTGCAGGCTTCAGAGAAGCGTCTTGTACACGCTGCTAGAAATCTGACTCTCTGTATAGGTTCATTAGGGAGATGTCCTCCCAGGGGCAAGATGACCTGTGAGAATACAGGAAGAAACTGTCTTGAGTTGTATGTCTGTACATTTTTAAACAGCCTATATAGCACAAATATTAACAGCATGTAGCACTTGTACACTGCTGGATTTGTATGGCTGAACCATTGATAGTCAGTTGCCTACATTGTGCCACTTTGCCCTGCTCACTTTACTCTTAAATTCTTGAGCTTCTTTTAAATTTCTGTATTTTGAGGTAGGTGTTGCACCTTTTTCTTTCTTATGAATTTTTAAAGAGTGACATTAGAGTTTGGAAGAAATATCTATTTTACATTGTTACTTGAATTTTTAGTATGTGTTAATTTCTAAGATTTGAGTCTTTATGTCCGTTATCTTTGACTGCCTTGGTAAACTAAAACTAATGCACATGTGTCCACTGCAGGCTTCCAAAAAGAGATGCTGATCCTTATATCCCAGAAGTGATCAGTATCACTGACAATGATAGTGAAGATGTTTGCAACATATTACCATGTTGTGGCAGGTTATAATTTATGTCATACTCACATGTATTACTTAATCCACAAAATAACTTCATCAGGCTTACATTATGTTTGCTATCAGAGGTAACACACTAATCACATTGCTTTTTCCACAACATTTCTAACAGCATATATATTCTTTGATATTCTGGAGCTAGCCTGCTTCTATCGATTAGGCTTTGGTGATGGGTCACGGCAAGACCACTTGTAATCATATCTTAACACAGAATAGAACAAAGATTGTCTAGACCAGTAGTTTTCAATCATTTTAATCTTGGGGATCGGTAGAAATAGGAGAATTATTTCAAGGATTTCTAAGGCAGAAATCACCCTGAGAATAAGTGAATTCGACTAAGATCATTGAATCTTTAATCATCATACAACCTCAGGGTAGTTACCTCTTTCATGGACTGGCAGTTGGAAAACACTGTTCTATGAATGATCACAGAATGACCAGACATCTTTCCCTGCTAACTGATTTGACTGATTTCTGCTTCTTTATTTTTGCAATTGTAGTTGTAGCATTGTTTCGTTCCTCCTGTGTTCTAGGAATGACTTATAAAGACATGCAAGCATAGAATTGCCTCTACTTCTTTTTTTTTAATTTTTTTTTTAAGTTTTTTTTTTTTTTTTTGTATTTTTCTGAAGCTGGAAACGGGGAGAGACAGTCAGACAGACTCCTGAATGTGCCCGACCGGAATCCACCCGGCACACCCACCAGGGGCGATGCTCTGCCCACCAGGGGGCGATGCTCTGCCCCTCCGGGGTGTCGCTCTGCTGTGACCAGAGCCACTCTAGCGCCTGGGGCAGAGGCCAAGGAGCCATCCCCAGCGCCCGGGCCATCCTTGCTCCAATGGAGCCTTGGCTGCGGGAGGAGAAGAGAGAGACAGAGAGGAAGGAGGGGAGGGGGGTGGAGAAGCAAATGGGCGCTTCTCCTATGTGCCCTGGCCGGGAATCGAACCCGGGTCCCCCGCACGCCAGGCCGACGCTCTACCGCTGAGCCAACAGGCGAATTGCCTCTACTTCTTAAGAGCATCCAGTCCAGAACAAAGCCTTGACCCCTTCATCAAATCACCTGAAGCCACTGGACACCTACCCATCTCCTCTTAAAGCCGTTTGCAGTCCCCTCCTACTGAGCACCCCAGTTCCCCAGAGGGTACATTCTTTCTCTTGGCTTGAGTCATAAGTCCACTTGTTCAACTCAGTATATTCCTGGTGGTCTTTGAAGTATTTGCTATTTAGAAAAAGAAGAAATTTTCAAAGGTCTTTGAGTAATACTTTAAAGTGAAACATGGCATTTTGTCTGTAAAAGAGTAATTATGTGTTACAGAGAATCTGAGGAGTACAAAAGATCCCAAGAATAAAATAAAAATTGACATGAATTCCATAGTCCAGGAATAATCATTATGAATATTCAACTATATTTCCTTTACATCTCTCTCTCTCTCTCTCTCTCTCTCTCTCTCTCTCTCTCTATATATATATATATATATATATATATATATATATTTTTTTTTTTTTTTTTTTGTATTTTTCTGAAGCTGGAAACAGGGAGAGACAGTCAGACTCCCGCATGCGCCCGACCGGGATCCACCCGGCACGCCCACCAGGGGACGACGCTCTGCCCACCAGGGGACGATGCTCTGCCCCTCCGGGGGCGTCGCTCTGCCGTGACCAGAGCCACTCTAGCGCCTGGGGCAGAGGCCAAGGAGCCATCCCCAGCGCCCAGGCCATCTTTGCTCCAATGGAGCCTTGGCTGCGGGAGGGGAAGAGAGAGACAGAGAGGAAGGGGGGGAGCGTGGAGAAGCAAATGGGCGCTTCTCCTATGTGCCCTGGCCGGGAATCGAACCCGGGTCCCCCGCACACCAGGCCGACGCTCCACCGCTGAGCCAACCGGCCAGGGCCACATCTCTATATATTGACACCTACATCTGCATCCCTCTTTACACACACACACACACACACATTCTTATACTCTCTAAAATAATCAGTTTTTCCTTTTTCACTGCTGTGGTAAACATCTTCATGTTTTCATGTATGTTTAGATTTCTACTGATTAGGGTAGATTTCCTTAGAAATTTAAATACTTATAAAAGTTCTCTATATGTATTGCATTATTATTTTTCAGACAAAATGTTAGTTCTTCTATCATCCAGAGATTTGGTAATAGGTGAGAATCAGGCTGTGGCACGTGAGGAGCTGTGGCATTCTGGCCTCACGGCTGCTCCGAGCGTCTAATTCCTCCTTCCTTCTCATGCAGCCTGGCTTTGACGTGGTACCAACATGGCTACCTTTGCTGTCATCACATGGGGGAATGGAGAAAAGAGGGACAGATCCCTGAGAAGGAGGATTATTGTGCATTGATACCCCCATGTGTGTGTGAATTGTGTGATCCTAATTCCGCTTCAAGGTCAGACGCTGATTGGTTATTACCCTTCCTGAGCACCTAGCAGTCAGCTTTGTAAAACAGGTTGTCTAGTAAATATTGCCTAAGTAGATGAGAATCCTTTTTCAAACTTAAAGCAACCTGCAGTACTAAAAATTCTCTTAATAAAATACAGCTCCCTTTCAAAACCAAATATGAAAGTTTATAAACCCTTACATTTTTGTACTTACACTCATTCTGTCATCCTGCAGATACCTACTGAGAGCTCCTTTTGCCAGGCACAGTTGAGGGCACGGGGTGGGAGTGGGATCATAGCAGTGCTCTTGGCCACGCTTCATGGTGCAGAAAGTAAACTCATGAAACGCCAGGGAGCACTACATGCAGCCGTGTACAGTAACCATGGAAGAGACTCAAGGCTTGGTGGTTATTTTGGATAGAGTGGTCAGGAAGGCAAATAAAAATTAAGATTTTACTCATGTGGAATCTAATGGACAAAATAAACTAACAAACAAAATAAAAACTGACTTGTAGATACAGAGAACAGACTGACAACTGTCAGGCAGGAGAAGTGTTGGGGGGCTGGTGAAGGAATTATGAAAATAAAAGACAGACAACAGTACGGGGAGTACCAGAGTGAAAGGGGGGCATAGGAGGTGGAAAAGAGGACAGAAGAGGGATAAATGATGGAAAAATGATGATGGAAGGTGATAGATACATGAATTCCAAACGGCCCTTTTGCTGTTCCGCTTGGCTGCCTGACCCCACCCTTAATTACCTGACAATTGCCCCTGGGACAGGGGGGTTCCAGGAAGCTGGTCAACCACCCCAAAGAGTAGTATTCCAGAAACCCAAACAAACCAGCACACCCTTGCTCGAGGCTGTTCCCAACCCTATAAAGTTTTACCTCCGTCTGTTTTGGGCCCCTTCTTCCCGGAGAAGCGCCCTGGCAGGTCTTTCTCCTCTAATAAAGCCTGCACACCTGATGTTCGAGTGCCGTCTCATTCCTACAGAAGGGGACTTGACTTGGGGTGGGGAACACACAGTACGACATACAGATGATGTATTAGAGAATTATACAGCTGAAACCTATATAATTTTTTTAACCAATGTCACCCCAGTGCATTCAATAAAAAGAAAAAAAGAAGTCTCTTCTATTTATTGGTTGTATTGATCCACAATATTCATTTTAGCTTTCATGTTAGTGAACATCTAACTACCAGTTGTGACTGTGTGTGGATGGTGACTTTTCCCACTGATAACAAGCAGTCTCCATAAATTATTTAATCTTATATCACCATAGCCCTTATGAGATAGTTATTATGTCTTCTATGGAAGTAAGTATATAGGGAGTGAGAGAGGTTGAGTTACTATCCTAAGTTCACATAGCTCCTAAGTAGCAAATCCAGAGTTAGTCTAAAATCCTTTAAAACACATCACTGGCCAAGACTAAGAAGTCTAGAGTTAGTCCTTCCCTAGATTCCCCAGGCCAGGAAAAAATAGGCACTTGTGGTCAAAACTAGTGGTAACAGGTTCATTAGAAACCATTGGTTTTTAAACTATTTGTATATTGATGACAGGCTGGGCCTTTCTTCATATGCTAACTAGGTGCACTGAGTTTGGTGAAGTAGAGGAAGCCAGCTCCCTTTGTGTCTAGAAACAGCCTGAAAAGGCTCTGCTTTTGATCTCAGTTGGGCCACAGTGAGTTTAGTTAACATATGTCTCCTTACACCCCTTTATTGAGCACATATGCTTTGGCCCAGGATCACAATTGTGGATACAGGTTAAAAGGACATGGGCATCTTTTTTTGTTGTTCTTTTTCCCTAGGGAATGGGGATATCCATTTCAGATGGCCCCTTGGCTGTATTGCAGGGAAGAGAGTTTGCTGTTTGCCAGTAGTTGGACTGTGTGTCTTGTTTCAAAAGAGAAAGAGATTGAGGATCAAAAGGAGAGAAAGTGGGTGCCTTGAGTCTGACTGCTGCCCTTCAGGTTCATGTGGTTCTGAGTTGAATCTTGCTCCATAAGTAAGAGCATCTACTGGCTCTTACCAGTTAAAGAGAATTACAGAGACTATAATTAATTTTTCAACTCAATTACATGCTACTTTTGATAGTCCTAGTATGTTATTTTCCAGATTTCAAAGAGCTTTCATAATATAGGTAAACCCAGCCTAACTTGGTGTGAATTTACCTGTAGGGGATTTCTAAATATGTGTATTTTTTTTTTCTTTTTCTTTTTTCCTTTTTTTGTACTTTTCTGAAGCTGGAAACGCGGAGAAACAGTCAGACAGACTCCCGCATGCGCCCGACCGGGATCCACCAGGGGCAACGCTCTGCCCAACAGGGGGCGATGCTCTGCCCCTCCGGGGCGTCGCTGTGCTGCAACCAGAGCCACTCTAGCGCCTGGGGCAGAGGCCAAGGAGCCATCCCCAGCGCCCAGGCCATCTTTGCTCCAATGGAGCCTTGGCTGCGGGAGGGGAAGAGAGAGACAGAGAGGAAGGAGGGGGTGGGGGTGGAGAAGCAGATGGGCGCTTCTCCTATGTGCCCTGGCCGGGAACCGAACCCGGGTCCCCCGCACGCCAGGCCGACGCTCTACCACTGAGCCAACCGGCCAGGGCCATTTTTTTCTTTCAGAAAATGCTTAACAAATATTTTTGGATGAGAGAGAGAGAGAGAGAGAGAGAGAGATTGCTATTTCACTACTGAAAGTGTGTGTCCTCTTCAGTCTGGCCAAGCAGTCTGGCCCAGTTCAAGCATCATGCTTAGCTGAGGCATTTTGTTGATTGTATTAGAGTTTGGAGGTCTTGAGGCCATTCCTGATTATGTTAATTCTGCCCTTTGGTTTCATCTTTATGTTCCAACCTGGAGGTTAGGGGAAATTGCAGAGAGAGAGAAATAATTGTGACTACATGTAAAAGATAAGTAACTTTATTCTCTGTTTCTTTAAATGTATAATTTTCAAGGTTTGGGGAGAATATGGAATCTTAATCTGCTTATTAGCTCAACAGTGATTGTTTCCTTTGCATTTACTTAATAATCTAGTGACTCCTCTGTGTAAATTGAAAGATGGGGAGGTTTTTTGGAAATATTAAATCCAGTACTGATCTCCTGAGTTTTGCTTTTATTTCAAGATATATTCAGGTCCTAGAGACTCTTGTTTAGAAAGCATCTTTTTTCTCTGCCCCCTTTGATTCTTTTTTCCTTCCTACAATTGTTTACTGAATATTAAATTATGGGGAGACAAAAGAGAGTAAGTGATAACTTCAGTATGGACTTGTTGGGCAGATAAGATATATTGTGCTCACTTTGTTAAAGTTGGTGCTGCCCAGGTGGATAGCCATTGCCTAGGTGATAATATTAATGTCCTTCTTGCTTGGTAAGGGGCATGGTTGTGCTAATATGTGTTGGGGGAGGGCTTTTGTGCCAAAAGGTTTCAAAAGGTAGAGCTAGGAGGCCATTTGGGGAGAGTGATTACATTCTTGTAGAGAAGAAGAGCCCATGGAGGCAGGGCAGGGAGGCCATGTGGAGAAGCAGCCAAAATGGTGGAATGGGGGAAGGAGAAGCCAGTTTGTGGAGGAGAAGGAGATGGGGAACAGAGGTGAATAAGAGTGGTGAGGTGGAAGCCTTTGATTCTAGGAAAACTCAATGAGTCCGTAGCTTTGTGAGCGCTGAAGGAATAGGTTTTGGAGCCCAGTGTGTGTATTTTCTCGCCCACCAGGTGCGAGCTAGAATAAAGGAAAATGGACCATCAGTTTTTGGTTCTGTTGATTCCTTACCGTCTGTCCGAATCAAATGCAAACCTGAGTTGGCCAGGCGGCTGTGATGGTGCCCGCGGTGACTGGCCATACAGGACTGTTGAGTAGGGGAGAGATAAATGAAAAAATAGCAATAATTCAGTGTGGTAAATGCCATGAGATGCCCTAAGTCATGGAGAAAATGCAAAGGGTACATGGAAAAAGGAATGATTGTTTCTGCTTTTGAATGTTGATAATGGCTAACACAGAAAAGTAGGCTTTGTAGCATCAATAGGAATTTGCCAGGCAGAAAAAGGGGCATAGATCTCATAAGAAGAAGTAATATCATAGGCAAAGGCATATTGAGCCTGACCAGGCGGTGCTGCAGTGGATAGAGCATCGCCTAGGATGCAGAGGACTCAGGTTTGAAACCCCAAGGTCACCGGCTTGAGCACAGGCTCATCCTGCTTGAGTGTTGGGTCTCTGGCTTGAGGTTAAAGGTCGTTGGTTTAAAGCCCAAGGTCACTGGCTTGAGCAAGGATTTACTGGCTTGGCTAGAGCCCCCCAGTTAAGGCACATAGGAGAAAGCAATCAATGAGCAACAAGGTGCTACAGCAAAGAAGTGATGCTTCTCGTCTCTCTCTCTTTCTTTCTGTCTGTCCTGCACTCTGTCTTCTTCTCTGTCAGTTTCTCTCACTTAAAAAAAAAAAAGTGTATTGATAAATGTGCATGGTCTATTCAATATATAGTGGAGAGCATCTAGCATTTAAATGCATGGAATGAATGGTGATGATGCAGATGAGGTTAGAGAAAATATGGTTAGAGCAGTATTATTCAACGGCCCGTCCTTGAACCAGTGCCACCCGCCAGAAATTTCTTGCCGGTCCATGAAAAAGTTCACCCTGCAGACTGGCAGTTGAAAAACTTTGGGTTAGGGTATATTGTGAAGGAACTGAGTGTTGCGAGCCTATGCTAATAATCCTCAGGAACACCCATGTTTCATTTAGAACCCTTTGTATTAATATAGACAGAATCTGAACTCAAATTCACTCAAACAGTAAAAAGAATTTGTTGATTTATGTAATAAAAAGTCCAAAGATATATACTGCCTTCAGGCAGGGCTGGGTCCAGGTACCCAAAGGTTACTGCCATGAATCTGTCCCTGTACCTCAGCCCAGCCCTCTGCTGTGTTGGCTTCATCTAGAGGCTCATTTTTGGTGAGGGTAGGATTATTCCTGGCAGCTTTAGACTCCCATCCTTGCTGCTTAGCAGCCTCCATGAAAATGAGTTTCTTTTTCTTAATGGTTACAACCTAAGTCCGAGACTGAAGCCAGTTGGATCAGCTTGGGTTATATGACCACCCCTGAAGACTTTAGTGGAGAAGAGTCCGTGTTGTTTGGCTAAGTCAGAGTCCTGTGCTGATCTCTAGAGCTGGGAGCTAATTGCAGAAAAATGGGGAATGGAGACTAGTTAGACCAAAACAGTTACCGTAAGTTTCTAATACTATAAATTCTACTCCACACAACTAAAAGGATTGGCTTCTTTGGAGATATCCTGGTATCCTCTCTGATTTATTTTACCTACATAACAGGGGACCAGGCAGACTCATCTTTTTTTTTTTTTTTTTTTTTTTTACAGAGACAGAGAGTGAGTCAGAGAGAGGGATAGACAGGGACAGAGAGAGATGAGAAGCATCAATCCATTAGTTTTTCACTGCACGTTGCAACACCGTAGTTGTTCATTGATTGCTTTCTCATATGTGCCTTGACCGTGGGCCTTCAGCAGACCGAGTAACCCCTTGCTGGAGGCAGCGACCTTGGGTTCAAGCTGGTGGGCTCTTGCCCAAACCAGATGAGCCCGCGCTCAAGCTGGCGACCTCAGGGTCTCGAACCTGGGTCCTCTGCATCCCAGTCCAACGCTCCATCCACTGCGCCACCGCCTGGTCAGGCCAGACTCATCATTTTTGTAGAAATCCTTAGGAAGGGTAAGCTGTAGCAATATATTCACGGCTTTTAAAAGCCTATTTCTGTAGCAGACCATGTATCTTTCTCATTTATATTACCCAGTACAGGGTGCCTGAGAACGTGGTGTGCAGGAAGCATTTGAAGCTAGGAACTTAACGAAGTGCTAGAAATTATTGTAAAAAAAAAATGAATTCTGCCTTCACAGAACTTACAGCTTGGTAGTGGAGGTAAGACTGGAACAAAAAATAATAATATGTAGTAAAATGTGAATATATGTAAGACAAAATCAATGATCTAGGGAAAAACATAAATAATACAGTGTGTGCCAGCTGCCTTTCAACATAATGGGTAAAGCCCTCCGAGCGAGGAGGATTAAGGCTGGGAATCAGCATGTTTCATTTGTTTTCAGTCTCCATGTGTTCCTCATGGGGTTAGTACCTCATCAAGTGGGTGTGGCTCCAGTGCTTATTATATATTTCTTTAAATTTCAACATGGCCCTTGAATCTAAGCCAGCTTCCTCAGCTGCTACTTAACTAGAGAAGCAGCAATCAATGTAATTTTGACTATAAGCTGTCAAGACAGAAAACTGAGGTGTCGTAATTAAGATAGAGATTACTAACTGATCTCTATTTTAAGAAATACTAATTTTAACTTTGCCAAATTCAAGCCTTAGTTGTTTTTCTTTGAACCATTCCTCGTAGTCAAATGCTGCATAAGTAGCTTTCAGCTGAATGAATGGTCGTATTTGATTGTCATTGATAGTTTTATTCCATTAAAAGAGAAAGAAACTGAACATTTGGGTTACTTTCTGGGTTTAATTTTTTTTTCCAGGGAGTGGGAGAGGAGAGAGAGAAAGAGAGAGAGAGACAGGAAGGGAGAGAGATGAGAAACATCAGCTCATAATGTTTATTGATTGTTTCTCATATATGCCTTAACTGGGAGGCTCCAGCAGAGCCAGTGACCCTTTGCTCAAGCCAGCAACCTTTGGGCTCAAGCCAGAGACCATGGGATCATGTCCATGATCCTACACTCAAGCCGGTAACTTTGGAATTTCAAACCTGGGACCTCTGCGTCCCAGGTAAACACTTTATCCACTAAGCCAGACACTGGTCAGGCTACTTTTTGGGTTTAAAAGATTACCATGTTCATTGTTTTCCTGATATGAAACAAACCTGTATACTGATAAAAATATACTTAAGGTCTTCACACATCCTTAAGGATGCTGTTTTAACATTCCCTGCCTTTCTCCTTTGAACATAAACTTCACTCCTGGCAGCTTCCTTCCCCCTCTCCCTATAGCTATCTCTAGCATATTGATTGCATCAGGTGCTTATGTCAGAGTTGCTCACTTCTTTTACAGAAGAGAGGGAGGTTGTTAATAAGCTTACTAAACGTTACTGGTGAACTTCCGTGAAATCAGATCTTCCCTTTGAAGAGTTGTTTGGTCACCAAGCTTTTAGGAAAGAGGAAAATTGTTTTAATGACCTGACCTTAGAAATATCTACTATCATCAGACTTCTTTTTCATCTTTTAAATCCTTTTCAAATTCATAGTAAGGAATGACAGTAAAATCTCTTGGGGAACAAGAACAGCACCAAGAAGGAGCTGACCTGGGCTGACATCTTCTCCCAGTGTGTTGGATTTGCCAGGGTTATTTTTGCCCTTGGCAGTATTCTTTCTCCCTAATTGCAGAGCCATATGGTGCCTTGTCCCCCACATGGAGTGTTGGCACTTTTTCTCCATTCAATCTCTGTTCTTTCTGCTGCACAAATTATCTGCCATGGTGATGTGGTTGAACAAATTCACCCCCCAAAGGCTTAGAGCCTCTGCGCCGTAAAAATCAGAACTGAAGCCTCCTCTTAATGCACCAGGTGCATGACCAGCAGTGAACAGCCTGAACAAGAGATAGTGGAAATGAGATTGAGTTTTGAAGACAGTCAGCCCTGGGTTCAAATCCTGGCTCACTCTTGCTATTATGCCATTGTTCTCACTGAGAAACACAGTAAGCATATATGCCAGGCACTGATTTTTTTTGAAGTTATTTGTCATATCAGCTCTTGTAGAACTGAGGCTTGCAATGGTTATTAAGACACTTGCCTACCAGAGTCACGTGGCTTATGCCAGTTTCAGACTCTGGTCTTTGTCTTTAAGAATCACATTCTTGCCTGACCAGGCAGTGGCACAGTTGGGTAGAACATCGGACTGGGATGCGAAGGACCCAGGTTCGAAACCCCAAGATCGCCGGCTTGAGCACGGGCTCCCTGGTTTGAGTAAGGCTTACCACCTTGAGCCCACGGTTGCTAGCTTGAGCAAGGGGTCACTGGTCTGATGTAGCCCCCCCCACCAAGGCATATATGAGAAAGTAATCAATGAATAACTAAGGTGCTACAATGAAGAATGGATGCTTCTCATCTCTCTCTTTCCTGTCTATCTGTTCCTATGTGACTCTCTCTCTGTCTCTGTCACACACACACACACACACACACACACACACACACACACTCCCATTCTCTTAACCAATAGTACCCTTCCACTCTAAAATATTATCTAATACTAAAGTATGCTTTTATTCTGTATTCCAATTATAACAGTCTGGAAATGGGACCATCAGTATGATGCTTTTTATAAAACATTCAAGTCTAGAATTTACTCAAATGATACAAACTTTCACAGATTATTTTAAGACAGTTGAGGCTTTTTTATTGGGGGGATGTGATATATGGGATAGTTTTCTGAGACTTTGCAGGTGTAATTTCCAAGACCTTCATCTTAAGAGGAATTAGACCAAGAAACTGTCTTAGTCATGTGGATAATTCCTTATTATTCAAGAGTTCATAAATGGTTTAATGGAGGATATTTCTTAGAAGATGCCTCTTGTGGGAACATTTGATTCATTAAAAGGACTTGGTAGAATCCTACATGTTACTATTCTCAGGGAGTAGTTAGTCTTTGAATTCTAGAGAGTGATTTTCAAGGAAAAATGGTACAGTGACAGAATTTCTCAATAATTGGGTGTTTAGCAACATTTTGAAACTGTAATTTAGAAGATGCTCATACTTTGTGATAGTCAAAACACTAACTACTGTAATGATGCCGTGTGTTTCAAAACTAAATCCAAAAATGAAAATGGGTAAAGTCTAAACTTCTAAGTATACAAAAAGCAAACATTGCTATCAACTTACTATTTGCTTCTTGAATATTTAATTATAGGCTAAGAAATGTGGACTACACTATTGCCACACTGAGAAGCCACGCGGGACAGTGATTGGGCCTTAATTACCTTTGTTTCTCCAATGTCTCCACCTACTAGCTGCTTAATAAATGTTTGATTGGGTTAATAAACCCATTAATTTGAGATGAGAAGGTCACCATTATTTGAAGGAAACCCTAAACCAAGCCATTCACACACATGACAAATCAATCAGTCAAAAGATAAATATATCATTCCTTTTGTGAGCCAGGAGCTATTCTAAATGCTGGGGGATACGAGGACCCCCAGAGAGCTTACCTGTGGTGAAAGGAGACAGACATTAAAGAAGTGAAGTAATTTTGTGCTACCAAGAAGAAGGCAGACCACGTGGTGGAGACATGGGGAGGCAGACAAGGGTCCTATCAAATCAGGGTGGTCAGAGAAGGCTCCCAAAGGTGGTGCCATTTGAGGGGAGACTTAACTGATGAGAAAGAAGTAGCCATTCAGGGATCTACAGGGAAAATTTTCTGCAAAGAAATGAGAGCACTCATATGAAAGTGGCTTAGAACAGGAGAGCACTGTTCCTGCCTCACATTAGCAGTATGCAGGGAAGTAATCTCAGAGCTGATAATGCAGCTTGATCATCCCCTGGACTCAGATTCCCACTGTATTCTTGCTTTGCCCTCCGTGACTTTTGGGTCCTTCCATCTCACTGCTTTCCATCTTTCCAACTTTGTAGTCCGAAATAGTTATCCAAGACTGAGTTGCCATATTTGTTTAGTAGCCTGTCTGACCAAGGAAGCACTAAAGGGAGATATGCTTTCTGGATTTCAGGTCTTTTCCTAAAAGTCACACATACTATTTCTGCTTGGGTTCCACCAGCTATAATGTAGTCCCCTATCTGTATCTAACCATAGTCAGGCTGGAAATGTAGTCTCTATTCTAGGCTACCACATGGCCCTAAGAAATTGGGAGTTCCTTTACTAAGGAAGAACGGGAGCATGGATGTGGAGGTCAGGGAGCAATACTTGCCACAAACAATAAGTGCAAAGCTTTGCCGTGTTCAAAGCCATTGTGGCTGGAGATTAGTGAAAACAGTGGAGACATATGAGGTCAGAGAGGAAAATAGGACTTTTTAGACTTTTTAGGATATTGTTAGTTTTTGTTTTTTTTTAAATTTTGTTCTCAATGGAAAACCATTGGATCCTTAAATGGAAACCAGTGATGTAGAAGATAAAATGATTTCATTCAAGTTTTCAAAAGTTTACTCTGACTGCTATGGAGAATGAACTGTATGTAGGAGGGCAGAAGTGGGAACAGATACGGGAGAGGAGGATGTGCAGGTTTATGGGCACTGATGATGGTGGTGGGTTATGCTAGAGCTGTGGGCAGTGGGAGAGCTAGAAGACGTCATGTTTAGGATGCATGTTGGGTATGGGTGTAAGGCAAAGGGAAAGTAACTAATGACAAAACTGGGGAGTCACTGTGCACCAGTTGAACTTTGTAAGATGACTCACTGATTTTCATAATAACTTCACACATAGGTTCTGTTTATTCCCATTTTACAGATGAGGAAACTGGAGGATGGGAAGGTCAAGTAACTTGCTCAGGGTCACTCAGGTGGAGCTCAGCAATCTGACCCCAGGGCATATTGCTCTTACCATTGCTCCCTCTATACACCTTGAGCATGATGCCTAAGTTCTTCACCTGAGTTGTTGGTTGCCCTATGGTTCACACATTGAGCTAGATGGGCACATTGGGTCTTGAGGGCAAACCTATGGAAGGTCAGTTTGGGCCATGTTAATTTTAGTATTATTATTAATAATTTTCAAATAGTTTAAGACTCACATAAAGTTGCAGACATAATACAGTGTGTTCCTGCGTACACGTCCCTCAATCATAATGTCCCTATCAGGCGCTATAGTACTTCTAACATGTCTCAGAGATCTAAGTGGAGATTTCATGCAGACAGTTGGAAAACAGGCAGATCTGCAGCTCAGACTGCAACTCTAGCTCTAAATTTGAGGTGTACATTGAAGATTCATTAGTTTATGGATGTGGAACCATGAGTCTAGTTTGGAGCAACAGATTATGGGAAATTCAGTGCCCTAAGAGAGAATTAGTTCATCCTTGGAACCTACTTACTTAGTAAGAGGTGCCTTTAATTGTGCTACCTGTGTGCAGGGCACTTCACTGGGATTATGCCGTTCAATTCCCATAGGAATTCAAAGGCATGAGGATTGTTGTTATATTCAGACGCTTATAGAAACTTATATAGAAGCTTATAGAAACTGGAAACAGTAACATGACCAGTTCAGATGCCAATCCTGGGTTGTCTGTCTCCAAACCTATCTTTTTATTCACTCTGCTATATCATTTGGAGGAGTTTCATGATGAAGAGAGAAATCAAGGTCATTCCTAGTATTTGCTAATTCAACAGCACAAGTGACAGTGATGATAGGTATTCAGTGCTATTCAAGGTAGCCCTCTGAACACTAAAGGGTTCCCTTCTTTATTTTAACCTGGATGATTATGGGGCTGTTTTCCCCTCAAGTGCTCACTTTATCCAAGGTACTACATTCATTCATTCATTCATTCATTCATTCATTCATTCATTCATTCATTGAGCAAACATACACTGAATACCTAATATGAGCAAGGCACTCTCCTAGATATGTGTATCACATAAGTAGGTGGAGTATGGAGAGGACATAAGGTCATTTAAGAGATTGCAAATGTGAAGGGGGGAGGGGTCAAAATCAGCTAATAAATGGAGACAGAAACAGGAAAGACCTTAATAGAAGTGACCTTCTGTGTGTGTGTTTAGTGTAACTGCCCACTAAATTATGTCTGTGTAGAGTAGAACTTTGAACAATGATGGGGTTGGGGGTGCCAACCCCCCACCCTGTATGGAGTTCAAAATCCATGAATAAATTTTGACCTTTCACAATATTAACTACTAATAGCCTACTGTGGACCAGAGACTTACCAATAATAGAGAGCCTATTAACATATATTTTGTATGTTATAAGTATTATATACTGTATTATTACAATAAAGTAAGCTGTAGAAAACAAAATGTTACTAAGAAGAGCATAAGGAAGAGGAGCTACATTTAACAGTACTGTACTATATTTATTAATACCATAATTTTATATCACCTGATTATAAGATGAATTGCCAGTCAGTACTACATCAATATTGTCTTTTATATAAAACAATGTAAATATTCTATGTATTCTTATCACTCCACATAAAAAATAAAAAGATAATATGAAAAGAAATTCATATTTATTTATAGGTATAAAGATTCATGCACTGATAACAAAGCAGCAGCAATATGATTGCTATATGGTAGCCTAGTGGAATTGATATGATTGCTTCATGGTGGTAAGGAAATCTCTGAAAGATTTTGGACAAGTGCATGTAGAAGTAGACCAGCATAGTTCAAAACCTGTGTTGTTCAAGGGTCAACTGTGTATATGTATGTAGATATTATATCTATGTATATGTATGTATTATATGTATGTGCATGTGTGTTTATATGTTATATGTCTGTATCTATATATTATATGTGTGTGCATAGGTTTAAAATATTTAAAATCTATTCTACTTTTTAGGTATATATTCAAAATAATTGAAACCAGTTGTTTAAACAAAAACTTGTACATGAATGTTCATGGCAGCACACTATCACAAGAGCCTTTAAAAGGTGGAAGATACCCAGATGTTTGTCAGCTGATAAGTGGATAAACAAAATATAGTCTGTTCATATAAGAGATTATTCAGCCATGAAAAGGAAAGAAGTAGTACATACCACAAGAAGATAGTACCATATGAATGAACTTTGAAAACATTATGCTAAGTGAAAGAAGCCAGACACACAAGGCCACATTGTATGGTTTCATTTACATGAAATGTCTAGAGTAGGCAAATCTATAGTAATTGCCAAGAGTTGTTGGGAGCCAGGAATAGAAGTAAAGGCTAATGGGTATGGAGATTCTGTTTGAGGTAATGAAAATATTTTGGGACAAGATAGTGATGATGTTCTACAACATTATGAATGTATAAATACCACTGAATTGTACAGTTTAAAATGGTTCAAATGGTGAAATTTATGTTTTTACATTTTACCACTATAAATATATATATATTTAGAATCTTTTGCTTTAAACATGGGCACAGAAATTCCTGGATTTTCTTTTTAATTTTAGAAAAGAGGACCTTCTGACAAGACAATGGCAATATTTTGAATAGCTGAAGGGAACGTACTGGCGTGGGGTGAATTTTTTCCTTGGGAAGGAGAAGAATGTGAGCTGGCATTTGCTGCACACTTGCTGTCTTCCAGGCACTGTGCTTAACTGAGTTGTCAACTTTCAACAATCACAGCAGCCTTTTGTTGGGGCGGGGCTTTCTCCACGGTACAGATTCAGCAGTTGAGGTGCAGGTGGCCCTGGAACTGCCCAGCGTCTCACAGAGGGAGGTGCTGTCCCTGTGAGCGCCAGCTTCCCGGTCTTCTGCTCCATGTTCTCCTTGTTTGCCCATGGGGACCTCAGGCCCTGGCTCCCTGCCCCGCCTGGTGTGTGTATTGAATCTGGTCGATGACGATGAAACCTTCAGCTGTGTCGTGGCGTGGACAAAACCACGCTTCGTAGCCATTGGACTACTCCGAAAAAATCAGTTTTGAGAAACAGATGCATTTTGTGTTGTGAGATGAATATGTATCATTTAATGTGGAATAAAAGAAAAGTGGGGAGAAGATACAGTATTTCTGTCGTTTTTAAAAGTCTATTTCAGGCCACCATTTTTAAGGCAGTTCAGTCTTCTTGTGATCTGAGGGAAAAGGAGAAATGTAAAAACACTTTTGGATGAACTTATGTTCCTTTTAAAGTCTGTATTCTCTCAGTCAACCGAAAGGCAATCTTTAAAAGTTGTTTTATGTAAGGATCAGTC
The DNA here is from genome assembly GCF_036850765.1 of Saccopteryx bilineata. Taxonomy (NCBI): domain Eukaryota; kingdom Metazoa; phylum Chordata; class Mammalia; order Chiroptera; family Emballonuridae; genus Saccopteryx; species Saccopteryx bilineata. Next base: position 73,031,100 of record NC_089499.1, read on the forward strand.
CTCCTCCCCATTTTTTATAAAATTAACGGTTGCTACTTACAACCTCTTAATTTTGAAAACAACATTGCAGATACGTAAATGTGGGACTAAGGGTCTTTATGGTAACACCCCTCGCTCAGCGCACAGGAGATGCTGGTAATCAGCCCCTTGAAAAAAGGCTGCTGGTGTGACCACCAGGGGTCACTTCCATTGTAGGTTCAGCCTGAAAGCAATGATTTAGGACAGCTGTTCAAGAAATCTAGAAAACCGCCAGAGGAAGGAGAGAGTGTGCGAATGCTGGCCTTCCTGTACTGCAGGATGGAGCAAAAGGAGGTTTACAGTCGCTTGTAAGGAAAATAATACAAGTTAATGAATAATAATACAAGAAAATAAACTCTGTTTCGTGTACTCATAACTATAAGCCTACTTTTGCCCTATCCTGCATAATGACCATTAAATGGTTTAGAGCCTGCATGCTTAGCTTTATGCTTGTGTTTTTGGCCTGGAATTAAGAACTTGATCCTCTTTCTCTCTCTATTCCTGCCTGCTGGTGACCTGTGGAAGTCCCAGGACTTAATGTTAATGATGGATGGCAAAGCTAGGAGCTAACAGCTGTGGGTTTGATGGTCATTTAATTTTTTAACCTTTAGAGGATTGTGGGAATATTTAATTGCTCAATTACCCATATTGTCAGTTGAGGGAGCATTCCCATCACAGCACAGAAAGGGTCAGGTCTGCAAAAGGTAGCCTAGAAGTTCTCCTCTTGGCTGTTCTGTATTTATTGACAGCAATAGGAAGGTGGGTCAAAAGCAGGGTCCTATGTGTGGAGAGGGAATTAGGCTCTTCGGTTGGTGAGTGATTACAGGTATATGCACTATGTTATTAGAGTAATTGAACTGTGTTTTCATAAAGAGGATAGTTTCATTATCAAATTCTTGTTTTCACACTGTCATAATAGCAGCTGGAGCACATATGAACTAATTTGCATGCAGATAGGAATTCTGGACAGCTTGGTAGCATAATTACTGTATAGCACACGTTGCTAGAAAGAGCTGGAGATTTCACTGGAGGTATGCTCATGGGACCCATCCCCCTGACTTTGTTAAATTTCAAATGATATACAAGCAAGAAGTAACCATTTCAGGGACATTCCATTTGTTTTGCAGGCAGTAAGTTCCCAAGTTACCTTTATGTGAGCAGCCATTGTGGCAAAATGTGGCAATGATGTCAATATACCTTCATAGTGACCGGAACTATGTTTCTAAAAAATAAAAGAAACAATTAAATATCCTATTGTGTTGTTGGAGTGCAAAAACACAATAGATATTGAGTTTCAGGTCTACTTAATTAGGATAATGTAAATTGTGATGAAAATAGAGAATTAGTTCTTTGAAAAACTAATTTTATATGACAAAATATTGTTGCTTTTGCAAAGATTGGGAAGCCTTTTTTCTATACACATTTTCTAAAAACTGTCATCTCTCCCTGGTTCTGACTTTATAAAGTCAGTGGAATCCTCAGGGAAGTGAGCATGGTAATCAGGCCCTGATTCCATTCCATTCTAGAGTGGCCAGCTGTGGAATGGAACAATGTCTGCGTGCATCACTTACGCCAGACACAGGGACTGAACATAGGAGGTGCTCAATAAATATTTGTATAACCAAGATGTGGATTGTTGTCATTGATCCCGAAAATATTAAGAATTAGGCACATTCTATGTTAGTGATCATTGTTTTGTTCTTTGCTTTTTTACAAATTTTTACAGATCAGAAGTTCTTTGTATCTGTGGTGGGATTACTCTATGACATTAATCTCAAAACATAATACAGCGGAGTTTAGATTTATTTCAGACAATAACCAGTGTTTTAAGTTACAATGTCATTGTATTTTACCTTCCTAGTAGCTGCTTTTGTGCACTTGAAACCTATTCTAAACTTAGTATTTATACTTTTCAGATTACTGTTGATCCTTAATGACAATAAAATATTTGAGTTTATCTTAGTTCTACGATTTTCAAGTATTCCCAACATTAGCCAACTATTCTGTGCAGGTGACCTCAGAACAATAGGCAGTGTGCTTTCTCATAAATACTCTGAGGGGGAGGAGGGAAGGAGCCACCAGGGTTGACAGATTTTGTGAGGATATCGGTTGGAGCTGCTGATGTACAGAAGGGTTATGTTTAGCACATATTGGAATTTGCCCAGAAAGGTTATCCGCAAATGAGGCCACTGTGACATCAGGACAGAGAGGGACGGCTGTGTCTGGGGAACTTGCTGACCGAGAGCCATGAGCTGGGAAGGGCCTGTGGGCTCATTATAGGGAGATGAGAATGTTTCATTTTGAGCCTAGAGGTGCAGTTCCAAGTTGATGTTTAAATGTAGTTGAGGGAGGTTGGGGCTGATGGGAGAAGAAACAATTTCTAGCAAACAACACAAATGAACCTGTTTTCTAATAATTGTTTCTGGAAGATATATGTGAGACCGCACCTCCAAGGCCTGTGGTCATGAATGTTTGATCTGAGGGGCACGGTGTGCAGACTTGATGGGCTGGCTGGGAGCCTTGCCAGTTTTACCCTGACATTTTCTGGCTCACTGCCCAAACCTTGTAGGTGAGCACTGGCTTCCAGAAAGAGTCTACGGAGCTGAGAGAGTTAGGGTATGAGTGACCACAAGGAATTCTGCATGGCTGACTTTCCAAATAGTCACCTGTCATCACCTGTTGTTTGGCTCAACTTGGTTCTGCAATAAGAACCAAGTGTATTGGTTCTGCAACACATTTGGTGGGTAATTCACCTGTATCCACCCTCACACGGCAGCCAGGGGAATGGGACGTGCTGACTCTTGGTGGGGCAGGCTGCATTCGCTCTGTTTCCCTGCATCCCTGTTGTGGTTCATTGTGTTCCAGCACAGCCACTGCAGAACCGAAGGATGCTCTGAAATTTATAAGCATTTGCCCTGGAAATTTCACAGCAAAACAGCTACATGCCTGTCACTTTCCTATAAGCAAAACCAGAGTAGTAGAACATTCGTTAAGTCCTAGCTAGGAAGTGCCAAGCTCTTTGCTAAAGACTTTCTTTTTTCTGACAATTCTCAGAACAATTTTATGAGCTGCTGATTACAAATGAAGACTTCTGTCTATCCTGTGGTACTTCGTTTTTCTTCTTATGGAATCTGAAAGAGCCTCCATTGTTGCCAAATAGATCACAGCAGATCTTTTCCACTGGGAAGTATTATCTATTTTCATTGTATACCATGCTTTGTGGTTTGAGAATGTAGATTAAAAATTTAATTATAATGAGTTGCTATGGAATAACAAAGCTATCCCAAAGACCAAACCTGTGTTCCTTCATTCCCTTTCTTTTTCCTTTTCTTCCCCTTTGTTTCCCTTTCCCCTCTTTTCTTCCTTCTCTTCTCTTTGCCTTCACTTTCTCATTTCCTTTCTTCCCTTTCTCAAAGCATCACTGAGCATTTGCTTTGTAACAGCCACTGTAATAACTTGTGGGTTGTATTTTATACGATCTAGAAATTAGAGTATCTGTGGTGTCAGGAGTAAGAAGATATCATCGACTCCATATTGATGATTCTCCTGTAGTGAAATCTCCCAGGATGTGCACTCTGGAAATATTTATGCTTTTTTTTTTTGTTTTTTTGTTTTTTATTAATTGATTTTAGGGAGAGAAAGAAGCATTGATTTGCTGTTCCACTCATCCATGCATTCATTGGTTGATTCTTGTATGTGCTCTGACTGGGGATTGAACCTGCAACCCTGGTGTATTGGGGTGTCGCTCCAACCACCTGAGCTACTTGGCCAGGAGTATGTTTGTTATCTTGAATGACATGAAATTATGGAAAGAATATTTTAGCCCCGGGGCTAATTTATGTTTGCATTTTAGTTCTACTTGCTATTTCCAGTTCTTGTCAACACTGAAATAATTCTTTCTTAGAATACTTATGGAGCTGAGTCCTAACTTACAAGTCTATTTCTAAACACATAGGAAGGTGAAATTGCTGAAGGTTGAGGTTTCCCTTGAAATTCTCCAAGTTTGTGCAGTGTCTAACACTCCCTGGGGCAAGATGGCAATTTTGAAATGCACATGGAGCAGAGACCCGTGGGAAAGCAGCCTCTCATGCCCTGGTCTCAGGACAGAAGTCCATTGCAATGGAGAAAGACCATCACTCTTTACCTTGCTTTCAACCTCATGTCTTTTTTCTCTTTTCTTTTCTTTTTATTCTTCACTGTTCTCTTCTTTTCCTTTCCTTTCTTTTCTTATTTTCTTTTCCTTTCTCTTTTCTTTTCATTCCCTCCCTTATTTTCTGACTCCACTTAGGAAGTTTGCACACATGAAATGACGTTTATACTGATTGCCCTTCAACCCTTTGTGAACCTTCACAGTGGTGGAACTAGAGCATCGTGTCCTTAAACATCCAGAGCATCTGACGAGAATTGTTTCCTCCTGAGATGAAATGTAGGCATGCATTGGATCAACAATGATCTGTTTGTGACCTCTATGGGCTATCATACATGCTGAGTGACTACATATATATGAATAATTGATTGCAGTGTAAAGGCTCTACTAAAAATGATATGTGTGGCGAGATCCCATAGTTAGCCCCCAGAGAGTGTACATTCTGGTTGAAACAAGTGCACAGGTCATTTCAATGGAGAGTGATAAGTCCTGTGATGTGGGGAAGGCATGGATGCTGTGAGGACCCATAGTTCAGGACTGATAACCAGCCCACCCTTTGTGTATCAGGCAGAGTTCCCTGGAAGAAGTAATGTCTAAGTCAGTGGTTCTCAACCTTTCTAATGCCGTGACCCCGCAATACAGTTTCTCATATTGCGGTGACCCCAAACCAAAAAATAATTTTGGTGGCTACTTCATAACTGTGATTTTGCTACAGTTATGATTCAGAAAGTAAATACCTGATATGCATTATGTATTCTCATTGCTACAAGTCAAACATAATTTAAACATAGTGATTAATCACAAAAACAATATTTAATTATATATTGAGAAATATTTATTACTAATTCCAATAAATAACATTGCACCATGGCATAGCATGGGTTTAAATATAACAACAGTAATATAACAGTAAACAACAATGCAATATTTTGCAACAGTATGCTGCCAAATTCAGTGAGATGGTTGTGGTTGCTTCTTGCTTACCAATTCAGAAATTCTTGGGGCAGTCTTTGCAAGGGCACAGCGAAGATCATTTTCCACAACAAGTCTACTTCAGTATTTAGACTTGATTACCAGCAAGCTGGAAAACCCTGTTTCGCAAAGATATGTTGTTGGAAAGGAAGAAGAAGGCACAGCACAGTCTCAGACAGAATAGGATATAACTGTAAACACTTAATCCAGAATTTTGTCAGTGGCATCGTAGAGAAATCTGTTCTCGCTGCATCATTGTTAATTAGGTCAATGAACTCTTCTTGCGCTGTCTCCAGAACATCTTCAACTTTCACTGTGAATGGACTTCTGGCAAGTGCAAATGGGGTGTCAGGTAGATTAGGAAAGTATGATGAAATTTCATCTGCAAGCATGTGTAAATGTTCTTTCACAGAAGTCGAGCGCCTTAAATAGTCGGCTGTTTTGGCAACTGTGCAATGAGCTAGATGCGCCAAACAATGCTCTGTTATTTCATACTGAAGTCAGATGGTTGTCAAGAGGAAAAGTTTTAAAATGTGTCTTTGAGCTTCGTGATGAACTGAAAACATTTTTTAATCAGAAAGCAAGACTGCAATTTGAAGCACTTTTTAGTGATAAAACTGAGCTGCAGAAAATAGCTTACTTGGTAGACATCTTTGTTATCTTGAATGACTTAAATTTATCACTGCAAGGACCAAATGCAACGTGCCTCGATTTGTCCTAAAAAATTAAATCATTCCAAATGAAACTTCAGCTTTGGAAAAATAAATTGGATAAAAATAAAATTTACATGTTTCCTACATTACCTGCCTTTCTTGAGGAACATGACATTGAGCCAGATTCTACAGGAGGCAGATCCTTTACACTGCAGAGTCCGCACAGCAGATTCCTCAGTGTGAGGCCTCTTTCAGTCTATTGGGGATGGCGCATTCCACCTTTGGAATTTTTCTGCTCTAGGAAAAGTTCTAGCGTGAAAAAAATTAAGCAACATGCTCTATTTGAGCGGAATCTGCTGCGGCCTCCCATTGACTTGAATAGGAGAGGAAGAAACGTGTCGGAAACTGTCATTTCTCCGCCTCTTATTGAAATCAAAAGGAGGCTGTGGCGGATTGTGTGGTAACCCGAGATTCTCGGGTGCTCTCTTCCACAAAATCCACCGCACTCCCAATGAAATTAATAGGAGGCGGATTCAATGCCGGAAACCGCTGATTTCAGCAGTTTCCTCATTCAGAATATGGAAAAATAGTGGGAGATATGGGAGATAATTATACATTGGGGAACAGTGTGAACTATATCTCTTATAGTATAAGACCGATGTAGTTCACACTGTGTAAATGTATGGTGCTTTGTGTAAGTGTAAGCTGCTTTGTGTACTGTGTAATGATTACACACAAAGCACCTTACACTTACACAGTATTGTGTGTATGGTGTGTGTACTGTTTTTACATTATTAACCTTTTTTATACCAGCAAGCTGTCTCGCAGGCTCTCTTGGCTCTCCGCCTCTTGCCTCTCCCCCTACAAGGCTTCTGTCCTCCGGCGCTTGCTGCACCCGCCCATTGATGACGTCAGCAAGCGCCGGACACACGTAATGCGCTGCTATGGACTGTGGAGCATTCCCCGGCTTCCCCCACCCCTTAGGGGTGGATAGTGCAATCACGTCTGGACGGATGATGCAATCACATCTGCGCATGACCGCAGGCATTCAGTTTGGAATGCACATCCATAACGGCGTGAGTTCAAGCTGAATAGCTCTGCTGCAGACGGTAGTGCGGCTTCCCAGCGGCTAAAGCCATCGGAAATATGTATTTTCCGATGGCTTTAGGCGATCCTTGTGTTTTGGTCGTTCGACCCCCGCCGGGGTCGTGACCGACAGGTTGAGAACCGCTGGTCTAAGTTGATCCTAAAGCCAAAAAAAAATATGGAAGTTCAGTAGGAATTGGTGGTGCAGGGTTTTCTTTTCTTTTCTTTTTTTTAATTATTAATTGTATTTTATTTATTTTTTACCTGTTAAAAAATACATAAAGAATATAGTTTACCATTAGTGACATTAAGAACATACATGTTTTGCTATTATCACTGGTATCTAATTCCAGAACATTTTTTTTATTTTTATTTATTTATTTTTTAAATTAATTAATTGTGTTTACATAGATTCTAGGGTCACCCCGAATGCATCCCCCCTCCCCAATATTCCCCTCAACATTTCCCTTACCCCCCTCCCTACAGCACCCTCCCCCCTTCCCTTAGGTTTATCCCATCCTGTCATCACCTTTCCCTCTGTTCTCTTTTCCTGTGGTCCCTTTGATCTCTCCTCTGTCTCAATTCCGTTCTTCAGTTCTCATTATTCCTTGGATTCTTTAAATGAGTGAGGTCATATGGTATTTTTGTTTCTCTGCCTGGCTTATTTCACTCAACATAATAGTTTACAGGTCCCTCCATATTGTTGCAAAAGGTAATACTTCCTTCTTTTTCATAGATCCATAGTATTCCATTGTATATATGTACCACAGCTTTTTTTTTATTTTATTTTTTTATTTTTTTATTTTTTTATTTTTCTGAAGCTGGAAACAGGGAGAGACAGTCAGACAGACTCCCACATGCGCCCGACCAGGATCCACCCGGCACGCCCACCAGGGGCGACGCTCTGCCCACCAGGGGGCGATGCTCTGCCCATCCTGGGCGTCGCCATGTTGCGACCAGAGCCACTCTAGCGCCTGGGGCAGAGGCCACAGAGCCATTCCCAGCGCCCGGGCCATCTTTGCTCCAATGGAGCCTTGGCTGCGGGAGGGGAAGAGAGAGACAGAGAGGAAAGCACGGCAGAGGGGTGGAGAAGCAAATGGGCGCTTCTCCTGTGTGCCCTGGCCGGGAATCGAACCCGGGTCCTCCGCACGCTAGGCCGTGTACCACAGCTTTTTAATCCACTAGTCCTCTGACAGACACTTGGGCTGTTTCCAGATCTTCGCTATTGTGAACAATGCTGCCATAAATGTGGGAGTGCATTTCTTCTTTTGAAATAGTGCTATGGTGTTCTTGGGGTATATTCCTAAAAGTGGGATAGCTGGGTCAAAAGGCAGTTCGATTTTTAATTTTTTGAGGAATCTCCATACTGTTTTTCCACAGTGGCTGCATCAGTTTGCATTCCCACCAGCAGTGCAGGAGGGTTCTCCTTTTTCCACATCCTTGCAAGCTCCTATCATGTGTTGTTTTGTTATTGAGCGCCATTCTGACTAGTGTGAGGTGATATCTCATTGTGGTTTTAATTTGCATTTCTCTAATGATTACTGATGTTGAACACTTTTTTACCATCTATTGACCATCTGTATGTCCTCTTTGGAGAAGTGTCTATTCATTTCTTTTGCCCATTTTTTGATTGGATTGTTTGTCTTCCTGGTGTTGAGTTTTACAAGTTCTTTATAAATTTTGGTTATTAACCCTTTATCAGATGTTTGTCAAATGTGTTCTCCCATTGTGTGGTTTGTCTTTTTATTCTGTTCATGTTGTCTTTGGCTGTGCAAAGGCTTTTTAGTTTGATATAGTCCCATTTTGTTTATCCTGTCTTTTATTTCATTTGCCTTTGGAGATAAATCAGTAAATATATTGCTGCGATAGATGTCAGTGAGCTTACTGCTTATATTTTCTTCTACAATGATTAAAGTTTCACAATTTACATTTAAGTCCTTTATCCATTTTGAGTTTGTTTTTGTGCATGGTGAAAGTTGGTGGCCTAGTTTCATTTTTTTGCAGGCAGCTATCCAGTTTTCCAACACCATTTGTTAAAGAGACTGTCTTTACTCCATTGTATGTTCTTACCTCCTTTGTCAAATATCAGTTGTCCATGAAGATGTGGGTTTATTTCTGGGTTCTTTGTTCTGTTCCACTGATCTATATGCCTGTTCTTATGCCAGTACCAAGCTGTTTTGAGTACAATGGCCTTGTAGTATAATTTGATATCAGGAAATGTGATACCTCCCACTTTATTCTTCCTTTTCAAGATTGCTGAGGTTATTCGTGTTCTCTTTTGGTTCCATATAAATTTTGGAATATGTGTTCTATATCTTTGAAGTATGTCATTGGTATTTTAATTGGTATTGCATTGAATTTATATATTGCTTTTGGTAATATAGACATTGTAATGATGTTTATTCTTCCTAACCATGAGCACGGTATATGCTTCCACTTGCTTGTGTTTTTCTTGATTTCTTTTATCAATGTTTTATACTTTTCTGAGTACAAGTTTTTAACCTCTTTGGTTAAATTTACTCCTAGGTACTTTATTTTTTTGATTGCAATAGTGAAGGGGATTGTTTCCTTAATTTCTCTTTCTGACAATTCATTGTTCATGTTAAAATGCCTCTGATTTCTGAATATTAATTTTATATCCTGCCACCTTGCTGAGTTCGTTTATTAGGTCCAGTAGATTTTTCACTGAGACTTTAGGGTTTTCTATATACAATATCATATCATCTGCAAATACTGATAGTTTTACTTCTTTTCCAATTTGGATACATTTTATTTCTTCTTCTTGTCTGATTGCTGTAGCTAGGTCTTCCAGTACTATGTTGAATAAGAGTGGTGAAAGGGGGGACCCCTGTCTTGTTCCTGATTTTAGGGGAATTGCTATTAATTTTTGTCTATTAATTATGATGTTGGCTGTGGGTTTGTCATAGATGGCCTTTATCATGTTGAGGTATGTTCCCTGTACTTCCACTTTGCTAAGAGTTTTGATCATAAATGGGTACTACATTTTATCAAATGCTTTTTCTGCATCTATTGAAATTATCATGTGGTTTTTCTCCTTTTTTTTGTTTATGTGATGAATCACATTAATTGATTTAATGTTGTACCATCCTTGCCTCCCCAGAATAAATTCCACTTGATCGTGATGTATGATTTTTTTCATGTATTGCTGTATCTGGTTTGCTAATATTTTGTTGAAGATTTTTGCTTCTAAATTCATCAGGGATAATGGTCTATACTTTTCTTTCTTTGTGTTGTCTTTGCCTGGTTTTGGAATCAGAATTATGCTCGCCTCATAAAAGGAACTTGGAAATGTTCCTTCCTCTTGAATTTTTTGAAATAGCTTGAGAAGGATAGGAGTTAGTTCCTCTTTGAATATTTGGTAGAATTCACCAGTGAAGCCATCAGACCCAGGGCTTTTGTTTTTTGGGAGCTTTTTGATAACTGTTTCGATCTCTTTTGTTGTAATCGGTCTGTTTAGGTTTTCTGATTCTTCCAGATTGTTTTTTGGAAGATTATATGTTTCAAGGAATTTGTCCATTGCACCTAGGTTGTTTAATTTTTTGGCATACAGTTCTTCATAGTATTTTCTTACAATATTTTTTATTTCTGTTGTGTCGGTTGGTATTTCTCCACTCTCTTTTCTAATTTTATATGTTTGAGTCTTCTCTCTTCTTTTCTTGGTGAGTCTCGTTAAAAATTTATTGATCTTGTTTACATTTTCAAAGAACCAGCTCTTGGTTTCATTGATCCTCTGTATTGTTTCTTTAGTCTCTATGTCATTTATTTCTGCTCTGATCTTTATTATTTCCTTCCTTCTACTACCTCTGGGCCTTACTTGCTGTTCTTTTTTCTAATTCTTTCAGATGAAGAGTTAGGTTGTTTATTTGAGCTTCCTCAAGTTTCTTAAGGAATGCTTGTAATGTTAAGAACTTCATTCTCAGGATTGCTTTTGCTGTGTCACATAAATTTTGAGTTGTTGTATTTGTATTCATTACCATTTGTTTCTAGAAATTTTTTTTATTTCTTCTTTGATTTCATTGTTAACCCGTTTGTTATTTAATAACATGCTATTTAGTTTCCATGTGTTTGAGAATTTTTCAGTTTTTCTGTTGCGGTTGATTTCTAGTTTCATGCCATTGTGATCAGAGAAAGTGCTTAATATGATTTCAGTCTTCTTAAATTTGTTGAGACCGCTTTTGTGCCCTAACATGTGGTCTATACTAGAGAATGTACCATGAGCACTTGAAAAGAATGTATATTCTGCCGCTTTAGGATGAAAGGTTCTGAAATATCTATTAAATCGAGTTGATCTAGTATGTCCTTTAAGTCTGCTGTTTCTTTGTTAATTTTCTTTCTTGAGGATCTATCTAATGATGTTAGTGTGGTATTGAGATCCCCTACTATTATAGTATTGCTGTGGATCTTGCCCTTTAAATCCATCAAAGTGTGCTTTATATGTTTAGGTGGTCCTATATTAGGTGTGTAGATATTTATAACTGTTATATCTTCCTGTTGGATTGCTTCCTTTATCATTATCTAGTGACCTTCTTAATCTCTTACTATAGCCTTGGTTTTAAAGTCCATTTTGTCTGATATAAGTATTGCTACTCCAGCTTTTTTTTCATTTCCATTTGCGTGAAATATTTTTTTCCATCCTTTTATCTTCAGTCTATGTGCATCTTTTGTTTTTAGGTTGTGTCTCTTGTAGACAGCATATGTATGGGTTCTGTTTTCTTATCCACGCAGCTACCCTATGTCTTTTGATCGGATCATTGAATCCATTTACATTTAAGGTTATTATTGATATGTAGTTGTTTATTGCCATTTTATTCTTTAAAACTGTATTCCTCTTCTACTATAATCTCTTTCCCTTTTGATCTGTTTACAGCAGGTTCCTTCAGCATTTCTTACAGCATTGGTTTGGTTGTAGTGAATTCCTTGAATTTTTTTTAATCTGGATCTTTTTATTTTTTCTTCAATTTTAAATGATAGCTTTGCTGGATAAAGTAGTTTTAGTTGTAGGCTCTTGTTCTGCATTACTTTGAATATTTCTTGCCATTCCCTTCTGGCCTCAAGTGTTTCTGTTTAGAATTTGGAAGTCATTTTTATGGGGACTCCTTTGTAGGTGATAGTCTTTATTTCTCTAGCAGTTTTTAATATTTTCTCTTTATCACTTAGCTTTGGTATTTTAATTATGATGTGTCTTGGTGTAGATTTCTTTGGGTTTCTCTTTAATGGAGTCTCTGTTCTTCTTGAAATTGTGAGATGTTTTCCTGCCTTAATTTGGGGAAGTTTTCAGCTGTGATATGTTTGAACAAAGCCTCTATCCCTTGTTCTTTCTCTTCTTCTTCAGGAACCCCTATGATGCGGATATTATTTTTCTTCATATTGCTACAGAGCTCTCTTAGAGTTTCCTCAGACTTTTTGAGTTTCTTTTTTTTTTCTGCTCTGCTTCCATGCCTTCATTTATTTCGTCCTCTCACTCGCTGATTCAATTCTCAGATTTATCCATCCTGCTTTTAATTCCTTCCATGTGTTCATTTCTGATATTGTATTTGTCATTTCTGATTGATTCTTTTTTATTATTTCAATTACCTTTTTTATATTTGTTATCTCTTTATTTAGGTCTTCGTAAGGACCATTTATTGTTGTTATAAGATGTTTGAGCATCCTAAGAATCGTTATTTTGAACTCTGCATCTGGTAATTTGGTTGTATCTGACTCATTCAGGTCCTTTTCTGGGGACTCCTCTTGATTCATTTGTGTTGCATTTCTCTGCCTTCTCATTTTTTCTGTGTAAAAGAAGGTTTTTGCCACTGGAGACCACTGGGTGCGGCCTCTGTGTTCCCTAGGTGTGGTCTGTCTGCCTGAAAGCTAGTTTCTTATTAGTGAAAGTAGATTTGGATGTCATGGTGGGGGTTGTGTTTGAGTTGCCTTGGAAACTCAATTGAATTGTTGATGGACATCATTTTCTATGAATAAAAGTGTATATGCTTCTGGGAGCGGGGTGTTTCAGCTAAGGAACAGTAGAGACTGTTTGCCGTGGTGTCCTCCTGAACCCATCTATATCGATATCTTTAAGTCCCTTTTTATAATTTATTTCAATTCCATACCTTTTCCCGTTCAGGACCCCGTTATATACTTGTTGTGGTTGGACCCCAACACATTATTGCTGAAAATATGTTAACATTTGCAGGCCATGCTGTGACAAAAGCAAGGTTTTTGGTGAAGACTATGGTCGGTTGAAGGAGGAATGAAACTGGTAGGTGTTTTTCCTCCCTCGGTAATAGTACATTCTTTTTATTACTATCTCTCTGTAGCAATAAAGAGGGTTCAGAGAACTCTGCGATCTTAAGCTTATATAGCTATAAAGAGGAAAAATGGAGTTGATAGAGGAACACATCCCAAAGACATTAAATTCTGTTGAAATGAGCAATAAGTTTAATAGTCAATGCAAGTTTTTAAAAATAACAATTCTCCTTTATGCTTCAGCAGATAAATGGTGGCTTTTTTGTAAAAATGTAAGTTTTATGACTGCTAGTTTATAATGAATTTCTGATGCGTTTCAACATTTTGTAGTTTAAAATGAAAACTTGACTCTTTGTAATGCTCTTGTGTTTTAAATTACTCATTAACATATGGTAAAGAATATAATATGTATCATGATCTAACAACCACCAAATAGAAACTGAATCATTCAAGAACTCAGGTATGCATATTTACATTAAAATAGTAAAATTTTTTTGTTCATGAATATTCATTGAACTTTGTATTTAGTAATACAGGCCTCAAGTCAATATTTTCTGAAACCAATACTTCACAAATTAACAGCATGTTGTCATACATATTTAAATATTTATTAAGCCAATTCTCAACATCTGTTGTAGTTACTCCTAAATCGTGGGATATTGCTATTTTTTAAACAACAGTCCTTTTCAACATCCTCCCAATGATGTATTTTGAAAGCTGGCTATTTAATATAAAGATATGTAGAGTAGGTTTTTCTGTTTTGTTATAACTCTAAGGTCAGAATTTTATTGCTTCTGGCTGAATGCCACAGAAAGATTTCAACTGTTAAAATCAGCTCTCTGTACAGTGTAAGCTTTGTAATAAAGTGGAAGTGGATGTGGGCATCTCAGTAATCTGTTATCAAGCCCAGGTGAAGAAAGTGGTACAGCAATCCTATTTGACTCTCTTCTACTCTCTGTGGTCCATGCTACTTTGCATGTCTAGGGTTTTATAATGGACTTTACACTAAGTTTCTACAGCAAGATTTTGATGAAATGATAAAATTATATTTTTTATGAATTTACAAAGTCTCATAAATTAGTGTCACTATAGTTTGATTTCCACTGAGTTGACTAAAATCTTTGCCAAAATCAATGCAATGGTCTTAAAACTGGGGAACAGTGTCCTGAGAGTTGGAATTAATTAACTCCATTCATCCCCAGCGAGCTCTGAAGAGCGGTTTGGTGGATCATTGTACAAAATCTTAAACACCTGCTTAGAAGAGCAACTGTCAACAGTGGTTTTTGATCTCTCTGGGATCAATTTCTTTTGCATTTGGGTAATTCCTTTTGCATATGATGGATATTAGGGGGTCATGTCACAGGGTCTTAATGTGAATATATTCAGTGGTATAGTGCCATTTTTAATAGTGGAAAACCAATCCTTTTGCTAGCTTCCTGGTATTTTGTGTTTTGTTTTGTTGTTGTTTGTTTGTTTTAATTCTTACGTTGGTGAGAGCTTGATAAACATTGACTTGTTTTCCCTTCCACTTAATTGTTCCTTTTAGTTGTGCCCTCATTGGTCACTTCTTATATGTTCCCTTACCGTAGCTTGCTCTCTTAGAGAGCACTTGTGTCAGGCAGAACATTTTACATACATTAACTCAGTGTAAACCTCACTGTGTCTCAAGGGACCAGGCATTTTACATACATGTATTCCGCATACATTATCTCAGTGTAACCTCACCATGTCTCAAGGGACCAGGCCCTTTTATGCATCTCATTTGCAGAAGGGGAGGACTATAGTTTAGAAAAATCAATTAATTTGCCTAGAGTCACTTGTTAAGTGACAAAACTTGGTTCAGATACATATGTTTCTGACTTCTAAGCCTAAGTTCTTAACCATATTAATATAAAGTCTCCTAGATGAGCACTTATGAAGTTATCTTTTCCCTTATGGCTGACCTAGGTACCCACAAGTTCTGTTTGGGTTAACCATTGCTGTGTCACAAACCGCTCCAGCACTTGCTGACCTAAAACAGTAACAAACATTTATTTTGTTCATGCCCCTGCACTTAGGCCAAGGCCCAGTGTGGTAGCTCGTGTCTGTTGCACCAAGAATAGACTGGCTGGTTCAAGTGGAGCTCCAGTGTCCGCTTCTAAGGTGGCTGACTCCTATGCCTGCAGCATTGTGCTGGCCACCGCCTATAAGCCCCGCTGGGATTGTTGTGGTGATCTTCAGTGCCTTCCCACGTGCTGTCTATGTGGCTTCCATCCAGCATAGCAGTTATGCTCCAAGAGCAAGTATCCTAAGAGACAAATGAAGACTGCAAGAGTTCTGATTAGCCTTGGAAATAATACTGTTACTTCTTCCGTATTCTTTTGGTCAAGCAAGTCACTACACTGATTCAGATTTAAGAAGACCAGATGTTTTATGGGAGGGATTAGTGGCATCACGGTCTGTTATTTCAGTTACTACAACATTCTCTTTTAACTATTGTCCCTCTTTTGATAGTGCTTTATGGAGTTTATTCTCAACACAGCATACGCAGTGACCTCTTTAAAATCAGTCTGTAAAATATTATGACATTCCTCTGATGAAAACCCTTTAATATCTTTGCATCTTCTTCAGAGTCAAACCTGAAGTCCCTATGGTGGCCTAGAGGTCTCTGTTATCTCTCTGATCTAAAATGTTACTGTTACCCTGCTCCTTACATTATTACTCATACACAAAGCACTGTCTTGACTCAGCGCTTGCGTTTGTTGCTCTGTGCGGAGAACACTGCTGATTTCTCCATGGCTCCCGCTCTAGCTTCCTGTCAACCTTTGTGCACATTTCACCTTCTCAGTGAGCCATTTCTTGACCATACAAAATCCTGATTCCACTTTCATCACCCAGAACTCCCAATCACTTTCATTCTGTTTCTTTGCCTTTACACAAGGTGAGTTACATATTTATTTGCTCATTTATTGTGTAGGTCCGCCATTAGAATATAATTTCCATGGGGACAGAAACTTTGCTGTATTTTGTTGTGGTGGTTGGTGGTGGCTGTTTTTCTTTTTGCTGTACCTAGTGCCTTGAACAGTACAGTACCTGGCATATATAGTAGGTGTTTAGTAAATATTCATTGAATACATGGAGGAACTTGAGTTCAACACAGGCTTTAATTTTTTATGGTATTGATGTTTATAAAGTTTTTAATGTGTGACCATAACTTACTGTCTCATAATGCTGTGGACATTATATCTGGCTTAACGAACAGCCATTTGAGATTCTAGGTCACAGTGAGGAGTTCCAGGGTGAGAGCACTCCAGCTCCCATCTCCTCCTACGTTTTCTTTCTGGGAACATGTTGGTCAAATAAGTTTGTAAATATGATGTATATGTTTGCTCGCTTATAGTTTGCATTGGACGTGGGGGACAGGCTATAAGCAGGCAGGGTCGTTATAGCCTAAGGCTTAGTTTTAAGACTGAGCTTTTCCCCACACCCCTGACTGTTGCATGATGTGAGGTGGTGCACTCTCATGAAGAAGCCAATTATGCCTCAGATAAGTGACTTTGTATCAGAGACTTCCTTGTTTTATATTGGATTAAAGGTTTTGATTTCTACACTATAAAATGGGACAGAGGAGCCCATGCTGGGGGAGAGCAGAGAAAGGCCATGTGGAGGAGAGGAGAAGCAGCCAATATGGCGGAATACTGAAGGAGAAACCAGTTTGTGCAGAGAGAGGGAGATGGGGAACAGAGGTGAATAAGGCTGGTGAGGTAGAAACCTTTGATTCTAGGAAACTCAAATAAGTCAGTGACTTTAGGAGCCCTGAATGGAAAGGGAAGTGTTTCCCACTGTGTATTTCTTGCCCTCCTGGTGCAAGCTAGGATTAAAGCTAATGGCCCACCTGTTCTTGGCTTCGTTGTTTCATTACCATCTGTCCAAATCAAATGCGAACCTGCGTGGGCCAGGCAGCTGTGATGCTGGCCACAGCTACTGGCTTTACAGAACGTTAAAGGAGATTATTGTCTTGTGAAGTTTTCTAAGCCCCAGCGTACTTTTCTATCAACAAATAATTGTGCAACTATTGCATGTCTAGGCTGTGCTAGTCCCTGAGGACATAGTGGGACACGCATAACTCAAGGCCTCGTGGTGTCAATATCATGGTAAAGGAGAAAATAACAGTTAATTGTGCAGATATATCAGGTCCTTACGGACTGTGAAAGTACTGTCAAGGACACCACGGTGGTCTGTGAAGCACAGTCAGGGAGGATTTGCTTCACATAGACTCCAGGAGCTTCTAATACAAGGTGGTCTTTAGGCTGAAACCTAGAGAGTGGCTTCTGGCTACTTTTAAGTACTAACTACAGGGATACAGTCATTCAACTAATGCTTTCTCAGCACCCCCCAGGTGCTTGAAACCATTCCAAATGCTAGGGATTTGGAAAGAATAAGAGGACGAAACCCCTGTTCTCATGTAGCTTACATTCTAGTGTAAGAAGATATTTTCTAAATGTCATTGATTGGCCCTGGCCAGTTGCTCAGTGGTTAGAGCATCTGCCCAGCCTTTGGACATTCTGGGTTCAATTCCTGGTCAGGGCACACAGGAAAAGCGACCATCTTCTTCTCTCCCCTTCCTTCTCCTTCTTCTCTCTCTCTTCCCCTTCCACAGCCAATGGCCCGATTCATTTGAGCATAACCCCGGGTACTGAGGACAATTCAGTGGATTCGAATGCATCAGCCTCAGGTGCTAAAAATAGCTCATTATCTGAGCATCATTACTAAATGGGGGTTTCTGGGTTGATCCCTGTCAGGGTGCATGCGAGAGTCTGTCTGTCTCCTTTCCTCTCACCTGTAAATAAACAAACAAACAAACAAATAAATGTCATTGATCATCTAAAATTAAAATATGGTGTAATACTTTATAATGTATCAGTCAGGGTTCAGTTAGGAAAACAAAAACAATATTGGGTATTTCACCAGAGGACTCAAATGTTAGAGGGAGGCCCTGGCCGGTTGGCTCAGCGGTAAAGTGTCAGCCTGGCGTGTGGGGGACCCGGGTTTGATTCCCGGCCAGGGCACATAGGAGAAGCGCCCATTTGCTTCTCCACCCCCCCCTCCTTCCTCTCTGTCTCTCTCTTCCCCTCCCGCAGCGAGGCTCCATTGGAGCGGAGATGGCCCGGGCGCTGGGGGTGGCTCCTTGGCCTCTGCCCCAGGCGCTAGGGTGGCTCTGGTCGCGGCGGAGCGACACCCCGGAGGGGCAGAGCGTTGCCCCCTGGTGGGCAGAGCGTCGCCCCTGGTGGGCGTGCCGGGTGGATCCCGGTCGGGTGCATGCAGGAGTCTGACTGTCTCCCCGTTTCCAGCTTCAGAAAAAAAAAAAATGTTAGAGGGAGTTGGTGTTGCTGATCTCAAAAAACAAAAAGGAAGCTGAGGCTTATGAAGAGAACAGCACCGTGGAGCAGCCTGCCCCCTTGGGAGGGAGGACCCTATTCAGGTCCTTGGCATTCCGCTGTGGCGGCTCAGAGGAGGTGCGGCCGGGAGCTCAGGCCTCGGAGGTGGCATCTCTCAGAGAGGTAGAGGCTGGTTCTGGGTGCTGTGGCCTGGACCAACTGCTACTCCCTGGTGAAGGGCCCCAGCTGGGGACCCACTGACAGCAACGGCCCAAAGTGGGCAGTCCCTTCTCTCCCCTGCTTCTCGATCTTCCTCAGTTGTCCCCTATTGCACAGACTTCTGGGAAGTACAGTGTGCAGACTAACCCCAGCCTCCCAGAGCTGTGTATGGAGGGCAGATTTGGAGCCAAGACTACTTTAACAACCAACAAGTGTGGTGAGATGTGCTGTGAAGGGAGATCAACAGTGGTGCAGGGAGAAGGCTGCTGCAGTTTCTATAAGGCAATAAGGATCTCCTTCCTGAGACATTAACTAGTCTGTTTGGGCTGCCCTAACAGAAGGCCCTACAGTGGGTGCTTGCTCACAGTCTGTGAGGATGGAAGTCCAAGATCAAGGTGTCAGCAGGGTTGGCTTGTGGTGAGGGCCCGCTTCCTGGCCGGCAGGTGGCCACTTTTTTACTCTGTCCTAACACAGCAGATGGGTGAGGGAGGGGATGGGTGAGAGTGAGAAGAGGAGAGAGGGAGGAAGAGCTCTTTCTGGTGTTTCTTTTTATAAAGACACTAATCCCATTGTGGAACCCACCCTCAGGACCTCATCTAAACCTAGTTATTTCTCAAAATCCCCACCTACAAATACCATTACATTGGGATTTGGGCTTCAAGATGTGAATGGCAGGGGCTCAATTTAGTCAACATCAGTGACATTTCTGCAAATTCCTGAAAGAAGTTTGGGAGCAGTCATGAGGCTATCTGGTGACAGTGGCCCGCTGGCAAGAGTGTGCAAAGGCCATGAGGCAGGAAGCTGCTTAGAGTGGTCTGGGAATTCCGAGACCAACAAGGCAATAAACTTTCAAGCTTATATTAAGATTATGCTCATGGTAATGGTAAGGTTCAAGTACTTGCACAAGGCTTGAGATATAGTAAGTGCTTAATAAAATTTGGCTGTGATGGTACTAGAGTAGACCAAATCATTAACCAGTCACCTGCTATCACTGCTGTTGCTGCTGTTGCTTCTGCTTCTCCTCTACCTCCTCCTCATGACTACAACAACAACCAATAATAATAATGATAATAATACTTATTTAATGACCCAGGGCTTAATACCTAGGACAAAATTGCTTCTGATACATTTTGGGATTTTTATCATTATAGTCTCTCAACCCCATGTAAAGATTTGGAATTGTGCTTCAGTCAGTAGCTCTTTTCCAATAAGTTTGGGGATGTTTGCTTACTCTCATTGTTCAGCATTCGTGTAGCCTGAAGCACGTGAGTAGCCAGTGTGCTAATATGGTTATGAAAAAAAGCTGTACTTTCTTCTTGCACAGCATTGGCTGGTCGTTGAGTGCTGATGGTGCCGGCAGTGGCTAGTGACAACTGTGGGACTGAGAATTCCCCTGGAGACTCCAGGACTTCTTCCCTGGGCCCGGAGTGGTGAGTGGGGACTTGACGTCCTTCACTGTTGATAGTGTTCATTTCTGAGCGGTGAGGAAGCCTGTCTTCCTTGTGCTCTTCTGCGATTTCTGAGTGTTCTAGTGTGGACTTGTCATCTCTGAAGAGAAAAATAAGACATGAAGTGTCATTACTTTTAAAGTTAGCCACTTCTACCCAACATGTGATTAGGCCTTATTTTGTGAATTTGTTATATTCTACTGCTGTTTATTTCGGTGTAAATGTCATAAGTTGACATTAGCTTGTGTTCATTTGAGGGTTTAGAAAACCAATTATTTTCTCTTAAATATCTCATTTCCTGTTCCATCTATAGAAAACCAAAAGTTGCTTCTACAAAACTTTGTGAAATTCATATACACTATGGAATTCTACTCGGCCATAAGAAATGATGACTTCGGATCATTTACAACAAAATGGTGGGATCTTGATAACATTATACAGAGTGAAATAAGTAAATCAGAAAAAAACAAGAACTACATGATTCCATACATTGGTGGAACATAAAAACGAGACTAAGAGACATGGACAAGAGTGTGGTGGTTACCAGGGGTGGGGGGAGGGAGGACGCGGGAGGGAAGGAGAGGAGAGGGTTAGGGGGAGGAGGAGGGGCACAAAGAAAACTAGATAGAAGGTAACAGAGGACAATCTGACTTTGGGTGATGGGTATGCAACATAATTGAATGACAAGATAACCTAGACATGTTTTCTTTGAATATATGTACCCTGATTTATTAATGTCACCCAATTAACATTAATAAAAATTTATTTAAATAAAAAAAAACTTTGTGAAATTAAAAAATGAATAGTTTTAATCTTACCACACCTTTCAAATGTAACACATGTTACGTACTGAGGTACTGAGGTTTGAAACAGTTATCGGGACTTCTCAGCTAGCTCATTTAAATACCCTTTTGTTTTTATTACTTTGGTTTGTTTTGAGAAGCCATGCCTGTGGAAGACCTTGGTGGCAGTTTCTGGAATTAAGAAAAACTCGATTCTTTGTTCGCCTCTGGGCAAAAATGTGAGTTTCTCAGAAGAAAAGAGTGTAACTGCTAGTGAATAGGTTAAGAGGCAGGTCTCTATTGAAAATTCATTGTGAGAACTCCAGGGCCATCTATCACCTTATCTGCTGACAGGGAGCTAATGGCAGTCAGACCCCAATGCCAAGTCCAGGAAATAAAGATTGCCTCTCCTCTCTTCTTGCCCTTGATCAGCAGGCACTGTTGACAGGGATGACAAATTAGGATGAAACCCAGGAGGGAGAACCAGTGAGCATTGGGGATAGGACATGTAATTAATATATATAAAATAAAGCAGAATAGAAACAAATCTTTTAACAATAGATTGATATGGCATTATCTTTTAATGACTCGATCTTGAAATTTGTCTCTAATAAGTCTTTGATCTGATTCTTGATTCGATTTTATCTGGGCTCGTGTTAGGTCTGGTTTGTATAGATGACAAGGGCGTAACTTGCATTCATGGCGTAACGAGACTTCTAGAGGCCTAAACTGGTGTAGCCATCTCAGAAGGCAGTGTGCTCACTCAGGTGACATCTCTCTCTGAAGGAAGTTTTGTTTGAAATTACCAATTTCTATTAAATGAAGGCATAGAATAGTTCTTGTTTTATGTAATAATTATTCTTAGTAACTAGTAATAATGAAGATTCCCATTTGATTTTGCATTTTAAAAGCTGCCTACTCTTGCCCTGGCCGGTTGGCTCAGCGGTAGAGCGTCGGCCTAGCGTGCGGAGGACCCGGGTTCGATTCCCGGCCAGGGCACACAGGAGAAGCGCCCATTTGCTTTTCCACCCCTCCGCCGCGCTTTCCTCTCTGTCTCTCTCTTCCCCTCCCGCAGCCAAGGCTCCATTGGAGCAGGGATGGCCCGGGCGCTGGGGATGGCTCTGTGGCCTCTTCCTCAGGCGCTAGAGTGGCTCTGGTCGCAACATGGCGACGCCCAGGATGGGCAGAGCATCGCCCCCTGGTGGGCAGAGCGTCGCCCCTGGTGGGCGTGCCGGGTGGATCCCGGTCGGGCGCATGCGGGAGTCTGTCTGACTGTCTCTCCCTGTTTCCAGCTTCAGAAAAGTAAAAAAAAAAATAAATAATAAATAAATAAATAAATAAATAAATAAAAGCTGCCTACTCTTTTTCTTTTAATAAATTTGATACATCATATAGTATTCTAATGAGATAATTTTTTAAAAAGTGAGTGTGTATGAAGACGAGATTTTTAATTTGTCACAGCACAGGCTTCTGTTCAGTGCTGTTCTCATTTTCCAAGCATTAGTAATTTTTTTCTAATTTCACCTCTAAAAGCTACATAATTTGGCTTAATAGTCAAAGTGAAAAAAATAATTTATAGGAGTCATCTATCAAGAAAATGTAGTCTGTAACATAAAATGAACCAGAGTCATGGCAAGAGAAATACTACCTAATGAGAGAATGTAATTGCTTATTGAGAAGTGAACTAATTGAACTGAGGGCAATAACAGTTCATCAACAGGGTTTAGATCATTTTGCAATCACTCCAAGTTCCTACTTTTTTGGATTCTGACTTACAGTTACAGAGATATTTCACAGCCATTAGATGAGGTAATGTATGGTCCATGGTAGGGGAAGTCATGACGTAATTCAGTTTTCTGGGAATCTGCTGATGTCATCATTTAAGGGGAAGAGCATAAACGGCCTATGAACAGTCATGTCTCAAGAGTGAACTCAGCGTCTGGGACCCAACCCGCCTTGAGTGATGTTCAGATACTCTGTCTGTCTTTGCTTATAAGACACTTTTTGAATGTTGGAGTTTTTGGTGCCAGTAAAGCTTTTTCAGGGTGATTGCTGGTTTTAAATAAGGAGAAAGCACATGTTTAAAATTTGAAAGAAATACCCAGTTTTTATACTCTTCACTCAATAACCCTTCAACAGTATGCTGAACTATAATCTTAGAAATCTCACCGTTCCCTCCATGTTTTCTTTTATACTAAAAGCAGTAGAACTCAGTAAGCAAACACAAGAGTAACACAGCAGTCTGTCTTTCATTGGTGTGGGCTTAATATACGTATTGCACAATGTTCTTTTTGTGTACTTTGACATGCAAGCACGTGTACTTGATGGGAGCCAAAATGAAATCCGCACAGTATTGAATATTTGGCCATACACCTGAGAAGGCTTCAGGAACTCTCTCATGCCTAGGTCAACTGAGAACATCATAGCATGAAATTAGGGGACTTGGGGTCCTCAAATTCAGTTGTATTCCAACAAGCAGCCATTTTCTTATAGATAGAGGCCAGTGCTTAATAACAATGGACAGCTAAATTTATGTTATTTACAGAATGTGTTGACCTTGTGATTTTTTTTTTTTTTTTACAGAGACAGAGAGAGTCAGAGAGAGGGATAGACAAGGACAGACAGAACGGAGAGATGAGAAGCATCAATCATTAGTTTTTTGTTGCGACACCTTAGTTGTTCATTGATTGCTTTCTCATATGTGCCTTGACTATGGGGTTAAGCAGACTGAGTGACCCCTTGCTCAAGCCAGCGACCTTGGGTCCAAGCTGGTGAGCTTTGCCCAAACCAGATGAGCCTGCACTTAAGCTGGCTACCTCGGGGTCTCGAACCGGGGCCTTCGGCATCCCAGTCCGACACTCTATCCACTGCGCCACCGCCTTATCAGGCTTTGTGATTTCTTACCAAAGGGTAATCCAAAGAATGTGGTTGGGAGTTGTGTACATTTGCATGAGAGGCTTTGAAAACAGTTGATTACATTTTGTCAAGGTAGGGCAAAAAATGCTCCTTTTAGAAGCATTGAATTAGGCATTATATATAGAAAAACCTGTGTTTTATGTTAGCAGTGTAATAAATGACCAATTTTCTTCCTTTAACATCATTCCCTTTAAAAGCAGAGGGGTGTGGCCTGCCCAGGTGATGGCACATTGGATAGAGCATCAGACTGGGATGCTGAGAACCCAGGTTTGAAACCCCGAGGTCACTGGCTTGAATGTGGGCTCATCCATGTGGCTTGAGCTCAGGCTCACCAGCTTGAGTGTGGGATCACTGGCTTGAATGTGGGATCATAGACATGACCCCATTGTCTCTGGCTTGAGCCCAAAGGTCTCTGGCTTGAAGCCCAAGGTCGCTGACTTAAGCCCAAAGGTCACTCTTGAGCAAGGAGTCACTTACTCTGATGTAGCCCCCCAGTCAAGGCACATATGAGAAAGCAGTCAATGAACAATTAAGGTACCACAATGAAGAATTGATGCTTCTCATCTCTCTCCTTTCCTGTCTGTCTTTATCTGTACCTTTCTCTGTCTCTGTAACACACAAAAATAAAATATAAAAGCAGAGTGTATGGTGGTGGTGATGGTGATGGTGATGGTGCTTTTGTTGTTATGACCTTATCTTTATTGAATGCATACTATGACCAAGCTAATCATTTTATATGTGTCGTCTTTTATAATCCTTACACAACTGTATGAAGCAGACATTATTATTAGTCCCATTTTAAAGATGAGGAACCAATGTTTAAAATATTTAATTTGGCTATAGTTGCACAGTTTGTATAGATCAGAACTGGAATTTGAACTCACCAAGTCCAATTTTAGATTTTTATTACAATTTCTCTATACTGCCATTCTGGGAGAACTCCAGAATCCTGAAATCTTTAGGAAATTACATAATTTCTGATCTCACACTTTTTCTTGGTTCAGTATATTGGGAGAACTAATGGAGGCAGCTACTGAGTTGGTGGAAGAATAAATCGTACCATGAACATATTATTCATGGAAATGTAACAATTTCTCTACTAAATTATGATATCCTTGAAGACAAAGACTTTTTTTCTGTTTATCTCTGCATCTCTATAGTTTAAAATTACCTTTAACAGCTTTATTGGTATATAATGAACATTCTATAAAATCCACCCCTTTAAGTTCAGTATTTTTATCACATTCCTTGAACTGTGCAACCACTGCAACTATCTAATTTTAAACATAATCAATCATAACCCCCAAAAGAAGCCATGTACCCATTTGTAGTCACTCTTGATTTTTTTTAAGCTAAAGAAAGAGAGCTGTTAAATATTAGAAACATTCAACATTGGATTTCCAAAGTCATCTAATTTGTGGAAACTTGATTTTCTTAATTAATTAAAGCTTTTTACCAAAATAATCATTTTCTCTCATATGCTTTTGAAATTATCTGGTTGAAATCATTGGAATTAGCTCATTTAATTTTATACAATCAATTGCTGTCATTAACTCAGAGAAAGTAGAAAGGATGACCTGTCAGAATGAAGGTCTACCTGGTCTAATCCTCGTTTATCGTGGACAGTCTTATAGTATTGGGAAATGACGTCACTACTTCCAGCATTCCTTTCTGTGCAAAAAAGCCTCAAGCTAACCCTCCTCAGAAATTGATTTTTTGTGTGTGTGTGTATTTTTCTGAAGCTGGAAACGGGAAGGCAGTCAGACAGACTCCTGCATGCGCCCGACTGGGATCCACCCGGCACGCTCACCAGGGGGCGACGCTCTGCCCACCAGGGGGCGATGCTCTGCCCATCCGGGGCGTCGCTCTGTCGCGACCAGAGCCACTCTAGCGCCTGGGGCAGAGGCCAAGGAGCCATCCCCAGCGCCCGGGCCATCTCTGCTCCAATGGAGCCTTGGCTGCGGGAGGAGAAGAGAGAGACAGAGAGAAAGGAGGGGGAGGTGGGGAAGCAGATGGGCGCTTCTCCTGTGTGCCCTGGCCGGGAATCGAACCCAGGACTTCCGCACGCCAGGCCGACGCTCTACCACTGAGCCAACCGGCCAGGGCCAGAAATTGATTTTTGATAAGCATGTCTGTAGTGTTGGAGATTTGTCTCCTGTTTTTCTTTCCATGCTGAATGTTTGAAATGGATTAATGACAGTTTAAGAATTAGCACCTGGCTGTTTTGTATGAATGCAGGTTTTCCTGAGTTTGTGAGTGCCCGGTTTCATCCCTGCATGAAAGAGGACAAATGGTAACTAGTTCACTTCAGGTTCATTTATCTGATTCTGGCTAAGAGGCAGGAAGACAGTTCCTGCAAGTTTGGGGTTTGGACCTGGAAAGTCTGGGAGGGCCATTCTGCCCCGGCTCCACTCCATCGAGCACCTCTCCTTTCTTTGATAAGGACAGTTGATGATCGGTTCACTCAGGTGAAGAGCTGCAGAGACTCAGTGGTTCCCCTCACCCCTCTTGTTCAGGGCCCCCATTCCAGTATCTTCATTGGGTACAGGAGCTTTTGCTGCCATGTGGCAATGAAATCCTGGTTCAAATCCTTGCTCTGCGCTTACCAGCTGGATAGTTTCAGGCAAGTCACCTAATGTCTGCATGTTTTCTCAGTTGTGAAGTGTGGGTACTGGTACCTACTTTATAGGCTTGTTACAAAGATTGAAAGAAGTAACACATAGAAAGTATAAATATTAGCCTAAATACAGGTTTTTATCATGGACAAAAATTTTTTTATTGATTTTAGTGAGAGAGGAAAAGATAGAGAGACACCAATCTGTTCCTGTTTGTGCCCTGACAAGGGATCAAACCCTCAACCTGTGCATCTGCACAATGCTCTAACTAGTGGAGCGACCTGGACAGGACATGAACAAAAATTTTAAGTGTCTTAAATTTACCAAGGGTTTTGCATCCTTGCACAGGAGTGCATTTGTTATTTCAAATCATTTTGTGATATAGTCAGGGCAATGGTTACCTTTCCTGTTTTATAAGAAAGGACATTTTGAGTACATAAAAAGGAACTGTCCAAGGTCACGGACATCATTAATTTATTAGCATTGCTGAACTAACTAACTTGTATTGGTTTCTTTTTTTTGAGTTGCTGCCTTTATTTTAGTGAGCTATTTTGCTTACCAAAGGCTTCATAGGAACATAGAGACCCTCGTTTGTATCATAATGTGATTCACTCAGCAGTCATTGGGTGGATTCTCCTTAAATGGTAACATGTTCAAATTTCTTGTAATAACGAAGGGCAAGGGCCCTCTAAGAGGATGTATGGCAGTCTGACCTACCTTCAGCTTGGTAGTACAGAGGATATGGGACTCAAACCTTTCTCTTCATCCTACATCACAGCTGCAGAGAGAAGAGCTGAAAACCAGATCATATGCTGGCCATCTCTGCTATCAAGGGCACTTTTCAGATTCATCAGCACAGTGGAATATATGCCAACTCCTTACTTATTTCAGGTGTTGTGGGTGTGGTTGGTTGACAAGCTCTCCATGCCTCTGTCACACAGTATTCCTGCACGTAAGGTGGAGCCCAAATGGCTCTACTAATCCCAAGCATACGTGTTTAGCTGGCGTGAAATCACTGTCTTTACACTCCGCTGTGAGCAGTTTGGCAATATTTTATTTAAGACACACATAACCACTGAGTATTCTGTGTGACTCTCCAGTGTGGAAAGATCAAGGTGCCGTGTCTGTCCTTTGTTACGAAGTGTGGGAGGTTTGGAGACAAGGCAGGGATGCACAATTAGTCAAAATGGTGTTTCTTAAAAGAATCAATTTATGTTGATTGTGTATTATCAGGGTTCTCCAGAGAAACAGGATCAAAAGTGTGTGTTTGTGCGTGTGTGTAAAGAGATATAGATTGATTTATTATAGGAATTGACTCACATGGTGATGGAAACCTAAAGTCTACAGTCTGCCCCCACCTAGTGGGGAACCAGGAGAGCTGGTGGTGTGATTCACTCTCAGTCTGCAATCTGAGAATCAGGGGAGCCAATGGTGTCAGTCCTGGTCTGAGTCCAAAAGCCTAAG
The DNA here is from genome assembly GCF_036850765.1 of Saccopteryx bilineata. Taxonomy (NCBI): domain Eukaryota; kingdom Metazoa; phylum Chordata; class Mammalia; order Chiroptera; family Emballonuridae; genus Saccopteryx; species Saccopteryx bilineata. The sequence goes on from NC_089499.1 coordinate 73,059,026, forward strand.
AACCAGGAGCCTTGCGATCTACAGGCAGGAAAGACATGTGGTCTCGGTGCAAGCAGAAAGCAGATTTGCCTGCCTCTGCCTTCTTGTTCTGTTTAAGCCCCCGATGGGATGATTGGTGCCCATCGTCCCTGGTGAGGGTGATCTTTCCTCTGTCTCTTTCCTGCTAATGTCCTTAGGAGACACTCTCTCAGACACACCCAGAAATAATGTTTTACCAGGTAACCGGGCATCTTTTAACCTAATCAGGTTAATACGTGAAATTAACCTTTATCCCTTGTACAAAGTCCTTGGAAGAAAAGTGAGTGGCCATTAGTCATCGTAGTGGTCACCATGTTTGGAGCATTAAAGAACACAGCAGCTTCAAAACTTTGATGCTAGTGCCCCTGGGATTAGGTTGTCCTTCTTTGTTTCTTTTTTATTTTAACCTGTCATGTCCCTTTTAGTTGCTTTCCAGTTTATAATGAGGTATCAATTCTTTTTTTTTTTTTTTTTTTTTTTGCATTTTTCTGAAGCTGGAAACAGGGAGAGACAGTCAGACAGACTCCTGCATGCGCCCGACCGGGATCCACCCGGCACGCCCACCATGGGGCGATGCTCTGCCCACCAGGGGACGATGCTCTGCCCATCCTGGGCGTCGCCATGTTGCGACCAGAGCCACTCTAGCGCCTGAGGCAGAGGCCACAGAGCCATCCCCAGCGCCCAGGCCATCTTTGCTCCAATGGAGCCTTGGCTGCGGGAGGGGAAGAGAGAGACAGAGAGGAAAGCGTGGCGGAGGGGTGGAGAAGCAAATGGGCGCTTCTCCTGTGTGCCCTGGCCGGGAATCGAACCCGCGTCCTCCGCACGCTAGGCCGACGCTCTACCGCTGAGCCAACTGGCCAGGGCCGAGGTATCAATTCTGATTGGAAACATGCCCAGTAGTCCCACGCTCTTTGAAGACAAGGATCTTACTAAGCTTTGTTCCCCTGGAAATGTAGCATAGCTGGTGTGTGTGTGTGTGTGTGTGTGTGTGTGTGTGTGTACAGCCCATACTACTGTTGGTCTCAGATGTGACAGCTGTGTTGCTCAGCATGGTCACAGGAATGACTGTGCCTCAGACTGTCAGTTACTTTACTGTCACTGGTCATCACACACTCACACACACACTCAACAAGTTTGAGCCACAGAATATTTTCAGCCCTTTCTGTGGCTCCATGGCCACCTTGTCCAACTCTCTGCTGTTGTTACATTGGAATTTTTACACTCTTTTACATCTTCGTCTTGTCTCCAGCTCTTCTCACATTTGGTGAAGTTTCTTCTTTATATTATTTATTGTTCATTATTGTGAGTACTTGCTTATTTCCTTCCCACAAAAGCTTCCAGCTCCCTCAGAGAAGGGCCTGCATCTGTCTCGCACACACCATATCACCTTACACATGTGGCACATACATAGTAGGCACTTTAGGAGTGAGTGGTGATTGGAAGACTGAAAGAGTATGAGCATTCCTTAGAACAGTGGTCCCCAACCTTTTTTGGGCCACAGACAATTTAATGTCAGAAAGTATTTTCACAGACCGGCCTTTAGGGTGGGACGGATAAATGTATCATATGACTGAGACAAAAGTCAAGAGTGAGTCTTAGACAGGTGTAACAGAGGGAATCTGGTCATTTTTTAAAAATAAAACATTGTTCAGACTTAAAAATAAATAAAACAGAAATAATGTAAGTTATTTATTCTTTCTCTGCGGACGGTACCAAATGGCCCATGGACCGGTACCAGTCCGCAGCCCGGGGTTGGGGACCACTGCCTTAGAATGTGGACAATGCTAGAGACCTTTACTTTTGCCAAGTGCTGGGCTACTTTCATCTTTGAATTGCATAGCAGTTCCCTAGCACATGGTAAGTGCTCAATCAGTAGTAGCTATTAATATTATTGTTCTGTGTTCCTTAATGAGGAGATAGTTTGAACAGTCATAGTAAGGCTGAACCTTATGCTTCCTCTGTCTTTAGCTCTTCTTAACCTTTCCTTGAATGCTCTCCGATGGTTCCTTTTTTTTTTCTTTAAGTGAGAAGTGGGGAGTCAGAGAGACAGACTCCTGAATGCACCCCGACCAGAGTCCACCTCGCAAGGCCTCTACTGGGCGATGCTCTGCCATTGCTCCATTGCTCAGCAATCAGCTGTTTTAACGCCTGAGGCGAGGCCATAATGCCATTCTCAAGGCTCAGGGCCAACTTGCTCCAATGGAGCCATGGCTGCAGGAGGGGAAGAGAAAGAGAGAGAGAGAAGCAAGAAGGGGAGGGTTGGAGAAGCAGATGGTTGCTTCTCCTGTGTGCCCTGGCTAGGAATTAAACCCAGGACATCCACATCCTGGGCCAACGCTTTACCACTGACCCAACCAGACAGGGCTCCCATGGTTCCTGTTATGCCCCACAATCATAAACAGTTCAGATTCCCTTTTCTAGGGAACATGGACATGCAAGGACACAAGCAAGAAGCTGGGTGGACTTATATCAAATATAGGTGCTTTGTCTTAGGAGAAAAGGTCTGTTGGTCTTCTGCCCTCCGTTTCCTGTGGATACTTTATGTTAACTAGCAGTATTAATGACACAAAAACGTCAATAAAAGTGAGTGCATTTTATTTTAAAAATCTAGGAAGATAACACTTAATGCACATGCCAGTGGCTGTGCGTGTGGGTGTCTGTTGCCACATTGAAGGCACCAGAGAAAAGCCACCCATGTTTTGAGCCTCTAGCTTGCATAAGGCTGTGGTCAATATTTATGGATACATTGTTTTCAAATCTCTGTTTAGAGCAGGGATCAGGAACCTTTTTGGCTGAGAGAGCCATGGCCACATATTTTAAAATGTAATTCCATGAGAGCCATACAATGATCCGTGTATATTACGCATTATCCAATAAAAATTTGGTGTTGTCCCAGAGGACAGCTGTGATTGGCTCCAGCCACCTGCAGCCATGAAAATGAGCAGTAGAATTTGAATGGATTGTAATACATGAGAATGTTTTATATTTTTAACGTTATTTTTTTTTATTAAAGATTTGTCTGCGAGCCAGGTGCAGTCATCAAAAGAACCACATCTGGTTCGCGAGCCATAGGTTCCCGACTCCTGTTTTAGGGCATAAGGAGACTTCCATCTTTATCGTGATTGTTTCAGCTGCCTTTGGAAAAGGCTCCTATTCACACGGATGCCGTACTGTGAGGTTTGTGTTCCTGGGAGGATGAAAGAGAACAAGATCATTCTTGAGTCAGAGCCAAGGAGTCAGGACTGTCCCTTCAGGAGGAAAACATAAAGATTGCTTACTTGTAGGATATATGTTCCCTTCATTTTTCTTTTGGAACAAAGAGGATTGAAATAATATACAGGTTGCATTAACTGAAGGCCAGAATGTAAAGAATGATGAAGGTTTGGCTTTGATTGTATTTTGCATGAATACAAAATAATACATAATGTAGCTAAGTCATAAGCATAGAGAATTTTTTCCATGAGCTTATCTCCAAGCCTGCTGTTGACATTCACATCCCAGCTTCCAAACCAGCTAAATCAAAGTTGGTTGAATATCAACTACTTGTTTGTTTTGGATGCTTGACTCCATGGCAGACACTGATGCGGGGTCTGCACCCGGGCAGGGCCTGGGGGCCTGATTGGACGCTGGCACGGAAAACCTTGAGGTGTAGATATTTTTATTATTTCTTTCTTCAACTGTCGTTAAGGAAACTGACAAGTTTAGCAACCTAAATTCTCTACAGAGTGAAGTGATGGAGTTGGACTTGGAAACTAGGCTCTTCCAACTTCCCAGCTGGGGCTCCACTCTGTCCTGGTGTCTTCCCAGGTGTTCCTGAATTGACTTTAGGATGATGTGAGATGATTTTAAGGAGTGTTTGAGATGCTGCTTGAACATTTAATCCAACAGTGAGAAGTTGGCTTTCTTTATAAATTTTAAAAAGTCTTTATAACTCTGCTAAGGAGAAAGACTCAGTTTGGTTCTATTAAGTATCTGAGACCTTTGTGATGTTTGTCAGTTTCCCCCTGTAATAAGAGAATGGGGATCTCAGGCTCAGAGCCTTAGGCTCTAGATAAATGAAATAGCTTTATTTTATTTTTATTGTATTTATTTTTAGGTACTGTTTATGGCATGGTGAAACTGATTCTTCATTTGAAGTAAGGATAAATGTTTCCTTTTAAAAATATTATAAGCAGTAAAATTCACCCTTTGGTGTCCCTTTCTGTAAGTTTGTAGAAATGCATGGTCCTTCCAACCTCCTCTGCCATTAGGTACTGCACAGCTCTCTCCCGTGTCCCTCGAGCTGAGCTGACAACCATGGCTATGCTCTGTCCCCCTCGTAGACAGTATTCCTTTTATAAAATATCATTTAAATGAATCACACTGTATGTAGACTTTTGGGTCTGGCTTTTCTTCCCTTAGTGTGGGTATTTGAAGTTCACCCATGTTGTGATGTACATCTGTCATTAGCTGAGTGTGTTCGTTGTAAAGATGCACTATTCACTAGTCAGAGGACATTTGGGTTGTATTTTCAGTTGTGTGTGATTATGCCTAAAGCCACTATAAACATTTAATATAGGTTTTTGTGTGAACTTAAGTTTCCATTTCTCTAGGGTAAATATCTAGGGGTGTAATTGTTGGTTCATATGGTAAATTTATGTTTAATTTTTTAACAAACTGCCAGATTCTTTTCCCAGTGGCTGTACCATTTTACATTTTTGCCAACATCTATATTTGGGAGTTCCAGTTACCCCCTATTTTGCCAGTATTTGTTTTGTTAAGACTTTTTAAAAATCCATACTTATAAGTATGTAGCAATTATATGTATTAGCAATCTAATCTTAGTTGGGTAACGATTCATCTGTGAGCAGCAGTCTGACTGACAGTTTGGTCAGGTGCCGGCCTCGCAAACTGGTGGGGCCAGCAGCACACAGCTGTAGGGATGGCGTGGCAGGCTCACCTCCAAGGTTTTTGTTTGTTATGCAACTAAATGTTTCAAAATTATTTCTAAAGTAAAAAGAGAACAGATGAGCTCCAATCTCATTTCCTTCCTGTAGACCTGGTTTGTGGAGTTGGATGACAAAGAAGCTCACTTTCTAATTTCCTCTACCAGGGTCACTGCAGCCAGATACACTAAAAGTTTATGAGCCTGACCTGTGGTGGTGCAGTGGATAAAGCATTGACCTGGAATGCTGAGGTTGCTGGTTCAAAACCCTGGGCTTGCCCGGTCAAGGCACATATGGGAGTTGAAGCTTCTTGCTCCTCCCCCCTTCTCTCTCTGTCTCCCTCTCTCTTTCAATCTCTCTCTCTCTCTCTCTCAAACTCTCTCTCTCTCTACACTAAAATGAAAAGAAAAAAGGTTTATGAAGCACAACATGTGCATAAGAAGCAAGCAGCCACTCAGGCCTGAAGGGCGGACATTGGGGCGTTGCTAATTCTTACTGAGACATTCAGTAGGGCATAGCTCAGATTAATTTGTTATGATCTGATGGTGAAAGAGTTGATAGTATTCACTACTCTGGTGCAAATCTTGAGGGTGTTTTAACACTTAAAAGGACTCTGTCTGGCCTGACCTGTGGTGGAGCAGTGGGTAAAGTGTCAACCTGGAATACCAAGGTTGGCAGTTCGAAACCCTGGGCTTTCCTGGTCAAGGCACATATGGGAGTTGATGCTTCCTGCTCCTCCTTAAAAAAAAAAAGGACTCTGTCTGAATGAATTTGAGGTTTATAAACAAAATCAGGCAATAAAGAAGTACCACCTTCTCTCAACTTTTTTGTAGTATATTCCTACCAGTGGCTATAGGCAAGTGTTCTTAACATTAATGCTGCCTCTCTGTGAGCTGGGGAATCTTGAAACATATTGTTTGTTTTATTTACTTGGAGCCTATACTTTTTGGCATGTTTCTGAATGGACTAAGTTATTATTAAAGATATTAGAGTAAATGCAAGAAGCAGATCTTTCAGGATTCCTTAAATAATAATTGTATTCAATTTATAAAATGCTAAAACAACTATATACACATTGGTACAATTAAGTGTGAAAGTTATTTAAATAGACAGTCATTTGTCTCTTTTCATTTCTGAGCCTACCCTCCTGAGGCTACCACTGTTACAGGGCTAGTGTTATTATACCCTTTTAAACTATTTAACTCGTAAAACGTGCAACATCTGTAGGACTTCCATTTTTTTTCTTTCAATAAAATGCAGTGACTTATTTGCATTTTTATTTTATAATTCATTTTATCACTCAACATTATAGGCATTCCTTCTGGTAACTGCATACATATCTAACTATTCTTTATGTAGTAAAAAAAATTTAAGGGCAAAAATACTGTATTTCATTTGATTATTTCTGTATTCATGGACACTCCGAGTTTTTAACTTGGAGACTTATTTGTTTTGGTCTTATTGTTGTTATCTACAAATCATGTTGCCACCAATACCTAAGGAGGTTTTTCTAAGAAACCATAGTCAGTAGGAACCAAATAGAATTTTTAGTACAAAATAGAGTTATACACAGAGGCAGATTTAAAGGTGGGAACACCTGGTGCATGCCCTGGGCCCCGACTTCTGAAGGGCCCCACAAAACCCCAACTTTATACTTTTTTCTAATGACACCAAGTTTGGTTTCATATGTGAAATTTTAACATTAATAGTACATAATATTTATTACTATTTAAAACTATGATTAACATGTATTTTTATTTTTTCTGTCTCTCTCTTTTTTTTTTTTTTTTTTGAGAGACCCAGTATTTTCTCTTGCGCCAGGGGCCTCAGCCAACCTTAATTCGCCTTTGGTTAGACAAGATCATTTTTCAAAGCATATGAGTTTTTTAAAAGGAAATTTCCTGTGTGAGTACAAGATGTGTGCTATTAATGTAAATGTGACCCTTGCTCTTATTTTGAGAGCAAGTGCTCTGTGGGCAATGAGCCAGACATAGCGCAATGCAGGCCACTCAACACTCGACAGTTGAGAGCTGCACTGGCTAATCCGGTTGCCCCTTGCCAATTGTGGCGCTTTAAATTTAAATTTAAATTTCTTAAAATTCAGTTCCTCAGTCACACTAGCACTCGTCCATAGGCACACGTGGTTACAGCTGCCATGTTAGATGGCACAGATATGGACCATTTCTATCATGGCAGAGAGTTCCATTGAACAGGATGGTTTGGAATGAGGTACGCTGAAGTCAGAATGTCTGCCTCAAATCATCATGCTTGCCTAGTTTACTTGTCATGTGACCTTGGGCAAGTTACTTCTCTCCCAGCTTCCTCATTAATAAAGTGAGTATAATAGCAGTCCTTCTGCCTTTTTTGTGAAGATTAAATACAATAGTCTTGATTGATTAAGTGCTTTAACACCTGTCAGAGAGAGGCATAAGGAAGCATCCAATGAATGAAAATTATTTTTCTTTTCCTAGTGTTTATGATAATCTTTCTGGGTTTTGTTTTTTGGGGAGTTTTTTGAAGTGGGATATAGGCACTGTGTTTGTTTATTTAAAGCTAATGACAACAAGATATGGTTGGGCCAATTCCTGCTAGATGAGCAGAAGGCATTGTTGCAGGCTGTAGAATACCCAGTTTGTCAGTCTGGGTTTTTTTTTTGTTTGTTTTTTAACATACTGTCCCTGAGAAACATGATAGAATTTGTTTTATTTCTCCTCTGCCAGGAAGTAACCCTTCTGCCTTTGTTAGAAGCATGGTTTGTAATAATTGTACCCACCCCAGATGGCTCTTGAAAACCCTTTGAAATGCCATCTGCCAGGCATGTGTCCAGCAGGCAGCCATCATGCTGCTAGAAGAAGAGAGGAGGCGGGTCCCCTCCCAGCCCTTTCTCCGACAGGTCACTGAACCGAGCCTGGTCCTGTTGGCCCAAACCCAGGGCAGGCTACTCAGAGGATGGCTGGGAGTTAACCTCCTGCCAGCCTGCAGAGTAGAGAGGTTTTGTCTGGGTAATAAACCCTGGAGCTTTTATGGGTGGAGACTTCCTCGTCTCCCACCCCTTCCTGGGCAGCTCAAAGGCCATCCACACATATTTATTTACATGGGAAAATGCTATCTGCTAGTTTCATTTTTCCTCTAACGTGGAGCATTTTTGAAGTTTGTCATTGTTTTGAATGACAAACTTTCCATTCAGGAAGTTAAGATCCAGGGGTGATTGTTGTCTTTAAAGTAAATCTGACAAATTGATTCTGAAAACAGGATTTAAAGAAATGGCAAAGATAAGATGGCTACAGAGGGAGGAGAAACAGTAACAACACTGTCTGGTTTTGGAAGACTTTAAAAACCCAACAGATCTTTTGGTGGGGATGGGCTGGGGGGATGGGTTAAGTTAATGGCAACGTATAAAACATATTTAGGACAGATCCTTGCATGGCATGTTTCGAAGAGGTTCTATTCCTGCACAGCACTGGAGTTTCCCAATATGATGACGACTGTTTTCCAGCAATGGGCTGAACATTTTTTCATTGACTCCAAGATGTCCTACTCTCAATCCTTTGTTCCTACCTTCCTGGTTGCTGTCTCTTCGTCTCCACTGAGGCTCTTCCTTCTTTTCCCAGTTTCTACATATCACAGGTGTTAGTGTTCAACCCAGACTCCTTGGCTTCTTTGTGTCTATAACGTCTCCCCGATGAGCTCTTTCTGTCTCTTGCCCCTTTAAATACTACTGGTTTACTGATTACTCCCAAGATTCTGTCTTATTCTTCAGTCTGACTTTCAGATTTATATAGTCAATTGTCTATAGCTCCCCATACCTAGGTGTCTAATAAGCATCTCAAAGTTTACCTGTCCGGGAATGAACTCTTAATTCTTTTCCCCTAAAACTCATTTCGCTCATCTTGATTTCTAGAAATGGCACCACCCATTTTCCCAGGTCAAAAAAATTAAACATTAGTATTTTGTCTTCTGTTTTTCTTACACATGACATCCATTCCATTAGCAAGTTCCATCTTAAATATATAAACCTAGCATGGCCTGATGAGTTGACATACTTTCAGACGTCTGTGTTGTGGATGCTTTACAACTGTTTAAGATACTCAGTGATTTGTTAGAGAAATCTGACTGCTTCTGCCCTCCTTTGCCCCCCTGTTCTTGTCTTTGCCCCGCCTTCTATCACCTGGACACTGTGACAGCACCTAATTGATCTTCTTGCTTCTATTCTTGCCCACATGTTCCTACTACTCTGCTCATATAACCTGTTCTTTGTCAAGCCAAGTGACCTTTTAAAAATAAAACATGGCACCACCCTGCTCAAAAATCTCTAGGGGTTTCCCATCATCCTTAAAATAAAATACGAAGTGTTTACTGCGGCCAACATAACCTGGTCCTTGCTTTCTTTCTTTCCTTTTATATTTTCCTTAAAATAAAATACGAAGTGTTTACTGCGGCCAACACAACCTGGTCCTTGCTTTCTTTCTTTCCTTTTATATTTTATTTCTTTGCCTTTCCTCCCAACTCATCAAAGCCCTCAGTCCTAACGCCTTCTGGAAATGCTCTGCCCCATCACCTGTGCAGGGCCCTCAATTTTGATGGCACCTCCTTAAGCCAGGCTTTTTCTAACCACCTACCTACCGTACCTTCTCTGCTCTCCATTTCCCTTCCTTCCTCCAGGATGCTTTCAAGCTCTTTAAACTCTGTTGCTCTGAGATACTTTCTAATGCTTTAACCTATGCTACTTATAAAAGAATTCTTTCCCCTAGAAATTAAATGCTGCTGCATATATTAATTTTTCATCTTTTTATTTATTTATTTTTGTACTTCTCTGAAGTGAGAAGTGGGGAAGCAGAGACAGACTCCCACATGTGCTCTACCGGGATCCACTCAGCAAACCCGCTAAGGGGCGATGCTCTGCCCATCTGGGGCCATTGCTTCGTTGCAACTGGAACCATTCTAGTGCCTGAGGTGGAGGCCATGGGGCCATCCTCAGCTCCTGGGCCACCTTGCTCCAATGGAGCTTTGGCTGCAGGAGGGGAAGAGAGAGAGATAGAGAGAAAGGACGGGTGAAGAGTGAAGAAGCAGATGGTTGTTTCTCTGGTGTGCCCTGACCAGGAATCAAACCTGGGACGTCCACATGCTAGGCCGACACTCTACTACTGAGCCAACCAACCAGGGCCTAATTTTCTATCTTTCATAGTAAAATATAAATTCTATTACAGTAGGGGCTTGTTCATAAGTGTTTTCTAGTGCCTTAATTAGTGCCTGGCATCTACTAGGGTCTTAGTAAATATTTATTAAATAGATGAAACATAAGGCTCTATGTCATGATAAATAAATCATTTGACCTCTAAGATTCTGTTAACTCATTTTATTCTGACAATAACATAAACTATGTTATTGTTTATAAACGATAATATCTGATGATTACTGAGCCTATTCTGTGAAAGAGTTATCCCATGTAGTATACACAACATACCCGCAGAGGAGGGACTAATGTCCCTGTCCTGCAGGGGAGGAAACTGACAAGTAACAGAAGTTGAGGAACTTGCCTGAGACCACAAGTTGGGGAGCCAGACCGTGAACCCATTGCTCACACTTCAGACCCCTGCTCGTCAACACTATATGATACTCTTTGTTTTTCTCTTTGTCACTGGAGACAAATTGAAAAGTTGTGAGCTATCTCAGGGGACTTGTTTGTGTATACTGGGAAAGCTAGAAGGAGGAACAAACTATGAAACAGTACAAGAGTGGACATCTGGATGCTTTGCCAGACCACCCAGAACGCAGCTTATGATAAGCAAACATTTGTCACATTACCATTTTATGGAAATTTTTCAACTATTTAACCAGATTTCAGATCTTACAAAAATTTGGTTCGTTTAAAAATGTACTTATCTTGAATAAAAATATGTAAAATGTGTTGAGTTTCGTGACTTAAGAAAATTTTGGATATCTACTGTGTGTGTGTGGATATGACCAGTCACACAGGAACAGGAGATGCTAGGCATATGCAGTTGGTTATTTAACTACTTTAATATTTCCAGGACTAAGGAAGAATCCCTGCTTACTGTATAGGAAAACAGTGACTTTAAACTGCTCAGGTGACAGTGCATTTCAATATGAGCTGTGTAAGCTATACCCCCTAACTTGACTGTGGGAGCAGAAATCATGTGTTTTGTTTTGTTTTGTTTTGTTTTTTTGGTCTTTTATAATATTTAACATAGGTTCCTAGTACACACTGAATAATTGCTTCTTGGTTTATTTTCTTTCCTGGTTTATGTATAAACCACACACCTCCACGTTGCTTCCCCAGTTTTAGTTTGGTTGAACTGAAATGATAGGTCCACAGCCCAGTACCTGAGTTGGGTGATTTACATATTCTAGAGGCTAATGTTTATTATTTCATAAGAGGAATTGTTCTATTTATTAGTCATTGCCAGAATAACCAGCTTAATTCAGGGGGAGAATTTTCTAGCAAAATGCAGCGTCCTTTCTCCCCAGTCAGAACTGTGGGTGGCCTCTTTGTGCCCAACATATTAACTGCATGGAAGCAGCAGCGTTTCCAGTCCCTGGGAGATGGCCAGCCCAGGTCTTGGGCAGTCGCATCTCCCTAGTCACGTGTTTATGCGGAGGGTGTCATTTTCTTCAAAGGGCTTATTACGTTGGAGCTAGCTGGATATACTGAGGAATGCAAGAATCCTGAAGCCGGCAATAAAATTATAAACCCTTTAGGCTCTGAGCTTAAGGTAGAAGTATTTTGGTATTTACCATAGTCCTTAAAGCTTTTTATTATGAATATTTTCTGTATAAAATTCAGTTTACCTTCTTCATTCAGTGCATTTTAAAAACATAAAATTCTCCTTGGGTTACCTCTCTGTGTTTGGTTTTCTCCTACTCCTGTCTGAGCGGCCGGGGCCCTGCTGGGTGGAGGCGAGGATGCTCTTCTGTTAGAAAGGAGCTGTCCTCACTGAGTCCCTGTCTGGGCAGATTGGTCTCAGAGTCTTAGGTGCTCCAGCTTACTGAACAGGTTAGTTAAATTACACCTGGATGTGGAGCTTCCTGTTTTAGTTGACTGACGGTTTCTTGTGCCTGTATCTTCTCTGCTGCAGGCACAACCCGCTCTCCGAGGGAAGGAGAAGTGCCTGGCGTGGACTACAACTTTCTGACTGTGCAGGAGTTTCTGGACCTCGAGCAGAGGGGGACCCTCTTGGAAGTCGGCACTTATGAAGGTGAGCTTATATGGTGGCAGTGATAAGTATACCTCTCTCCTGGACACTTCAGTGGCTATAGGGCCATTGGGGCAAAAATGCTTTGTGGACTTGTGAGGTCTAAACAACTGGAGGAGATGCAGTTCACCTTAATATGAATAATAAAGTATATGGGATAAGGAAGTCTTTGTATAGCTCTTTAAAAGTAATTTTGGTGTTTTTTTTCCCCTTCTATGAGTTCTCTCAGTTAATTAATTTAAATGTATGGGTTTTGATTTTTTTTTTTTTTGTATTTTTCTGAAGCTGGAAACGGGGAGAGACAGTCAGACAGACTCCCGCATGCGCCCAACCAGGATCTACCCGGCACACCCACCAGGGGCAACGCTCTGCCCACCAGAGGGCGATACTCTGCCCCTCCGGGGCGTCACTCTGCCGCGACCAGAGCCACTCTAGCACCTGGGGCAAAGGCCAAGGAGCCATCCCCAGCACCCGGGCCATCTTTGCTCCAATGGAGCCTTGGCTGCGGGAGGGGAAGAGAGAGACAGAGAGGAAGGAGGGGGGGTGGAGAAGCAAATGGGCACTTCTCCTATGTGCCCTGGCCGGGAATCGAACCCAGGTCCCCCGCATGCCAGGCCTACGCTCCACCGCTGAGCCAACCAGCCAGGGCCTGGGTTTTGATTTTTAAAATGAGCATATATGGTATTAGAAGGAAGATGAAGAAGAATCATGGTCAGCCTGACTGGTGGTGCCATTAGTGGATAGAGCGTCGACCTAGGATGCCAAGGTTCCAGGTTCAAAACCCTAAGGTCACTGGCTTGAGCGTGGGCTCACCAGCTTGAGCATAGGATCTTTGACATGACCCCATAGTTGCTGGCTTGAGCCTAAGGTCACTGGTTTGCGCAAGGGGTCACAGGCTCAGCTTGAGAGCCTGGGTCAAGGCATGTATTGAGAAGCAATCAATGAACAACTAAAGTGCCACAACTACAAGTTGATACTTCTCATTTCTCTCCCTTCCTCCCCCGCCTTGCTTAAAAACAAAAAAGAATCTCTTTTTTTTTAATTTATTTAATTGTGTTTACATAGATTCTAGGGTGCATATATACAAGTTTTTGTGGGATTTTTTTGTTTGGTTTTTTTTAGAGAGACAGAGTCAGAGAGAGGGATAGATAGGGACAGACAGACAGGAACAGAGAGAGATGAGAAGCATCAATCATTAGTTTTTTGTTGTGACACCTTAGTTCATTGATTGCTTTCTCATATGTGCCTTGACTTTTGGGCTATAGCAGACCGAGTAACCCCTTGCTCAAGCCAGCGACCTTGGGTCCAAGCTGGCGAGCTCGGGGTCTCAAACCTGGGTCCTCCGCATCCCAGTCCGACGCTGTATCCACTGCGCCACCGCCTGGTCAGGCAAAAAGGAATCTTAATCAGTCACAAAATGTGACCTTTTAATCAGTGTTGTTTTAATCTTGAAAGAATGGAATGTCATTTTTACCACTAATTGATGTATTATTTTGGGTGTGTATTTTCATGTATTTTTCAATTAGAGAAATTCAATACATTTGCATGGTTTATAAAACAAAATTTTTCAAAAATATTCAATAACTAATCTTTTTTATATACCTGTCTTCCACCTGCCTAATTTCCAGTTCTTTTCCCTCCCAGTATTAAAAACAATGTTATTACTTCCTGATTACTGTTCTGACATTTCTTTATTTAAATACAGGTATGTGTGTTCATATATGTATGTTTTATGTGTGTCTGATCTCTTACCTGTTTTATACAACATGTTTGGTATCTTGCTGCTTTAATCAATAGTATGTCTTGAAGGTCTTTGCAATTTAGTAATAGAGTACTTCCTTTTTTAAAGTTTTTATATAATCTTTTTGTATGGGAATATCATAATTTATGTAACTAGTTCCCTTTGGGTAAATATTTTTACTATTTCAAAATACTGTTGCAATGAATAACATGAACATAAATAATTTCACACAGGTGAAAATATATCTATAGGATGAGATGCCACAAATGGGATTCCAAGGTCAAAGCCAAATGTAGGGAAAAAAATAAATCTTAAATTATCTGAAAACAGTATTATAGCTTGATTGCTCTTTTGAGTGTTATGTAGACAGGAGGATGTAATAGAATACTATTAACTAGGTCAAATTATTAACTTGGTCAGAGTCTTATGGTATCTCTTTAAGAACTCTGAACATTTGGATTTATTGGACTATTACAGGGACATTTTCAAGATCAAACATAAAGTGTAAATATGAAGTTGACTATTATTTTATAGGGACATTTAGCTTTGATGTGAAAATAGCCTCTGTTCCAGGTAGTAGCTAACAGGTAAGTAATGATCATGAATCATAGGTGAGCTGAATCTGATTTTGTATTCTTTGGAGAGGGAAGAGGAAGACAATGATTTTTGTTCCTACTGTTCATTTCCAAATATACGGCGGACAGTGTTTAGATGTTAATCAAATTTCTGAAAGTGAATTCAGGAATATTTTTTTGAGCATTGCTAATTATCAGTTGTCTTAGTTTCCTGGTGATTGAGGGGCTAGAGGGAATCTCAGAATGCCAGAAGCGAGAATGGTCATTAAAGACTCGGAGTGAGGTGCCTGACCACGAGGTGGCACAGTGGATAGAGCATCGGACTGAGATGCAGAGGACCCAGTTTTGAAACCCCAAGGTCACCAACTTGAGTGCATGCTCATCGCCTTGAGCATGGGCTCACCAGCTTGAGTGTGGGGTTACTGGTTTGAGTGTGGGATCATAGATGTGACCCCATGGTTACTAGCTTGAGCCCAAGGTCACTGACTTGAGCAAGGAGTCTCATGTTCTGCTATAGCCCCCCCAGTCAAGGCACATATGAGTAAGCAGTCAATGAACAACTAAGGTGCTGCAACAAAGAATTGATGCTTCTCATCTCTCTCCCTTCCTGTCTATCTGTCCCTATCTGTCCCTCTCTCTGACTTTCTCTCTCTCTGTCAAAAAATTAAAAATAAATAAATAAATAAAAACTGGGAGGAGGGGAGGGTTACCAGCTCATTTTCAACATGTTGTCTTATAGATGTGAATCTAGTAAAAAATTCAAGTGGCTGAGGAGTGAGCAAATGTGACTCCTCTTTGGTTAGCAGAAAGTGAAGAGTCCTTTTCTGAAGTCAGTTATTATGCCCGCCTGGGGAGCTCGAGTCCCCTAATATAAAAAACACCCCTTTGCATTTTGGGGAGGTTTGGAGTGAGAGTGGCTGTGGAGAGCCAAAGCATATTGAGTTGAGAAGGAAAAGCATGCGGCTTGGACAACAACTGGTCTGGGAAGAAGGAAAATCAACTCATTTTTCTGAGGTGTTTCTGTTGTAGGTGACATACAGGTAGAATCACTCTGTTTTCTCATTTAATTTTACGGCTGTGACAGCGGTAGCCATTATCACCAACTTTTAAAAGGAGATGCTGAGGCCAGCTAGCACTTCGGGGCTTTTGCAAGGTTGTACAACTGGTTCTGGAACACCAGAGCCAGGACCCAAATGCGGCTCAGTTTGCATTTCACACTCTACACTTTTTCTCTGAAAATCTAATAGGAATAGCCTGGCTGTAACTGAAAAGTTGTAAAAACAATCTATTTGTACCTTAACCTAACTTCCTGGTATGTAGCAACAGAGAAACATTTTTCAAAAAAAATATATGATCGTCTCATATGAAACAGTCTTTCTGTGAATGTTGCTGAGCTGTTTTGGAACTAAAATTTTCTTATGCCCAAGATTAATTTTTTCAGTTTTTAAGGCATTTTAACGCAGTGTTCTTCAGTCTTGGACCTTTTAGCTGTATAACTTCCCTACCATATGAGACAGCTCATAATGTTTTGGAACCGACTATAGTGTATGATGTTGACTATTATGAACTGAAAGAAAAGTAGAATTTTTATCAAATGCCAGATGCTGTAACCAGAATAGGGCTAGATAGACTTTTGAGAGCTTCCTGTACCTTGGCACCCCCTGGACCACCCCTCTGTGGCAGCTACTGTCTGCTGGGCACTAAAAGCATGCAGGCTGGGCTGTGGCTCTGGCTGAGTTTGAATTTCTGCTGTTGAGCTGTGTCCCCTTTGGCGAATTGCTTAATGCTCCATGCCTCCATTTCTTTTTAGAAAAATGAGAGTAATAGGCATGCCTCCTCATAGGTAGATGAAATGAGACGGTAATTGGCAAGGGCTGAGCATAGCGTCTGACACATGGGAGCTCTCAGTCAGCATTAGCTTTTATACTATTTATTTACGGACACGACTGGTCTAAAATGGCCATGTGAGTGTTCCCTTCCCCTTCTACTAGTCAGTAAACCATTTGATTTGCAGGTAAAATAGAATTATTTATTTTCCAGGTACTCACCATCTTTTTTCCCTGCTCAATTATTTTTCTCTCAGCTTTTCCATGTTCCAGAGAAGAAAACTATGCCACAACACAAAACACTCTTTAAATCAAGGCACTTTAAACATTTTTAAGTAAGAGTAACAAATGTACATGATGGAATACCTCCCATGGTAAAGAATTTAAAAGTATTTAAGTTTAAGTTGCTCCCTCTCTTCCCTGTAGGTAAACACTGTTACAGGGTCTCATGTAAAGATCCAAGGAACTTACACATAAGCAACCTGTACTGGTACATATTTATTCTTGTTTATTTCACTCTAGGCTTGCCTTTCACATTTAAGTGTCTTGGAGAGCTTTCTGCATTACCCTACAGAGTTGCCCATAAGGTTTGTTTCAGCAGGTATACATGGAGCAGTTACTTTGTGTCTTTGTCCTTAGCCAGAGGATGTGATATTCAGGGCAGAAGACCTTTGAAGGTGCCTATACTTTTTAGTTATTTCTTTTTACCAGCACTTGTCTAGTGTATACTATGGGCTGAGTGCTCTTGAACGTGTGCTACATTTACTAACTCACTCAATTACCCAACAATCCTAGGAGGTTATTATAATTTATCCTCATTTTACAGAAGAAGAGTATGAGGTCCAGAGCGTTCCATTAATTAATTAATTAATTTTAAGTGAGAGGAGGGGAGATAAGCAGAGTACCGAGTTCACCCAACCAGCATCCACCTGGCAACCCTATCTTGGGCTGATGCTCAAGTACCAAGCTATTTTTAGCACCTGAGGCTGATGCACTTGACTATCTTTAGTGCCCAGAGCCATGCTTTGAACCAATCGAGCCACTGTCTGTCGGAGGGGAAGAAGGAGAAGGAAAGAAGCAGATGGTCACTTCTCCTGTATGCCCTGACTGGGAATCTTACCCTGTGCATCCATATGCTGGGCTGAAGTTGTGTCCACTGAGCCACCACCCAGGGCCTACTGAGCAGTCTTATAACCAGTGTTTTGAACTTTATATCTGGTAGGTTACTTGTCTCTATTTTGTTTAGTTCATTTTTTGGAGGTTTGTTCTGTTCTTCCATTTGGGACATATTTCTTTGTCTCCTCATTTTGGCTGCCCCCCTATATTTGCCTCTACATACTAGGTATCACTGTTATGTCTCCCGGTCTTGGTAGAGTAGCCTTTGGTAGTAGGTGTCCTCGGGGACCCAGTGGGGCAGTCTAACTGGTCACCTGAGCCCAGTGCCCCAGGAATGTTTCTTATGTGGCTTGTATATGCCCTCCTGTTGTAGATGACCAATGATTGCCATGGCACATCAATGAGGAGGATTGTCTCTCTGTATGAATGGCTGTGAGGACTGGCCATGCATACAGCAAAGCTATTCTGGATTTGCTTCAGCGAGTTTCTGGTGCCTATGAAGTCTGTCCTTTGGGTGTGTGGTTTGTGAAGGTAGTTGGGTGGTACTCCTCCTTTTTCTGAATCTGGCCACCAAATGTATTGGTTCTGGGGCCCCTTGTGAGGGTCTGTGATGCAGGCCCAGGTCAGTCACTGGCTATGTCCTGCCAAGGGTCATTTGATATGATTTACAGAGTCATCTGCAGATGGCTGCCACTCCTGCTGGTCTTGGAGATACCTGGGAGAGTCTAAGTTGTGAATGGAGGCTACTGCTGCTAGTGCCAGGCCTGGGGCTGCTTAGCAAGAGGCTCAGGGTGTGCCAAGTTCAGGTACTGCTTGATCTGTGGACCTTTTAGGGATTTTAGGAAAGTCTGCAGCATGATCCAAGACAGACTTTATATGTGGAAAAACCACTGGAAGTGTCTGGAGTTGGCCCACAAGTTGGGTGGAGAGGGATCTCGGGGAATCACCAGGGTGGGGTGAACTGTATCGGCCAAGTTGATGGAGACTCAGGTGTGGCTTTCACTGGGAGCGCAGGCATGGTGGGGGAAGGGCTCAATAAAGGAAGAAGGGCCTCTGCCAGGGCTTTGATCTGGGAAAAAGCTGCTCCTCCAGTTTTTACCTTAAAAACAGACAATTCAGTTTCTCCCTGTATGTTTCATGCACCTTTCTAGCTGCTGCCCCAGCCCTGGGGCTCAGAGTGAGTGAGTCCACCAATGTTTGTATGCAGACCTGGGATTCCAGCAGCCTTCTGTCTCAGCCACATCTCCCCTGGATTTCTCATTCACACATTATGCCGAATTCTCTTCCTAGCACTGGGACCCTGGGCTGGGTACATGGTGTGGGACTGGGTCCTTTCCACTCCTTTGGGAAGGCCTCTGCAGCCGAAATATCCCTCCTGACTTTTAACACACACACACACACACCCGTGGTGGTGGGACCAGCCCATTCTAAATCTCGGCCTCTCTTATCAGTCTCACCATGACTTCTTCATATAGCTGTGTTACTGGACTTCTGTTTCACTAGACTCCGGTGGTTCTCAGTGATGTTTTTTCTGTGCTTTAGTTGCAATTTTGAAGTGGTTGTGGGGGAGGCAAACACCCCATTCACCTAGGTCACCGTCTTTACCAGAGGCCCCAGGTATCTTTTTATAAGTTCAAAAAGTAAAGCTGGGACCCAAACCCAGGCAGTCTGCCTCCACGGTCCACGGTCCACGGTCCTCAGCCTTCGTCTTGTGAGGCAGTGCAATTTAAAGACAAGTAATGAGTGTCGTGAGAGGGAATGACAGGGTGCTCAGGAGCAGGTAGAAAGAGCACTGCATCTAAGCCCAAGTCACAGTGCGGCCTCGAGGAAGGAATTTGAACTGAAGCTTGTCGGAGGATTTCATGAAGTCAGTGACGGGTTTACAACTGTGTTTCAGTTCAGTCAGCACTGGCCATGATTCACGAATCCAAAGAGAGCAAGAGGATGAACGAAGAGAAAGTCAGAGTGATGTGTCTTGAAGAAGGAAGGCAAGGCACCATGCCTGCTGTTGTCAGAACCAGTGCTATCCGATATAACTTTCTTCAGTGATAAAATTGTTCAGCATTCTGAGTTGTCAAACATGGCAGCCACTAGTCACATGTGGCTACTTTGACTGAGAAACTGAATTTTATCAATTTAATTTAAGCAAATTTAATTTTTAATGTCTCCTGTATCTGGTGGCTGTTTTATTTTACAGTGAAATTCTAGAATAAAAGCTTCTGCAAGGGAAGGATAAGGGCCTCTTTTTTAAAAAAAGGTCTTTCCCTTCTCACTCAGGTGACTTCAGAGAGCTAAGCACATCTTTAAGTGTTAAGCTCCTTTTAAACAATATATGACTGTAGGCCTGGCTGGTTGGCTCAGTGTAGAGCATCGGTCTGGTGTGTGGATGTCCTGGGTTCAATCCCGAGCCAGGGCACACAGGAAAAGCAACCCTCTGCTTCTCTTCCCCTTCTTCTCCCTCTCCTCTCACAGCCAGTGCCTCGGTTGGTCCAAGCATAGGCCTCAGGCACTTAGGATAGCTTGGTTGAATTGAGCATCAGCCCCAGATGTGGGTTGTTGGGTGAATCCCAGTGGGGGCTCATGCAGGAGTCTGTCTTTCTATCTCCCCTCCTCTCATTTAAAAAAAGAAAAAAGCCCTGGCTGGTTGGCTCAGTGGTAGAACATCTGCCCAGCCTGTGGAAGTCCCAGGTTCGATTCCCAGTCAGGGCACACAGGAGAAGCAAACATCTGCTTCTCCTCCTTTCCTTTCTCTCTATCTCTCTCTTCTCCAAGAAGAGAGCCAAGGCTCCATGGCAGCGAAGTTGGCCCAGGCACTGAGGACGGCTCCATGGCCTCCACCTCAGCCGCAATGGAGCAATGCCCCAGATGGACAGATCATCACCATGGGCATGCTGGGTGGATCCCAGGGTGCATGCAGGAGTCTGTTTCTCTTCTTCCCTGCTTCTCACTTCAGGAAAAAAAAATAGACACATACACACTCACTTCTGAATTCTCCCAAAGAGAATGTCACTACAGAAGCATGGTGATCTTTTGTGGATATATCAGCGACATGTGATATGCAGACAAGTAGAGTAAACCTATAAAACCTCAAGGCTTGATAACCTTGCGAATATTTTTCAAGTCCAATACTTTTGGGATTTTGGAATTGCAGGGTTGTAAGATTTATTTTATTTTGTGTTTAGTGAGAGATTGAAGGAGTAGGGCGGGGGGAGGAAGAGATAGACAGAAACAGAGACAGGAAGGGAGAGAGATGAGAAGCATCAACTCATATTTACAGCACTTTAGTTGTTCATTGACTGCTTCTCAGATGTGCCTTGACCAGCAGTGGGGCTCCAGCCAAACCAGTGACCCCTTGCTCAAGCCAGTGACCAGGGGGTCGTGTCTGTGATCCAACACTGAAGCCAGCCGCCTTGGGGTTTTGAACTTGGGTCCTCAGAATCCTACATCGACACTATCCACTGCACCACCTGGTCAGGTTAGGGTTTTTAAATTTTAAAGCTAGAAATACAGTCTATATTATCTCTTCAGATTATAGAACTAGGATCCAGAGAGACTGGTCAAGACACTAAAGGGAGTTGGGGACAAAGCCTAGCCAAATGCTCGTCACCCAGGTCATATTGCAGGCAGCACTGGAATGCCAGTATATCCTATGTCTGCTGCCTGATATTGACATTTGGTTTGTAGACTCTATTACTAGTTTGTTTATTCATTAAAATGAAACACTGCACAAAACCAGATGTGATCATTGTCTTTCTAGGTCGTACAGACTGGAGACACATTATTCATATGCTCACAGAAGTAAATATACTATTGTAAATGTAGTAGGAAACTAAAGGAGACTGCTTTGTAGGGTGGGGAGATCTGATCTCTGTGGAGTTGGGAAAAGCTTCCCTTGTAGAAGTAGTCATTGAGGCTAACTCTGCTGGTTGAGCTGGAGTTGTATTGCTAGACTTAGCAAATAATAATACAGAACACCCAATTCTTGCATTTTATCTGGCAGCCCTAGTTGGAGTTAGTTTTGGACTGCACCAGTGGTGGGGGTGGTAGTAACAAGTTGATGAATGCAGAGATATTTACGTGACTGAAAAGCAGAACTTCTAAAATGTGTTGGTTATCTTGATGAGGAAAGAGAGAAACCGGTGATGACAACCTTCTTAGGAGGACACCTACTCTCTTTCTTTCATAATTGAATAGATGCTGAGACCATTTGCTGAAATAAGAACTACTGGAGAAGGCCGGGAGGGGGGATAGTGGGCTCCCTGATGAACTGTCCAGCCTACCAGTTATAATGCGTACAGTTGTGTAGACCCCCACGGACTTGAGGCCCTCCTGGTTATGTAGGGAAACCCTCTACCCCCTCAGAGGTATGGAGCTCAGAACTGATCTCTGCCCTGCAGTTGGAACCGACTTTTCTTCCTGTCACAAGACAGAACCAACATCAAGAGAGTGAAGGCAAAGAGGACAAGAACCAACGTGTCTTTTCTTTTTGGTCCAACTTCCTAGTTGTGGCACTGAGCTAAGATATTTATTTGATATGGTGCTGGAAATAAATCAGTTATACCATCTTCCTTTTGTCTTATTTTCCTTTTTTTTTCCTTGTTGACATTTTTGCTCAGTGAGACAGGCTGCTGCTTCAGCCGGCCGGTTGGGACTTCTCTAGGGGAAAGTTTATAAGGGATGAACTGTTCCGTGGGGTCGTTCCAAACATGCCTGTTTTACAAGTGCCTCTGGGTAGGAGAGGCTGATTATATACACTTTGAGCATTCAGAGGTTTCCCTCAGCATGGAAGTATGGTGCCAGCATGACATTTCAAATGGAAGTTAAGGATTGCATATTTCTGCATGTTAAATAGGAAGGGGGATGTCAGCATTCAATAATGTTACTGTTTGGCTTCCTAGAAGGTCTGCAAAAAAGCAGCTGCCACGGGCATGCTTTTTGGGGACACAGAGATAAAGCAGGGTTGAAGAGAGTTCTTGTTTGTCATTGAGGAAAATGAGACCGGCTGGAGTCCTGTTCTTTGGCAGGCCTTGGAAGCCTTCTGTTGTGATAAGCTCTGTTGGCAAACTCCACCATGGAATGTTCTCTGTTGATAATGAAAGCAACCAAAAGGAATCTGTATTGCTACTGGCTGATCCTTTGCATATGAAGATGAGGCGTCCTGAGCCAGGGAAGTTTCTCTTATTTCCCCGCTGAGAGAGCCCTGGAGATCTCTGGAGTTGAGGGCATAAATGTTGGAGATGGACAAATCAGTGTGTAAATACCAGTCATCACATATGCACTGTGTATATTTCAGTTTCTTTACATGAGAATAGGAATATTAATGACTTTGACTTTTTAACTTTAGGATTGTTAATAAAGATTAGAGGAAGTAAGTGACTATGGCTAGTGACATTTGGTAGGTGCACTATTAATGTAACTTCATTTAATGTTTTTTGAGTATATATTTTGATAACAGTACCCTATTCTCCAGTGTGAAGCTCTTATCTGTTTACAGTGTCCGGCACAATTTAAGACTGCTAGAGTTTATTACGTGTTAACCATGTGCCAAGCACATTGCTAAGTACTTTATATGTGCTTATTTAATTAGTCTTCACAAAAACCCTATTAGATAGGCACTATTCCAATCTTTAGTTTATACCATGAGAGCTGAGGCTGGGAAGAGGGAGATCCCTTACCCGCTCAGGGTAACTTATGTTGCCCTCTTAGGTCTTACATTCGAAGCTGAATGACTCTGGCAAGAACAAACATCTAATTATAAGATGCTGGCTGACTGTCCTTCTGCACATACAAATCATAGTTCTCTAAGGCAGAGCAGCAGGAAAAGAAAGAGTGAAAAGACAGTGATGTGGGTTTTATGAATGATGCCATCCGTGTCGGCGGCCAGGGGAGGAGTGAGGTGATGCAGCTCTGAGGTGATTCGCGTATAATTGATGGACTGGAAAAAACCTCCTCGAGCCATGCTATTAAAACCAGATCCACAGCATAGCGATCATAGCTGTAACTCATGGGTGCTGTCTCCACGTGCTCAGCTACTCGTGCTGCACGGACTCCTGAGTGACAGGGTGTGCCTATATCGTGGTAGGTGTGGGGAAGCGCCGTGCACAGGTACAGACGTGATCCCTGCCTGCAAGCACTTCAGACATCAGGACGGGTATTGACTAATTAATTAAATGGTTGGATAAATAAAAGGACTTTGAGAAGGAGACATGTTTCCCTGAGAACACATAAGAACCTTTAAGGATAGTTTGACCCAGTGTGTAGGGTCAGATACTGTCGCTGAGGATGAGTGGTGATGATGGGACAGGAAGCAGAGGGCAGAGTGGTAACCACTCGAGAGAGGAGCAGGTGCAGGAGCTGTGAGATGAGGTGGGACAGCCTGCAGGTGGGGGCTGAAGGAAAACCGTGGGCTTAGAGCGGAAAGAGCAACGGAGAGAGTGACCCGCTAGCAGCCATGACAGGAGCCTGCAGAGCCCACAAGGTGGTCATGCATGCCTTGGGCTAAGCCAAAAGCAGATATGCTGGATATCCATGTACCCATGCTTTACACATCAAAAGCATACTTTTGGTCCTGGCCGGTTGGCTCAGTGGTAGAGCATCGGCCTGGCGTGCAGGAGTCCTGGGTTCGATTCCCGGCCAGGACACACAGGAGAAGCACCCATTTGCTTCTCCACCCCTGCCCCCCCCTTCCTCTCTGACTCTCTCTTCCCCTCCCGCAGCCAAGATTCCATTGGAGCAAAAAGATGGCCCGGCGCTGGGGATGGCTCCTTGGCCTCTGCCCCAGGCGCTAGAGTGGCTCTAGTTGTGACAGAGCGATGCCCCAGATGGGCAGAGCATCACCCCCTGGTGGGCGTGCCGGGTGGATCCCGGTTGGGCGCATGCGGGAGTCTGTCTGACTGCCTCCCCGTTTCCAGCTTCAGAAAAATTAAAAAAAAAAAAAAAAGCATACTTTTGTTACACCCCCCCCAAAAAAAAAACACTGTATTTTGCCCCCTTGGAGCTGACACTGTCTCATTGAAAATGTGCTCTAAATTCCCAGCTACTAGTGATCACTACCATCCTGTTTTACTTATTTTCAAAAACTTATCCTAGCCTGACCTGTGGTGGCGCAGTGGATAAAGCGTTGACCTAGAAAGCTGAGGTCGCCGGTTCAAAACTTTGGGTTTACCTGGTCAAGGCACATATAGGAGTTGATGCTTCCTGCTCCTCCCCCTTGCATCTCTGTTCTCTCTCTCTCTCTCTCTCTCTCTCTCTCTCTCTCTCTCTCCTCTCAAATAAATAAATAAAATATATTTTTAAAAAAACAAAAAAACTTATCCTATTGGAAGAATACAGACAAGTCTCTCCACTCCCCTACCACTTACAAAATTATAAAAGAAACATGGCGCTGGGGGACAAAGAGCCTGAGCACTGTTTGCCCGGGACCAGCGGGGTTGACTCTGAGAAAGGCTCTACTGGTTTGGGTCTCTTCATCCACGAAAGAGGAGTCATTATCTCGGTCCTGTTTACGTCGCTGTGCACAGGGCGATCCTTGCTAGGAATTCAGAACCTCAGGCCCTGCCCTGCCCCACTGAAGTAGAGCCTGTATATACTGTGTAACTGTACTGCTTGCCCACTGTTTAAGAAAATTGATGTATATACCATAAAGAGCAATTGTGAAGACAGTTTTGGTCCCATTTTTACATTTTTATTCATAGTGCCTGGTGTAAAAAGCTTCTCTTTAAGAAAGTAAATGAGTGAGTACTAAACTTTTACAAAGTGAGAGGCAATATAGATTTTATTCATTCTTGCTTATAACTCAGGGTACGGTTCTCCTTAAATATTTTATCAAGCTCTAAAAATTGATTTGCAGTCCCCATTAGTTTTTAAATGCACGTAGAAAAGTGTTTTCTTTGGCTTGCTGGTGGCCAAACACTGTGCCCGTTAATTAAGGCCAGCAGTGTAAGAGGCTTTGAAGCGTCCTCTGCCCTCCCCACCCTCTAGCCTCCAGCCCTGTTGAGTTTCAATGCAGAGCGAGTTCAGAAATAGCAAAGAGACAGGCACACTCTCACGGGGAGGCCTGGCCACCTTGGGAAGGGGGTGTCAGTTAGTGTGGAGAATGGGGGAGTCAGGCTCCTGTCTCCTGGGAACTGTGCAGCCAGCCAACTGATAACCCAAATTAGATTTTTAAGTCATTTATAATTCTTCACATAATTTTTATTTAATACTGTTAAGCGATTCATATATTCCCAAGGGAGCCTGTTGTGCACACCATGTGTAAGGTTTGTGTTTCTGTTGTGGCTAGGCTTGGCCTGATTGTTTATGACCAGAGTGCAAACTGTTGATCAGGTGGAGAGGTTCCTGGAAGGGAGGAGATGAGAACTGAAATGGGGGGATAGGAGGTGAAGTGGGAGAGTGAATAGAGTAGGCTGAGGCAGTGGAGACCCCTGGTAACTGTGGCAAATGGGGGGATTACATCATCTGAAACAGTGTTTAAATGTTGGTCACAAATTAAAATTGTTTAAAGAATATGTGGCCTGACCTGTGGTGGCGCAGTGGATAAAGTGTCGACCTGGAAATGCTGAGGTCGCTGGTTCGAAACCCTGGGCTTGCCTGGTCAAGGCACATATGGGAGTTGATGCTTCCAGCTCCTCCCCCCCTTCTCTCTCTCTGTCTCTCCTCTCTTTCTGTCTCTCCCTCTCCTCTCTAAAATGAATAAATAAAAAATAAAAATAAATAAAAAAAAAAGAATATGTGAAAAAAATCTGCAAAGGAGGATTGAACCCTCTGCAATTAGAAAATCACTAGGTCAAAGCTTTTCTAAAGATTATGGCAGTCCAGAAGATGGGAAGTGCCAGAGCTGTTCGAATGGTACACCATCTTCTGTTTGCTGCACCTTATAGTTTACAGGGCACCTTCAAGAAGGTCATATAATTGGATCTTCATGAGAATCCTGTGAGGTCGCTAGGGCTGGTGCTACTTCAGAGGGAAGTTTCCCATTGCACAGAGAATATGATAGAATGAGTTTAGAAAACTTGCACAAGGTTATTTGGTGATTGGCACTTATTCCTTTATCTCAAGGAGTAATAAATACTCAGTTACAGGTAACAAGCACTTCAGACACACTGTCTCATTAATCCTCCCAACATGGGGTAATGAGCCTCATTTTAAAGATTAGAAACATACACTATATTATCCTATACATTTGCCTTTTAAATTTTAAGTTAAAAAAAGTCCATTTAAAACATATTTTATTAATTTTTAGAATTAACATTATATTACTACCATAATTTACTAGTTAGATCTTTTTCTAGAGCATATTAAAAATAGACACACTTGTTAACATGCAAAAATCCATCCGGATACCACCCAGATGCGCATTCCAGTCGGACCTGAGCCAAACTGAGGCAAGTGGCTGAAGAAACACGGGTAATTGCTAAAGGAGTGACCTGTAAGGGGTGCAACTGTCAGACAGTTTTCTGCTAAAACGTGGCAAGGTTGTTCCCATCCAGAATGACCCTGAGAGTCAAGCTGCCATTCAGTTAAAGAGGTGCCATGTGGTGTTCACTGTCCTTTGCACCTCTAGAGGAGTCCCCTCACTAGGGGAACTAACTCCACTGGGTAGGTCGGTAAGAGTGCAGGTGATAATGAATTTTTCATTTTCTGTGAGGCTCCCTCCACGTGGGATTCAGCATTCCGCTAGTGCATATATGTAAAAAAATGACCGGCTGAAATTCAAATGTCATGTGGGAGAAGTGTTGCATTCAGCACAGTCTCCTTTGTTTGGAACCCTAGCAAGTTCTTGGCACTAAAACAATGCAGATTTCTCTCTAGCTTCTGAACTCATCATGTCTTTCTGGGTAGGAAGGGCGTTTTTTCTAACCCGTTTCAGACATGAAATACAGTTTCTTATATTTTTCTTTTTCAGTTTAAATATGCATTTTAGCCCTGGCTAGATAGCTCAGTTGGTTAGGACATTGTCCCAAAGCTATGAGGTTGCCAGTTAGGTCCCTGGTCAGGGCACATACAGGAACAGATGTTCCTATCTCTCTCCTGCTCTCTCCCTTCCTCTCTTAAAATCAATAAAATAAATATTAAAAATAAATAAAATAATAAATACACATTTTAAAATGTGCTGAGAGATTTAATTTGAAGTCTTGAAAAACAACAACAAAGTATTCTTTCTGAAACATGCAAATATGTCTCTCCATCACCTAGGAAACTATTATGGGACACCCAAACCTCCTAGCCAGCCAGTCAGTGGGAAAGTGATCACAACGGATGCCTTGCAAAGCCTTCAGTCTGGCTCCAAGCAGTCGACCCCAAAGCGAACCAAATCCTACAATGATATGCAAAATGCTGGCATAGTCCACGCAGAGAATGAGGAGGAGGATGACGTTCCTGAAATGAACAGTAGCTTTACAGGTAAATACCAGGTGATGTTCTCTGTCAATGGGCTTGGTGAAGGGGGTGGTGGGAGGCTTTTGCAATGAGAACGTTTCCATTCTCAAGAGTAATTCAGAAGAGTCACCAAAATTCAAACTCTGATCACACAATGCTAGGAGGAGGTCCTCTTTTCCCTGGTCTATTTGTCATGCTTCTTCACAAGACTATTTTAACTTCACCCAAATATCTTAAAGGGGCTGGAGGGAAATGTCTGTAGAAGGGAGTTGAGAATAATCAGTGCTATTTCTGTCACTTCAAAATGATATGTCTATATCTACTATCTATGTAACTATCTATCTATGGATATTTGTATTTTTTTTTTTTCATTTATTTCGTGGCCTTTACACTGCTCCATAATTATGGCTGATTGCTTATAAAGAAAAATATGAGAATTTGTTTAACAGTTTAATAACAACTGATGCCACAAGGAAGGCTAGCATCATCCTTTTACATCATACCTTTGTAAGTGGAGATACAGTAGAAACATCATGTGTTCTATAAACATAGGCAGATTTTACTATATGCCCTATAAGATGGAAAATAATAAATACTCTGATTATATATTGCATGTGCATATTATATAGCATATATTACTCATTGCATTTTTTATTTATATTTACTCAGGACTCTCTACCCCACACTTAGGTATGCTGTACAGTATTTTACAAAGGGATCTTCAAGGAGAATGCCTCTAGTCAGGGCATTACAAGTTGGGTCTTACACATTTCCAGGAGGCACCTTGCACAGAGCTGTGATGGATATTCCCTGGGTTGGTGCAATGACCTAGAACTGTTGAGAAATACTTTTCACTGTATGGGGTTTTGATCTTATATAGTAACTCAATGTAACAACTCCATAATATGTGAGTTACTACAGTTTATAGTGTTGTGCCTTTGAAGAATATCTTGTTTCTTCTATTTTTCCTATACTGAAATATTTCCTTTAATATTTAAGGGTTAGAGATCTCAAGGAGTTGTCCATTTGCAGCATATAAAATCTTCATTTCTCATAGGGACCTCTTCTGACTTCACCACCTTTGGTCATTGGGTGGTTAGACTTGACCCCAATAAAGGAGGCATTACTTAAACTCTTGATTGTGCTACCAAGTCTTATAGACTGTTTAGGGAGAGGTTGGTGTTATTCGAATGATTTCTACTGTAACATACACTTCTGGAGGTTTCTCATTCTCTAAGCTCAAAAACCTAAAATTCTTCAACACAGCAATTAAAAACAAATTTTTGATGACTTTATTGTCATAATAGTAGCCCAAGCCTTCTGCAAGAAGCACTGGGAAATGGGAGGAGACCTGGCTTGGTATCCTCGCTTGGCTCTTGGTAGTTGTCTTGTTATAAACATAATATGTACTTCTCTTATCTGTAAAATGACTAGCTAGGATTAAATCATGTCTGTGTCCCCCCTTCTAGTGCTAAGAATTTGACTCCATGAAAATTTCCATTTTCTCAGTTGGAATAGTTAGGTCAGTGGCTAATCGGTAGTTGCAGAAGCTAGGAGAAATTTGCCATCTTTTACATATGTGCCTTTACTGAAATCAGGTGATTTCATCCTCTTAGAAATAATGCATTTTATCCATATATAGTTAGTAGCTCTCAGTCATATGACAGTAGATTGTTACAAAAGTCAATATTTCTTCTAAAAATAGCTAATATTTTAATGTTTTAAATTTTCAACAAGTAAGAATAGTAAATCATGATATAATCCAAAACACAGATGTGGGCACAGAAACAAAAGACTCTTGGAGTAACGTGCAGTGAATCTGTTCTGCCAAGCTGGCTGGCTGGTCCCCAAGAAGCTTGTGCCTTTATTAGTCGTTCATTTATTTAGTAAATCTTTTGGTAGACAGCAAGTAGGGGTAGTTGACTCTAAGTCTCAGAGCTTTTCCTATTTCTAACTACTAAAATCTGTTACTACAAGCCATGCTCCAGAAAATCTGTCCCCATAAAATCTCCACTTGAAATCATAGCATCTGAGAACTTCTGGGCCCAGATCATCTTTGCTAAAGTCTGTCTGATTATTAGTTTCTGCACAAAAATGTGGCACTTGGTTGCCTTATTTAGGTGCCTGTCTTAACACCAAGAAAGCTGATAGGATGCACAGAGAACTGGCCTCAATAGCATACACATGATGGAGCACCTTTGCTATGTATGGGATATGTTGAATGAATGCCCCCTCACCAAACTACATCTATGACAGCTAATCACCTGTCATACACTAACTCACAGAAATTCTTTCAAGTAATGACACAACCCAGTCTATGATATGTGTATCAAACTAAATGTGTCAAAGCATTTTATACTCAGAACCACTTTAAGTGACAATCCACCAGCAATTTTGAGTATAGAGTAACAATAGCATAATGAGGTCTTGGATGTTAACAGTCTCTCCAGGTGATTCTTATGTACGTTTCAGTGAGAAGAGTGAGCCTGCCAAAGATATGCTGGAAATGAGCATGTGTTGGCACCTAGAATCTTTTAATTATTGCCAAGTTTTGAGTTTATCCTTTATGGATTAATAATTTCAAAATATTTTTCTCTCTTGGCCTAATTTCCTTTTTTCTTCAAACTTAGAGTTGTTTCATTCATCTGCACTCCTGGATGTCCATAATAAAACCAACTCAAATTAGTTTAAGCAGAAAGAAAATGAAGGGGATTGAGTTATGGAAGAGGCCAGGGGTAGCCTTGATTTCGGGCATGAGATCAAGACTCTGACAGGCCTTGATAAGCTGTGTCTAGAGGGTCACCAGAGCCTACAGTATGAGAACCTATCAGCTTAATAACATCAGCATCAGGAGGCCATCTCTGGCTTGGGAAGAGCAGAACTTTCATGCCTGACATTCATCTGTCTGCCTTGGATCGTGGGACTGATCCATTCACAAAGGCAAGAGCAACAGGAGAATGTCTGAGCTGACTGCATGAGCTGGGACAGAAAGTGAGGTCGTCCCCACCTGGACCTGGAATTGAGGGGGGCGATTGTTAAAGCGAGATCAGAATGGCGGGACCAGAGGGCAAGCAGATACAGAGGAAGGAAAGCCCACAGCCTGTCTCCTCAATGGTGGTGAAGTTTTGGAGGCATTGGTTGTGTCATAGGCGCGACACCCTCCATCCAACTTTGCATTACTTTTGTTTTGTGTGTCATTGGGAGCTACTGATCAGAGAAAGGTTCAAATTACAGCCTTCATTATTCCTCAGTCTGTGTTCGGTAAATCAGAAGTGTTTGCAGTGCAGGACAATCACTATGGGCGTTAGAAAGTGACTCCATCCCTGATTCTATGTGTTCAAACCTCATAGAGACTGACATTTGGCTCATCAGCCTCTAGAAAAAATATAACCAGAATGTCAGCACTGCCATTTGCAGATACTTTTATGACATCACCTCTTGATATTTCTAGTTAGTAAGAAGGCAGGAGACTCATACACTTAAAGCCTTCTTTTAAGACCCACGTTGAATCGGTCCACCCACATAATACTATCTGGGGGTAACTGTCTTGGTTTTTATAGGGGCCTTTTCACTTTTGCAAGAGAGACTCAAATCTGACTCATGGGTACAGCTGTCTCTATCTTTGAAACTTTCAGTTTAATTTGTACGTCATTGATCTTTGCCACTGTCTACCAAAAATGTTTTAAATAACTTATACAAAATGGACACTTAATGCCACTATTTCTGTGTTTTCTCACTAACTTCTTTCTTGCCTTGAAAAGTCCTCTCTTGGTGATGAAACCAAACAATACCTCCAGTCTGAGCATATAGCTCAGCCTCGGTTTTGATGATCTTAGTTTAAGAAACTTTGGGGTTTGGGTCATGATTTGTTTCCTCTTTGACATTTCTAAGACTGTGAACAATGCATTATTTGAGTGTGTTTTTCTCATCTTAATTGTTAGGTAAAACAAATTTGGTTCATCATTTTGATGTTCTCTATTAAAAAAGAAACACTTCTATCTGAATAAAACAGCATATAGTCAATTGTCAGAAAAGAAGTAAAGGATGAGGCTTTTAAATGCCTACAGTTTCTGGGATAGTGCCCAGTTTGGGGTATGATTGATGAATTCTCTCTCTTTTTGTCTCCCTCCTGCTTCCCCACCATTGGTTCAACAGCCGATTCGGGTGATCAAGAAGAGCACACTCTCCAAGAAACAGTGCTACCGCCGGTGAATAGTAGCCGCTTCGCCGTTCCCATCACGGACCCTTCTCAGAAGTTCCCTCAGTACCTACCTCTTTCTGCAGAGGATAATTTAGGTCCTCTACCTGAAAACTGGGAGATGGCCTATACCGAAAATGGAGAAGTCTATTTTATAGAGTAAAGTATACCATTATTTCTTCCTGAATCTCTCCCTTTCTTTTATTCTCCTTCCTTCCCTGTCTCTAGCAGCTACAGATGTAGATTAAATCAGAAACAGTTGATCACAGGCTGGTGGATTGTTTTACACAATTTAACAAGCTTTGTACAAAAAAGCAATTAGCATGTCATCCTAGCCATTGAGCCTGAATAGCTTGAGAAAACATATGGTTAATAATTTTTTAATTGAATTTTGTTGGGGTGACACTGGTTAACATAATTTTACAGGTTCCAGGTGCCCAGTTCTATACCTCTTTGTAAACCATATTGTGTGTTCACTACCCCGCAAATCAAATCTTTGTTCATCATTATTTACCCTCTTTCTCTCCTCCACCTTCTCCACCCTTTCTCCCCCCTGTTGTTGTTCATGTCCATGAGGTTTTCTTTGGTCATTTTTTGCTCTATTCCTCTACATCCTTCACTCAAACCCCCTGCATACACAGAAACGGGCAGCTGTCGGCCTGTTCTCTATATATGAGTGTTTTTATTTTGCACGTTAGTTAATTTTGTTCATTAGATTCCACTTTTGAGTGAAGTCATGACACCTGTCTTTCTCTAACTGACTTATTTCAGTTAGCATAATGCTTTCCAGGTCCATCCATGCTGTCAGAAAAGGTAAGAATTCCTCTTTTTTATGGCCACATATTAGTCCATTGTGTAAATATACCACAGCTTTTTAATCCACTCATCTACTGATGGACATTTGGGCTGTTTCCAGGTTTTGGCTATTGTAAATAATACTGCAATGAACATAGAGATGCATATATTCTATCAAATTAGTGTTTCAGTATTCTTAGGTAGGTATATTCCCAGATGTGGATTGCTGGGTCAAAAGGCAGTTTCATTTTTTATTTTTTGAGATAACTCTGTACTGCTTTCCACAGCAGCTGTACCAATTTGCATGCCACCAGCAGTGCATGAGGGTTCCCTTTTCTCCACATCCAGACTAGCACTTCTTGTTTGTTGACTTATTGATGATAGCCATTCTAACAGATGTGAGGTGATATCTCATTGTGGTTTTAATTTTCATTTCTCTGGTGATTAATGACATTGAGCATCTTTTCATATGTCTATTGGCCAACTGTATGTCCACTCTGGAAAAGTGTCTATTTAGGTTCTTTGCTTATTTTTTAATTGGATTGTTTGGTTTTTGGTATTAAGTTTTATAAGTTCTTTGTAAACGTTGGGTATCAATCCCTTATCAGATGTAGTGTTCAATAGTGAGCAGTGTTCTCTCATTCAGTGGGTTATCTTCTCATTTTGTTGATGGTTTCCTTTGCTATGCAAACAATTTTTAGCTTTATGTAGTCCCATTTGTTTGTTTTTTCTCTCGTTTCCCTTGCCCTTGTAGATATATCTGAAAAAATATTGGCATAAGAAATGTCCAAGGTTTTACTGCCTATATTTTCTTCTAGGATTTTTATAGTTTAATGTTTAATATTAAGTCTTCAATCTATTTTCAGTTTATTTTTCTTGGTATAAAAAGGTAGTCTAGTTTCATTTTTTTGCACATATCTGTCCAATTTTTCTAACATCATTTGTTGAATAGACTGTCTTTACCCCATTATATGTTCCTGCCTCCTTTGTCAAATATTAATTAACATATAGGTATGGGCTATCTATTCTGTTCCATTAATATAGATGTCTGTTTTTATGCCAGTACCACGCTGTTTTGGTTACTATGGCCTTGTAGTATAGTATAGTTTTATGTCAGGTAGCGTGATTCCTCCAACTTTGTTCTTCTTTCTCAAGATTGCTATGGTTATTCAGGGTCTTTTGTGGTTCCATATAAAGTTTTGGTTCTACTTCTATGAAATACAACATTGGTATCTTGATAAAATTGCATTGAATCTAAAGATTACTTTGGTAATGTGGACATTTTAATGATGTTAATTTTTTCTTTCCAGGAACATGGTATATGCTTCTACTTGTTTGTATCTTATTTCTTTCTTTATTTTTTTTTGAGTGTCTTATAATTTTCTGAGTACAGGTCTTTTATATCTTTGGTTAAATTTATTCCTAGATTTTCTGTTTGGAACATCTTTCCATGGATGTCAGTGGGGTGATTGTATTGCTGTCAATCTTTTTCTTTATGTCCATCAAAATTTTCTTTACAGTTTGACCAGGCAGTGGCACAGTGGATAGAGCGTCGGACTGGGATGCAGAGGACCCAGGTTCGAGACCCCGAGGTCGCCAGCTTGAGCGCAGGCTCATCTGGTTTGAGCAAAGCTCACCAGCTTGGACCCAAGGTCACTGGCTTGAGCAAGGGGTTACTCAGTCTGCTGAAAGCCTACAGTCAAGGCACATAGGAGAAAGCAATCAATGAACTAAAGTGTTGCAACAAAAAATACTAATAATTGATGCTTCTCATCTCTCTCTGTTTCTGTCTGTCTGTCCCTGTCTATCCCTCTCTCTGACTCTCTCTGTCTCTGTAGAAAAAAAAAATTTTTCTTTACATATTTAGGTGCTCCTACATTGGGTATGTAAATGTTTTTAAGGGTTATATCCCGTTGTTGGATTTTTTTTTGTCATTATTTTGTGGTTTTAAAGTCTGTTTTGTCAGATGTGAATATTGCTACCCCAGCTTTATTTATTATTATTATTTCCATTTGCATGAAATTTCTTTTCCCATTCCTTTATTTTAGTCTGTGTGTATCTTTTGTTCTGAGGTGGATCTTGTACAGACAGCATATATATAGGTCTTCCTTTGTTGTTCAGTCAGCTACCTCTGTCTTTTGATTGGAGCATTTAAACCATTTACAGTTAAAGTGATTGTTGATAGGTATGTATTTATTGCCATTTTATTTTTTAACTATGTTCTGCTTTTTTCTTCTTTTTATTCTTCCCACTTCCTCTTCCTCTTCTTCTAGCAGGCCCTTTAACATTTCTTATAGTAATAGTTTGATAGTAACAAACTCCTTTAGCTTTTTCTTATCTGGGAAGCTCTTTATTTCTCCCTCAATTCTAAACCATAGCCTTGCTGGGTAAATTGGTTTTGGTTGTGGGCCCTTGCTTTTCATCACTTTGAATATTCATGTCAGTCTCTTCTAGCTTGAAATGTTTCTGTTGAGAAATCAGCTGAGAGTCTTTTGGGGACTCCCTTGTAAGTAACTGCCTTTCTCTTGCTGATTTTAAGATTTGTCTCTTTGTCTTTAATCTTTCCATTTTTATTATGATGTGTCTTGGTGTGGGCCTGTTAGGATCAATCTTGTTTGGTATTCTCTGTGTTTTTACTGGAGCGTCTTCTTCCTTCACCAGGTTCGGGAAGTTTTCAGTCATTGTATTTTCAAATAGGTTCTTGCTCCCTTGCACTCTCTCTTCTCCTTCAGCACTCCTATGGTACAGATGTTGTGTTTCATGTTGTCCCAAGGTCCCTTAAACTGTCTTCATCTTTTTTAAGTTATTTTTTCATTTTGCTGCTCTGATTGGATGCAAATCCAATTGGATGGTTTTTTCTACCTTGTCTTCCAAATCGCTAATTTGATCTTCTGCTTTATCCAACCTACTGTTTATTCTTTCCAGTATATTCTTGATGTCGGATATTGTATTCTTCACTTCCGACTGGTTCCTTTCTATGGTTTCTATGTCCTTTTTTATGCTTGCTACCTCTTTGTTGAGTTCTCACTTTGTTCCTTGAGCATCCATATAACCATTACTTTGAACTTTATGACAAATTGATTATCTCCATTTCAGTTAGTTCTTTTCTTGAAGATTTCTCCTATTCTATCATTTGGGCCTGCCTTTTTTTCTCCCCATTTTGACTGCCTCTTTGTGTTTATTGAATAGATCTGTTTTGATTCCCAGTTTTGGTGGGGTGTACTTCTGCAGTAGGTGTTCTGTCAGGCCCAGTGATGCAAACTCCTTAATCACCTGAGCTGGGTGCTCCAGGAATGTGCCTGTGTGGGTTATGTGGACCCTCCTGTTGTAGTTGAGTCTTGATTGCTATTGACCTGTTGTGTGTGTAGGATCAGTTCTCAGGCCGGCTGACTGTGA
Organism: Saccopteryx bilineata; assembly: GCF_036850765.1. Classification (NCBI taxonomy): domain Eukaryota; kingdom Metazoa; phylum Chordata; class Mammalia; order Chiroptera; family Emballonuridae; genus Saccopteryx; species Saccopteryx bilineata. The sequence continues at coordinate 73,095,207 of NC_089499.1, forward strand.
GACCCTACCTTGATCAATGCCTGGAAGCTGCTGTGCAGGTGCTGACCAGAGGAAACAGAATTTGTCTCAGCTGGGTTTGGTGCCTGATGATATCTCCTTTTGGATATGCTGCCTGTAAAGCTAATTGGATCCTGCTTTGTCATTGTCTGAAGCTGACCACTGGGAGTGTTAGCTCTGGGTCTCTTAGGAGGGAGCCTGGTGCAGGCCCTTGTAAGATGCTGCCTGTGACTACAGCAACCTGTTTGGAGCTACAAACGATCCACAGTTTGGGGCTGCCTCTGCTGGGAGTAGGTGCATGAAGAGAACCAAGCTGTACACTAAGAGCAGCTTTTGCCAGTGCAGAGCCTGGGGAGCAGGTCAACAAATAACCCAAGTCACCCTGAGATCCACCTTTGAAATTATGTTTATTAGTAAAGAAAAACTATGTTGAGGAAAGGAAAAGAATTCCTGATACAGAGTAATATGTGAAACTTAAATTCTTGAGAAAGAATGCACCAATAATTTTTGCTAAAAACTGACTTGATAAATTTGAAAAAAGAAAGTTGGTTATTTTGATGGTTTAAAAATATTTAGTGAAGACCTAGGACTATGGCTTTTAGGAACATGTAGTATTTTCTTAATTTTTGTAACCTAATTTAGCTTTTAATCTGTGCTAATATTTTCTATTAAACATTGGCCTAATGTTTAATATAAAAATTATGCGACAGTATGGCTTTTGTAAATTATATATCCTAGTTAATGAGTTTACAGGTGTCCTTTATTCTGAAGAACATTATCTTAGAAAATCTTACGTTGAAGAGCAAAGATAAGTTTCTGTAGAATCTGATGTACATTGTTTTATGTATGTGTGAATATTTACTCTACAGTTTATGAGGAATCTAAGAAATAATGGAATTGAAAAGATGATTAAGAATCAAGCATGGCCTAGCAAACCTGGACATTATATAGAAAACAAAAGTAAAGAGACTTTGAAAGGAGGAAACAATAGGCAGTCTGGCTAGGGAGTTTGGGATCCAAGAAATACACAAACAGTTCCCTAAGTGTCCTTTTTATCTTCTGCAATCTACACTTGGAGCTGAAGAAACAGTAACCCAGAAACACCAACAGGTGGAGAACAAAAAAAGAAGCCCTAATAACAACTTGCTCTCTCTAGTCAAAGGACCAAGAAAGGGGCAGCCTACAAGACAAAACTTTTATTCAGTAACTGCTAGACTCTAGCTAACAACAGAGAAAAACCTGTGGTCCTGCCCCTGCTAGCAAAGGTCAGGTGGGGAACCTAGTCCCCAACCCTCAATAGAGTGTAACTAGGAGACCAAACCTCTCTGCCAGGGTGATGTAAAAAAAGGCTCAGAGAAAGCTGGGACATTGATTATAGCCGGACAGTAACTAACATCCCCCTTTCTCTGTGTGGACTTAGTGGAGGCCATGTGGAGGAAAGCCAGGACCCTCACACTGACCTAGAAGGAATGAGGCAGCCTCTCCTTCCTTGCTAGGATGGTTTCAGAGGACGTTTGATGGAGAGACAGTATTTTCACCACCATCCAGTGGTAAAGAGGCCCCGCCTTATGAGTGCATGAGAAACAAAGGTTGAAAATCACTGCTCTAGAAGACAGCTGGGCAACATCTTTACCTTCTCCACGGTTTTTCTTGGCCCAGGTTTTGTTTATGTTAGGTAATCTTGGGTTGCCTTCACCATATCTAAACTGTGATTTGGGATGCTGCAACTCATGATACATGTATTAGCTGCTTTGGGCCACTTGCATGAATTGAAGTAGTTTCCCATTGATATAAGAATTCTTATGTAACTGAGTGAACTAGCAGCCTTCTTTATAAAGTTCAGTATTCAAAATTTAAGTCGTAGCAATTTTAAAATATACTGCTCACAAAAATTATTTTTTATTTAATTTTAATTTTTGTGAGCAGTATATATTGTAGTTTGCTCTTCAGCAAATGTAAAGACTGAGTCTAGACAACAGTAGGCAGTATGATAAGGGGTATCATTTGGAACTCATTTTTCAAAAATAAAACTGGTATTAGGATTTCAGCTCTCAGTAATAGGATGGTTGTATCTCATGTTAAGTAGAAAACCCGCCGAAGATCTTTCCTTGCGCCATTCTATCATTCCAGACTCAGGCTTGCTTCTGGCCCGGGTCTGCTCGTGCCAAGTATCTTCAGTGGGTGGAAGAGCAGTGTTCAGGAGGGTATAATTCTTTTGTCATTGGGCTCTGTGCTTTTCCTTTTCAAACATATTCCTTGTTTGTTTGTTTTTCTGGATTTTAGCCATAACACAAAAACAACGTCTTGGCTGGACCCTCGGTGCCTGAGCAAGCAGCAGAAGCCTCTGGAGGAGTGTGAAGATGACGGTAAGGGGCTTGGAGACCCTTCATTTTAAAGCCACATTTTAAAGAGTTATAGCAAGGTCAACCAGTTTTAACAATGAGTTTTTAAAAAGTAACCCAGTGTCTAGTAGATGCACTCAGGTCTCTAAAAGTGGAAGAGAAATCAGAATTGTTGTAAAAGGATGATTTGTTTATACATAAAGGCAGATATATATAATCATATCCCCATTGGAAACAACTTCACAATCAGAAGCTATTCACATGAAAATACAAGCTCTGCCTTCAGAAACCTGAAGAAAACTGTAGAAATTCTCTAAGAAATACAGACTTACTATTGAACCCTTATTCTGTATTATGAAAGTCTTAGGGGGAACATCAGTAGCTTTTCTCAAACCGTCCATGTTTTATAACTGTTATTTTCTGAGTTGTGGTATAGAGAAAGTAGATATTGGCTTCTTTGGAAATCTCTGTATAATTTAGAGTATATCCTAAGTACCTGAAAAGTGAACTTTTTTTAAGAAAGAGGCTGAAGTGTCACCCTAGGTCAGTGGTTCTCAAACTTTTTGAAGTCGGGGTGCATTTAAAATCCTACAAATAATTGTAGGCACACTATATACAAATTTCTGAGAAATATTTTATATTAATTAAGTCAAATATTAAAGAAAAAAATATAAAGTCCAAGCATGCTTTTTTGGTAATTAAATGAAATAAATATGACAAAATTAAATTTATCCTGACATTAGAAAACATTTTTATGTTACATTTTTTGAGTTATGCTTTTTAGAATTTGTAAAAAAAAAAGGGGGGGGGGAGTTAAAAAAAAAAAAATGAAAAAAGTTATCTTTTTATATATATAGTTACATTCTTAGTAAGATTTAGTAAATTCGGCAGGTCCCGGAGCAAATGTGTTAAGTTTTTTCATTCTTGTGTTTATGAGAAACATGAGCCTGATATGTCCTAGCGATTTCTTCAATATTTGGGCATATATTTGAAAGGCAAACTCTCATTTCCTCGTCAATACATTGAAGAATTCCTTTATTTTTACTCCTAATTGTGTTGAGTGCAGAAAACCTCCACCATACATCATCTTAACTTTACACCAAACAAAGGATATAAGAAACTTGCCTCCAGTCTTTCCAGGGAACATGGGGGGTAAACAATCCAACACCACAGCTTAACAGCCTTTTGCAACCTAATCAGGCAAGTGAGGTGAGGAATTGGGCAGACTGTCAGCTTACAGCCAATTCCCCCACACCTCTATCCTCCAAAAACCCTGTTGGTGTTTTGGTCCCCAACAGGCACATATTTCTCTGGAATCCCATAGGGTGCACCTGGGAATCTTCTAGGGCACACACTTTGAGAACCACTGCCCTAGGCCCACTCTCCTTGTTAGTCTCAAAAAAGAATCAACTGGCTTAAAAAGTTAGTGTTTTAGAAAGTTTCTATCAAGGCTTTGGAATTTCTAATTACTTTTCCGAAATGGAAAAAAATTAAGACAGAACTAATGTGTTCTTTTTCAGTACACTAAAGTCTTCCCAAGTTCTACCAAAATTACTTTTTGCCATGGATGAATTAAAAGAGAATGGTTTGCTTTGCTAATTGCTCTTCATTTCTGAAATTTGAATTAGTATAATTATTGAATACATATTTTATTGTAGGGTAGTGAAACTTTATTCATTTACCCTATGAGGTAGAACTGTTATGTATATATGTACCCTTGAGTTTTATTTGAAAACATAGGCCAGTAAAGTAAAATACTGTCAAAATATTGTACTCCAAGATTCTTCATTAGACATGGACTGCAGATTACGTGAAGTGAAAGTAGAGTTGTGTGTTCACATTGATCTGACTGACTGAGAGCGAAGATACCAATCCTTTGAGAAGGCATGACTGAGATGCTTGTTTGATTTTGGTTGCTTAGTCCATTAGTGAGGAAGGAATGAAACAGGTGTGGTGAGCTGCATTATTTTACATGCGTAAGGGACAATGGACTATCCTGATTTTTCAAATATTTTGTTTAATACGTAATACATATGTGTTCAATTTTCAAAGATCAGAACATAAAATACATCAACTTTAAAACCTTATGGAATAAGGCCCTGGCCGGTTGGCTCAGTGGTAGAGCATCGACCTGGCATGCAGGAGTCCCGGGTTCGATTCCCGGCCAGGGCACATAGGAGAAGCACCCATCTGCTTCTCCACCCTTCCCCCTCTCCCTCCTCTCTGTCTCTCTCTTCCCCTCCCGTAGCCGAGGCTTCATTGGAGCAAAGTTGGCCCGGGTGCTGAGGATGGCTCCATGGCCTCTGCCTCAGGCGCTAGAGTGGCTCTGGTTGCAACAGAGCGACGCCTCGATGGACAGAGCATTGCCCCCTGGTGGGCATGCCGGGTGGATCCTGGTCGGGCGCATGAAGGAGTCTGTCTGACTGCCTCTCTGTTTCCAACTTCAGAAAAATACAAAAAAAAAACCTTATGGAATAAAATTTAAACTTTATTTGAAGCCTGATGATTTTGAATGCACTTCAAGCCCTGCTATTACCCTAGGGTCTTTCATTTCAGCATTCACTGTAGTTATACTGGGAATGTATGTAAATGCTTGTTAATATAATGTTATAGGTTGTAGAATGGTGGTTTTCAACCCTTTTACACTGGGGACTGGTGAAAATAGAATTATTTCAGGGACTGTTAAGGCAGAAATCACCCTGAGAATAAGCAAATTCGACTAAGGTCATTGGATTTATAATTTATATCAGGCTCGTTAACTTTTGCCAACTGGCATGAAATTTCTGACAAACCAGCACCAGTCCACGGATTGACAGTTGAAAAACAATGTTGTAGAAAACACTATAGTAGTTTTTTATTGAGAAAAAGTGCTAATGCAGTAAAAGTATTGAATAGAATTACTGATTGAGTTTGTTATCAAATTTAATAAATTTTTATTCTTGGGTTTCTTATCATTGGTATTAATGTTATTTCTTTTGGAACAGGTATATAGTCATACCAAATACATTTAGTTTAGTAATTATGCCTTCAACATTTGCATTCTTATATTCTTTTTATAGTAGGAATTATATGTATGTTTGTGCACCTGTATACACAATGTAAATACATTACCAGGTTATATCATCATGACAAGTATAGTTCCCATACCTGTATTTTCTGTTGCCAGTTAACACAGAGCTGCCTTGAATTATTGTTTATATCATAGCACAAGGAAGAGTAACATTGTTGTCACAGTATTGTTTCTGTATCTCTTTCTACTCTGTAGATAACATGCTGCATGCCAGTTAGATGTGCATTCTTAGAATAGTCTCTTAAGTCCCACATCTGTGTATTGAGTGCCTCCTATATGTTACATGTGCTATAAAACCTCAGATGTATAAATGAACACAAAAACAGAAAGCCATGCTCCCAGAGAACTTAAGTTCTAGTCATCTTTCTCTCTAAGTCTTCTTGTTAAATTCTACATATCCTTCCAAGTATAACTCAGGAACTATTTGCATGACCTTGCCCAGATGAGATTAGTCACTCTATTATATGTCTTACTTTGGTGAACTTATTACAGTTTTAATTTGATTTTTATTTCCATGAGCTTTGCACTAGTCTTCCCCTTTAGAAGGCTAGAGATGTGACTGTGCTCACTCTGATATCTCCTGTACAGTGCTGGGCATGTAGTAGGTCTCATTAAATAATTATTGAAGAAATGAATGAATGCTCCCAAAGATTATTAAATAATATCCAAATGACTGTTTTCATGAAAAGTTTTCTTTTTTTTTCTTTTTTTTTATAGGGATCGAGAGTCAGAGAGAGAGATAGATAGGGACAGACAGACAGGAACGGAGAGAGATGAGAAGCATCAATCATCAGGGGTCTTTTTGTTGCGACACCTTAGATGTTCATTGATTGCTTTTTCATCTGTGCCTTGACCGCGGGCCTTCAGCAGACTGAGTAATCCCTTGCTCCAGCTGGTGAGCTTTTTCTCAAACCAGATGAGCCCACGCTCAAGCTGGCAACCTCAGGGTCTCAAACCTGGGTCCTCAGCATCCCAGTCCAATGCTCTATCCACTGCGCCACCGCCTGGTCAGGCATGAAAGGTTTTATGTAAACTACATTTTGTCTTTGAGAAACAATGCCAGTGTCAATCACTGTTGGCAATTCTATAGTCTTTTTTCTTCTTTTTTTCTTTTTGTATTTTTCTGAAGCTGGAGACGGGGAGGCAGTCAGACAGACTCCCGCATGCGCCCGACCGGGATCCACCTGGCACGCCCACCAGGGGGCGATGCTCTGCCCATCCGGGGCGTTGCTCTGTCGCAACCAGAGCCACTCTAGCACCTGGGGCAGAGGCCAAGGAGCCATCCCCAGCGCCCGGGCCATCTTTTGCTCCAATGGAGCCTTGGCTGCAGGAGGGGAAGAGAGAGACAGAGAGGAAGAAGAGGGGGAGGGGTGGAGAAGCAGATGGGCGCCTCTCCTGTGTGCCCTGGCCAGGAATCGAACCCGGGACTTCCTCATGCCAGGCCGACGCTCTACCACTGAGCCAACCGGCCAGGGCCAATTGTATAGTCTTTAAATAAAAGGTGTAGAAGGCATTTAGGGCTATGTTGTTTATAAGCCAATAATTAATTCATTTCTTTCATCAGTTTGAGAAATGTTTAGTCCCTATCATGTACCAAAAGTGCATTGGGCACTGAGCCAGTTGCGGTGGTAAAAACAGCCTTGATGCTGGTTTTGTGGCACTCACGTGGAGGGGATGGCACCTGCTCTGTAGCTGGAGAGACCTAACACATCAGCGCCTAGTTGTGTGCTGTCCTGTGTTCTCTCTGCAGGTAATAAAAGGTTTTACTGACAGCAAGAGAGATCAAGAATGAGAAGAAAGGGTCATGACTTGTTTTGCTTATTGAAATTATCGAGAACATTTTCATTCTAGTTTTCTAGGCTGTTTCACTCAGAAATCTTATATAAAGCATACTGCTTCCTTCAGGGTACTTCCAGCTTTGCTTCTCTAATATACACCATCATGACAGAACTCATCGTTGTAACACTTTTTAAAAGATATTCTCAATTTGACCTCACCTTTTATTTTTCAGGCAGCAGTATCACTTATAAGTTAAGTAATGCTTTAATTGAGTATAATTGCCTTGCTGATTGGAGGATTATTGAAGGATTCAAAGGACTAATATTAAAAGGTTTAAAAGCTTTGTTTGCTCTAAATAAGGTCTCTAATAAGTGACTTTTTGCTTAAGAACACTGAAACCACAAAGGTTTTTATCAGCTTTTACAACTGATCAAACTCTATTTTGACATGCAAGGAAATGAGCCATATAATTATGTTGCCAATATCAATGCTTAACCATTTTGTGATTTATACTGAGATCTCAAGTTTATTAGCCAAGCCAATGAAATAGACATAACACAGGTAAAGACAAAATCAAGCGATGTGTTTGCTGCTATTTTTCTGAAGGGAGTTTCTTTCTTGGTGCTGGTGTCTGAATTTTTCTTTCTCTCTTTTCTGTCTCATTCCTGCTATTCCTTTGGAGAAGAAGGGGTCCACACGGAGGAACTGGACAGTGAACTAGGTAAACTCTCCAGCCTGCTGCTGCTTCATGACTTGCCCTGAATGCTTTTCCTCCCATGAACTGCCTGACTGCTCAGTTTCATTAGTTTGCACTTCTCTGATGATTTTCATTCCAGTTTATCCTCATAAGGTCAACCTGGCAATGCTTGTGCCTGGATGCTGACACATGCAGAGTTGTAGTAAATTATGTCTACAAAGAAAGTCTGAGTGAATTGAGACTACAACGAGAGTTCACAAATGGGTGCTAGGCATTCTAGGAATTGCAGGGTTATGGAAAGCCTGAAAGGATAGATGCTTGCTGTGTCCCTTGAATTCTCTCATATAACCTGTCGGCTTTACTTTGTTATTTCTTTGGTGTGGGAAGTTACCTACATGGATAGGACAAATAAAACAAAACAAGCAAAAACCTATGAGACGGATTCAATGATCATTACAGGAGTAACAGTAATACAATAATTTAGATGACTATTCACTGAATAGTTTATGTCTTTAGTATTGTGTTGTTATTAAGTCACTGGCCACATGTTTGTAGCTATAGTGAATTGCTTGAAAACCAGATACTAGGTTTATGTATACTGTTTTCCTTAGAGGGCATGTAGCTATGTAAATCTACATAGCTTGACTCCCCTAGCTATTATAGTTTAGAAATAATTTACATTGGCAGAAAATGTCAACTCTTTTATCTTTGCTGTTAGAATACATTGAGTGATATTCTCTGCTAAGTTAACTGTTCAATGTTCAGCTTTGACCAATGTTAATATCAGTTTGCATTCCGTTCGATTCCTTTGCAGAAGGATGGATGGGAAAGGTCAGGTTTGGGCAGAATGCCACAAGAAAGTCTTGGCTGGTTGAAAATTGACCTAGTATATTTTTAGAATAGGAAATTGTTTAACATCAATATTAATAAAACTGTACTGAAACAATTGAATCAGCCTAGCATTTTAAAATTGCTTGAACTGAAAATAATAAACATGTAATATAGACTATTATTGTCATTCAGTGCTGCTATGTTAGTATGGATGGAAATAGTCATGGTTGACTGGAGTTATGATATACCAGAATCTGCTCAGTTCTCCTCAATGTCTGGAACATATCCTGTTGTAATTGATGGGTATGCCCATGATGATCGATAACCATTGCTAGATCTAGTTTTAAACATGATTATTAAGTTATTTTGTGGTCATGGTAGGAATGACTTGAGATTCAACCTGTGTAATAAAACAATTTTAAACTATTTTTTATTTTTTTTAAATTGTCAGTCCAGTGATATTTGAGAAAGTAATTGAAAAAAGGCAGAACTAGGTTTTCCAGACATAAAATGAGTGCCTTAATCACTTGTTGAACCAATTCAGATCACTCTTGCTGTCAAACCAACACATGTGAATGCCTACCGCTGTCTGTATTGCTGGGGAGGCGGCATGGCTGAACGCAGGGTGCGTGTGTACTTACTCCTATGCAAGTTTGAATGCTGACAGTTTTAGGAAAGAGGTGTCTGTTTTCTTTTTCCAATGTAACTGTGATATTGTGGGAACTATGCTTTTACAGACTCTAATTAATAAGTTTTAATGCTGTGTAGCATTCCTCCTCGTGGTCATAGTCACAGTTTTGGGAAGTAGTTTGGAAATGGAAGAGATGATGCTTGGATCAGATCCAGCTGCCTGGCCTCAAATCCCCCGCATGCTGGCTTTATGACCTTGGGCAAGTCATTCATTTCTTAGCTTCCCTTCCATTCTGGAGCTGAAAGGGGGGTCCTTGGGTTGCTTTTTGAGGAAACTGAATGAGAATGTGTCTTAGAATTTGTCTCTGTGATCAGCTCATATTGCTCTTACCAGTTTTATTATTTATTACCTAAGTCCCTCTTGTTGGACTTTACAGTACTTTTATAAGACTTGATAACACTTTTTGCCTTTAACATGGGACAGCAGAGGAACATGCTACCACAGAAACGGGCCAAGTGTGTTCTTGTGCGTGGAGTAGAAGTAAGGCTCTTGATTTTTGCCTGTGTGTGTCCACCACACACACATACACATGGACTTTATTTTATTTTATTTTTGCATTCACTCTTCATTCTGTTGACAAGCTTGTTACCCATTTTCTTAATAAAATGGTCCTGATCTTAAACAACAGTGACTGTCAGGTTTTCAGTGAACAATACAATTCCAGATATGACAAAGAAACCCTCTCTGTAATCTGCCTCTGAGAGGCGGCGTTGTTGGCATAGGTTTTGGACATAGATCACTTGATTATAGAGTTGTCATTTCTGAACTCTGTTGTTTGATGGGGGTCAGTAGTTCCATTATGCACTTCAGGTTTACAGAATTGATCACATCCTCTATCACAGTACTCCCAGAATTGAAAGACACTTGCAAACCTTTTGGAGTTACAGGGTATTCATGTGCTGACACCAACTAGAGAGATAGAGAGGATGAAATGAGGTCTCCCCCAGTCAAAACTAAATCACAGTTCTGAAATTCATCTCTGATTAAGAACATGACTTTCAGTCTGTGTGCTGACAAATCCTTTTGGAAAGAACTTGGAACATCTGACCGCTCCATACTTGCTTCTGTGGTGGCGATTGTATAGCATGCAGCTTCAGACGCAGGACCAGCCAGCAAGTAGATAACACATCTGCCCTGTTCCCTGTGTGCTTTCCGGAACAGCTGTCGTTGTTTGAGCCCAGGTGCCAGCCAGGTGCTGGGGAAACATTTACAAACATCTTCATTTAATCTGCAGTCGATCTCTGAGGTAAATCCAAGAGAAAGATCTGCTTCCAAGATGTTAAATAATGGCTTACTCCAAATTTATGAGGTGGTGGAGGGCGCTAAGGTTCATCCCAGATCTGGGCAACCCCAGTGGGTCTCGACTGCCTGAACAATCTGGACCCTGCTGTACAGTCTGGTCTGATGTCCCATAGTTGTTAAAGGGGCAGCGTGGCTTTTCAGGTAGCTTCAGAGTTTTGGTGAAAAAAAAGAAAGTGGTGTCATCTTTTCCTGGGCTTCAATATTTGCTGCTATTTTCAGTTCTTTAGAACCAAATGGTAAATTTGAGAACAAACATTTTCTTTTTTAATTAATGACCCATTTCTATTTTAAGCGTTAGGGGACTAATTCCTATTATTAAATTAATCACCACTTTGGAAATGAGAAAGCAAAATCATTCAATTTTAAATGAGTTTTCCTTGAAAAACTGGAACATTGTTGGAGTTTGCTAATCTGTCCCAGAGATGTGTTTAAGTTTACAAATGTCCAAAAATTCTAGTAGACCGACATTATTCTCCTTGTTGACTGGGTGACAAGACAAAGTCAGAAGTGGCACATTTTCTTCTATGTATCTTGGACCTCCATCAAAACACCTGCCATTTGGCATTTGAATTGTTTGCTCAGATGTGGCACTTGTCATTATCTTTATGCCCTGGCATCTGGCACACTCTCCGGCAGACAGGAGGCACTCACTAAATGTTGGACAGATTAACAATGAAATGAATTGAGCTTTTAGAATTTTTAACTATTTTATCAAAGATAATAGTGCCAAATGTTTAAGTTTGCTGATTTAGAAAAGAAATTTGGTTCATTAAACATAAGGCAGTGCTTTCCACTCAACCATTCTCTGTCCCATGCCAGAACAAATGTGGGACTGTGTACCAATTTGCAATTTTTGAATCTTTAGTTTCCCAACTTTTTGGAAATATTTTCCTGGATAATTTTAATTTAAATGGTAATTTCCAGCTTTGTAAGGGGAAACTATTTCCCTAGCATTTGATTTGCACTAATTAGCCCACGAGACTGCATATAAAAATGCCAGGTTTTATCAACATCTGCAGATTGGACCTGTCTCACATCTTATTAGCTTACATCTCCCAAAATTCAAAGACTTTGATAAAACCTACTAAGAGTATTTTTAAAAGGACTAGAAGAAAGAGAGAAGACCTTATCTCTTTGTTTGCAAACATATAACATGGAGCAAAAACAATGAAATTAATGTGTCTTGATGTGCAGCTTAAATTTGAGCAAAACAGAGTTTAAGCCTGCGTATTAAGGAACACACCTAGGACCCCATTTTAATATGGAGCTGTTTGTGGTATTTATAAGCCTGGATAAAATGGTCACTATGTGAAAATAGTGATCAGATAATTCCTTGAATTAAAAAAAAATCTAGTATTTCAAAATAAGTGATATTTCACTCAGCCATAAGAAATGATGACATCAGATCGTTTACAACAACATGGATGGACCTTGATAACATTATACTGAGCAAAATAAGTAAATCAGAAAAATCTACAAACTATATGATTCCATACATAGGTGGGACATAAAAATGAGACTCAGAGACATGGACAAGAGTGTGGAGGTTACGGGGTCGGGGTGGGGGGAGAGGGAGGGGGTTGGGAGGAGGGGAGGGGCACAAAGAAAACCAGTTAGAAGGTGATGGAAGACAATTGGACTTTGAGTGATGGGAATACAGCATAATCAAATGTCAAAATAACCTAGAGATGTTTTCTCTGAACATATGTACCCTGATTTATCAATGTCACCCCATTAAAATTAATTTTAAAAAAGCGATATTTCAGGTGTTTGTAATACTCTATTCAAGTTGGTCTTAATGGCTACATCTAGGACTAATACTTCAGTTTGGAGAACTGTATTACACAAGCTTGCCTTAACTGTGTATCTATGTATGTATCTGGGTAGCTTTCGAATTATGTAGAATAATTGTTCTATGCCTGAAAGAATTGTTTGATAACACAAAACACAACATAGTTGCTTCTTTCACCAAGTAGATTATTTGGCACAGTGGGCTTTTTCTCAGCAGATTCTTCCAACGCAGTTCACTGTTACTTATTAATAAAGTTCCAACCTTTGATATGAAACCTTACAAAGTAAAGTCCAATAGAATACAGTGGGGTTTCCAGAAAGGCACCTATAGCTTCCAATGCCATTTACCACATTTAAAAGAAATAAAAGCTAGTGAGTGCTTGGAGAGCAGGACCAGTGTTCCTGCTTTTGTAGGCAAACTGCTGGTGAAGATAGGCCTGTCCAGATTTAGCAGCTGAATGACAGATGCATGCAGTTCAAACTCCCAACTCAATGTGGGCATTTCTGCTGGCTCAGTAGCATTTTAATTAGGAACAGGGGGAAAATAAGATGCAAATTTTATTTTATACCAGGAAGAGAAATAATAGCACTATTGTATTGAACATGAAAAGAAACTAATTTCTATCCAATTTCACTTTTATGTTAAGGTAGTCTAGAAATAAAATGAGAAAACTATAAATATTTAAGATAGGAACTAGGCATTCAAGACAAATTTTAACTATATTTTTATTAAAATCTAATTTAATTATTGATTTAGAATGAAGGCATCCAGGACTGCATTTTATTAAGTTTCAATTGCTTTTGCAAAATAGCAATAAACAATTGTTCTTTGTGTAGAAAAGTACACTGATAAAATAAAAGCAATGCCTGTGTTTCTTTTAGGATACACAGTTGTAATTGGATTTGAGGCACTTTTCTGAGTTTGTCTTTTTGCCTAATACGTTAAAAGTCCCTAAGCTCTTTAAGAATATGCTCTTCTTTCTCTAACTATTTTATTTTTTAGAACTGCCTGCTGGTTGGGAAAAGATTGAAGACCCTGTCTATGGTATCTACTATGTAGAGTAAGTGCCCATTAATCCATGCTTCAGTGTGTACCCCTGTCATTGTGTACATTTATGCCAAACAGAGTTTACCATCATTAATATGTATAAACTTAATTTTATAGTGAAAATATATGTTATCAATATAATGAATGAGAAAATATTCCCCGAATCTGAAGATAGCGGATTATATTATACAATTTATGAGGGGCAAAGCTGTGTGGTTTAGTATGACTTTACCAAGACCCAACATAATCCTGGCCTATGGCAGGCACTTAGTAAGTATTAGTTGAATGAATGAATGAATGAATGAATGGATTAATGAATGAGTGAGTGAGAAAAGCAAAAATTCAATAGATCAAGTAAGTAGAGGCTGTCTTCAGGAGGAGAACCTGCTTGCCTATTTTTTGCTCTGCTCAAGTCTGAAGTTCTCAGTTATTACTTACTTATTCATTCAGACTTCAAAATAAATAGGCTTTATTTCATTTCCCTGAGAAAGATGAGAAATAACTAACAACAGATCCTTTGAAAGAAACAAATGCCATATGAAAGTTCTGTCATCATAACCCTACCTGTCACCATGAAGATAACAGGCAAGCTCCTTGTCCCTCCTGCTGCTGACAATGGAAAGTCATCTGTGTAATACCCTAGTGATAAGAACATACGGTGCAAAAAGTGCCAGGTCGTAAGATGCTCAGCATCTTATTGCAGAAAATCAAGAGTTTGCTATAGCAAGTGTCCGTGGCCTGGCTCACACTGCCACCTCTTTCCTAATGAGAGGATTGGTGATTTGGAGCACCAGAAAGGCAAAGTCAGCTGTTTCTGTCACCTTCCTAAAATGAAATTCCATTGTGTACCCAGCAGATCATCTTTCTCAAACATGTTCAGTAGGATTCTTGCCTATTTGGGGCTCATTTTGAGTTCTCCCTGAACTAAAATGTGTATTAAGAGAAAGGGAACAGGGGACCACAACTTTGATGAAGAGACTTGGTTTGAGTGGCAAGTTGTTTTCTTATTATACACTTTTCCACCCCGTGTTTTATTTAAATCCAGTGCCTGTTAATCTTAGACTATATCTTAGCATGACATTACGTACAAGAGTTAGGAAATAAACAATCAGTCCTACAGTAGAAATTAGGAACAATTAGTCTATTCACCCTATTTGACAAGCCTGCCTCTAAAAAATAAAGCCCGACCCTCGCTGATTGGCGCAGTAAATAGAGCATTGGCCCAACGTGTGGACATCCCAAGTTCAATCCCCAGTCAGGGCACACGTGAGAAATAGTCGTCTGCATCTCTTCTCCCCCACCCCTTCTCTGTCTCTTCCCCTCTCACAGCCAGTGGCTCAATCGGTTCAAGCATCGGCCCCAGACCGGGGTGGCCAGGTGGATCCTGGTCGGGGTGCATGCAGCAGTCGGTCTCATTATCTCCTCTCCTCTCACTTAAAAATAAATAAATAAAAAATGAATGAATAAAGCCTGGCTTTAATTAGTATTTTGATTCTAAATAATCACATAATAGATGTGTTCCCAAACTTTTAAGTAAAGTATGATTTTGATGAAGAAAACTAAATATGTTTACACTTGTGTATATTTGTATAACATGTGTGTACATATACACACACTGAATAAGACTGTGTCAAACGCCACCTGTGTTCATATGTATGTGTGTGTTATATGTGTGGTGTGGTGTGTTGTGTGTGTGTGTGTTTTACCGTGGCCTAATTAGTTTTGGAACCATCTGAAGTATCAGGGTCTTGTCACTTTGAACTCATCACATTTGCATAGGTTAGCTGCATGTGGAGTCTTTTTTTGCCTAAAGCTTATACTTTTAATCCTGACTCCATGTCTATTGATTAAAATAGTTGACAGATGTTGGTAGAGTCCTTTTAACTTTACTATTTGGGCAAATGTTTATGCTTCCATGAACTCTCTAGTATAAAGTTACATAGAAGTTCTGGCATTAGATGTTATAGACATCATTACATCTCTTTTTTAATCTCTTTTTAAAATAATTCTAGTCTATTTCTTGCTGAATTAAAGCAACTCACCCGCGAGTTGATTACTTGAACACTGGGAGTCCTGGGGTGTGAAAGCAGGCGGTGTATTAAAGATTTTAAAATAAAATGTGTGTGTATAAATCTCACAATACAATGCTTGGTACATAGAAGCAGTAATATCAGAGACCATTTTTATTTCCTCTTCCTCACTGCACATTTGACACAAGATGGTCAACATCTCAGACCATCTGCTTTGCTCGGTTCTAATCATGGGACTTGACCTGATTGGCATTTTGCTTATGGGCTGAAATATTTCCTAACTGGATACTGTCTGCCTTCTGCTGCAGCCACATCAACAGGAAGACACAGTATGAGAACCCCGTTCTAGAAGCCAAGCGGAAGAAGCAGCTGGAGCAGCAGCCCCCGCCCCAGCAACCACAGTCAGAAGGTTGGCTTTCTCTTGATC
Organism: Saccopteryx bilineata; assembly: GCF_036850765.1. Taxonomy (NCBI): domain Eukaryota; kingdom Metazoa; phylum Chordata; class Mammalia; order Chiroptera; family Emballonuridae; genus Saccopteryx; species Saccopteryx bilineata. Next base: position 73,111,212 of record NC_089499.1, read on the forward strand.
TGTGGGTGCAGGTGCGCAGGCTGAGCCGGGTGCTGACACCCCTGTGTGGCCGGAACTGACCTGAATGAGCAAGTCCTTCTGCGCTTCTGAGGACTTAGCGTCTTGGAGGGAGGAACACAGAGCTCCCAGGCTTCCTGCCCTGGGACCCAGACAGCGCACGTCGGGGGCCCAACCCAAAGGCACCAAAGTCTCCACTTTCATTTAGAAAGGAGCCGTCTTTAGATGGCAGAACATTCTGATGGCAAAGCGTCCTCTTGCCCCAGCGGCATTTGCACAGCTTCTGGTACCTAAGTGCCAACCGCTTTTAGCTCTTTAACCTTTTGAGTAGTGAGTTTTTTTCACGCTCGCTGACCCCTGGGAGTGTTGTTTTTTGTTTTTGTTTTTGTTTTTTCAAAAAATGAAATTAGTTTCAGTTACAGTTTTATTAACTTAAAATCCTGTTTGTTTGATAACCTGTTTATGGAAACAAGAAAAACATACATTTTCCTTTCTTTAATGTTGCCTTACACATTTTTAAAATAAATCGATCGTACTTTGAATGGTCAGGAGGCACGAGGACATACATGAACGGTCATACTACTCAAAGGGTTAAGAGGAGTCACCGGGTATGAAACTAACTTTTGCTTTTAGGAATATTCCGTGGAGGCATCACAGAAAGCTGCTGATTTGAGAGCTTTCTTAATCAGAAGTCAATTCGTGCTCTGTAGAAATATGAACAGTTCAGGAGTGTAAAACATTAAATTCTTTCCTACTCGCTCCCAACCCATTCTGAGCAATAAATACTGTGCAGAAATTTTCTAGAGATGTACAAATATGCATATTTTAACAAAAAGATCATAATTTATGTATATGCATAAACTTAAGTTTTATGACCTGTTTTTCTCACATATTTCTTGCACATATTTCAGTTGGTTAATCAAAATTTACCTTACAATTTTGAATGTCTGCATTATATTCTATTTTATGAATGTCTCTACTTTATTTAGCCATCTGTTTATTAATAGATACTTAGGCTTTTTCCAGTGTTTCACTGTACTCTTTTAAAACAATAGGTTTAATACACCCTCAATATAACATAAGAATATCGATTACACAAATGTCAAATATAACACTTATAATATTGAATATAATAAATATAGACCACATATGGAAGCTGGGAAATTTTTGTGCCAATAGGCATATAGTAAATTTTGTGGACTTTGTGTGAAAACAGCTCTAGACAGTATGTGAACAGGTTGGCATGTCTGTCTTCCAATAAAGCATTATATATAGACACTGAAATTCAAACATCATGTAGTGTTCATGTGTCATGCAATCTTCTTTATATTGTTTTCAACCATTTAAAAGTGTATATTGAGTGGGACACTTGAAATCATATCAACACAATAAATTAAAAATTAAAATAAAAAAAATAAAAGTGTAAAAGCCATTTTGACTCGTAAGTTGTATAAAAACAGGCATTTAAGCCCGATTTGATCTTTTGGCCATAATTGACATAGACTATATTTGAGATAGAGAAGGAGAATTCACATACTAAAAAGTTCTCCTTTCTACCTTAATTTCTTCTTTATTTAAAAAATCATGTTTTTTCATCTTTTCCCTGAGCTAGTGAAACTTGATAGTGTTAGTAGAGTTTGGAGGATTCTTAATTGAATACGTGAGCTGAGCTGGACAGGAACTCATGGGTAAATGTCAAGTGTCACTCACTGAGTCACTGCTGGGTCTCCCAGGGGAATAAGACTAGACTTAGGGTCCAGGAGTTCAGAGATGATAGGAGACAGCATCCCAGCAGACTGAGATTGACCTTCATGCCCTCAGACAGGCTGGCGTAGCACACCTGCCCCTGTCTCCTTTGCTGTAGAGAAGTGTCTTCCTTATTGGTCTGGCTCTAGTTTGCTCTGTCCTTCCTGATGTTTTTAGTCTCACTGTAGACTCTCCAGCCAGAGAGAACTGGAGATGGATTGATTATATCACAATATTTCTATCCTCAAAGGTCTTAGGAAAGAGAGAGAGTGTCTTGATATTCTTAGCATAGAGTGGGATCAAACACCAAATTTTTTTTAAAGGTCTTGGCCCTGGTTTTTTATTGATTCGGGCAGCTTTATAATTATGCAGATGGTGGATCCTAAGTGAGCTCTTTCTTCCCTTTCCTGCAGAGTGGACAGAAGACCGCTCATCGCTCGTGCCTCCTGTGATTCCCAACCACCCCCCAAGCAATCCGGAGCCTCCCAGAGAAGCTCCACTTCAGGGTAAAGAGTTTCTATAATCACAGAATGATTTTAGCTCAAAAACCTAAATTTTGAAAGATGCTTTTAGAGTGGAGTGGAATCTTATAACTCTCAAGTCATTTATTTAACAATAAAAACCATAATGATCGAACATTTCAATGTATCACTAATTGAAATTGTCAAAAAGATGAGAAACTTTTTTTGTGTGAATGTCTTCAGCTATTTGCAATGCTTTGGAAGTGATGACTGCTTGTCCTGGAGGATCAATTAAACCAGGGTTTCTCAACTTAGCACAGTTGACCTTTGGGACCAGATAGTTCTGTGTTGTGGGGGCTGTTCTGTGCAAGGTGTTAGAGCATCCCTGGTCTCACCCACTAGATGCCAGTAGCACCCTGCCCCTGTTGTGACAATCAGAAGTATCTCTGGGAGGCCAAAGCATCATAAAATTGTGAACCAATGATTTAGAGACCACAGATATTTAACAGTTGTGTTTAATAAGACAGATTGAAAACTAACCATTAGATATTGCAAGGTTCTAGTCAACATATTTGGTTTTAACAAAAATTTTTCTGTAAATGTATAATCATTCAGTATTGTTTTAAATTCTCTTCTCCGATTCCTGCAGTTGTGGCATTTATTCATGTTTTACATTTTATTGAGTCTCACTTATTTGCATTCACAAAAAGTTGGAGTCCCCTAGAAAGGTTCATTTTTTAAAATTGAAAGCTCTAGAATGTTGCTACTTTCAGATCTCATTAATGTTAAGTGGTAGAAAAGGTGTTAAGGTTTGTTTAGTTTTTGGGTTTTTTTAAATAAGAAAAACCGAACAAGGTGCCATATTTGATAGAGTTGGTACAGAGCTGTTAAAAAGACTGTGAAATGGCCTGACCTGTGGTGGCGCAGTGGATAAAGCATCGACCTGGAATGCTGAGGTCGCCGGTTCAATACCCTGCACTTGCCTGGTCTAAGGCACATATGGGAGTTGAAGCTTCCTGCTCCTCCCCTCTTTCTCTCTCTCCTCTTCTCTCTCTCTCACTCTCTCTCTCCTCTCACAATGAATAAATAAAGAAAATTTTTTTAAAAAGACTGTGAAATTATCATCTCGTTTTTAAAGAGATGTAAGTAGGTAAGTTGAATAATTATTTTCTCTAATTTTAATTTGTCATTATAATTTTCATGAGAAAGAAATTGTTTCCCTGTTAGCTGATATTGTCATGAGATTAGTATTAATATAAATTTATGTAGAATAATTTCTTCTGGCTTGGATGTACTTTTTTGTGATAATGGATTTAGTAAAGATAGAACATAGTAGATAATAACATTAATTAATATCAGCATGATTGTAGCCTCCTTCCCATTTTTTGAAAGTAGAACCCCTCCAGAAGTGAGTGTTGTATTTCCGCTCGTGGTGAGTCGGTTGCATAGCTGCTCAGTTCCCCGAACCAGCGGGGCTTGGTGGCAGCCCACACGTTTGCCCTCTGCAGCTGTCTGTTCCTGCCGGGGTTGGCTTGGCCAACTCTGCTCGTCTCAGGTTATTGCTGGAGTCCCCGTTACAGTCACCCTTTCCATGTACTCTTCTCATTTATAGAATTTGACAGTTTATGATTAGAGTTTATTTGTATTCAGCTGTTTTAACAATAGTTTCCTCTTTAGACCGAAATCTCCGGGAGGCAGGAGACTGTGTCTTTTTTCCTGTAGGGCACTCCAAACTAGGCAGAGTTCCTTTGCTATCTAGCTTCTGCGGAAATTTATTGTGGAGTGAAAGAATACACGTATGTACATGGATTTACATGCCTACATATGCAATAAGCAGCTGACCTTCCTTAAAGAATTATCCTAGAGATTAAACAAATTAAAGCTTTAAAGATTCAGGCCCTGGTGATTGGCTTAGTGGGAGAAGGTGGTCCCAGTGTGTCGATGTCTGGGTCTGATTCCTGGTCAGGGCACACAGGAGAAGCACCCATCTGCTTTTCCACCCCTAACCCTCTCGCTTCTCTCTCTCTCACACACACACACACACTCTCTCCCTCCTCCCTCCTGCAGCCATGGCTCAACTTGAGCAAGTTAGCCCCCCCACTCTGAGGTTGGCTCCATGGTTTCCACCTCAGGTGCTAAGAAGAGCTTGGTTCCTGAGCAATGGAGCAATGCCTCAGATGGACAGAGCATCGCCCCCTAGTGGGCTTGCCGGGTACATTCCAGTCAGGGGCTCATGTGGGAGTTTATCTCTCTGCCTACCCTCCTCTCACTGAAAAAAAGGGAGGTTCAGGTTCTGGGTGCCAAAAAACTTAGTGTGCCAACTGAGGCAGGGTCTAGAAGTTATTTATCTGTGCTAGGTGCTTCATCCCAGATTTCTTCTTTTTTTTAGGTCTATTTTTTTTTTCTAGTGAGAGGAGTGGAGGCAAAGAGATAGGCTCCCACATGCACCCTGGACGAGAATCCACCTAGCAAGCCCACTAGGGTGGCAAAGCTCTGCCAATCTCGGGCCCTTGTTCTGTTGCTTAGTAACTGAGCCTTTTCTTTTCTTTCTTTCTTTCTTTCTTTCCTTCTTTCTTTCTTTCCTTTTTTCTTTCTTTCTTTTGTTCTTTCTTTCTTTCTTTTTCTTTTTCTTTCTTTTTTTTTTAGCACCTGAGTGGAGGCCATCAGCTATCCTCAGTGCCTGAGGCCAAGTCACTTGCGCCATTTCTGCAGGAGGGGAAAGGAGGGGTTGCAGAAGCAGATGGTCGCTTTTCTTGTGTGCCCTGGGACTGTGACTGGAAATCGAACCTGGGATATCCACACGCCAGGCCGATGTTTAACCACTGAGCCAGCCACCAGCCAGAGTATTTTCTAGGCATTTTTTCTTTTTTCTTTGACTCTCTCTGGTCCCACGTTGGTTTGGGATTTGGGAGAGGCTCAGTGCATTCTCCCAGAGAAGCACTTGTGTTCTCAGGGCCCCTCTGCTGTGCAGTCTCCGAGCTGCGGTCTCTCAACAGTGACAACTGCGCTGCAGAGGGCGTGGGCTGGCGGTGGTCCAGGCCTTCTGACGGGTGCCAAGAATGGCGCCAGTCTGACGGGAGCGAGCACCTGAAGGGTGTTCAAAAGCCAATTTGGGGGCTGAGACCCAGAGATCCAGATTCAGTGAGTCTAGGGCGGGCCCTGAAAATGAGTACAATTTAAAGAGCTACCCAGCTGATTCCCTCCCATAACCAGATATTACAACTGGCAACTAGTCAACAGACTAGAATCTCCTGGAAGATGACATGGACCACAGGACTGCAGCAGGGAGAGCTCTCAATCACTGCTCATGGGTAGAAAGGCGTTTCATTTCCAAAGCTCCTTTAACTGGTGACCCTCCCATACATAAAACACAATAAAATGTGCATAAAAGTGTAGCCCTCTGATCTTCCCTCCCTAGTCAAGCCTTGGAAGAGGACATCAGTGGTGTAATTTCACGCACTGCTCATGTCTGTATTAAATTGAAAACATTCTAAGCTCAAAAAATACTAATGGGTTTTAAAAGAATTCTTTTAGATAAACTGCCAGGCACATTTTCACATCTTCTGACTTAGCCTAGGACAAGGGTAAAAAGCATAAACACCCACCCACCTCCTTCAGCTTTCTCAAAGACATCTTCAATCTCATTTCTTTGTGCTGCCATCCATTCAGTCAGTCATTCTGAGCGTGTCTTGGAGCAGTATTCGGCACTGGATACACAAGCAGAGGTCTGCACAGAGCTCATGTTTAGTGGCTGTGTGTGTGTGCATGCACGTGTGAGGCCTCTCATGCACGGAGTAGGGACAGGGAGCCAAATACCAAACCAGGAAGTGGGAGATAGACTGTAGCTGGCTAAGCACAAAAATAAAGCAGGAAAGGGAGACTGGGAAGGTTGGAGGAGGTGCTGCGATCTTTCACGAGGTTGTCAGGGAAAGCCTCACTGAGCAGGGGGTGGCTACTGAGAGAAGCCCTCCGACCCCTCTTGCAGCCTCTACCTCAAGGATGTAGGCTGTGCACACACGCCCCAAAGTAAATGTGGGGGCTGTCCCACTAGTCCTTAGTTGTCCATCTGATGATTGTATTGGCAGCCATCTTTCCACAGCCTTGACTGCGTTTGACATCATCCTCCTGGTGCCTGGCGGATGACCTTACTCGGGTAATTCTGCCATATCTTTCTATACTTTAGCCATGGTGACAGGACTGTGGCTTGTCAAGCTTCCAACCAGCCTCGGGACTACTCTAAGCAGGGAGGAGGCTGATGAGCAGACTAGAACTCCAGACAATTTAAGAGAGCCTTTTTAAGAGCCAGAAACTTTTGAAATGTGCAATTATAAATTGTATGTGTGCCCAGACACCTTTTTAAAAAGGCCTTTTTAGATACAGCTGACCAAAAATAACTTTCCTTCCTGGGTGCTCCCGGCTTTAGAGCAGGGGTCATGGAGACATTTCTCTCTCTCTCTCTCTCTCTCTCTCTCTCTCTCTCTTCCTTTTTAATAGTAAAGGAATAGGACACATGGGGAAGCCGTGGCCAGGACAGGTGACAGAAAGTGTAATTAGGGAAGTTGAAAGAACCTGAACATTGAATTATGTTCACTATTTGGGACAACCAGAGAAATTCCAATACGTTTCTCAATTACAGCAAAATGCCCAACTAACAAAACACAAAAACTTTTTGTTTCTATGCGAGATGTTATTTATGAATGTTACCAAGAAAATTCAGTAAAACCTCAGGTAGAATGCTTGGAAATTATTTAGCTATCTACCTATCTATTAATTTAGTTTAAAAAAGACAACTGAATTTAGAGCTATATGGCTCTCGTTAGTAACTGTTTTATTTACTTTAAGTTTTTTTATTTTGTTTTACTTTTTAAATATTCCAAGCCACTTGTTTTAAACCATAAATTTTAGCAATAAACATATCCAGACTATTTAACAAATTGTTAAAAGAGGCAAATTAACAGGAAAAGTCAGTTGAATTTAGAATTCAAATTAAAGTAAAAGCATAACTCTTTTCATTTAGAAAGTAGTGATCATACATTTTTATCAAATTATTCCTTTTGACCATAATATGTTTGTTAGTATTATCTATGTATTTTCAGAATGAGTTTTCTGTTTGATTAAAAGCTAAAGGTTTTGCTGTATTGACTTGACAAGGGGAAGCCAAGTCAGGGCAACACATTGGAAGCTCTGTTGCAAAATATAAACTGTAACAAAGCAAAAGACACAGAGCAAAGCCTCACACCATTGTCAGTGGAGTGAGAAGGACCCTGAAGCAGTTTAGTTGCTGTCAAACTACATGAACTGAAACCAGGGATGTGCATCAGATGATGGACCCCTATTTTAGCCTTCTGTTCTTTCTTCTTAAGTGAGAGGAGGGGAGATAGAGAAACACACTCCCGCATGTGCCCTGACCGGGATCCACCTGGCAGCCGGGGTCAACCCTGTCTGGGGCCAGTACTCCAATCGACTGAGCTATCCTCAGCGCCCAGACCCAGTGCTTGAACTAATCAAGTGTGTGGCTGCAGCAGGAGAAGAGAGGGAAAAGGGGGAGAGAGAGGGAGAGAAGCACATGGTCACTTCTCCTGTGTGCCCTGACTGGGGATCGAACTCAGGACATCCATACACCAGGCTGATGCTCTATCCATTGAGCAAGCTGGCCAGGGCCTCAATCTATTTTTTTTTTTTGGATATCTATGCTGATGGCACATGTACCGTGTGCCCCTACATAAACAAAGGGGAGTACTGAAATCAAGACAGGACTTTAGTAAGACACCTATGTACCCAAATGATGCGGCACAGAAGCTTGGAGAATTATGTATAAGTTGTATCATTATTGAATTCACCTTTTCATTCATTGTGGCATTCTTTATACCTTTCTTGTTTTAATCTAGGCAAACCCTTTTTTACACGAAACCCTTCTGAATTGAAAGGCAAGTTCATTCACACAAAGCTGCGGAAAAGCAGTCGTGGCTTTGGCTTCACAGTTGTTGGAGGGGACGAACCTGATGAGTTTCTTCAGATCAAGAGCTTGGTCCTAGATGGCCCCGCCGCTTTGGATGGCAAAATGGAAACAGGTAGAGATGCCACATGGCCATGTAGCTTTTCCTGTGTGATGAGACTTCTGCCCAGCACCCTAATAAGACCAAACAGCGGCTATGATTTCACACGTTTGCAGATCTCCTTTAAAGGTTATAAATGAGCAAGATTCCTCCAATATGTAAATCCATTCCCTGATATAGATGAAAACCTTTGAAGCCATTTTAACTTTGGGAAGCTTTTAGGGTGCTCTTGAGTAGTATAAAGCAGTAATTTGCTAAGATTGTAGATCTATTTGAATAAATGAAATCTGAACATGGATTTTTGCCTTGAGATTTTGTTTTAGAAGAAAGCATCAGTGTTCTTTTAGTGATCGCATATTCTCAGTAGCAGGGAAGACACTAGATGCTTAAAGAATGACTTATTCATCATTAAAATAAGTAACAGAAGTAGTCTCTTTGTGTCCCATGATACTGCCCCAAATCCAGTTTCAGTTCAGCTTCCTGTTGATAGGTGTTCATATTATAATATTGATATAAAATTTCTGTGTATTGTTTTCTTATTAACCCCCAAACTCTTACCTTTGCAGGAGATGTAATTGTCAGTGTGAACGACACTTGTGTTTTGGGACACACACATGCACAAGTTGTGAAAATCTTCCAGTCCATTCCGATTGGTGCCAGTGTGGACCTTGAGCTCTGCCGAGGTTATCCATTGCCTTTTGACCCAGACGACCCCAATACGAGTTTAGTGACCTCGGTGGCAATTTTGGATAAAGAACCAATTATTGTGAACGGGCAAGAGACCTATGATTCACCAGCTAGTCACAGCAGTAAAACAGGCAAAATCAATGGCATGAAGGATGCCAGGCCAAGCAGTCCAGCTGACATGGCTTCAAACGGTTCCCATGGTTACCCCAATGACACTGTCTCTTTGGCTTCCTCCATAGCCACTCAGCCGGAACTCATAACTGTTCATATAGTCAAAGGGCCAATGGGCTTTGGTTTTACTATCGCAGACAGTCCCGGTGGGGGCGGCCAAAGAGTGAAACAGATTGTTGACAGTCCGCGATGCCGAGGCCTGAAGGAAGGGGATCTTATAGTGGAAGTGAATAAGAAGAATGTGCAGGCTCTGACCCACAACCAGGTCGTGGATATGCTGATCGAATGTCCAAAGGGAAGCGAGGTTACGTTGTTGGTACAGCGAGGAGGTATGTTGATTTATTTTCTCTAGTTTTATTTTTTTTAACCCATTATCCATTGTTTAACTTCCTGGTCTTCAGGTGGCTATTGGGGTTTTTTAAATGTCTACTTTTCTAAGATCATTTTTATTTTAATGTTTGGAAATGCATTCAGAATGTCTTTAGAATAAAAGTTGTATTTATACATTACGCTAGCACATGTGCAGCTAGAATGATTCTCTTAAATGTAAATTAGATTGTGCTTTTTAATGACAATTAAGATTTTAAGACTTTAGGCCTGACCTCTGTTGGCACAGTGGATAAAGCATCGACTTGGAACACTGAGGTCGCTGATTTGAAACCCCGAGGTTGCCTGGTCAAGGCACATAAGGGAGTTGATGCTTCTGGATCCTTCCCCATTCTCTCTCTCTCTCTCTCTCTCTCTCTCACTTTCTCTTCCCTCTCCAAAATGAATAAATAAAAAATCTTAAAAAAAATGTTAAGACTTTAATTCTCTTGAAACTGGCCTACTTGGCATGCAAAATGTAGCTCCTGGCTGCCCTTCCAACCTCATCTCACACTCTTCTCCCCTACTCACTAGGCTTTAGCCATCTGGTTTCTTTTCTGAAGTACCATTAAAGCTCCAAGCCCTTTCTGTCTCAGGGCCTTTGCACTTGCTGTTCCCTCTGCTTAGAATGCTCTATTCGAGCTCTTTCCTTGGCTAGCTCAATCTCATTCAATTCTCCGCCTGCGAGAAGGCTTCACTGATCACTTTATCTAAAGTAGCCCCCAATACCTCCATGAAGTCTCCACTGCATTATTCAATTTCTTCATAGCTTTGATGATGATCACAAGTCATTGATTTGTATATGTATTTTTTGCTGCTCTCTCTTTTTCACTTGAATGTAAGATCCATAAAGCCAGGCTTCATGTCCACATGTTGACAGCTGTATCTTCAGCATTTAATGCAACACCTGATTCCTGCTAGGTGTTCATGAGTAAATAGGTATTGATTGCATGCATGCATGAATGAATGAATGAATGAATTGAATGGATGGATGGATGATGTGATTACTTACACTTGTCAGGTACAACATCTCCACCAATTGTATTTTTTTTAACTTATTGATTTGAGAGAGGGAAAGAGAGACATCAATTTTTTGCTTTACCCATCTGTGCATTCATCAGTTGATTCTTAGATGTGCCTTGATCAGATATCTAACCCACAGTCTTGGCACATTGAGACAGTGCTCTAACCAACAGAGCTACCTAGCCAGGCCCCTACCAGTTGTCAGTGTACCCACATTTGAATGAAGTGGTTAAGGATTTCCGATAAATGGGGTATTCTAAATCTTAAAATGTTAGACTTCCTTCTTCCTCCAGCCCTCATGCCCCACCCTTGCCCTACCAGAACTCCTAGGAAGGACCTCACTCTGAAAAATATTTCCCCTGATATTAAATGTCTTGTTTCTGATTCTTTGTGACTAGTCTTGGTTGAACACCTCACACAAGGAGCCTGAGATGGGCTGTTCCCTCGATCCTCGCCAGGGTGATTTATTTCAGGCACGGCATATTCTGACCCTCTGAAAAGAGCTGAGGACCCAGACTTCTATTTCTCTTGGTTCAGTTGCAGCATTGGCGCTCGTGTATGTCACCACAGCCATGTTCTCATGCTCCTGAGAAGCTCTGCATTCTGTGATCAGAACGACAGGTGTCATGGAAACGAAACCCAAAATTTGGAGCAGCTGAGTGCACTGAAATGCTCCATCTCTCTTGCGCAGTTCTAAATGCCACTATGCGGATTTTACTCTTAAAAATGTTTCCACCAAAACAGTTTTGAAGTCTTTTGTACCTAGATCACTTGACTGTTTTTAAACAGTGACTCAGATATAGTAGGACGTGACTTGAGTGTAAGGATGATGGTGGTAATGCCCGGCACTCATACATTCTCTAGCAGTTGACAAAGCACTTCCACGCTGGCCCACGCCTCTCTTCTTGTTTTCACCCAGCCCCTGACAGGTAGGAAGGGGCCAGCTCATGGTGTGACTGAGTTCACCTTCAGTCTGCAGTTGGCAATTCAGTACTCTGCCTTGCTTGACTCTGAATAACATGATTTTTTACCTAATTGCTAATTTCTGTAGTCATCAACTTGGAAACTTTTCAGTAGTCCGTAGTTCACCAGGGACACACATCTCTGATTCAGCCACTGCTTATTGGAGTTACAAACCACTGTGCTCTCCTACCTAGTTTATTTGCTCCCTCATTTCCTTTGTCAGTGTGTTCAGGTTTCCCTTTTTGTTAGATTCACTTAAAGTCTCATACAGTCTACTAACAGACAATAGTTACTAGAATCATATTAGAATGAATATGCCCAAATTAGCAAACAATTGATTATAGAAGCATACCTCTTGATTTCAGATATGTTTGCATTTTCTGTTCTTAATTTCTGAGACCTTCTTTTTGTTACTGGCATTATATTTTATAACATTACATGAATATGGAAAGATCCAGAATATACTGCCTTATTAGTCAACATCTACATAGTTTATCCGAGAACCTGAGCAATGTAAGATCACTGACATCAGCAGTCTTTAAAACACACCATATATCTTGTGTTTGATTCACGTGTGGGACAGAAAGTTTGTACGTGTGCCATTGGCAGGCAAGCAGTAGTTACTATCAATCTTTTTAGAAAGCATATAAAATATGGCTGTTTCTGCCACACATTAGTTATTTCAGTTGGCACTGACATTTTAGTCATCTGTCCTGTGTGATGGGATGCAACTAAGAAGGTCCAGGGAGGTAGCAAATACAGAAGCTCAGTTGAATGAGAACGTAAATAGCCATTTCCCTAATCCTTTCTTTTCTTTTAAATGGGAAAGATTTATTCAAAGGGCTTAGGATTTGCAGACTGGAAGCATAAGGAAGCAATAGCCAGAGTTTCTCAAAGGTGAAATAAAAGCCAAAGGTTTTTATAGTAAAAAGCACATTCTTGAGAAAATCAGTTTTGTAATCTTAGCTTATGGATTGGTGTGAAATGGTTATCCTAGGTGACCAGTGGTCTGGATACTAGACGTCAAGTGGTCTGGGGACATGAACATTCTTTCCTTAGTTCCTCAGAGGGTAACCAGAAGGTTATCTGGAGGTTTGATATATCTCCAGGCATTGAAGCAGGACTGGAAAGTTAAAAAATTTTTAAGTTCCCAGGCTAGTTAGAACAAGAAAAGAATTGTTTTCTCATATGTCAACCTTCTTGATTTTACCAGTTCAGCAGTTTGACCATAGCACTCCCTTTTATTTCTTCACTCTATTCCTTCCTCATTGTCCCCCTTTTGATTAGCATTTCTCTCTCAGAAAACATCACCGATCAGAAAAATCATTTTAAAGTCATTTGATGCCATAGTGCAATGCCTTCCTTTGGTTCATCATGTGCTTTGAAGGGGTATATGGATTAGAAATGAGCTTGCTATATGTGAATTTATAGTCAGCTCAGATTTAAGTCAGTTTTTAGCATTGGGAAAGGACCAGTCGGGATACTATTATGTGCTGGTATTAGAAACCAATCTCACTCTTAAGAATAGGTCAGTTCAGTTCAATAGTTGTCTCTTGTCTCAGAAGTTGATGCAAGCAACTCCCAAAGTTAGGCTCATGGTACATGAAGTCAGGTATCTAGTAAGAGGCATCTCTATAAAAGAAAAACAGTGTTTAATGGTTGAAGCAGACAATCATTCCGGTTTCTGAGTTCTGAAGGCAGCTAGTTGAGAATATTCCTAAATATCTGGTGATTCTTTCTAATGAAGCTCATTTCTGTTATTACTCCAAGAAAGCAGATTGAGAAATTCGTTAAGTCCACACTGTGATTCTCAGGAATTCAGATCCTGAGAATGAGGCTTTCTGTGATTTATTTATTTATTTTAGAGAGAGGAAAGAGAGAGAGTGAAAAGCAGGGGGGCAGGGAGGAGCGGGAAGCATCAACTTGTAGTTGCTTCTCACACGTGCCTTGGATGGTCAAGCCTGGGGTTTTGAACCTGCGACCCCGTGTTTCAGGTTGATGCCCCCTCCGCTGTGCCACCACAGGTCAGGCACTGTCAGTGATTTAAAAAACTGTCTTTTTCAATTTTGGGCAGTAACTGGCTACGTTTGCATTTTGTTTTAACTTTTAACACTACAAGCTGATTTTGCTTTTTAGTTCTTTTCAAGATTAGGTATATTTTAGTTTGTAGTATTTTTCATCCCACTCTCCCCAACCCCACTCCACTCCACACCTGGAAATCAAGCAGAGTTTGAAATATCATTTGTAAATTTCTGGAGTCAGATGATTTGTTGGGTCAGGCGTGGAGTTGCTGGGAGTGTCTATCCACATGCCCTAACACCTGGGGCCATCACTGGTTTGCTTATAAATCTGTTCTCCGTGAAAGTGACCCTGGCTGCTGGTCCATCAGTCAGGTTGCTAACCCTTTGAGTAATGACTTTTTTTTCATGCTCACTGACCCCCGGGAGTGAGTTTTTTGTTTTTTGTTCAAAAAATGAAATTAGTTCCAGTTACAATTTTATTAACTTAAAATCATATTTGTTTGATAACCAATGTTCGGAAACAAGAAGAACATACATTTGCCTTTTTTTAATGCTGCCTCCACATGTCCGATCGTCCTCTGGGTGGTCAGGAGGCACGACCCTGTGTGAGTTCCTGCTGCGTCTGGCTCCCAGCTCCTGTGCCTGCCCGTCCGCCATCTCCCTCTGCTGGCCAGTCAGGAAAACGCTTTCTTAAATTTTATTTTTAATTTATTTTTTAACATGGCCTTTGCATTCAGATGGCCTGTCCTCTGACACCAGCGTGAGTATAGATTAGAGACTTTTTTTAAAGGTATTTGGAAATCACTAGAGGTGGTTATTACTTTTAGTATAGGTTTGGGTTTTTTTAATTTACAAAATATATAGAATATGTCCCTGAAAGGTTGTTTTTGGGGTTTTTTTTTTTACTTTTTAAAAGAAAGAGATTGTCTTATATGAAGCATATAACTATCTGTACCCCTCTGTATAAAATATTTTCTGTATCTCACTATTTCAAGGTGGGTCATTCTTTAAAATATAATTCTAGGTTGTGTCAGAATACTTTGTTTCAAGAGAAGATTTGGCAATGCTTTATGACAGTGGAGAACTTATATTCGCTTGTGTTGAGAGGAGCTCCGTACTGAAGAAAAGCTGTAGTGGGTGTGTCTGGCGCCACCGCCAGTTCAAACCGCACCGCACATGCTCCCTCTCTCACCCCGGCACTGCACCTGCCTCGAGATTCATTTCTTTATCAAAAAATAAATTTAAAAAATGGTTGATTTGAACTAGATCACCTGTAGGCTGACCCATTTGGCTCTAATTTTGTGCAAAGAATGACCTCATGATGTGTAGAATAACAAAACTCAACTGAATAAATTTTAAAGATCTTATTGCCGTGGCCGGGTGGCTCAGTTGGTTAGAGAATCATCCTGGTACTCCAAGGTTGCAGGTTCAACCCCTGGTCTGGGCACATAAAAGAATCAACCAACGAATGTATAAACAAATGGAACAACATATCATTGTCTCTCTCTCTCTCTCTCTCTCTGAAATCAATCAATAAAAAATATTTTAAAAATAAAGATCTTCTTGGCTTTATTCAGTGATTTGTGAATTGGACAGCATCCCATCTAACTGACAGAAAGGGCTCCAAGGGGCTGAACACTACAGAAGACTTTACAGGCAGAGAGAGCGGCACAGGAAGTGTCACTGGTAAACACTGGCATGATTGTGTTAGGTCACCTTCCTTCAGGGGACAGTAGGGGTCTATCAGACAGATTGCCTCACTAGAGCTGACCAGATCATTTCATATGGACTGGTTTACGATTCCATTCTAAGGAGAGACCAAAACAATAGCTAAATGGTTAAAATTTGGGTTTAGTGACATGGAACTTAACATAAGTGACTTCATGTTGGTCCTATTATCTTGTTTTAACAGATGTGTAAAGAAAAAAACACAAGATTTTAGAGCCAGATATGCAAGTTTAAATGCCAGCTCCTACCTTTACTGGTTTTGTGCCCTTAGGCAAGTCATCTGACAAACGGGAAGGGTGACACTGACTTGGCACGTGGCCACACATGATGGCGATAAAGACAGCATTTATGCTAATTCCTAATGTGGAAGTGGTCTCACGATAAGTCAGTGGTGTTTTACTGATGCTGCCTCATGTTAGAAGCAACTGTCTTTGGGTGGCTTTTTACTTACTGAAAAACAGTGAAAACCCTCCAGCCTGGACCTGGTGTATCTTAATCTCAATGCTTGGCCACCCAGCACCTGGGTTTTTCAGAAGCTCTGCCAGGGACTCTGCTGTGCAGCCAGAGGCGAAAGCAGTGTCAAGCCCTGCCCTCGGGAGTCCTTCTGGTTTGGTTCTGTCATAGAACTTGGGGAGAAATAAGTTTATAAAACTAAACAATTATTCTCATTGCCGAGTAATGGCCTTCTTTTAAAATCTGCTTTATAGGCAACAGATTTCTCAGTCTTCCCTAAGGTCCATTTCAGCTCCCACATTCTACATTTCCTACTCCTGAGTAAAGTAGAAGGGAGAATGGATCTTGGAGGTGTGCCTTTGGAGCAGTCTCCGGTGGTGTTTGCTGATCACAACAGTAATAGAGGGGATGTTCTGCTTTCCAGTCTGCACAGCTGTCTACAGAATGTGTTTGTCAGGCTGCTAAGTCATTTTAGGATCTGAATATAAAATAATGCAATGTTAGGATTCCTAGAGGACAGGTCTCTGTGCACCTTGGACTCTTTATTATTATTGTTGTTGTTGTTGTTGTTGTATTTTTCTGAAGTGAGAAGTGCGGAGGCAGATAGACAGACTTCTACATGTGCCCAACTGGGATCCACCTGGCAAATCCACTAGGAGGCAATGCTCTACCCATCTGGGGCGTTGCTCCTTTGCAACCAGAGCCATTCTAGCTCCTGAGGTAGAGGCCATGGAGCCATCCTCAATGCCTGGGCCAACTTTGCTCTAATGGAGCCTTGGCTGCAGGAGGGGCAGAAAGAGATAGAGAAAGGAAAGGGGGGAAGGGTGGAGAAGCAGATGGACGCTTTTCCCATGTGCCCTGGCCAGGGATCGAACCCGGGACTTCCACATGCTAGGCCAACGCTCTTCCACTGAGCCAACTGACCAGGACCTGGTCTCTGGGCTCTTTATTATTATTATTATTATTATTATTATTATTATTAAGTGAGAGGAGGGGAGGCAGAGACAGACTCTCCTGCATGCACCCTGACCGACTGGGATCCACCCAGAAAGCCCCCTACCAGGAGATTCTCTGCTGTTTGGGGCTGTTGTTCTGTTACTCATCAATTGAGCTATTTCAGCACCTGAGGTGAGGCCATGGAGTCATCCTCAGAGCCCAAGGCCAACTTTACTTGAACCTTTTGAGTCATGGCTGCAGGAGGGGGAGAGGGAGAGTGAGAGAGACAGGGAGAGAGGAAGAGAAGGGGGCGAGGGGAAGGTATAGAAAAGCAGATGATCACTTCTGTGTGTCCTGACTGGGAATTGAACCTGGGACTTCCACACACTGGGCCAACCAGCAATGGCCCACCTTGGATTATATATCCCTGGTACCTCATGGGGAAATAGCATATGGTGAGATCTCAGGAAATTCTAGTTAAATAAATTAAACTTGCTCCATAAATCACGATAGAAAATTAATCATATAGCTTCATAGTCACACCTCATAACTGTATAAAGATGATAAAAAGACTGAAAGGGAAAGTTAGATATGAAAATGGCAGTAGTAATGGTAATGATATTACCACTATCATGATGAGTATTTACTGTGTGCCAGGCCTGTTATCATGGTACAAGCAATACACATACGCAGATGACACCTCCCCACAGCTCATTGTTGTGACCGCCTTGGAACTGCTAGCGACTGGCAGCGTGATTCTGAGGCAGCCTCTCTGGACAATGAGGCCATATTTGCTGGCCCCTATGCTGGCTGGAGTGAGGTTGAAGCAATTGTTTTTGTTTTCAGTGTGAAACTCACAGCTAAATTTGCTTATCTAGCAAAGGGGAGATTCCTGGTTTGTCTGGGAAAGCCTATAGGAGACTCCTTCTTGCTTAAGGCACTGTAAAAAAAAAACAGTAAATACTTTCAAACGTGCCAGGCATCATTGTTTCTAAACATTTTTTAACTCATAACTCAAAAGAGCCCTCTGAGATAAGTGAAATGTTAGCTCCATTTTAGAGAGGAGAACAATGAGGCTAGAGAAGTTCAGTAATTTATCCAGAATCACAAAGCTAATTATTGGCAAGTCAGGATTTGAACCTAGGAACTAGGTCTTGAGACTGAGTCCTTAACTACTGTATTAAACTCTAATACCTTAACTCTTGAGGAGTATATCTTACACATAAAGGAATGTATATGGTCTGAAGTCCATGGGCAAGTTGATGCCACTTAATTTTCATCCAAATTTACTGATAGTATTTAGTCGATCATATCATTGATCCAAGTGGGAAAGCAATATCAATCTCATCATCCAAGCCCATCATTAGCGGTAGGTCTTCTTTGTGTGGGTTTTTTCTTTCTGAGATGACGCACAGTTATCATAATCAGAACCACAGTGAACTGTGTGCCAGAGATCTAAACCTGGGGTGGCCAGATGTCTGTCCTTCCTCTGCCTTTAATCTTGGACTGGAGACTGAAATGCAGATTGCATCTGTTTGACTACCAGAATCTGCCCAGTTGAGCTGCAGGGCCTCCGAGAGGGAGTTCAGTTTGCTGGCAGAGGGATGCCCTGATAGTTCTGTGCACTCACACCAACAGTGGCAGCTCTCCATCTCCATGTGCCCAGGCTCCGTCTGCCTCCCAGTGTGTCCCTGGCCTGGTACGGGCCTTGCAAGTTAGTTCTCAGTGCTTCCTACCTACCACCCATTCTCTGTCCAGAGTGATCTAATGTCAGTTGGATCAAGTCACTTCTCATGTCAGAATGGTTTCCCATCATTCAGAGAAAATTCTGAAGTCTTGTGCCAGGGCCTGAGCACGAGCTCTTTCCCCTGGTCCGTATTTTTCCCTTCCAGAGTGCCACAGGGCTCACGCCCGGCCTTCAGGCTTCAGCTCTAAGGTCCTTCCTCCGAGGAGCCTGCCCTGGCCACCACAGAAAATGAAGTAGCCTCCCCCGCCATCTGTTTCTGCTCTCCTTCTCCCTCCTTCTTTGTGATTGCCTGGAGAGCAGGGGCTTGGTCTCTGCCATTTCTTCACCCCACCACCTGCAACCGTGCCTGGCACACTGTGGACAGAAATAGGAATTAATAGGCCCTTTGTTTTCATAAACACTAATATGCAAGAGCACTTCCTGGGGTGAATGCTCTTCTAGCTGAGTCAACAGGCAGGAGAGACCGACCACCTGAGTCACAGTGACAGGTGACAGGCTGTTTGCCTGCGAGGCCTGGGCTGTCCCTCGCAGGCTGCTCCCTGTGATGAGGAGACAGCCGGGAACCGTGTCGGAGAATCGTGTTGGTCCAGGCACGTGTGTTCTCCAGCCCCCACGCTGTTGTCACTAGCCACAAGGTTACTTAATTAATTAAAAGGAAGTGAAAATTCAGCTCTTGGATCCAGCTGGCCGCATTTTAAGAGCTTAGTGTGGCTAGTCGCTACGTGTGTGGTAACTGTTCAGTCAGACCACATCCCCGTCCTCACAGAAAGTGCTGCTGGACGGCGCTGCTCTGGGGGTTCTCATTATCGGAACTCTCAGGAGGGAGATGTTGGTATCTCTTATTTTACCCTTTCCCTTATTTGTATACCTTTGAACATAAGGAAAATAGGGAATGAAAGATAATTTGTGGTGAGTGGATTTTTTATACAGATAATAATAATAGGTCCTATTTATTCAATTCTTTCCATGTGTAGGCACCACACTAAGCTCTGTGCATGTGTTAACTAGGTGTTAGGGGTCACAAGAAATTGAGACACAGGGAACTTAAAAGACTTGTAAAGTATTAGCACTGGGGCGATCTGCTCTGTCCCAAGGGAACAGCTCATCAAGTTTTATTGCGAATTACAGGGCCTTCCCATGCACCAGACTGACTTTGTTTAAGAAGCTTAATTTAAATGATTTTGTTACATAAACTATCTTTAATCCAAAAAGAGAAAGAACAAGGAAAATTCATCTTAAAGTCTTATATATAAAGTAATATTACAATTTGCCACGCAATCTATCAACAGTGTAAAAAGATGTTGAAGTCTCCTTGGCATATATATCTGATTTGGTATCTCAAACTAATTGACCTTCCTGCTTACCTACAGTGCTTTGTTATTTTAAATAATTTCGAAGTCAAGTCCTCTAGTCAGATCCACTGCTGCCTAATATCTTCCTAACTATTTGAAGTTGTTCAAGTTAAATTAGCAAGGGGGAATCACCTTTGCTAGGAACGAGCCTTCTGGCCTTATTACTAATGCAGTTTTAAGATGCTGTTCTTGTTTATTGCATGGGTTACAGTTATCAAGGATTTTATTTGAGAATTTTTATATAATGTTAGATCATATTTATATTTGTGATGACTTTAGCAAAAGATGAGACATACAAAAATGTCTCTGTTTTAGGTTTGTCTCCTTATATGTCATAAAAATTCGCCCTCACTTTAAACATCTTAAGGAACTCTAGTTTTTGGTCTTATAATTTTTTAACCAAAGACAGCATACATGAATAGAGAGGTGCGTAGACCTGCTGTGGACCATTTTCTGGGAATTTGTACTACCATCTTCTCAAAATTCCAGGAACTGACTATTTCTTCTTTTTCTGTTTCATTTACATATTTAACAGAAGCAAGATATCTTTAGAAACATATTTTCTTACATTTTGAGGTTGTTGTTTTTTTATTCAGTGAGAAGAGGGAAGGCAGAGACAGAATCCCACATGCACCCTGACCAGGATTCGCCCTTCCACAAGCCCACTAGGGGGCGATGCTCTGCCCAGCTGGTGCATTGCTCCATTGCTCAGCAACTGAGCTCTCCTTAGTGCCTGAGTCAGGAGCCATGGAGCCATCCTCAGTGCCAGGGCCAACTTGCTCCATTCAAGCCATGGCTGCAAGAGATAAAGAGAGAGAGAGAGAGAGAAGTGAGAGGGAGAGGGGTGGAGAAACAGATGGGTGCTTCTCCTCTGTGCCCTGACTGGGAATTGAACCTGGGACATCCACACACCAGGCCAATGCTCTACAACTGAGCCAACCAACCAGGGCCTTGAGTTTATTTTCTACCTTTACTTTGGTTCCATATAAAAAATGAATTTGGCGGTATCTCTCATGTTAAAAGTGTCTGCCATGAGGAACACATGACAGCTTCTTCCTAACCTCCTTTTGAGAATTTTTGAGTTCTGAACATTTGGAAAACTGTTATACCAAGCAGAGAATTTACTCTGTGTAACATTTCCCACCTTCATTGCCCTCAAATCACCACACTGCATTTTTTTACCACCATCTGGAGTGAAGAGTTTGCCACAGTTCTTATTGAAGCTGTCTTTACGTTGCCACCTGCAGGTTTTTTTTTTAAGTTCCCCAGTTTATATCTTGCCTGCTATTTCAGCTGTTTGTATTCCTGTTTAGATATTAATCATATCCCCTATTTGTGAGCACGATCCTTTTGGTTCAGAAATCTCATTGGCAAAATCTTAAGGACTTTGAAAATTATGTTGGGTTTTTGGGAGTGTTGTTTCCACTGGCAACGTGCAACATGCCTTTTTTTGCGCCAAGTATTATCTGGGTGTGTTTCATATTTCTGTTGCTTTTTATGTTTCTGGCATTCTCAACATTTTTTGTTTCTCCCCATATGCATTTCACAAATTTCAGCATGGTGCTAATCACCCATTAATAGACGAATGGCATGCAAGTAAACACCTGTAAAAATAGTGTGGTTAATCACATCTTCCTCATTTTCTCGTGCTTAATTCTTTTTCTAGAACTTGCAGCTGGTATATTCCTTTCCACGAAAAATTCTAGTATACTGATTTTGTAATTTTAATATTTGAGGCAGAGTTATTTGAACGATCCTTTTGCACGGTGTCAGAGTAGAAACCATAGTAGACAGGAAACTGCATCATGAACCAATGATAAGAGTGCCATAGAGGGAATCCCTTCTTCTGCCTTCTGTTGGTGATCAGCTCACCTCATTCAGCAGCCTGGGTGTTTATTAGACTTGTATTTGTAGTCAAGGGGCTTGTCATGATGTACCCATCTAAAAAGTTGCATTTATAAAGCTTTCTTATAGTAGCATAAACACTCATTTTTTTTAATCATTGGAAGATACAATAGTTGGAATTAAGTCTATCCTTCCTTAGATATTTATGTATGTATGTATGTATGTATTTATTTATTTATTTATTTTGTATTTTTCTGAAGTTGGAAACGGAGAGGCAGTCAGACTCCCTCATGCGCCCGATAGGGATCCACCCGGCACACCCACCAGGGGGCAATGCTCTGCCCATCTGGGGCGTTGCTCTGTTGCAACCAGAGTCATTCTAGCGCCTGAGGCAGAGAGCCATCCCCAGCACCTGGGCCAACTTTGCTCCAGTGGAGCCCTGGCTGCGGGAGGGGAAGAGAGAGACAGAGAGGAAGGAGTGGGGGAGGGGTGGAGAAGCAGATGGGCGCTTCTCCTGTGTGCCCTGGCCGGTAATCGAACCTGGGACTCCTGCACGCCAGGCCGATGCTCTGCCACTGAGCCAACCAGTCAGGGCCTTCCTTAGATATTTATATTGATTCTAAATTTTAAAATGTTCTCCATGATTACTTTTGCCATAGATACCATTTACCAAAGTGGGAAATAACTGCATTAAAAATAATAGCACTGTCTATGAATTAATGGGACTCTTTGTTTATGTAGTTTGCCCCTGCAAAGCAACTTCACTTAGACTTTAGTGACGGGAGGAGGAAGAGACAGTTGTCTTTATCGCAGTGGCTCAGCCCAGGTGCTACTGACACAGGGACTAGATGGTTCTTTGCTGTGGAGGCCGACCTTTGCATCATAGGATGTTTGGCAGCCCCCCTGGTCTCTCCCCAAGAGATGCCGTAACAGCCTGTCCCCCCCCCCAGTGCTACTATCCAATAGTGTCTTCAGACATGGCAGATGTCCCCTACAGGTCATCAATTTTGACTTAGAACTACTGCTTTAACCCCTTTGGCACCATCTATTTTGCTTATTGAAAATGCTACATTCTATTTTTTGTAGATGCAAATGAAATCAGTTTTTTTTTTGTAGAGTGTGAAAGGAAGAAGTTTCATGTGACAATCTGCCCATTGCTTCTCAGTCATAGCCTCTGCATCAGTTCAGCAGAGGAAGTAGCAATGTGGCCAGTGAGCACGATCTCCCTTCCAACTTCCTCTCTGCCACTGCATAGCAGTGCAGGCTGGGGAGCTGATGGCAATGTCCGTGAACCTCTGCATTGTCATCCAAAATATGGGTGGAACTCCACCTTCCTCGGCACTATAGGGACAAGCCCCACAGTGCCACCTATCCTGATGGAGGATTGATTGCTGTCATTTTGGTTGGGGCTCAAGAAAAAGGAGACAAGGCAATGCTTAGGTGGTCCTACCATGTGTGTAATTTTCTGGGCTTGAGAAACAGACAAAAGGAAGAGCCTCAATGGAATAGGTAGAGATAGATGTGTACCTTTTGGTCTGTGATTTCCAGTAACGAATGAAATGAGAAACATCAGAACAGAATAGGATTTTCAGGAAGTTATGTTTCCAAGGTGAAAAACACTCCTGTATAGATGATATCCTTCCTACCTTTTTTTGCTGAAATAGGCTCTTACTTATGGAAAAGGTCTTGATTATTTGCCTTCCCCTTTTTAATGCTTATAGTTTGCAAAATTAGGAATTGGCAGATTGTGAGCAGTTACTCAAATCTGTTTTACATAAATTTGCTGGTCAGGAGGCCTGTAGGAGGTTGGGAGATAGGGTAGGAGGGGGGAGCCCGGGCTTAACCTGTGAGTGGGGCTGGGCTGCAGAGCAGAGGCAGCAGTGCGAGCTCCGCCCTCTCTCCTCCAAGGCCAGAGGGAGAAGCTGAGTTTGGGTTCAAATCCAGGGTTAGATTTCATCACTCTCCAGTGTTGCCCTTATATCACACTACCTTTATGGGTCAGACACTTTCATGAATTCTTTGTACTGAGAATGTTAAGTTCAAAAGCAGTAGAAAAATCGTGTGAACTGTGCAAATTCACTGTGCAACAGGTGTTATAAAGTACTGCACCCCGAATTCTTAAAGGCACCATACCTCACTTCATCGAGTCCACGAAGAGAGACACCCAGTCCAGATAAATTTTGAAGAGTTTTATTAAAGGAAGAAATTTTAATATGCTGGCTGCATATGGCTGACACAGGGCATCTGCAGGCCCAAATCGTGCAGCCCCCAAAATAATTGAGGGGCTGCTTATATACCCTTGATCACACGCAGGTAGGGGAGAGCATGACATTATGGCACAATCATTAACAAGATTATAACATTTGTCTAGGGCAGGGGTCAGGAACCTATGGCTCATGAGCCAGATGTGGCTCTTTTGATGGCTGCATCTGGCTCGCAGACAAATCTTTAATAAAAAAAATAATAATGTTAAAAATATAAAACATTCTCATGTATTATTACAATCCATTCATTTCCTACTGCTCATGTTCATGGTTGCAGGTGGCTGGAGCCAATCACAGCTGTCCTCTGGGACAACACCAAATTTTTATTGGATAATGCGTAATGTACACGGGTCATTGTATGGCTTTCATGGAATTACATTTTAAAATTATGTGGCATTCATGGCTCTCAGCCAAAAAGGTTCCAGACCCCTGGTCTAGGGGATACACAGAAACATTTAGACTCTCCAGGTAACACAATCAAAGACATTTACAAATCTTTCAGGGCTCCTCTTTAGCCTAGAGGTATTTTACTCTCAAGATTCCAGGAAAGGGAGAAACTACAATCAATGCAAGGTGGTATGTAAATTCTGCCTCCCATTGAAAGGGAAGAAGTTTCTCAGTTAACCTTCATCCTTTCAGAGAACTTAAAACCAAATGACCCTAGTCATCCTTGTAAGTCAGGAGACTTCTACATTCCTTTCCCTCTATTTTCCAAGGAAAGGACAGGAAAGCCTGACCTTTTCTTCCTAGAATATCAATGTTAATTTGCAGCTTTTTGGTACCTCACAACATTCCCCACTGGCTTTATGTCCCAAGTCAAATCTTTGACTTAATTTACTGAAAAGCATGAGGCTGTGGTGTAGGGATATTAATTTACAATGTGTAATAGATATTTAACAGACAGCATTAAAGAAACAATACAGTTCACTAAAGAAGCAAATATTACTGGTTGATTTCTTATAGCACAAATTTTTTGCAACTTACATAAAACTAGTTGGCTTTTATAATAATTTACTTTTAATCAGAATTCTTAATTTTAAAACTTTTAACCTCTAGTGACAATTAATTTGATTTTTGTTTTATCCTAATTTCCCTTTTCCCAAAGTCTGATTAAAAGAGAGTCCTTAGTGAGTTTCTTCATAAATTCACCATACGTAGACCATGCAGCCTCCAGTTTGTGGTTGCAGTAGGGCCCACCATTTTTCTACCTTAGCAGCAGTGGGAGTGGTCAGGATCACAGTGTGTAGACCCTTCCATGTGAGAGTCAGTCCTTGGGTGATGTACTGGATCTCCTGGTAATGTTGGAAGCATCTCTTGGACAGTCCTTTGAACAGTTTGCTGGGTAACCTGAAAATTCTGCAAGTACTTAGGGAAGGGTGGTTACAATTCTTTTACTATTTGATTCATGCCCTGAAACTTTCGGTGCCTGTGGGCAAAATGTAACTTCAAATTAGCCTCTAATTAATATTGGGTTCCTCCTACTAGCTTTGAGACTATGGATACAAATGCAGGTCTAATACTAGAATGGGCAAGCTAAACCTGGAAAGAACCATTGTTGGTCAAATAAGTTCGTAAATATGATGTATATGTTTGCTCGCTTACAGTTTGCATTGTGTGGGAGGGACAGGCTGTAAGCAGGCAGGGTGGTTATAGCCTAAGGCTTAGTTTAAAGACTAAGTTTTTCCCCACACCCTTGACTGATTGCATGATGTGGGGTGGTGCACTCTCATGAGGAATCCCATTATGCCTCAGATAAGTGACTTTGTATCAGAGACTTTCTTGTTTGTATATTGGATTAAAGGTTTTGATTTCTATGCTATAAAATGGGGGCAGACCAGGAGCTTGCTCTCTCTCAGTTCCTGAGATTAACATTAGAGAGGAGAACAGAGAAAGGCCACACATGGAGGAGGCCAGGAGAAGCAGCCAAGATGGTGAAGTGCTGAGGGAGAAGCCAGTTTGTTCAGAGTTTGTGTAGAAAGAAGGAGATGGGGAACAGAGGTGAATAAGGCTGGTGAGCTAGAAACTCACATAAGTCAGTAGCTTTGTGAGTGCTGAATGAGTGGGTTTTGAGCCCAGTGTGTGTTTTTACTTGCCTACGGGTACAAGCTAGGATTAAAGGTAATGCCCACCAGTTATTGGCTTTGTTGTTTCATGACTGTCCGAATCCTATGCAAACCTGCATGGGCCAGGCGGCTGTGATGGTGGCCATGGCTACTGGCTTTACAACCATATATAGCAATTTCCTAACAATAGTCAATTATTTTATTAAAGTCTATTTCTAAATGTTTACCTGGGAAAGCCTTTTTCTGTTGGTAAAATTTTTTTTTATTAATTGGTTTTGAATAAACCTTTGGCAATAAAGGTCCCCAAACCCCACTGGCTTTGGGTGGCATCTTCATCTATTTGAATTCCTATGTCCCGATTTTGAGGCAGACTGGAAAAATATGCAATTAACAATAAAATTCAAATAGCTAATGTTAACAAATACTATAATAAGTACCTTAATACAATAAAGTGACCAAAGCCTACTAGATTATTAAGCAAAAACCAAGTTCTAACCAATTTAACAGGATTCAAAATAAAATTCAGTCACAAATGTTCTTAACACGTTAATATAGTTTTATTAAATCTATGTTGACACTATAGTTGTTTTATATTATTCACAAATGTAACTGTAAAGCCAGTAGCCACAGCCACCATCACAGCCGCCTGGCCCATGCAGGTTTGCATAGGATTCAGACAGACGGTAATGAAACAATGGAGCCAAGAACTGGTGGGCCATTACCTTTAATCCTAGCTTGCACCCGGCAGGCAAGTAAAAACACACACTGGGCTCCAAAACCCACTCATTCAGTGCTCACAAAGCTACTGACTTATCCGAGTTTCCTAGAATCAAAGGTTTCTAGCTTACCAGACTTATTCACCTCTGTTCCCTATCTCCTTCTCTGCACAAACTCTGCACAAACTGGCTTCTCACTCAGCACTCCACCATCTTGGCTGCTCCTCCTGGCCTCCTCCACATGGCCTTTCTCTGCTCTCCTCTCTAATGCTAATCTCAGGAACCAAGACAGCAAGCTCCCAGTCTGCCGAACCTTATAGTGTAGAAATCAAAACCTTTAATCCAATATACAAACAAGGAAGTCTCTAATACAAAGTCACTTATCTGAGGCATAATGGGATTCCTCATGAGAGTGCACCACCTCACATCATGCAGTCAGTCAAGGGTGTGGGGAAAAGCTAGTCTTAAAACTAAGCCTTAGACTATAACCACCCTGCCTGCTTACAGCCTGTCTCCCACATCCAATGCAAACTATAAGCGAGCAAACATATATATTATATTTACAAACTTATTTGGCCAACACTAACTTAATTTTTATTTCACTCTAAGAAATGTCGTAAAAAGCATGAGTCCTACATGTTCAGGAAAAGTCTACGAGGCACTGGAACTGTGGTCACGATTGTGCACTTTGCAGTTAGAGTCAAAGTCCTAAGGATTAGTGTTTCTAGCTGGACTAAGGAGCAGGTCCCAGCCTACAATAGGCATGGGGCATTGAGGCAAGAGGAATAAAGGAGACACTATACATTAAACAAAGTGACAGAGACTAGACTGTTAATACCTGCAGTAGAGATCTTCGAAATAAAAATAAAATTTAAATATTCAGGCGAGTCATAGTAAATGGCCCTCGTGTTTATAAGAAATGAGATCAGTTTTACCTGCGAGTTGGAAGAAATACCTTAAGCTCATAAACGGTGTCGTGAGATGGGGCCAATCTTTAACCCTTCAGTGGCAGGTCTGAGCAGGCTGGGCAAGGTCAGGTCCAGGTAGCTGGAAGGGGCTGGAAGAGACTGAACCCTCCCTCCATGGACCAAGGGGGCAGCTTACTTTCTCATGTCCCTTTTTTCCACAGCAAAGGTGTGTCCCCTGGTTGGGGTCGAGAAGCCTGGCAGGCCTCAGCTCACTGACTTTTTTTTCCTACTCTTGAAGCAGGGCCCTGATGGAAATCTATGAAGCCCCTTTGGGGTGCTGGATCATTCAAGGGCATATGCCAAGAGCTGGTATTTCCTTGATCTCTTTTGGGCTCTATTTGCCTTTTCTGTTACTATCCTTTCTTGGTTATTATAGATTTTAAAAGCCATGCTCAGAAGATCTCACTGAGGGGCTTGAGGGTCCTTTTCTGTTTGTATAAGTTTTGGAAAAGACAAAAGCATCATTATTAGCTGGATTAAATCAAGAAAAACAGGTTTTTGGTGTCTCTTTAGGATTCCAGAGTCTCTTCCCTGCTGGATTATTCAGCATTCAAAAGAAATTTTAAACAATACTGTTTCAAAATGATAAACTAAACATTACATAAAAAGACATTATTAACAATTTCTAATATTTAAACTAAGATTCCAATATAACAGGGTGATAAAACAGCAAATAAAAGAATTAACAAAAGACTTTTGAAATAACATACATTTTTAACGTGGAAAATATTTTTTATACATTAGTGGGGACAATAAGTCATTACTCCTAACCCAGTGGTCAGAAAACTTACTAGTTAATATAGCCAATTATTAACAGTACAATAACTGAAATTTCTTTTGAGAGCCAAATTCTAAACCTAAACTACATAGGTAGGTACACTTCCTAGCAAGGCAGCGCCTACATATGGCACTTTATTGAGAGCTACACCCAAGGGTGCAGAAGGCCCACGTGGTCCATGAGCTGTTTGCGAATGGCAGTTTGCTGACCAGGGTTCTTAGGGAAGGGGGAAGAGGCAGAGGTATCCAGCAGGCCTGCCCCTTCTTGCACAACCCGGCATTTCCAAGAACTAAGCCGACTTCCACACACACCCCCAGCAGCTGTTTAGCTTTACTTCTTACAACAAAAGCAGCAAATTAAAAATATAAATTTTACAAATTTACCTTTCTAACAGTGGGTTGCTTAGCCTATATGAGGTTTCCAATGTTTCCCGCAATTCCCTGCAAATTCTTTTTATAATTTTTACTATTTTTGGCTAATGCAGTGGGTCTTCCCCGTGCCTCCCACATCAGGTAGCAACCATGCCACACGAAGGAACTGGGGAACTGTAGGGGAAACTTGGAGGGGAGCCCACACCCGCTTTGGTCCCGCAGGAGAGAGAGTCGGAACCCTTCTCCCAGTGCTAGTTTTGTACATTTTACACTTATTTTTCCTTCTATAATTTCCTATACACTAGTGGAGGGCAATAAACCATTAATCCCAACCCATGGAGGACCCATAGGACTCCTATGTCCTAGGGAGGGAAAGGAAGAGGCAGCTGGAGGGCCTGTCTCTGATAATCCCATTCCCTATAATCCTGTTACTCCTGATTCCATCACTCATTCTGGATTGTTTTGATAATTCCATTTTCTATAATCCTATTACTCATGATCACATCACTTATTCTAGAATTGCAATTCATTTCAAAGATCTGATAACTAGCAAGGTCCACACCTGTGGTTTGTTAATTTCTAAATTTTTTAAGTTAATCTTGTTCTTTTTCTATTTCTAAGATTTTTCTAAAGCAAGGTTCTAATCTTTAATGCTGTTCCTACCCTGTATTTTCCAAATAGGTAAAACTGAGACTAGTTGTTATTCTATTCTTTCTCTAGTCACTTCACCCTTAGTTGTCCCTGCCAATTTATTCTAGCGCCCTCCCCCCACTGTTCTGCACACAGCACGTCCCAGCCCTGCTTTCCACTCTTTTCTCACCCAAACCACTTACTTGTCAGCCCTTCCCCCAGAGGCTGGAGAAACACTTCAAACTTCCCAGAGAGAAGGCAGTACATGAAAAGCAAGAAAGACAATTAACTAGCACACGGAATAAAGAGTGTTTGACTATAGAGGACACAAGACAAGAAGTAGGAGCCAACAGAAGAGAATGATTTCTTTAGGGGTGAAATTAGACACAGCCCTGAAGCTAGGGGTCTTGGATCCAAGAGATTTTATATTTTTCGGGCTTGTTTTACAAATTTTCTTTTACTTTTGCCCAGAAATTTCTAATTTTGCATGCAAAAATTCAATTCAGGCCTTAGAAACAGACACAGTTACACATTAAACAAAGACTTCACATACACAATTTATAATTTAAGAAATTTAAATGAGCACACATTACTTATTCCAATTAAAATCATACTAGAGATATTTTCTGACCAACAGAGACGAAACAGATCACTTACAAAGCTCAGTAGACAAAGGAAGGGGCTCCACTTTCAGGGGCCTCTCAGGTGTTCTCCCAGCCAGTCCCAGAACTTAGGCTTAGGTACCAGATTTCCCCACTCACACCACACCACACAGCTCAGGCGTTTCAAACAGAAACAAGGAAAGCAAAGAACGAGATCTTGTCAAACACAGAGAAGTCTCTGGAAGTCTGAGGCGAGACTTTAAAAGACATATTTAGACACTAAACAAAGGACTTACACATACACTCACAGACGAGCGTACTTTCATAGACGAGGGAAGAGCTACCCCTCGTGACCTCTCAGGTGCACACAGGCCGCGGCACCAGAGATTTCTTAACCAGGGGTTTTAGACAGAAACATTAAAGCAAAGATTGAGATTTCAGCAAACACAGAGAGACATCTCTGGAAGTCTTGGGTTGAGATTCGTCAATCCAGGTTAGCTCAGTCTCCACTGATTCATTGTGATGCGAGACTGACTAATCCTTGACGACTCAACCTCCATTGGCCTTCCTACAGATAGATGCATTGTCCCCACTTCTGTTTCTCTAGAACCCGACGTCTCTGAAGGCCTGAGGCAGAGCTGCTCCCCTCAGTTTGCACTAATGTTCCTCCAGAGTACGAGCAGATATCCCCTAGAATGCGAGGCAGGACCTAGAACTCTCCGCCGACGTCCTGGAGAGCCTGCGTGAACATACAACCACGTCTGATCTGTTTCACGGCAGTCCCAAAACAGAAAGACTATAGACTAGTTACAAACAGCAAAGCAGTTTTGAAAGCCCTACCCATTCCACCAGGGTTCCACATCCTCAGAGTCACAACTCAGCAAAAGCCCCCAAATCCACTCTGCCTACTCCTAGTCCCAAACAGAAAAGCGAAAGCAGGAGTTTAGAGGAAAGCTAGAAGATTCAGCAAAGCAAAAGAATTGCTTTACCTACCTCCTTGATCTCTCTGCTGAATTGTCCAAATTATTGAATTTGGGAACTGGGAGGTGTCTGCCGGAGAACTGTCCAGACCCCATAGGAAGACCGGGAGCCCTGAAAAGTCTCAGGTGGCACCTCTCCTCGAGATTCAAGCGGGGCCGGGCAGCTCAGTGGAGAGTCCATTCGATTCGGGGTATCTCTATCCAGTGACGCAAAACACCGGATCCCTGATGAGCCCCCAAATGTTATAAAGTACTGCACCCCAGATTCTGCAAGGCACCGTACCTCACCTCATCGAGTCCACATAGAGACACCCAGTCCAGATAAATTTTGAAGAGTTTTATTAAAGGAGGAAATTCTAATATGCCGGCTGCATATGGCTGACACAGGCATCTGCAGGCCCAAATCGTGCAGTTCCAAAAATAGTTCAGGGGCTGCTTATATACCCTTGATCACACGTGGGCAGGGGAGAGCATGACATTATGGCACAATCATTAACAAGATTATAACATTTGTCTAGGGGATACACAGAAACATTAAGACTCTCAAGGTAACACAGTCAGACATTTACAAATCTTTCAGGGTTCCTCTTCCCTCTCTAGCCTAGAGGTATTTTACCCTCAAGATTCCAGGAAAGGAAGGAACTACAATCAATGCAAGGTGGTATGTAAATTCTGCCTCCTATTGAAAGGGAAGAAGCTTCTCAGGTAACCTTCATCCTTTCAGATAACTTAAGACCAAATGATGGCCCTGGCCGGTTGGCTCAGCAGTAGAGCGTCGGCCTAGCGTGCGGAGGACCCAGGTTCGATTCCTGGCCAGGGCACACAGGAGAAGTCCCCATTTGCTTCTCCACCCCTCTGCCGCGCCTTCCTCTCTGTCTTTCTCTTCCCCTCCCGCAGCCAAGGCTCCATTGGAGCAAAGATGGCCCGGGTGCTGGGGATGGCTCTGTGGCCTCTGCCTCAGGCGCTAGAGTGGCTCTGGTCGCAACATGGCAACCCCAAGGATGGGCAGAGCATCGCCCCCTGGTGGGCAGAGCGTCGCCCCTGGTGGGCGTGCCGGGTGGATCCCGGTCGGGTGCATGCGGGAGTCTGTCTGTCTCTCCCTGTTTCCAGCTTCAGAAAAATGCAAAAAAAAAAACCAAATGACCCTAGTCATCCTTGTAAGTCAGGAGACTTCTACATTCCTTTTCCTCCATTTTCTAAGGAGAGGACAGGAAAGCCTGACCTTTTCTTCCTAGAATATCAATATTAATGTGCAGCTTTTTGGTACCTTACAACACAGGTACCCCAGAATATCCAAGGCTGATTTCTTGCATATACAAAGCAACCTCAAAACTTTATGACAGCTTTTAAAAGTTCCTTTCTGGTGTATTTGCTTGTATGAAGTTCTCCATCTGTCTTGACTCTAAGCTTGATTATAGCTTCATTTACCTAGAAAAGGAAACGGGTAACAGCCAAAATCAGACAGGACAGGAAGCGAAAGGACCCTGGCACTTGATCTCCACTGTACGAAATGTGTTGGTTTCCTCGCCGCAAAGGCTTACTGGGTGAGTACTGTCCCAGTAGAGCCCAAGCTCTGCGTGGATCAGGCATCCCTAATTCGACTTCCCCGTGCAGTGGGACACTCCTGCTTATCAGCAGGGCTGTCAGCCTCTTCAAGACTACTCTTGAGGCAGCTATGAGGATGCTACTGTTAACTGCCACCAGAGGAAAGACACAACCGACACAGAAATTAGTTGCAATGATCATACAGGCAATTTATTACTTACAAATCCTTTTGGCGTGCCTGGGTACAGATTAAGGGGGCCCCGTCGGCATGCTCCTCTCGGCTGGCTTTGGTCAGAGCTCAGAGTGGCGTGGAGACAGCTCACATCAACGTTGGAGTCTGGGTGACTACTGCAGCAGGGGGCCCCTCAGCTTTAGTACCCTTTCTGGCCAACACCTTCTAACAGGTGTCAATCTACAGGATTATCACCTCAAACCACCTGGGAGTTCCTCGCAGGGAACCCCCTTTATGTCAATCTACTGAAATGTTTACATTAAACCACTTTTTAAGATGTTCTTATTTTCATTAATTTACAAAGTTAATGTAAATAACACCAAGCCACTTCTTATCTATGTATAACTTCACACACATACTAACTGGGCTCTGCTTGTAAGTCAGTCTGTTTATCACATTACAGAGTTATGGCACTAAGCCACTATATTAATTCCTATCCAATTGGCATAACTTACTTAATTTTAATAATTACTTTTAATATCCTTTTAATTACTTTTATATATCTTTCATATTTTTATATTTCTATATATTTAATTACTATAACCTTATATTACTACAACAAGCACATATTTCATTGCCTGTGTGAACTTCAGTTACCCTTTCCTGCCCCAAATGCAAAGTACTCCTTCAAGGCAGTGCCCTGTAATACATCTTGTCCCCAGATTAAAAAAAAAAAATCAATAGCCTTGCAGTTCTTGAGTTTTCCCTGTGTCTTAAATGTACCTGACCTATAATAATTATTTTTAATTGAGAGTCATCCTGAGTGGGACAGTATGTGAACTACCTTGTATGTGGGTGAAACTGATTCCCATTTGCCTTTAAGCAAATTCAATGGGAAAATGGGTATTGACTCTGAAACCTGAAATCTAATACCTAGTTGAACAAAGCACAGGCTTGCACTGCCTCCCAGAGCTATCTGGGGCAGCAATTCATTAGGAATTGACAAAGTCAAGGAAACAGCTTTTTTTCCCTCTGTAATTCACACGATCACTTAGACCAGTTCAGATATTCTTTCAGCAAGAAATTCTTTAAGACATTTAATATCTCCATGGGAGAGGAATGGGGCTGCTCATCATATGTCCTTTGCTCTTTGGAAAAACCTGACTCCAGTAAGTAGCTCTCTAGGTCTGACTTGCAGACACGTTGAATAATGCAGTGCTACATACAGGCTCCCACGTCGGAACGCCTGGCCTGTGTCACCATGACCAGAGCTCTCTGAAGCTAACATGACTTCCTAAATTTAAGAAATTGGAATAAAGTTTTATATGGTACCAGGCTTGGCTTCAGTTGCAATTAAGCAGTTTGGTAATAATTGAAATGGCTAAACAAAGGGTGCCCTTATGAAGAAAACAGGAAAATTTTCCTCCAATTTTGCAAAAGTACACTGCAAGAGAGAGATGATTCTCAAGCCAACGAGGTTGTTATAACTGCTCAAGAAATTAATGGATTTGGCTGGAGAAAAGGACCTGAAATACTGTTTTTCATCAGTTTGCTTTTTGTGGAGAAGGGTGAGGCATTTGGAGCCTTTAACTCAGTTTTGTCATAAAAGTGCTATTCTAAGGAAGGACATGAAGGTATCTTTAGCTGAAGCATTGTTCAGACTCTGAAAGAATCCCTGAGAAGGTGGCCGTTCACTGGGGCCAAGAGCTGCAGGGTCCAGGGTTGCCTTGTGAGCCTGTGGTAAACTCCAGGCTTGGCGCCAGCTGTGTGATGGGAAGTCAGAACACAAGGTGGCACAGTGGAACCTTGCTCTCCCTGTGGAGGGACGCCGTGCTGAGTTGAGCTGAGCCTGGCAGCTCACCAATAAATCAAAGAGTAGCCCAAGGATCAAGAGCGGGGAAGCAGCCCCCGCAGCCGGCTGCCCCTCCCCTGCGCAATGTCAGCTCTTCCTGCAGCCCTCCAGATAAAAACTCACTTCATAAGCTTAACACATTCACACAGATTTAAAGGATGTTTATTGAACTGGGGACCAGACACTGTTTTAGAGCTGGGGACTAGGTCCCTGAAATACAGTATATAAATAAATAACAACAATCAACTATAAACCATAATGTTAGAGAATCATAGGCTCTACGAAAACACAGAAACAGGGCTGGGTGAAGAAAGTGTGACAAGAAACGGCACCAGAGCTGCTGATGGCCTGTACTCCCTGGATGGCTTCTCTGAAGACGTGGCATTTGAGGAGAGCCCTGAGTGACCGGCGCATTGATCTGCAGGCACAGTGTTCCGGGCAGAAGGAACAGCCAGTGGAAATGCCCAGAGGAATGGAAGGCATTAACGCAGAAGTGGAGGTGCCAGCGCAGGGGGAGGCGGGGAGAGGAGAGCGCGTGGGAGAGAGGCAGGACGGGGAGAGGTAGGCAGGGCTGCTCAAGGAGAGCTCTGTGGGCAGGACAAAGAGTGTGTTGCCTCGAAACTGTTCGGACGTGTAAACAGAAGATCACATAATTCGACTTAGCCCACAGAAAGTTGTCTCTGGCCTCTGCGTGTGGATACGTAATTGAGGGGCATGGAGAATAAAGCAGAGAAACCAGTGTTTGGGCTCTTGAGCTCTGATGGGGGACGAATTCCGTGGCCATGGAGATGAACTGACATGAATGGATTCTGAGTACGATTTGGAGATGCCTGTAGAGGGAGAGATTGAGAAGCCTCAAGAAGGTCTTATTTTTCAGTGCTTTGGTGTTCTGTAGGGATAGAATTTGAGGTACTCTTTCTTGGTCCTGTGCCTACCCTTCAAGGTTTACTTTATAGGTTTTTCAAAGTCAATAACAATCGGACTGTGTATGTCATTTCAATGACACCCTTACACTTTAGACCATTTATCTCTCAGGAATTGCATGATGACAAGCCATCCATCTCACCTGGGGTTGGAGCAGCCTGAAGTATTAATGACTTAAGGTCTCTCTTCACCTGTGCCAGTTCAAGACTTTGAGGTGAAAGGCTCAGAAGACCATTAGCAATCACCAGCTTCACAAACCATTTATTTCTCTTCAGGACAGATTTATTAGGCTCCACATACAGTGTACTTTAAGCAGACCTCTTCACAGCTGTAAAGCTGTACAACCATCTCCAGGAATCTTCTTAGCAAAATGCCATGGACACAGCACCAGGAGCTTCTTATTCCAGACATCTGAAGCCCAACAGTCCCTCTAAATGATGATGGACATGGTATGTCATAATGACCATTACTAGGTCCCCCCCCCCCAAGGAAAGAATGTTCTCATCTTTTTGGAGGTATCAGATCTGATGATTCCGTTCTTAGCAGCTGGTATCATATTTACATTGAAGAATTAAACCACAAGGCTGATGATGATATTTAGCCAAAAAAGGAGAAAGATTCAAACATGTTTAAACTAGAACCATTTTTTTTTTCATTTGGTTTTATAGATTCCATTTTGTAAGGTCCCTCGGTGAAAATGAACTCTAGTTTAAACTTGGCCTTGAGTTTATGCTCGCACACTGATTTAGTTTGAATAAAACCTTAAAGAATGTCATCACCATTGTGCAATCCAGCATCCATCACTATATGTTGCTGTTGGTTGCCAACCCTGCTGCTCGTGTTGGTCCTCAGTGTCAGCTCACCCCCTCAAGCCTTCTTCACACTGGGCTCGCTCTCTTTTTTCCTGCCCAAGGCATGTGCTTACTTCTACCATGGCACTCAGCACTGACCACACTGAATTGTAACTTACTTTGCTTCTTTCTCTTTTCAAAGGATAGACTGAACTCATCCAGGTCAGAGCCATGTCTGATTTACCTTTCTCTTTCAGTAATGCTTCACCTGGCATAGGGCAGAGCTCAATAAATCCTGTATGGTTGAACAGAACCATGGTTGGTTCCTTCCTGTGATTTCGGTCTTGGCTCAAATACTGTTTCCTACAGAAAGATGTGCTTGGATACTGAGTATGTGCTTGGATACTCTGTACGGTGTAGCTCTGCATCCCAGGCACACTCTTTATTATCCTGCCTGATCTTCCTCACTGAGTTACCATGTGGAAATGATTGCCTGAGTTGTTACTCTGTTTCCACACAGACCCTGAGCACTGTGGACACAGGCTCTTATAGATCTTCCCCATTGCTTTATTTCATGCCAGTTCCTGGCACATAATAGGCCCTTTGAATGAGTAAATTATCCCCATTTTTCTTCCTACCCTCAGTGGAAATAATTAGGACTCACTATACCTACCTTTTCCAGTTGCATGGACTGTCCTTAGCATTTTATTGATAAGGTCAGGACAGTTTACATTTATTTTATGGTTTCTATATTAGTATGAAGCAAATCAAACAAAAACCTAGTTGAGAGAGGATGATGCAAATGGCTTTATTTAGAAGGGTTCCTAGTCACTAATATTCTTTGTTTAGAGCCACTGGTTTGCAGTCAAATGGCCATTAGTTTGCATTTCTGGGGAAACCATAGATTTTTCACTCTATTTTTCCTGTACCTCTCTCCACACCTCTATCTACCTCATTGAATTCTTAGTACAGTGTGTCTGTAAAGTCATGGTGCACTTTTGACCGGTCACAGGAAAGCAACAAAAGACGATAGAAATATGAAATCTGCACCAAATAAAAGGAAAATCCTCCCAGTTTCTGTAGGATGATGTGGCAGCATGTGTGCATGCGCAGATGATGATGTAACACCGTGTATACAGCAGAGCAGCCCACAGCCATGCCAGTCGAGATGTGGACGGTACAGAGGAAAGTTCAGTGTGTTCTGTGGCTTGCTAAATTCAAATCTGTGACCAAAGTGCAACGTGAATATCAGCGCATTTATAATGAAGCATTACTCGGTGGGATAAGCAGTTGAAGGAAACCAGCAGTTTGGTGGAGAGACCCCGTTCTGGTAGGCCATCAGTCAGTGACGAGTCTGTAGAGGCTATACGGGATAGCTACCTAAGGAGCCCTAAAAAAAGCTGTGTGTGAGCCCACATAGAACTGCACTGAATAGGTATTAAACTGGGAGAGTTTTCCTTTTATTTGGTGCAGATTTCAAATTTCTATCATCTTTTGTTGCTTTCCTGTGACCGGTCAAAAGTGCACCATGATCTTACGGACACACTGTATTTCACTCCTTTCTCCCCATTAAAAGCATTGCCTATAAGGTCCATTATTTTTTATGCAGGAGCATTCTTCGCTGATAAATATTAGTATTCTAGTTTGTTCTTTAATGCAACATCTCCCTCAGAAAAATTTTAGATGTGCCCTTAAGACCTTTCCAGGAAAGGAGAAGAAGCAAGCAGTGAAGCTTTTCCATTGCTGCTTGAAGCTTCTCATTGACCCTTCTCCTCGCAGATGCACTGTGGGACACAAACCTACGGGGTGTGGCTCTCACTCTAGGAATTGTACCTGACACCATAGTGCTGTGCTTAGGCAAGGATGATTTACCCTGAGGATCACAGGACCCCACAGAATGGGCTTCTCAAGGCCACTGGTCAAGGTTTTAGAAATAGCTTGAAATTCTATACAAAAACATGCAGGTTTGCTTTTTATTCTGTCCTTCAGTCAAGCCATGGGCCAGGAATTTAGTAGCACAGGCACATGAGTAGAAATGGCAGTCCCTGAGTCAAGAAAGAGCTAGAACAAACTCCAGTTATATTTTAATCTAGCACTTGCACTAAAGCCAGTAAGTACATGTACACTCAGTGGGGCTGTGAGTCTCAATGATGCTTAGCTTTTTATGGTTCTAGCTGTGTTATTTGTAAATACTAGAAAACCTGGAAAATACTGAAAATACTTGAATCACTTGTTAATCATAGCATTCAGAAACAACATTTTAACACCTGTTCCTTCTAGTCTTTATAATGTATAATGTTTACTATATATGTTAAACAATTTATATATATATTATATATATTATATATATTATATATGTATATATACAGTAGTCCCTCATCTATCATGAAAGTTGGATTCCAGAACCCCCCACAATAGGTGAAAATCCACAAAGTAGCGACCTTATATTTATTTTATTATTTATATTATTTTAAGGCTTTATTTTGATTTAAAATTCTTTTAATATGTTTTAATTAATATTTTTATATTTTTATTTTTAGGCTAGAAAATGCTTATTTTACCACAAAAAATAATTAAAATAATAAATATATAAAAATACCTATATACCACAAAATACTGTGATATAGCAAAAAATCTATGATACAATTAGATATTGTATATACAGTTTTAAAATCTGCAATATAGTGAGACCACTAAAAGTGAACCATGATATGGCAAGGGACGGCTGTAGTATATATATATTAAACAGTGAGTTTACATTCTCTATTTCTGTCCTGCTTTTCATGATTTTACATTATTACCATTTTCCTACATCACTAGTCTTCACTTTACACATTTTTAATGGATTCATAATTTTTCATCTTTTTGATATAATAATCTGTTTACTCAGTCCACTATTCATGGAAATTGTTTAGTTTTTATATTCTTTAAATAATACTGTTGAACATTTTTTAATATAAATATTTGGGACACTTTAATTCTTTCCTTAATATAAACTCCTTATGATGAGTTTATTGAGTTCAAGTCAGCTATGAGTTATGCGTCTTGCATTTAGGATTAATTTTATTTTTTTTGTTACATGAGAGGAGGGAAGGCAGAGAGACAGACTCCCTCATGAGCCCTGACTGAGATCCACCCAGCAAGCCTCCTACCAGGCAGTGCTCTGCCTGTCTGGAGCCACTGTCCCATTGCTTGGCAACCAAGCTATTTTAGTGCCTGAGGCGAGGCCATGGAGCCATTCTCAGCATCCGGGGCCAGCTTTGCTTGAACTGTTCAAGCCATGGTTATAGGAGGAGGAGAGAGAGAGAAATAGAGGGAGGGGTTGGAGAAGCAGATAGTTGCTTCTCCTGTGTGCCTGACTGGGAATTGAACCTGGTACTTCCACATGCCAGGCTGATGCTCTACCACTGAGCCAACCAGCCAGAGCAGGATTACATATTGATATATTGTGGAATAAGAAAGAAGACTGGTGGGTCTGAGGTGAAAATGTGCTCAGGAATAGCCTTGTCCTCTTTGGAATCTAAGATCATCCCCCAGCCAAGTTCTCAGTCTTCTGCTTTCTGTGGCTTGTCAGTGGTCTCCATGAACTACATGTCTCTCTCGCTCTGTTTCCCTAAATAGATGTAACAGTTCCCTGCTCCTTGCACATTACATCACCTGATTTAGCTGCACTACGATTTGAATGCAACATTTGCTATGCAAACCTCTGAAGTCTTTCGCATGATCAGTGACATGTGGATTAGTGACATAGACATAGCATTTGGAAGAAACCAAAATAACAAAGGACAATTGAATCATTTGTTGATCCACTTCGCATGTGAC
The DNA here is from genome assembly GCF_036850765.1 of Saccopteryx bilineata. Taxonomy (NCBI): domain Eukaryota; kingdom Metazoa; phylum Chordata; class Mammalia; order Chiroptera; family Emballonuridae; genus Saccopteryx; species Saccopteryx bilineata. The sequence goes on from NC_089499.1 coordinate 73,151,242, forward strand.
AGTGACTTTAGAATTTACCCTTTCAAAGCCCTTTTGTGGGATTTTTAAAAATTCTTTCAGTTGATTTAGTTTAGTTGACAGTCTCACTTTTTTTAAACCTAGTAGAGGAAATTAGGTCCAGGGACGTCCTATCTCTTTCCGAGCAACTTGGGCTTTGTTCATCTCGGTGCCAAAATGGCCATTTCTGGCTTTTGTTTGGCTCTCCTGGGAGGCCAGCTGAGCTAGCCCACATTTTTCCCATTTCCATTTAGTCAGTAGGACAAACACGAGTCTTAATCTTAACAGAGCACTTACACAAACTTTAAATGTATATATTGCCAGGAAAAGGTTAGCACCCTTGGAGGACATAGAGGTCATTGATGGCTCTGGAGATTTAAAAGTGCAATAAAATGTCCTGAAATTTAACTTACTTGAAAAGGCAGTACGCAGCATAGAGTTTTGTTTATTGTAGTATCTGTGTATTATATATGTATGTGTGTATTTATAAAAAATAACTAAAGCTTTTCATGTTGTAGAAAATAGTAAAATAGATAATAAGGGCATCCTTGAGCCCATGAGTTAAAGATCAAACAGGCTGTTTTGGTATATAATCTTCTGGTCTGTTTCCAAATGCATATGTATTCTGTTATAGTTTTACTTTTTTATATAAATTGTGTACTATCATTATAAAATTTAACCAAGAATAACATTTGCTATTTAGTTTTATGAGAACATATTCAATAGCATAGTTTATGGCCTTGACATTTAAAAGGAACCAATTTCTCCTCCTCGTGTTACTTGGTCTGAGCCCAGTCTCTCGCAGAGAGTTTGCCATTTGTTTCTCCACGGGATACCGTTGGAGAAGGGAACTTTAGAAATGCAGTTCCCAGGCTTTTCCCACCTCTGTAGATCAGACCTTGACCCACACTTTGAACACTCACTTCCCATAAAAGTTTTCTGGGGTCCCTTTGAAGTAGCATTTGCCACTTTCTGGGCTCTCAGAGCAGATGGTGCCATCCATAAACTCTTCTTCTTCTGTCTCCTCTCAGAATCCCCCTCACTTTCCCAGAGGGAGCAGGTGAGGCCATTAAGCAGGTGCTATTTCCATTCATATGCCTCCTATAGAATATGGGACTTCCACCAGTGTTTTTCAACCGCCGGTCCACCAGAAATTTTATGCGTGTTTAACCACATGTTCATACAACATCAGTGTGGTTAACTCTTTTGCAGACACACATGAAATTTCTGATGTAATGTGTACAACACAAGTCTTCCACTGGGAACACAAATTTTGCATTTGTCCTAAGGAAAACCACCAGTAACCCACAAAGTGTCGGATTGTGCTGCTTGCTGTCGCCCAGCCAGTGTAGGGCGGCCTGCAGTCAGCTCCAGTTAGACAGGAGCCGCCTCCACTTATTTCTAGGTCTTGGTGAATTCTGCCAAACGGTGACCTTCTTTGAGTGTTTCCATTAGGTCTCCGAGCTGTTCTCAATCCGTCTGAATAGTTGGGCTAAAATAAATTATAAGTTGTTTGTTCAAGCATTCATATTCATAAGCTTTTAAGATTTAATGGCAATGAGACCTAAAACAAATTTTTGTTGTTGTTGTTTTAAAGCAGTCAAGTGGAATTTCTTGATTTTTGACTTTTTAAATATTAATTTTTGGCCACTTTTAGCTCGTGTAAAGTGTGCCTCTTTAAAAAAGATTTCCAACAACTAGCTAGCAAAGAGGAACAAGTTTCTCTTCAAATTAAAAGAAGTTAGTTTTTGGCCCTGGCTGGTTGGCTCAGTGGTAGAGCGTCGGCCTGGTATGCAGGAGTCCTGGGTTCAATTCCCGGCCAGGGCACACAGGAGAGGTGCCCATCTGCTTCTCCAACCGTCCCCCTCTCCTTCCTCTCTATCTCTTTCCACCCCTCCCACAGCCAAGGTTCCATTGGAGCAAAGTTGGCCAAGGCGCTAAGGATGGCTCTATGGCCTCTGCCTCAGGTGCTAGAATGGCTCTGGTTGCAACAGAGTGACGCCCCAGATGGGCAGAGCATCGCTCCCTGGTGGGCATGCCGGGTGGATCCCAGTTGGGCGCATGCGGGAGTCTGTCTGACTGCCTCCCCATTTCCAACGTCAGAAAAATACAAAAGAACTTTGTTTTTGTTGTTATAAAATACAATTTGTGTCAGTTGAGCTGGGACCATTGGAATGTTCTGTGGACTGCCTCTGCCGATGAAACAGACTGCAACCAGTTACCTCAATGTGCTTCAGACACTGGTCAGTTTACACAATTAATGGAAGGGCCATTAATTATGTTTATTCTTAAAATAGTATTTCTTTGTCTCAGCAAGATGTCATACGGTGTTCCTGGTAAAGAATTCTAGATTAAGGCTAAATTCTGCCTAAAACTAGTGCCCCAAATCCCTGCCCTTCCTTGTCCCACCAGCAATGTTCCTGTCATCGGTTTGGTGTGGACAGTCATGGAAGACAGGCACTGTGCGCGTGTGTGAGTGTGGTCAGCACTTGCCTCCTCCCGTACCTGCCCTTCTGCAGCCTGCTGTCCTCACAGCATTAGGCTTTGGAAACCATCCATGTTGTTACCCACAGAGATAGCTCATTTCTTTTAACCTCTGCAGACTGCTTTATAGGTTGGCTGTCCCTCAATGTATTTAGAACTTCCATTCGCATCCAAGTTTCCTTTATACCAGCAGTGGTACAGTGAGCATCCTCTACAGTACCTTTCAAAACATGTATGTTTCTCTATGTCTGAGAATGAAAGTGCCCTTTGTTTTTTATATGAAAATCTTACGAGGCAGAGAATTGAAGATGGCCGTGGTCTTACAACTGAATAGCAGAGTGTGGGTGGAAGCCATTTTCCCTGACTCCTCTTACCTAGTCACACATACTTCACAAATTTTTGTAGAGTCATAGGGATCCTGGGTAAACCCACATCTACTACCTATGATGAAACCTTACTCATTCCAATTGACTGAGAAGATCAGTCTGTCTTAGGGAAAATTCTGAACTTTGCGATATAATATGTAATTTTGAAGTATCTACAATAACCCATGCTAATATAATGTGATAACATTCATTAAGGGAATCTTATTAATAAACAAATAAAAGCACCTAGTAATTATTTTTAGAATAATGACATATCTAAATTGCCCAACATGGTTATTCTCATCCATAGGTAAAATATTTCCCCTACAATATTTTTTATATTTTGATATTCTTGCAAGTGATTTTGCCTAGTAAGAGTAAGATAACCTGAACCACTTCCTTCCTGAGTGGTGTCAATTAGCAAAGGAAGAGGAAAGGGGAGGACATTTGAGGGCCTAACCCTTGCCAGGTACAAGGCTTTTAAACATTTTTCCATTGAGTAACCTTAACAATCCTGTCAAGTAAGCCTTATCTCCATTTTACAAATTGAGAAACTGAGGCATAGAGGGCCCTAAAGCAGCTCACTGAAAGTTGCCTCTTAGTCTGCTTGACTCAAAAAGTAGTACTCTTCAGATGTGGCCCTCAGACCCTGCACCAGAATCTCCTGGAATATTTGTTCATACTGCAGATTCTTGGGCCCTGTCAGCTAAGGGGTTCTGCAGTTTTGGGGTTTTGTTTGTTTTGAGAGAGGCAGGGGGAGAGAGACAGGAACATTGAGCTGCTCCTGTGTGTGCCCTGACTGGGGAATTGAACCAGCAACCTCCACACTCTGGGACGATACTCCAACCAACCAAGCTATCCAGCCAGGGCTTAATTTTTTTATTGATTTTTAGAGAGATAGAGGAAAGGAGAGAAAGGGGAAGGGGGTGGGAAGCATTTGTTTTTCCACACAGTCGTGCATTTTTTGCTTCCTGTGTGTCCCCTAGCCAGGGATCAAACCCACAACCTTGATGTTTTGGGATGGCACTCTTAACCAACTGAGCTAAATGGCCATGGCCAGATCCTGCATTTTTAACCAGCTGCCAGGCGCTCCGTACATACTCTGAAGTCTGAGAGCCACTCTGCCAGACCGTGGTGACCTCATTTTGGTGCTGTGATGGGCTGTGCCAGAGAGTGCCCTTGTGCCTTTGCGGACGAGTGATCACCCTCAAGCCTCATTGCCAGTGCTTCCCCGGGGTGACTTCTTCCTGCTCACCTGCTTCCGTTGCCTTGTGTTACTTGCACTGAACTTAGCCTGGCCAGGGTTCCAAAGGTTGAAATTTCCAGTACAAAGTCATCAGATCCCAAATATATCTTTGGTGTCTGATACAGATGGAATCTACATTTTCTTTGCTCAAACCAGGAAAAATAAAAAATGAGAGGACAGCTTGCAGAAATGATTACTTTTGAAACACTGTTTCATGCTTTAATCTCCTTTTCCAGCTCTCCTTGGCTACCCTCTCCTGGGGTACATTGACTTTCCTAGAAGTGAGTAGATCAAAGGTCCCTCCAGATGTCTTCCTCCCACTAAGGTCAGGGTTTGGGAAGAGCTAGCCAGGTACCTACCGTGAGCATCTCTGTCCCCTCAGCCTCCATTATCATCTTTCTTTCTCAGCTTTGTGAAATTGCTCTTTCTCACTCCCCAATGACCGGCTTTCCCCTCAAGGAGCTTGTCCCAGGGAGCCCTTCCCAGCAGGCTGACTGGGAGTTTGCTTGGATGACTGACATGCGTGGAGAGATGTGGCATGGTCTGGAGGGGACCCTAGACCAACCTGCATTTGTGTCCTATGTTGGCAAAAGAGCGTCTGTGTTTGTTTGGTGTTCTGCTCACCCAAAAAAAGAAGGCATTTCCTTTACTGACAGAAGAGAAATAAAGAAAACCAAAAAATATTTTTAAAAATAAAGAAATAAAAAAAAAATTAGATTTTTATCCCTTTACTCCACTGAAATTAAATATGCACCCCTTCCTCTATCCTGATTGGTCCACTTCAATTGACAAATAGATCGGGTGGGAAGGAAATATCCTGGACTTAATTGTAAGTTAAGTCTCTCTTAATCCAGAAGAGCATTTGAGATTCTGTCCAAGTGTTCAGTTTCCCAGGCTGGAGGTCTGTGAATTTCTCTTCCCAGCCTCCAGGCTGCTGCAGTACCAGTCAGCATAGCTAATGCAGATAGATCTCCTGCCTCTCGCTGCCTCCTCCCTCCGCTTTGATTCGATATGAACAGCCTGGTAACTCCGATGCTGGGGAGAAATCTGACATAACTCTGCAGATGGCTAGGTTGCCATGAAACACCTGGGGATTGTTCTTTAAGAAAAAGGTAATATTTACATACTAATGATTTCTTCCCCGTCCTCTCCTTGTTACATTTTTTCCAGGGCTGCCAGTTCCCAAGAAAAGCCCAAAGTCGGTAAGGACTTGCCAGTTACTTGGTGCTTGTTGGGGGTGGGGGGGACGGTGGGAGGGGACGGCTGGCAGTGGGAGGGGACGCTGTCCGGCTTGACTTCCCTAAATGTGTTTAGAGTGGATGGGGAGAAGGAGCCGGCTCTATACATTAAGTTCTGGGGATCTGTTTGGTACATAAGGTATTTGGGCTTGTCTTTAACTGTCTAATGATTGTGGGTAGGCTCCAGGAGCCAGGATAAAGAATGCATTGGAGTCTTCTCTATATACTGCATTAAAATTCTCTTTCAAATGGATGAGTTTCTTAGATGTTGTAACTTGAGACAAATGCTATTGTTTCTTTTGGGAGAAGAAAAGAAAAAACTGCACTGCTTCCTGGATAGCCTTCTCAACTGGTGTTTCCAGCCGTTCTCATGGGTAGAGTCTCCCCTGAGCTTTCTTATGCACTGAATGATGAATGATTTACAAAATTAAAAAGCCTGTAGAACTGCTGTGCGCTGCACGCATGTCCATGCTCACATGAAACAATGTTCACTGCCCAGCCCTGAGAATGAGGCATCTCCTTGCTGCGGAAATGTCTTTCTTGTTTTGCTAGCTTTAGCAGCATTGTGCTGCAGGTATAGGATTCTTAAAAAAAAAAAATCAATATATTGCTGTCCTTTCTAATCTGGTTTCCCTGAAGATGCACTACCTAGGTGGCACGTTAGCTAACAGCTAGAGGCTGTAGTGTTTTGATTGGTAGTGTGAGCCTCTGCTCCCGGGGCACTGAACAAATTAAAATGCTACTTACAAACTCAAAATCTGGAACACTATGCCTGTGAAATTGATCCAAGTAGAAGAGGCTTCCCAATTCATTGCCATTCTGATAAAGGAGCTACTTCCATGTGACATAGAATATTTGGGGGAAGGAGATTTTACAGCTTTCTGTCCCTCGGGGAAGGGAGGACCTTAAAACTTTGCAGCTCCTGCGCTGCAGCTGAATTTCTTCCACCTGCCTACAAACCTGGCAGCAGGAGGCAGAGTCTACTGAGATGAGACAGGGAGCTTCCTGCATTCTGTAGCGCCCCCCCCCCCCCAGCTCCCAAGTTCTCCAAAGAGAAAAACCTGCAATAATGGATGTGATTGCAATGGCTTAGTGCCGTAGTGGTTGGGACATGTGACTTCAGGACTGCTTCCTCTGTCAGTCTGTGCTAATGTCCAGGCAGAAAGTGCTAGTAGGCACCCACCAGGATGCCAGAGCCTGTGTGTGTGTGTGTGTGTGTGTGTGTGTGTGTGTGTGGTACATGTGTCTCCCCATCCCTGGGTCATAGTCAGAACCTGGGCAGCCTGCAGAAAAACAGAAGCAGATCTGGAAGGTGTTATCACATGAGCTTGAGTTAGCAGGAGCCGTTCTTTTTCTCCTACCACCAGCCCTGCTACACACGGACTTACTTATACACCCACATGGAACAGAGGCTTGATAAGGAGCACACTGGGGGAGATACAGCAATTTTCCACAGGCAGCAAGACATCAGGTGGCATGGTGTTCTTTGCACACCATTCAAACTTACTGTGCAAGAGGATTTTTATAGATTTATTTGCATCTCTTCTTCCCCAAAGTGTTTTGGAATTCTCTGTTGCACTCAAGGGTATCAGACAGGTATAGAGCCTGCATTCACCAAGTCAGTTGAATGAATTCCCTATGACAATTTATTTTTGTGGAAGCTGTGTCATTAGCAAGCAGCAAGCCAATTATTCAGGCTGCATTCCTAGGAAAAAAGCTCTAACTGCTTTGCCCATAGTCTGCTGGCTCTTAATTACCACAAGCCAAGAGACTGGTGTGTTGCTGGGTTAGAGAAGAATGAGCCCCCAGGTTGGGGCTTGTCCTTACCTGATTTCTGTGCCAGGACAGGGATGATGGTTTTCACAGTATGGCTGGCACACTCTGGCAGCTGCTGTTCAAAATTTGAAGGATATCAGCCAAGGACTGCTGCTGCCAGTGGACATTGCTAACATCTGTGATCAGTGGGAGCTCCATCCAGGTGGGAAAGGTGCTTCCCTTTCCCAGTTTGAATTTCGATGGTGTCCTGCCAGAGACAGGTGATTGTGTAGGTTCTCTGGTGGGGTCTGAGGGATCCATGGGGATGTTGCATGTCATAGTTTCAGGAAGCCATTCGCATACTGACAGACAGGGTCAGTTTTGCAGGCTGTGTAATGCAATGCCTGGGTTATGAGATGTGTGGGTTTACCATCAGCTCTGTGAATACACTGTCGTAACTCAGGAACATGGTTTTTTTCTTTTTTCTCAGAGGCTCCTGACTTTGTTGGCATGCTTATGTGATGGACAGCTTCCTTTTGCCCTCATGCCTTTTTAAAAAAAATGTTTTTGATAATTGAGTAGCTGGATTTTTATTAGAACGAAGGGACTCATCCCTTCCTGGATGGCCTTGATAGCTTCCTCTTAATAAGCACTTTCACCTACTAGATTTGGTTTACATGTTGACTTTATGGTTTATATACTCACTAGGGACAATGGCAGTATCTTAATGAAATTTTATTAATTTAATGCTGGGGCATCCATAACATCAGAAATTTTTCTGCCAAATGACAGACAAAAATAAGACGTATTTGTTGTCAGGTTTTAGACCTTGCTGGGAAACTGATGCTGTGGCCCAATTTAATCATCCTGACTGAGACTTGTTTAACTGAGACTTTTGGGTCCAGATCACACACAAGGATTTTGTGTGTGAGAATTTAAAACTCTAAATATCATTACAGACCCTGAGTTTTAAGTTAATATCCACTTATGTTTTCTCACTTGAGCTTTTGTTCCTCTCTTCCTCTGTCTGTCCATCCAGTCATCTGCCCATCCATTATTCATTTATCCATTGATACATTTACCTTTATTCATCCATCCATATTTATGTAGCAAATCAATGGGTAACCTACTAAGTGTCAGGTTTTGTGTGTGGCACTGGAAAGACTAGTAAATAAGATGTCAGGCACCCTTTCTTTAGGAGCTTATAAACACGCAATTTTTATTGATTGCTAACTTTCAAAAAACAAATTCACTGTCACAAATCACCAATTTTTTAATGCATCTGTTCCAACAATAAGTGTCTGTTGAGTATCTCCTATGTCAGACCAGTGCCTGTATCCAGCAGGAACCGAAACAGAAGACACCCCTGCCCTCGTGAAACGGAGTTGAGACCAGCAGTCACACCGACAGATGTATGCAGATCTGCTTCATGATGAGCATATACTTTCAAAAGTTGACAAAGCAGAACCCAGTACACACTTACTGAAAATCATTCAGCTCTAAATTACAATAAGCTAAGTAGTCCTATAAAGCCATAGAAAAGACCCCAGGCTGAGTTAGGTGCTAGCTGGAGCTGTGGGGTTCTTCTGAGTTCCCTAGCATCCTGAGCAGTGTAGCAAACCACACTCTTTCCTGTGTCAGATCAGAAAAAGCATGCCACGTTCACTCAGGAGACACCGTGTTCCCATTTACTAAAACACTTCTCATGCACAGAGTTCTCATAAGGAGATCCTGGATGGTAGGCAAGGCAGTTTCTCCAGCAACCTCTTTTTAGCAAGCACAGTGAGATGAGAGGTAGCAATAGTGACAGGTTTCTGTTCCATTGTCTGCTGTTCCTTTTCCCTGGAAAGGATGCTAAGGACATCGCTGAAAACTAGTCATTAAGAGATGTGAGGAAGAGAGATCTCCTAGGTAACCTGCACAGGGAGTGACCCCGGCCTGGACCATCCAGGTTTCTGTGTCCTGCCTCTTTCTGAAACTCTCCCGGTTGTCACAGGACCCTGGTGCCGCTTGTCCTTCCTGTAGGGCAATAATACAACCTATCAAAGCTCCTACAGGTGAGAAGCAGATGGGAGAAGGATCAGGGTGACCTAAATAAGCCTCCGTGCCTCCCACTCCCACAGCAGCTCGTACCCTCCACCCTTCGTAGCCCTGGAAAACACACTTTGCTGTGATGTTAGACTGCTTTAAAACGTTCTGTGTGACTGAAATTCATTTTCATACCTAATCAATACCTCCCTTTTCTTCTCCATTAACTCTTCTTGCCTGTCTTTTCTTGAAGAAATCATTTGACTTAGACCATAAATGATAAAAGAGACAAAAAGACTCATCCTCTGCTTCACTGTGTGTGAGTGTCTGCTTTCCACACAGCCTCCAATGACATTGTCCTAGTATCTCATCAGCACTTGGAGTTTTTCCTGTTGTCCACATAAGTCGCCACAGTGGCCTTCAATCTTGGCAGATAAGTTAACTGTAAATAATTTTTCTTTAAAAGTGATCAATTTGTCATTTTTAAGCCACATGAATTTTTTTCATCATTAAAGTTCCTAAGTGCTGTCTGTATTCATTTGCTCTTCCAAGCACATATTTTCAGCTCACTTTATAAGTACCTTTATTTTGAAATGATTCCATGAAATACTGATGATTTGATCCCTCCCCCATTTTCATTTGTAAAAACCATTGCATCTTCCCAGTCTCCCTGGCCTGTCATTAGTAAAGAAATCATTCATTCTAGGGAGCTTGCTATAGTTTGATTTTTAAAAGTCCTATGGCACAAGTTCATGGCTAGTGTGAGGCCAAGGCCTTCTATAGAGTTTTCAAAATTAAGCCCATTTCTTTCTTCCTAGTTGGTTCTGATTTAATATTCGGAAATAAAAATCTTGATTCACAAATATCAGCACAGTGACAACAGCTAGCATTGAAAATATTCACCTCAATACGTGGCACCCCTTTCCGCCCACCACTCAAGCTGGTGCCCAGAGGCAGTGCCGTGTTCGGGAGATCTCGTCTTCCTCCTCCTGCCTCTGTGCCCTGTTCAGTCTGTGAGCAGTACCCGTTGACTCGGCCCCAAATGTCTTTTAACATCCCTGTCCCTCTGCTTCATTAGGACTGCCCTGGGGTAAGCCTCCTCAGGGCCTCCCTGGGTGCTCAGTAGTCTCCCGTGCTCCCTGCGTTTTCTCCCATCCGCACCACCCTTCCACCGCTGCCTAGTAGCCAGACCGTCCTGCAAGCAAGCTGGTTCCTGATGCATCCCTGCATTCCCTTCATTACCGAGTCCTCCTCCCCTAAACTAAGAATGAAACGCAGGCTCCTTAAAGTAGCCCACAAAGCCCTCACACTCTTTAGTCTCCAAACTCGTCTGAAGTGGCCTCGGCCCCTTGCTGGGTCCCACCAGCCACCTCTGTTCTCAAGCAGTCCAAACGTGCTTTTGCTTTGAACACGTATCACATGCTGATTCCATTAATGGGATGTCCTTCCAGAGGCCTCTTGTTACCTAGCCAAAGGACAGTGCGCTGTTATCGATCTGTTATGATATTTGATTCATATTCATCTGCATAGACTCACGCACACAACCCTGGGTTCATACAATGGGGCACATTCTAAGAGGTCAGCCACCATTGCTTCCTTACTGACACACCGCAGCCCTTCCAGCCCGACTCCCAGCAGGTGGCCGTATGTGGTTATTGATGAGTGAATACCTGTACTGCAGGTAGTTGTCCAAGAGGACCGAGGCTGGTGCGCTGTGTGCTCCCTCCATCCATGTTCTTAGCATGCATGGGTTACCTGAACAGACTTGCGAGTGTATTTTTAACTACAGTCACTTGTCTTTGGGCCAGTTTTTCACCTAGAAAATGAGGTTAAGGACAGTCACATTGGACGCAGATCTGACCCTGATCTTACAGCTAGTTCAGAAGGGAGTTTGTTCTCACGGCCCGAGCCTTCTGGGAGGTACGGCAGACTACTGAAGAGAGACACAGGCTGACTGTAATTTGAGAGAAAAATGAACATGGCTTTTCTGCTGGAGGATCCAGATAAAAGACAATGTCAAAGCTAATTAACACACTCACAAAAAATAAAGAGGCATGCTTTAGACTTTTCCACAATTCAAAGAACTTAGCTTCCAAAAGTATTATATAAAGAGCTGACAAAACATTAGCTACAGAATGCATCTTCAAATTAAGTAGTTTTCTGGCCCTGGCCGGTTGGCTCAGTGGTAGAGCGTCGGCCTGGCGTGCAGAAATCCCGGGTTCGATTCCCGGCCAGGGCACACAGGAGAAGCGCCCATCTGCTTCTCCACCCCTCCCTCTCTCCTTCCTCTCTGTCTCTCTCTTCCCCTCCCGCAGCCAAGGCTCCATTGGAGCAAAGATGGCCCGGGCGCTGGGGATGGCTCCTTGGCCTCTGCCCCAGGCGCTAGAGTGGCTCTGGTCACAACATAGCGACGCCCCAGAGGAGCAGAGCATCGCCCCCTGGTGGGCAGAGCGTTGCCCCTGGTGGGCATGCCTGGTGAATCCCGGTGGGACGCATGCGGGAGTCTGTCTGACTGTCTCTCCCCGTTTCCAGCTTCAGAAAAATACAAAAAAAAAAAAAATTAAGTAGTTTTCTAACTGAACTTGAGAAGAGACATAAAGTGAGGCTGGAGCTCCCTGGAGGAGAACGCATGCTCATTGCTTCTTGCGTGCTCAGCCCCTGGTGGTGGCACCTGTGGGTGCAGCCCAGGACATGCTCACGGGACACTGCTTTACTTGTATTTTCCAAATTCAACACCAAGATTAGATGGCATTTAAAGGGGTTGCAGAAGTGCAGTTTAATTGAGGGGCAACTTTGCAAACTTGTTCCAAACTGTACCTGTCATTTTGTGTTCAATTGGACTCTGTGTGACTTATTGGGGGGTTAAAAGAGGTGTTAAAATTTGAAAAATGGCTCAAACCATTTCCAGTTGACCTCATTTGCACTTCTGTCTATGACAAAGCTGTATCTTTCGTTAAATTAAGGAGATTGGTCCTCTCTGCCGGGGTTTGTTACACTGGGACAGCCCTGGAGGCATCTTGGAACCCACTGAGGTGACACACAAACTCTGCGAGTATCGTGGGTACCTGCAGATGCTCGCGTACTCGCTGTAGGAAGATGGCCCAGTCTTTTAACAGACCCCCTGGTGGAGGGGGTTGACGGAAAGCTCTTTCTCCAGTTCAGGAAGAGGGAACGAGTGGAAGAGGTTCAAGTTGGGTTTCCATGGACAGAGTAACCCCAGAAAAGTGTAAGTGTGGCGTTCCCCTCAGATAGGCCTGTGGTGCGACTCGCTCGGGGCCCGGGAGGCTTTGTGATAAGTAGTCTGAACACAAAGGAGACGGGAGTCTCTAGGGAAATGAATGTAGTGTCAGCAGTCACACCCCTTGATCTGACACTTGCCGCTCATTTGCAGGACCAAGCCAGGGTGGGCATTTGAAGGGAGGGATACAACTCTCACGGTAAACTGGGAGGCCCTGTTTTGAAATACTTGCTTTACATTTAAAAATCTCCTTCCTCACCACCAGAGGTGAACAAAATCAAAGTAGCACCAAAATGTAAAAAATAGAAAGGAGCAGTCCCCATTAATTCTCTTTACCCAGGTTAATTTCAAAATGAAAATAGCTTTAAACTTTGTCTCAATTATAAAAAGCATTCTCCGTTCAAACTAATGAGAAGTAGGCAATGCAGGAAGGTACGCAGAGTGGGGAAAACCCACCTGGAATCCCATGTTTTTCTCTTTATGGTAATATGTGTTCATACCCAGAATGAGCTGATGCTGCATTGAAAAGACCACAGTGAATATTTCCATATACATGCAAATGGGGTGGAGATTCTCTCTGTCATTCTTATTTTCTGACTGAAAACCTTCTGCATGGGTCCAGGGAGCGAGCAGGCCGACACTGAGCCTCTGGGGCAGAGAGCAGGTCGCTGGAGGGTGCTGTCTGCATGGGTCCAGGAGTGAGCAGGCCGACACTGAGCCTCTGGGGCAGAGAGCAGGTCGCTGGAGGGTGCTGTCTGCATGGGTCCAGGGAGCGAGCAGGCTGACACTGAGCCTCTGGGGCAGAGAGCAGGTCGCTGGAGGATGCTGTTGGAAGCTGCCAGAAGCAGGTTCCACACCTTTGGGATGCTGACCATCCAGGTGTGAGCGGAACACTTTGTCAGAGAGCAGAGATAGCTTGCCTTTATGATGGTGTTCGTGCCACCCGCCAGTATGTCCCCCTGGCATCTCCCCCCAAGTGCCCTGTCCCCTTGAGTCTAAGTGAATTAACCCGTCACACAGGTTTCCCAAGACCTTTTTGCTAGTTTAGAGTATAGTCCTCAAATCCCTCCCACAGGCATACCAAGTAAAACGTGAAATGGTCTATTTTGCTTGATGAAATGAATGCCCCGTTTTCCTCAGCTTTGAGTCCTTGCCAGAACCTGATGCAGATTGCAGTCTGTAATTGTCCAGAACCTGACTCAGATTGCAATCTATAATTGTCCAGAGCAGGTGAAGCTTTGTCTTCCTTGGGCTCTTCAAGTGCTCATTTCATATGAAGGACAGGAAGGAAAGGGGCAGGGAGACCTGAGATGGAAATGAAAGGAGCCCTGGGAGTTTCCCATCACTATGGGAAATGAAGAATGTAGGGTACCCGAGGGGAAAGCAAGGAAGCACTGTTGATAGGATTCATTGTAAGACCGAGGGGAAGATTGTGATTCTATAAAGAACTTTTAAGAGACCCAGAATGCTCTGGTCAAAGATCTTATACGCACTTTAAAAACATAAGCCATACAAGAGCTCTAAGAGAGGACAGGACATAGACCGCCCCTCCCTGTCTCCCCTTCGGGATGCTCTTCAGCAGTAAGTGTAGGGATATAGCATCTGTTTTATGCAAGGCAGGATTCCAGGATTGTGTTTTGAATGGGGGAAACTAAACACAATGTAATTCTTTCTTTTTGAATACTACCTGGACAGGGTGCAAATCTAAGAAGGCTGACGCCCTGAGGCCAACTCATATGTAAAGTCTGATCTTGGTTTTCAATCAACAATAGTGTCAGGACAGCAAGAGGTAGACTGTGATGCCTTCAGAATTGATTATCACAGAATTATGAAAGCTCTTCATAGGAAAGTTATTTATATACTTTTGAGTTCAAGTGTTCACATAATGATTTTTAAAAGATCTAATCTCCTATTCTTAGAGTCCAGAAGAACTGTTGGCAAACCCTTAGATAGATGTCAGGCATTTTATTATTACAAGAATAATTAGACGTGGAATCCCAAAAAGCGTGGTTAGCACTGATTGTGTTTCTTTTGCACATCATATAGCCTTACATTTAACTACTCATGGTATTTTGTGTCACACATTTTGTCACAAAATGAGGATGTTGATACTGATGTATCTTGTCACACACGATCCCGGTTTCTTAGCCAGGAACCTCTGATGAAAATTGGATTTGTCTTCTGCCACAGCCCAGCGTGCAGTATGGTCTGTGATTATGTCTTTTCATCTGGCCTACCCCCCTCTCTGTCCGCCAATCATGTGAAGAGTTATCTGCATTCAGCGTTAGCCGGAGGAAAGTGGAGGCCAAAGTGTTGTTGATATATTTGTGTGTGTGTGCACAGAAGTGCTGAACAAAGACAAGCTGTTGGGAACACCCGCTCAGAGACCAGTGATAACCCTCTCCTCTCGCCCCTCTCACTCGCTTCCGTCCAGCAGCCCCTGGAGAGGAAAGACAGCCAGAATAGTTCCCAGCACAGCATCTCCAGCCATCGAAGCCTGCACACAGCGTCCCCCAGCCACAGCGCCCAGGTGCTCCCTGAGCTCCCACCTGCAGAGGCCCCGGCTCCAGATCAGACCGACAGCTCTGGGCAGAAAAAACCAGATCCTTTTAAAATCTGGGCCCAGTCCAGGAGCATGTATGAAAGCCGACGTGAGTAGCACCCTGACTGCTGTCTTTCTGCGACCCCACCTCGGGCTTCAGCTTTCTGGAAAGACTTATTAAAAATAGATTTTCACATGTAGACTGGATAGAGGTGAACCAAGGTGAGAGAGGAAGGCTTTCCGCAGTGATAGAATGTGCTGGATATTCCTGAGGGCTCTGTTGCATCTTCAGCTTGGTGATGGGTAGGTCATCAAGTAAAGAATAAAAATGGATTCATTCTTCCTTTCAGTTAAAAAAAAAGTTGCAGATAAGAGCTGCTGTCCCATTAATTCTTCCCCACGTGGATATTGGGCAAGCTCTTATGAAACAGCTCTGATATACAATAGAACATAAATATGATTGGTTTGGCTTGTAGGAGTAATGAGGAGAAATTAAATTTTTTCTTAGTGCTCCCCTAATTTTAAAGAAGTGTTTGGTTGTATTTTTTTTTACCCAACATTCTTAGTTGTCCTAAACATTCTCCTTATAAAGAAAAAGAACACTGCATGGTTTGTGCTTTAGTTATTTCTACTGGGGTTAGACATGTGGCTCTGGTGTTGCCTTTTCAATAAACATGAACTAGTGATGACACACATCATAACTTTTTGGCTCTTATAAACAAAATATTGCCTTTGTGTTTAATTTCTTACCTTTATTATGAAACTAGGCCATACAGATGGGCACGCTTTTGGCTGTTGCTCTTTGCTAACCTTTTTTCATGAGTCTGGTTGGGCAGGATGGAGCCACTGTGGAGGTTATGGGTTTCTTTCTCCTGTTGGCCGGGGAGGGGAGCGAAGGTATGAAGGATCTGGTAAAAACAGGAGGGGAAAAGAGAGTCATTTTTCCCATCCTCCTTCCCCATCCCCCTCAACATAGGTCTGGCGAACTGTCCGAAATCCCCTAGGAAGAGGAGACACCGAGCAGGTGGGCAGGAGTGCTCACTCTTGCCCACCCACTTGGACATGGCAGGGAAGCATTTCCTTTGCTAGCTGACACATCTCCTCTGTGACCCATACAGAATGGGAGTGAGGCCAGCCAGCATACCTGTCTGAGAAGGAAAGTTGGCCACACTGGTGCAAGGCAAGTTAGATTCTCAAAATTTAGCAATCACTCAGGGATCCACCTTTTTCCTCCTCAGGGGAGAAACATCATTGCCTTATTACAATAGTCCGTGGAATTGAATAGACTGTTTTGGCTCAGGGTTCACTATGCTGACAAAAGCCACATAATTTGAGAAAGGATTTTAGTCCCTGGACTCCAGAACCCCCAGAGGGTCCCTGAGGCCCAGCCACAGGAAGGGAGGTCCCATTTGGAACACCTCTGCGAGCAGGAGTTACCGAGTGTGAACTGGAGTCTGCTCTTGCCAGGGCTCCTCACTAACGGCTCAGACTTCACTGATAAACATGTTCCCCAGCTCTCTTCCCACCTCCTGACCACGCGGCTTCTCCACGCAGTGGCCCAGCTCCCACTGATGTCGAGATATTGCTGTGTGCACCGTGCCCCTGCTCTCTGCAGTACAGTACACGTGGAGGACCGAGGTTCCCATATCTGAATCCTCTTGTGAGAAAATACACTGTGTTCTGGAGTGCTGGCAGGGCAACAGGGTTTACAGGCAGTGCTAACACATCCACCTACTAAGCGACTCCATTTCAGATGCCATTTTTACCTTGATGGAAGCAAAATATTTTCAGAATTTGGTATTTAATCCAATTATTTTAAAGTTGTCATCCCCAACCCCACCCAAAACAATAAGAAAAATATGTAACCTCGCCACAGTAAGATCCTTTAAGCATCAGAATTGCTCAGATGGGCCTGACCAGGCAGTGGCACAGTGGATAGAACGTCAGACTGGGACGCAGAGGACCCAGGTTCAAAACTCTGAGGTCACCAGCTTGAGTGTGGGCTCATCTGGTTTGAGCAAGACTCACCAACTTGAGCCTAAGGTCGCTGGCTTGAGCTAGGGGTCACTCTGTCTGCTGTAGCCCCCTGGTCAAGGTACATATGAGAAAGCAATCAGTGAACAACTAAGGTATCGCAACGAAGAATTGATGCTTCTCATCTCTCTCCCTTCCTATCTGTCTGTCCCTCTCTCTGTCTCTGTCACACACACACACACACACACACACACACACACATTGCTCAGATGGCCATCAGACTGAAATATTGGGATGGGGCCAGTTTTGTGTCTTCACCTTTTTTTGAGAGAGAGAGAGGCAGGAAGAGAGATAGGAACATTGAGCTGCTCCTATGTGTGCCCTGAGGGGAGAGGGGAGAGAAGCATTCATCTGTTGTTCCACTCAGTCATGCATCCATTGGTTGCTGCCCATGTGTGCCCTGACCTGGTGGGGTCAAACCTGCAACCTTTATCTGGATGACTTTCTTGGCTGTCTGGCTCTTAACCGACTGAGCTCATGGGCCAGGGCTTCTCTTTCTTTAATACCTGAAGGGATAGGATCCAGCAGCACCAGTGAGAGTCAGTGTCCTTTTGGTGACTGGAGGCTTTGTAAGTGTAGGAGTGTAGCTACCTAATTGATGTTGAGATTCATTGCGTTTCTTCTTGCTAAATGTGGATAATGAGGAGCCTTTCCCCCCCAGTGGCAATTATTCTGACTCTGTCACAGATTTTCTTCTTTTCATTATACCTATGAATGAGCTTATATCCGTATTATCTTTTAATTAGTGTTTTGCTTTATCCCTGATCAGTTTCCGCCATTCCTTTGGTTGTTTTTTGTTATCTTGTCCTTTAAAAAAAAAAAAAAAAAAACAATGTGAGTCACTGCCCCTTCCCCCAAGAAATTAAAATGAGCGAACTACTCCAGGAAAATTGAAGTCAGCAATAGTACCTTAATTGTACCCTTAATTTATGTTCCCCTTTTGGGGAAAAAATATATTTTCCTTATATTTCATTTTCTTGTGAAAGACGTGAAGATTAACAAAATCTCTGATCCAGTTCTTTCATATGGGCTACATACTGTGCAAAATACAAAATATTGTTGATATGGCCCTATGTCTGAACAACAGTGTCAAATGATTAGTCTGAACTGAGATGTGTAGGAAGTCCTTTAAAAGCCACATTGCCTGTTTTGTATTTTCTTTGGGTAGCATACCTATTGTGAGTGTGTTTTTATTTTTTTAAATTTATTATTTTTTTTTACAGAGACAGAGAGTGAGTCAGAGAGAGAGATAGATAGGGACAGACAGAGAGGAACAGATAGAGATGAGAAGCATCAATCATCAGTTTTTCGTTGCAACACCTTAGTTGTTCATTGATTGCTTTCTCATATGTGCCTTGACCATGGGCCTTCAGCAGACCAAGTAACCCCTTGCTTGAGCCAGCGACCTTGGGTCCAAGCTGGTGAGCTTTGCTCAAACCAGATGAGCCCACACTCAAGCTGGCAATCTCGGGGTCTTGAACCTGGGTCTTCCGCATCCCAGTCTGACGCTCTATCCACTGCGCCACTGCCTGGTCAGATGATTGTGAGTGTGTTTTTAAAAATGACATTGATGTAATAGTATTAGTTAATGCTCAGGACCACCTAGTATTCACTACTGTTCACTATAAAAAAGTCTACAACTTCCAATTGAAATTTTGCCTATTCATAAAATAGCTTGGGAAGAAAAAATGTCAGAGCTATGATATTAACCAATGTAACTTGTACTGCTTGGGAGAGACATGCTTAAAACTTGGAATTGGTGAATGGGCTCCTTTATCAAAATTACTTTAAGGAGCCTGGGTGTGCTGCTAGATTTTAAGAGCTATTATGATAGTTCTTGTTTGTGTGTGTATTCCAGTCTTGGCCAGATCTGATGATTTTTGCCTCTAAATAAAAGATCGTTCTGGTTGAACTGCCTAGAATTCACCTGAACAGGTGTTAGTACAAGAATGAATTCCATCAGGAACTTGATTCTCTTTTAAATAAATGCATAGTGTGGCAGTTACAAAAGTATACTTCATTTTTTTTTCAAAAGGATATAGGGTTTAGAGGAATCTGAAGTTCATGACATGGTTAAAACAAGGTCATACAAAATGTGTACTTTGAGATTTAATTAAAGTCTAAGATGGTAATGGGAGTCTTATGAAGTTCT
Organism: Saccopteryx bilineata; assembly: GCF_036850765.1. Lineage (NCBI taxonomy): Eukaryota > Metazoa > Chordata > Mammalia > Chiroptera > Emballonuridae > Saccopteryx > Saccopteryx bilineata. Next base: position 73,170,321 of record NC_089499.1, read on the forward strand.
CAGCAGTATAATTGTAAATTCTAGCTTTTTGACAAGAAAAGCATGAAAAAAAAGCAGAAATAAAGCAGAATCAAATTGTAGTCTTTAAAATCCACGGCAGCCGTGACCTTTACTGTGAAAGCTGAACTGCACGTTCTTTATCAATCAGAACTAAATTAAAATGAACTAAGAGAAAGCACATACATTAAGCTTTGAAAAATTGTGAAATTAATATTCCAGCTATGTCACCTTCGCCTGCATCGGGATTGAGCAAGGGTGAAAGAGAAAGAGAGATCAATGCCACGAATTTTGGAGAATGTCAGAGTAAGGATTCACTGAAAACTTTTTATTTCTCCATTATATTCATCGTGTTTGATGTTCCCATTGGTCTGGAGAGCTGGGGAGAAACTCGGAAAAAGAAATGCCTGAAACAAAAAGGTTTTTGGTGTTCTTGTTGACCAGGCATAGACCAAAGGCCAGATGAAATAAAAAGTGATGGGCATGTTTCTGTTAAGTCTGGAAATGTGTGTCTGTAGAGATGAAGACACCAGGAGGTTTCTCCGCAAACCTGGCGATTCCATTCTTTCTAATTATCAAAGGAAGTCTTTTGACCACTTTATTGAGGCAGTCTACTTGTGTTACCAGTGGAGATGAACTGCTGAGATTGTTTCCTATGCTAGAGCTTGAAAGGGGGAAAAAAAAGCAGGACTAGATTTTCTTAGCCTTTTTGATTTAGCCACATTCACAGGAAAAACAAACTGATGTAAACACCAGAAAAACGGCTCTACCCTGCTACCTCCTGGAAATGTAATTATAACAGACTTGGCCCAAAGTAAGAAGAGAACGGAGCACTTTGGGCGAGTAGTTTAGAACCCCCAGTGACCCTGGCAGCAGAGGACACAGAAGAGAGAAATTCTGTCGTTCTGTGTGCTACAGTCCTGAGCTATCACCAAATTGTACATACTTTTGTACATGGCATTTGGCTGGTGGAAGAAGAGTATAATCATGAAAATGCCCAAGTTAAGGTGCCAAAAGACTTTCTTTGCCACATCTCTCTGTATTGGTGTATTGTGTTCTGTGTCTATGTTTTCCTTCTTCATCATTGGAGTCCTCAACATTATTGGTGTCATTGGGCATCTTGTTTTTTTAACAGGAAGCTCTTTAAATTAATTTGCCATTTTTACATTGATTCTCAGAGAGAAATAAATGCTTTTTTCCTATGGACTAACCTGTATGATAACCCTAAGTCTATTGGTCACAGCTACACTTACATCTAAATGAGCAATAAAAGGCAAAAACTTGCTACGTCTGGTGTCATCATAGGATGGGCAGGTGTTCCTGTGTTAAATGACATTGAGAAAAATGGGTCATGGCTGGAGGTCTTTGCAGAGGCCCTTTCCTGGTCACAGAAAGGCCTGGCAGACTCAGAGCAGACTCTGCCAGGAACCCGTTGCTTGCTGGGAAGCACCCATGGTCTGTTTTGGTAATAATCCTCCTGCTTGAGTTGAACCAAAGACAGAAACCTAACTTGATTTAATTTGTTGTTTCCATGAGCCTAGTACAGTAAATACCCTTTAGCCAGCTACTTAGAAAGAAAATATTGTTACCTTAGTGCACTCAAGAAAAATATCATTCTCAAACTGTATTTGTGAGAGTGTTATGATGTAGCTTAACTCCCATGCTCCATGGCGTCTTGCAGCTTAGCCTCAGCAATTATAATAAAAAAGCATTGGAAATAAAAGCACCATGTAAAGCCATGGCATTAAGATAGCTCAAGCAAAAATATGAGATTCAAACCTCTCTGACTTGTACTTACCTGTTTATTTAGCTGCTATTTTTTCGGCACATTCATTCACTGTACAGTTTAAGTTTATGGGTGAGCCACTTAAAAGGGACACCTCTCTCCAACCTGAAATGTAAACACCGACTTCTTCTTCCCTGTTCTACTGTACAGAATTGGAGAAGACGAGAATTAAATTTTTAGGCCTACACACTGCTTCAGCCCAAAATGCAGTTAACTAAATCAGAAATTCTACCGAACAATATTTGAAAATCTTTAAAATTCACTGCCTCGAAACTTTATTTTTTCTCTTTAAATAAAAGATTTGTCATTTTACAAACTATGAAATACTATATATTAAAATAAAATATTAAATAAGAATGATATAGAAGTAACCCTTTTTTATTACATTATTTAAGTAACAGAGTAGTATATAGAAAAATTTCATGTGCAGCAAGCATGCTTTTAGGGAAATAACATTTTTTAAAATAAGATATTTTTATTTTAAAACCCTCAACTATTAGAGTTTTAAAAGTGAAATATCTAGTTATTGGATAATAAACTAATACTTTTTTTTTATTTTATTTATTTATTTATTTATATTTTACAGAGACAGTGAGTCAGAGAGAGGGATAGACAGGGACAGACAGACAGGAACGGAGAGAGATGAGAAGCATCAATCATTAGTTTTTTGTTACGCGTTGCAACACCTTAGTTGTTCATTGATTGCTTTCCCACATGTGCCTTGACCGTGGGCCTTCAGCAGACCAAGTAACCTCTTGCTGGAGCCAGCGACCTTGGGTTCAAGCTGGTGAGCTTTTGCTCAAACCAGATGAGCCCGCACTCAAGCTGGCGACCTCGGGATCTCAAACCTGGGTCCTCAGCAACCCAGTCCGACGCTCTATCCACTGCGCCACCACCTGGTTAGGCTAAACTAATACTTTTAATGTTGAAATATTATAGACAAATTCTGGAGTAAAGCAGTCAGTCGTTTGTGGGGTTTTTTATTTTATTTATTGATTTTTAGAGAGAGAGAGTGGAGGTGGGGGGGCACGGAGAAGCGGAGTTCATCAACTTGTAGATGCCGCTCACATGTGCCTTGACCAGGCAAGCCCAGGGTTTCGAACCAGCAGCCTCAGTGTCCCAGGTTGATGCTGTTACCCGCTGTGCCACCACAGGCCAGGCAGCAGGCAGTCAGTGTAACAATGAAATGTGGTTTGTTGATATAGAATAATTTTGTTGTCACCATTAATCTTAAAGATATGGAAGGCTGGCTACTTTTTGGTAATAGTACTGACATCATAGTAAATTTTGCAAATTTGGAAATATTAGGATGGTTAAGGCTAACCTTTTTTTGTCAAAAATGATCTAACAAATCAATTATTGGCATTACTGGTCTTGATTACTTTAAGGAAGAAAGAAGTGATATTTCTTTTTTAATAGAACACTCCTTACTCCAAGCTCTTTTCTTTCTTTTTTTTTTAGATCTTTAATTTTTTTTAAATTGATCTTATTGGGTTTTCTTTCTTCTTTTAGTTGAAATAACCCGGTAGCTTAACAAGCCTTCACACCCTCAGAGCCAGCCTCTGCTGCACAGGTCATCCGGACTTGGCATCTCTCCTTGGAAACGGGCACCCTCTGTGTGGTGCAGCACGTGACAATTTTACTTAATTCCCCTCAACAGTGCCAAGGAGAGCAGTTAATGCTGATTTCTGGATTAGTCAGGGGTAACGACTTAGGCTTGATTAGGAATTATCAAACAGTGATTAGTCCTTTGAAAAAACTTAGGGCTCAATGACTACTCCCCTGTCCACTGTCGTCCAGCGTCCTCTGTGATTTCACGTGTCCAGATTATGTTATCACCTCGTCTGCATCAGAAAACTGTCCTGTGCTCAAGCACCATCCATGTTGGTCCTGTAACTGTGTGATGTTAGGGGTGGGATACCTTTCACCAGAGAAATAATCTCTCTTTTCCTTTTTCCCCCTCTATAGTTCCAGATTACCAAGAACAGGACATCTTCCTCTGGAGAAAAGAGACTGGATTTGGATTTAGGATTCTGGGTGGAAATGAACCAGGGGAACCTGTGAGTCTTTGTCTCCCCACCCTGCCCCCATCCCGCTGCCTCTGCCCCCCACCTCCAGTGCTGTTTTCTAATCCTTTAGAGCAAATTGATAGCAGTAACACATCACCAAGATTCAAGCCAGCTCCATGCATCACTGACTGCTTCATCTCAGGCAGAAGGGTTTCCCTTAGGATTTGCAGAGCGCTTTTTTTCTGTCCTGAAAGAAAAAGGACTAGTGTTGCAGAACAGAAGGAGTTCGTTCTCCTGGTGCTGGCAGAGCCAAACACTAGACACTGCTAATTGCAGTGGAGAAAGATTGGCTTTTTTATCATGAATGGTGCCACCCAAGAGAATGCGAAGCTAATGCTCAAAAGCCCAAACTCCCGATGGCATATGGTAGGATACAGATTAGATAAAGCAAGATCCCAAGGCACCATGGGTTTGGGGGGTCACACTGGGAGCTGATTGGTTGAAGGAGAGGTAAGGATAATGAACCATTTCTTCAGGTCTTGAGGACAGCTCTAAGGTTTGTTGTAATGCCCCTCTGTCTGGTCTCATGGGAAAGTAGCCACGGGTCATTCTACCTTAGGGCTCAGGAGCTGAAACATAACTGAGGTCAAGATGTTATCTTGATCCTTCCAGAGGTCCAGACTGTGTAACCATTTGTGTCAGGTTCAGGCTCCTATCTTCTGCTGCCTCAGAAGCTGCTTATTATGGGGGAAAGGCTAGGTCTCTGAGGGTAGAGACAGAGAGAAATGACTTCTAGAGCTAGGAGTTAAAGCTAAATTTAATCAAAGTCATAAGGACCTCTGATTTTACTAGATCCTTTCTAAAAAGTTTCGGTTCATACTTGTGAAAACTGGGAGATACTACATCTGGAGCTGCCCGTCAAAGAAAATGAAACCAAAAAGTGAAATAGGAATTGATAGCAGCTTAGAAAAAATGGACGGATCCTCTGGCCATTTCTTTAAATGTGTGAGCCCGTAACTACCTGTGTGTATTGAGTAGCACCAGCGTTGGGAGTACTTCACAAGGTATCCTTAGAGACTAGAGGACATAGAACCTCTGTCCTTACAAAAGGAGAGAACAAACCCTACATAGGCATCAGGAGACATGTTACCTCTCCGGGCCTCATCTTCAGATTGAACTTAGTATTATATCACAGCAACCCTTTTGAAAGGGGAAAAGCAAACTAAAGAAAAGTACTGTTAATTCACTCATCATAATAAAAATAACTTATTTATTGAGTGCTTACTATGCTCCAGATACTATGCCAAAGGCTTTTTTTTAATCTTTATAATCTTTATTTTTTTTATTTATTTATGATTTTAATTTATGTTTACATAGATTCAAGAGTCCTACCGAATATATCTCCCCCCATCCCCTAATTCCCCCTTGGAACCCTCATGCCCCCTCCCCCCAATGCCTTCCCCCTTTCCCTCTAGGATTTGCTGTCCTGTTCTCTATAATGCTGTGTTATGTATATATAATTTCATTCATCTCTTTCCCTTCTCTGATCCCCTCTTCTCTTCCACTTTCCCTCTGACCACTTTCCCTCTGGTCCCTTTGACCCCGCCTCTGCCTCTGTTCTGCTCCTCAGTTCACATTGTTCATTGGATTCCTCAAATGAGTGAGGTCATATGGTATTTTTCTTTCTCTGCCTGGCTTATTTCACTTAACCTAATAGTTTCCAGTCCATCCATGCTGTTGCAAAAGATAAGATTTCCTTCTTCCACACGGCTGTGTAGTATTCCATTGTGTATATGTATCACTGCTTTTTAATCCACTCGTCCACTGACGGACACTAGGGCTGTTTCCAGATCTTGGCTATTGTAAACAATGCTGCCATAAACATGGGGGTGCATTTCTTCTTTGGAATCAGTGATTTGGTATTCATAGGATATATTCCTAAAAGTGAGATAGCTGGGTCAAAGGGCAATTTCATTTTTAATTTTTTTTTGAGGAATCTCCATACTGTTTTCCACAGTAGCTGCACCAGTCTGCGTTCCCACCAGCAGTGCAGGAGGGTTCCCTTTTCTCCACATCCTCACCAGCACTTATTCTGTGTTGTTTTGTTGATGAGCGCCATTCTGAGAGGTGTTAGGTGGTATCTCATTGTGGTTTTAATTTGCATTTCTGTAATGATTAGTGATGTTGAACATTTTTTTATCAGTCTATTGGCCATCTGTATGTCCTCTTTGGAGAAGTGTCTATTCATTTCTTTTGCCGATTTTTTTTATTGGATTGTTTATCTTCCTGGTGTTGAGTTTTACAAGTTCTTTATAAATTTTGGTTAATAACCCCTTATCAGATATATTGGCGAATATATTTTCCCATTGTGTAGGTTGTCTTTTTATTTTGTTAATGGTGCCTTTTTCTGTGCAAAGCTTTTTAGTTTGATATAGTCCCATTTGTTCATCCTGTCCTTTATTTCACTTGCCCATGGAGATAAATCAGAAAAAATATTATTACAAGAGATAGCAGAGAGTTTACTGCCTATATTTTCTTCCAAGATATTTATGGTTTCACAATTTACATTTAAGTCTTTTATCCATTTTGAGTTTACTTTTGTGAATGGTGTAAGTTGGTGATCCAGTTTCATTTTTTTGCAAGTAGCTGTCCAATTTTCCCAACACCATTTGTTGAAGAGATTGTCATTACTCCATTGTATGCTCTTACCTCCTATGTCAAATATCAATTGTCCATATGGGTGTGGGTTTATTTCTGGGTTCTCGTTCTGTTCCATTGATTTATATGCATGTTCTTATGCCAGTACCAGGATGTTTTGAGTGCAATGACCTTGTAGTATAACTTGATATCAGGAAGTGTGATACCTCCCACTTTATTCTTCTTTTTCAGGATTGCTGAGGTTATTTCGTGTTCGTTTTTGGTTCCATATAAATTTTTATAATATTTGTTCTATATCTTTGAAGTATGTCATTAGTATTTTAATAGAAACTTTATTGAATGTATAGATTGCTTTGGGTAATATAGACATTTTAATGATGTTTATTCTTCCTATCCATGAGCATGGTATATGCTTCCACTTGTTTGTATCTTCCTGGATTTCCTTTAACAATATTTTACAATTTTCCAAGAACATGTCTTTAACATCCTTGGTTAAATTAATTTCTAGGTACTTAATATTTTTTTGTTGTAATAGTGAAGGGGATTGTTTCTTAATTTCTCTTTCAGACAATTTATTGTTGGTATATAAAAATGCCTCTGATTTCTGAGTATTTTATATCCTGCCACGTTGCTGAATTCATTTATCAGGTCCAGTAGTTTTTTGATGGAGACTTTAGAATTTTCTCTGTATAGTATCATATAATCAGCAAATAATGATAGTTTTACTTCTTCCTTTCCAGTTTGGATGCCTTTTATTTCTTCTTCTTGTCTCATTGCTGTGGCTAGGACTTCCAGGACTATGTTGAATAAGAGTGGCGAAAGGGGGCACCCCTGCCTTGTTCCTGATCTTAAGGGGATTGCTTTTAATTTTTGCCCATTGAGTATGATGTTGGCTTTGGGTTTGTCATAGATGGCCTTTATTATGTTGAGGTATGATCCCTGTATTTCCACTTTGCTGAGAGTTTTGATCATAAATGGGTGCTGGATTTTATTAAATGCTTTTTCTGCATCTATTGATATCATCATGTGATTTTTATCCTTTCTTTTGTTTATGTGTTGAATCACCTTGATTGACATTCTCGATTCAGTTTGCTAATATTTTGTTGAGAATTTTAGCATCTGTGTTCATCAGGGATATTGATCTATAGTTTTCTTTATTTGTAGTCTCTTTGCCTGGTTTTGGAATCAGTATTATGCTCGCCTCATAAAAGGAGTTTGGAAGTCTTCCCTCCTCTTGAATTTTTTGAAATACCTTGAGAAGGATAGGAGTTAGTTCTTCTTTGAATATTTGGTAAAATTCGCCAGTGAAGCCTTCTGGCCCAAGACCTTTGTTTGTTAGGAGTTTTTTTCATAACTGTTTCAATCGGTCTGTTTGGGTTTTCTAATTCTTCTATATTGATTTTTGAAGGATTATATGTTTCAAGGAATTTGTCCATTTCACCTAGGTTGTCTAACTTTATGGCATACAGTTCTTCATAGTATTTTCTTATGATCTTTTGTATTCTGCTGTGTCAGTTGTTACTTCTCCTTTCTCATTTTTAATTTTATTTATCTGAGTCCTCTTTCTTTCTTGGTGAGTCTAGTTAAAGGTTCATCAATTTTGTTTACCTTTTCAAAGAACCAACTCTTGCTTTAATTGATCCACTGTATTGTTTTTTTAGCCTCTATGTCATTTATTTCTGCTCTGATCTTTATTATTTCCTTCCTTCTACTACCTCTGGGCTTCACTTGCTGTTCTTTTTCTAGTTCTTTTAGCTGCAAAGTTAAATGGTTTATTTGAGGAGCTTTTTCTAGCTTCTTAAGCTATGCCTGTAGTGCTATGAACTTCCCTCTCAGGACTGCTTTTGCTGTGTCCCATAAATTTTAAGTTGTTGTATGTTCGTTTTCATTTGTTTCAAGGAAATTTTAATTTCTTCCTTGATCTCATTGTTAACTCATTTGTTACTTAATAACATGCTATTTAGTTTCCAAGTGTTTGAGCATTTTTCAGTTTTTCTATTGTAGTTGATTTCTAGTTTCATGCCATTGTCATCCGAGAAATTGTTTGATATAATTTCAGTCTTCTTAAATTTGTTGAGACTCAATTTGTATCCTAGCATGTGGTCTATCCTAGAGAATGTACCATGAGCACTTGAAAAGAATGCATATTCTGCTGCTTTAGGGTAGAAGGTTTTGTAGGTATTTATTAAATCCAGTTGATCTAGTATGTCCTTTAATCTGCTGTTTCTTTGTTAATTTTCTTTCTTGAGGATCTATCCAGTGATGTTACTGGGGTATCAAAATCCTCTACTATTATAGTATTGCTGTTGATCTCGCCCCTCAAAATCTGCTTTATATATTTAGGTGCTCCTATATTAGGTGCATAGATATTTATAACGGTTATATCTTCCTGTTGGATTGCTTCCTTTATCATTATGTAGTGACCTTCTTTATCTCTTACTATAGCCTTGATGAAGGAAAAAGTCACACAAGTTCAAGATGCACAGAGAGTTCCATTAAGGATGAACCCAAAAAGGCCAACACCAAGACACGTCATAATTAAAAAACAAAAATTAAGAGATAAAGACTTTTTATCTCTTAGTTTTAAAGTTAGCCTTGGTTTTAAAGTTCATTTTGTCTGATATAAGTATTGCTACCCCAGCTTTTTTTTTTCATTCGTTTGCATGCAATATTTTTTCCATCTCTTTACTTTCAGTCTGTGTATCTTTTGTTTTGAGGTGTGTCTCTTGTAGACAGCATATGTATGGGTCCTGTTTTCTTATCCACGCAGCTACCCTATGTCTTTTGATTGGAGCATTTAATCCATTTACATTTAAAGTTATTATTGATATGTAGTTGTTTATTGCCATTTTATTCTTTAAATCTACATTCCTCTTTTACTAGATTTTCCCCCCTTTGTTTTGTTTACAGCAGGCCCCTTAACATTTCTTGTAACATTGGTTTGGTTGTGATGAATTCCTTGAGTTTTGTGTTTTTTTGTTTTTTGTTTTTTCTGTCTGGGAAGCTTTTTATTTCTTCTTCAATTTTAAATGATAGACTTGCTAGATAGAGAAGTCTTGGTTGTAGGCTCTTGTTTTGTATTACTTTGAATATTTCTTGCCATTCTCTTTTGGCCTCTAATGTTTCTGTCAAGAGGTCAGATGTCAATATTATGGGGGCTCCTCTGTAGGTAATAGACTGCTTTTCTCTTACAGCTTTTAGTATTCTTTCTTTATCTCTTAATTTTTGTTTTTTAATTATGATGTGTCTTGGTATTGGCCTTTTTGGGTTCATCATTATGGAACTCTCTGTGCATCTTGAACTTGTGTGACTTTTTCCTTCATCAATTTAGGGAAGTTTTTAGCTATGATTTCTCCAATCAGATTCTCTATCCCTTGTTCTTTCTCTTCTTCTTCAGGAACCCCTATGATGTGGATGTTATTTCTCTTCATGTTGTCACAGAGCTCTCTTAGAGTTTCCTCAGACATTTTAGGCCTCTTTGCTTTTTGCTGCTCTGTTTCTGTACTTTTGTTTATCTTGTCCTCGAACTCGCTGATTTGATCCTCAGCTTCATTCATCTTGCTTTTAATTCCTTCCAGTGTGGTCTTCATTTCTGATATTGTATTTGTCATTTCTGACTGATTCTTTTTTTATCATTTCAATGTCCTTTTTTATACTTGCTATCTCTTTATTTAGGTGCTCATTATGTCCATCCATTGTTGCTTTAAGATCTTTGAGTATCTTAACAATCTTTATTTCAACTCTGCATCCAGTAATTTGGTTATTTCTGACTCATTCAAATAATTTTCTGGGGATTTCTCTTGATTCATTTGGGTTGCTTTTCTGTGCCTTCTCATTTTGTCTGTGTATAAGAAGGATGTGGCCACAGGAGTCCAATGGGTGTGGCCTCTGTGTTCCCTAGGTGTGGTCTGTCTGCAGGCCCACCACCCCCTCTGCTGCCGCCTCAGGCATTCAGGCATGGGCGTTGCCAGCACTGGACCACTGCAGCAGTCATAGCGGTTTCCACCTCTCCTCCACAGGCAGGACTGAGTTCATGTGTTTGGGCTATAAATTATGGCAGGCCCCTGGCTTTCAACCCACCCCAATGGGTGGTACTGCACTCACATATGGGGGCCACAGCTGCGGGTCGGATGGCTTTTGTGTGCTTTTCCGCCACCGCGGCCGGCCTGGCTTCCACTCCCACTGACAGGACTGCGCTTCCGCGTCCCTCTGCCGCCTGCCTGCCCTCCAGTGAGCCCTCAGCAGTGTGTGTATGGGAGGGGAGTGATGCAGCTCAGACTTCAGCACTCAACACTGTATCCCTGATGGCTCCCTGCTTCTAAGCAACTCTGCTCTGAATGCAGCAGGAGAGCTTCTGTTTGTCTGGTGACCTGCTTCCCTTTGCTGATATTGCTGGTTCCAGGAAAAATATTCACTTTAGATTTGGGGAGTGACTCAGGCCAGGGGTTAGGGTGGCTGTCCCTCAAAGTGTTTCTCCCAGTGCCTCCTAGATTATATTCGCTTCCTGCTACTTTGGTCCTCTCATCTCTCCCTGTCTCCTGGGGCCCTGGGTGAGTGATTGTGAAAGAGGTTTTCTGTGCGGTCCCTTTAAAAGAATCCTAGGTCTGAGAAATCTGTCTCTTTCTCGCAAACAGTATCCTGGCTTGTTTCACAGCTAAGTACTGTCCGTACACCTCTTGTAGGCTCTGGGGCTGCGGGCTGGGGCTTTGTTCCTGGGGCCTAGGACCCTCCCCTCTCCGCTAAACTCACTCCCAATGCGGGAGTCCCTCTTGGCTGCCGTTTGCTCTCAGGAGCTGGGCAGCCCTCTCTGTTTCCACTTTTCCTACCAGTCTTAGTGTGGCTTCTTCAGTGATTCTTTCTTAAAGAGTCCTCTTAGTTTAGTCCAAAGTTGATTTTTCTAGATGATTGTTCTTAAAATTAAGTTGTAATCCACTTTGGTTCTGGGAGGTGGAGGCTGGTACGTACGCCTATTCTGTCACCATCTTGCCGCCTATGCCAAAGGCTTTTAATATACATTCTCTCGTTTATCCGTTTACAAGTGTATCCTCATTTTTTTAATCATAAAATAAAGACATAAAAATGTTAATTAACTTGCCTAAGATCACAGAGTTAGTAAGTGGAAGGGACTGGAAAGGGTTTGATTCCAGAATCCATATTCTTGAGCAGTCTTTTGTCAAAGTTCTTTGTAAACTGAACATGTTGTGCAGAGATAGCTGGAGCTTTATTATGTAGTGAGAAGGCAAGGAAAGCACAAATGTTTTAACTAAAGTTTAGTGAGTGATTAATATAACAGCAAAACACTATATGAAGACTTCTTGGATAGAAGTGCTCAGAGTACAGCAATGGAATGTCAGAGCAAACTTAGCTAGTTTCATTTCTTCACTTAACAGTATTTAATGTGCTTTCAGTATTATGAGGCAGAATGCTGGATTTTAAAGTAAGGTAGTAATACTATTATAATTAGTAGTTTTATGAAAGATAGGGTTGTTTCTTAGGTAGATAGAAAAGGAGAAAGGGTTTTGTAAATGAAAGGAATAAAATGATTTAGTTCTGCAAAGGAGAAAAAGAGAATTATCACCCCAAACAAGAGAAAGTTAATTTTTCCACCAAGCAAGAACTGGTATAACAACTGGTATAGCACAACAGCTGGTATCCAGAGGGCACTCAATAAATGTCTGTGGCATGGATGCAGATATGAATGAATGAATGAATGAATGAACTAAAATGTTGGCAATGTGAAGGCTATCAGTATAATAATGAACCAAAAGGTCAATGTTTTATCTGTCATCCAATTACTCAACAGATTTATATCGGTCACATTGTACCACTGGGTTCTGCTGATACGGACGGCCGCCTGAGGTCTGGGGATGAATTAATCTGTGTGGATGGGACACCAGTAATTGGAAAATCACACCAGCTTGTGGTCCAACTTATGCAACAAGCTGCCAAGCAAGGCCATGTCAATCTCACAGTGCGACGGAAAGTGGTATTTTCAGGTATGTTTGTTTCTCGTTCATTTCTTCAGACACAGCATTGTCACTTTATGCACAAGTGTTTGCAAATGTGACTAAGCTCAAAATTTCTAGATGGTTTGCTTCTCTCAAACCCTGCAAAACTACTGTCATTCAAAAGTACTTCAATGTGCCATTTATACCTGTTCAGCAAAGACTTCTAGAAGAAGGTTAGTTGAAAATATATTACTTCCCCCAGCACCTTGCCTACTAGAACTTAGTCATCGCCTTCATTTGAGGATAACTTTCCACAAAAGAGGTCATTATGACAGTTAGGATAATCATAACTTTATTTATTTATTTTTTTATAAGTAATTTTATTTTTTTAATGGGGTGACATCAATAAATCAGGATACATATATTCAAAGATAACAAGTCCAGGGTATCTTGTCGTTCAATTATGATGCATATCCGTCACCCAAAGTCAGATTGTCCTCTGTCACCTTCTATCTTGTTTTCTTTGTGCCCCTCCCCCTCCCCCTTTCCCTCTCCCATTCCCCCCTCCCCCCTGTAACCACCACACTCTTATCAATGTCTCTTAGTTTCACTTTTATGTCCCACCTACCTATGGAATAATGCAGTTCCTGGTTTTTTCTGATTTACTTATTTCACTTCGTATCATGTTATCAAGATCCCACCATTTTGCTGTAAATGTTCCAATGTCATCATTTCTTATGGCTGAGTAGTATTCCATAGTGTATATGTGCCACATCTTCTTTATCCAGTCATCTATTGACGGGCTTTTTGGTTGTTTCCATGTCCTGGCCACTGTGAACAATGCTGCAATAAACATGGGGTTGCATGTGTCTTTACGTATCAATGTTTCTGAGTTTTGGGGGTATATACCCAGTAGAGGGATTGCTGGGTCATAAGGTAGTTCTATTTTCAGTTTTTTGAGGAACCACCATACTTTCTTCCATAATGGTTGTACTACTTTACATTCGCACCAACAGTGTATGAGGGTTCCTTTTTCTCCACAGCCTCTCCAACATTTGCTATTACCTGTCTTGCTAATAATAGCTAATCGAACAGGTGTGAGGTGGTATCTCATTGCTGTTTTGATTTGCATTTCTCTAATAGCTAAAGAAGATGAGCATCTTTTCATATATCTGTTGGCCATTTGTATTTCTTCCTGGGAGAAGTGTCTGTTCATATCCTCTTCCCATTTTTTTATGGGATTGTTTGTTTGTTTGTTGTTGAGTTTTATGAGTTCTTTGTATATTTTGGATATTAAGCCCTTATCTGAGCTGTTGTTTGAAAATATCATTTCCCATTTAGTTGGCTTTCTGTTTATTTTGTTATCAGTTTCTCTTGCTGAGCAAAAACTTCTTAGTCTGATGTAGTCCCATTCATTAATTTTTGCCTTCACTTCTCTTGCCATTGGAGTCAAATTCATAAAATGCTCTTTAAAACCCAGGTCCATGAGTTGAGTACCTATGTCTTCTTCTATGTACTTAATTGTTTCAGGTCTTATGTTTAGATCTTTGATCCATTTTGAGTTAATTTTTGTACAGGGGGAGAGACTGTAGTCCAGTTTCATTCTTTTGCATGTGGCTTTCCAGTTTTCCCAGCACCATTTATTGAAGAGGCTTTCTTTTCTCCATTGTGTGTTGTTGGCCCCTTTATCAAAAATTATTTGACTATATATATATGTGGTTTTATTTCCGGACTTTCTATTCTGTTCCATTGGTCTGAGTGTCTATTTTTCTGCCAATACCATGCTGTTTTGATTGTCGTGGCCCTATAATAGAGTTTGAAATCAGGTATTGTAATGCCCCCAGCTTCATTCTTTTTCTTTAGGATTGCTTTGGCTATTCGGGGTTTTTTATAGTTCCATATAAATCTGATGATTTTTTGCTCTATTTCTTTAAAAAACATCATTGGAAGTTTGATGGGAATTGCATTGAATTTGTATATTGCTTTGGGTAATATAGCCATCTTGATTATATTTATTCTTCCTAGCCAAGAACAAGGTATATTCTTCCATCTCATTGTATCTTTTTCAATTTCCCTTAACAATGGTTTATAGTTTTCATTATATAAGTCCTTTACATTCTTTGTTGTGTTTATTCCCAAGTATTTTATTTTTTTTGTTGCAATCGTGAAGGGGATTATTCTTTTGAGTTCCTTCTCAGTTGTTTCATTGTTGGCATATAGAAAGGCAATTGACTTCTGAATGTTAATTTTGTATCCTGCGACCTTACTGTATTGGCTTATTGTTTCTAGTAGTCTTTTTGTGGATTCTTTGGGGTTTTCGATGTATAGGATCATATCATCTGCAAAAAGTGATACCTTTACTTCTTCTTTTCCGATATGGATGCCTTTTATTTCTTTGTCTTGTCTGATTGCTGTGGCGAGAACCTCTAGTACCACATTAAATAAGAGTGGAGAGAGTGGACAACCCTGTCTTTTTCCTGATTTAAGGGGGAAAGCCTTCAGTTTAGTGCCATTTAACATGATGTTAGCTGATGGTTTATCATATATGGCCTTTATCATGTTGAGATATTTTCCTTCTATACCCATTTTGTTGAGAGTCTTAAACATAAAATTGTGTTGTATTTTATCGAAAGCCTTTTCTGCATCTATTGATAAGATCATGTGGTTTTTGTTCTTTGTTTTGTTGATATGGTGTATTACGTTAACCGTTTTACGTATGTTGAACCATCCTTGAGATTCTGGGATGAATCCCATTTGATCATGATGTATTATTTTTTTAATATGTTGTTGTATTCGATTTGCTAGTATTTTGTTTAGTATTTTAGCATCTGTATTCATTGGAGATATTGGTCTGTAGTTTTCTTTTTTTGTGCCATCCTTGCCTGGTTTTGGGATGAGGGTTATGTTGGCCTCATAAAATGTGTTTGGAAGTATTGCTTCTTCTTCAATTTTTTGGAAGACTTTGAGTAGAATAGGAACCAAGTCTTCTTTGAATGTTTGATAAAATTCGCTGGTATAGCCGTCAGGGCCTGGACTTTCATTTTTGGGGAGGTTTTTAATGGTTTTTTCTATTTCTTCTCTACTGATAGGTCTGTTTAGGCTTTCTGCTTCTTCTTGACTCAGTCTAGGAAGGTTGTATTTTTCTAGGAATTTATCCATTTCTTCTAGGTTGTTGAATTTAGTGGCATAAAGTTTTTCATCGTATTCTACAATAATTCTTTGTATATCTACGGTGTCCGTGGTGATTTCTCCTCTTTCATTTTGGATTTTGTTTATATGAGTTCTTTCTCTTTTTTCCTTGGTAAGTCTTGCCAAGGGTTTGTCAATTTTATTGATCTTTTCAAAGAACCAGCTCCTTGTTCTATTAATTTTTTCTATAGTTTTTCTGTTCTCTAATTCATTTATTTCTGCTCTGATTTTTATTATCTCCTTTCTTCGGCTGGTTTTGGGTTGTCTTTGTTCTTCTTTTTCTAGTTCCTTAAGGTGGGAAGTTAAGTGGTTCACTTGGGCTCTCTCTTGTTTGTTCATATATGCCTGAAGTGATATTAACTTCCCTCTTATCACTGCTTTCGCTGCATCCCATAGATTCTGATATGTCGTATTGTCATTTTCATTAGTCTGTATAAATCTTTTGATCTCTGCACTTATTTCTTCTTTGACCCATTCATTTTTTAAAAGTATGTTGTTTAGTTTCCACATTTTTGTGGGATTTTTTTCCTCTTTTTTGCAGTTGAATTCTAGTTTCAAGGCTTTATGATCAGAAAATATGCTTGGTACAACTTCAATTTTTCTGAATTTGCTGATGTTGTTTTTGTGGCCCAACATATGGTCAATTCTTGAGAATGATCCATGTACACTGGAGAAAAATGTATACTCAGTCACTTTGGGATGAAATGTCCTGTAGATGTCTATCATATCCAGGTGCTCTAGTGTTTTGTTTAAGGCCACTATGTCTTTGTTGATTCTCTTTTTGGATGACCGATCTAGAGCCGTCAGCGGTGTATTGAGGTCTCCAAGTATGATTGTATTTTTGTCAGTTTTTGTTTTAAGGTCTATAAGTAGCTGTCTTATATATTTTGTTGCTCCTTGGTTTGGTGCATATATATTAAGAATTGTTATGTCTTCTTGATTCAGTGTCCCCTTAGACATTATGAAATGGCCATTTTTGTCTCTGAGTACTTTTCCTGTCTTGTAATCAGCATTATCCGATATGAGTATTGCTACACCTGCTTTTTTTTGGATGTTATTTGCTTGGAGTATTGTTTTCCAGCCTTTCACTTTGAATTTGTTTTTATCCTTGTTACTTAGATGAGTTTCCTGTAGGCAGCATATAGTTGGATTTTCTTTTTTAATCCATTCTGCTACTCTGTGCCTTTTTATTGGTGAGTTTAATCCATTTACATTTAGTGTAATTATTGATACTTGTGAGTTCCCTATTGCCATTTTATATCTTGCTTTCTGTTAGTTTTGTGTCTTGTTTGATCCTTCTCTTTCGTTTTTCTATCTTTTGTTTTTATTTGGTTGTATTCCATACATCTTTCCTCTGTTGCTATCTTTTTTATCTCATGTGCTTCTGTGGTGGTTTTTTCAATGGTGGTTACCTTTGAGTAATGAAAAGGGTCCCTACCCTGTTCATTGTAGCAAACTATTTTGTGAGTACTTTTGCACTCCATCGTCCTTTGCTACTGTTAATCTCCATCTTCTCCCCCTCTTTCTTTTTGTTGTTGTCACAGTTCAAATTTGGTTTTATTGTGTTCTTCTTGGAGCTTTTACTTGTGGCTCTGTTTTTTTTTGTTCTTTGTATCTGATTGGAGAACCCCCTTTAGTAATTCCTGGAGTGGGGGTTTTCTGATGATAAATTCCCTCATCTTTTCTGTATCTGTGAATGTTTTTATTTCTCCTTCATATTTGAAGGATAGCTTTGATGGGTATAGTATTCGTGGCTGAAAGTTTCTCTCTTTCAGGACTTTAAATATTGGGGTCCACTCTCTTCTAGCTTGTAGAGTTTCTGCTGAGATATCTGATGATAATCTAATGGGCCTTCCTTTATATGTTGTATTCTTCTTTTCCCTGGCTGCCTTGAGAATTTTTTCTTTGCTGTTGGTTTGTGTCAATTTCATTATGATATGCCTTGGAGTAGGTTTGTTGGGGTTAAGAAAACTTGGTGTTCTGTTTGCTTCTTGAATTTGAGGCTTTAGTTCTTTCCACAGGCTTGGGAAGTTCTCATCTATTATTTGTTTGAGTATGTTCTCCATTCCATTTTCTCTCTCTTCTCCCTCTGATATACCTATTATTCTTATGTTATTCTTTTTGATGGAGTCAGATAATTCTTGTAGGGCTATCTCATTTTTTTTAATTTTTGAGTCTCTTTCTTCTTCTCTCTGTTGTGCCTCAAATTGCTTGTCTTCTATTTCACTAATCCTCTCTTCTATCTGACCTGTTCTATTAGCTAAGCTTGTTACTTCGTTTTTCAGCTCGTGAATTGAGTTTTTCATCTCTGTTTGATTTGTTTTTATAGTTTCAATTTCTTTGGACATATATTCTTTGTGTTCATTGAGTTGTTTTCTGAGCTCCCTAAATTGCCTTTCTGTGTTTTCTTGTATATCTCGGAGGATTTTTAGGATTTCTATCTTGAATTCTCTGTCATTTAGCTCCAAGGTTTCCAATATATTAAATTTTTTCTCCATAGATTTTTCCTCATCTAGCTGTGTTACCTCTCTTTCTTTTGTATCCATGATATTCGATTTTCTCTTCCTTAATGGCATCTGAGGGTGGTTTTGTTAATAGTATTAATGAGATTTAATAAAGAATAAAAAGTTTAAAAAAATCAAAAATCAAAAAGAGTTGTTTTTTTTAAAAAAAATTAATAATGAAATAAAGAAAAATAAAATAATAATTTTTAAAAAAAGGAAATTATTCCCCCCCTCCTTTTTTCCTCTCCTCTCCCCTTTTTCTTGAGAAAATCTTGTGGTGACCTGTGAATTATAACAAATAATGCCTGTGATGGAGGTCCTGAATTGGGGAAAAGTAATAAACGGGCAAAAAAAAAAAAAAAAAAAAAAAAGAAAAAGGGGGGCGGTATGGACCCACAAAAAGCAAATAAGGAAAAAATTTTGGTCAAGAATAAAATGATTTGCTTTTAGGTGTTGGTTGTCTAAGAGTTATGATGAGAGGAATAAGAGGAGAACAGAAAAATGGGGGGACAAATTAAAAAAATACTATTGTATTTAGTGGAACAAGAACTAGATAAAATGGAGAGCCAGGGATGGGAGCACTGCTAGTGAGTTAAAAAGGTGAAGTAAAAACCCCCAAAATGCCACAAACATAAGTTTGAGTCCCAGATAAGATAATTTGTTTGTTATTGAGGTTTGAATGAGAGGAGATGTAAAGGAGAAAGGAAGAAACTAATATAGAGGTAGAAAAGAAAGAGAGAGAGAAAAAAAAAGAAGGAACCAGTAAAAGAAGAAAAAAGAAAGGAGAGAGAGAGAGTTAAGGGTTTTGGAGTGCAACCCTCAAAGAGAGAAAGGTAGAGGAGAAAAAAGATAATGGGAGATGTAACACTTATGGGTAGTGTAGTTCAAGGAGAGGAGAGAGTAAGACCGGCAGAGAGTTAATCTGCCAAATTGGAGGAGGAAAAAAAGTATCAAGAATGAAGATAAGAGAAACAAACGAACAAATATAATAAAATGGGATAGGTTATAAAGTCTGCAGATTATTCTTGATTTTGAGAGGTTATCTTCTTGTTTTTTCTTTTCTCTCCCTCTTCCTGGTCGGTGACTCTGAACCCCAGGTTCTGCCCCTTTGGCACGCTCAGGTAGAGGTTTGCAGTTGATAAGTCTCTATGGCAATGTCATGTATTGTGCTTTAGTCTCGTTGGGAGTCAAGGCTCATTAGCATTCATAGGCTCTGACAGTGAGAGAGTCCGTGTTCCTGGAGCCTTTCTCCTAGTCTTTCCTTCCTCAATTAGTAGCCTGATAATCCAGCTATGGGGTTGTTGCTGCCTCTGCATGGATAGTAAGAGGTTCAAAGAGCTGGCCACTCCCCACTCTATTCCCACTCAGCACAGGGCTCTGGGTAAGGCTCAGTCAGTCAGAGCTGCTAGCATAATCAGGCAGGCTTTCCGCCCACTCAAAGACCTCTGGCTCTGCCACTCTGTCCGGTAACACAGGCGGGCACCCACTTCCGGGGTGCTTGGAGGAAACTCTCATTCACTATCTGCGCGCGCAGACCAGGATATCCGGCCAGTAGTCTCACGCTCTGAGTGAAACCCCCAACCGCATGGAAATTTGCAGCGCTGGAATTCGCTCTCGCTCCGTCCCCGTGCGCGGCTTTTGCAAGGCGCTGGGGCGGCCCGAGATTCCGCTTTTGCCCACACAAAGGCCCCTGACTCTGCCCCTCTGTGCGATAACACGGGCGCGCACTGCCAAGGCACTCGGAGGAATCGCTCACTACCTATCTGCACGTGCACAGCAGGATATGAGGCCAGCCGCGTTTCCCTGAGTGAAACCCTCACCCGCACGGAAAATTTCCACCATTGGAATTAGTTCTCGCTCCCTCCCGTGCACGGCTTTCCCAGGGCGCTGGGGCTGCCCAGAGATTCTGCTTTCGGCCCACAGAAAGGCCTCTGACCCTGCCTCTCTGTGGGGCAACACGGACACCCACTTCTGGGGCTTAGGAAGAGATCTCTCGCCCACTAACTGCGCACCAACCAGGAGAACGGGTAAAATGGCTGCCCCGCTTGTCTTTCTTTGTTTGGGTTTGGCGCGAGTGTTAGCTTGTATTGCCCGGCTTGCCACAGGAACAGTTTTTCCTCCGCTAGGATCTCCGTGCCACAGCCTGGTTCGGCCTTTTGTGCGCGGCCTGGATGTATTCACCCCCTTTGCTCGCCTCAGTTTCTATATTCACAGTTACCAGAGAAAGCCGCCCTGTTTAGGTTAGTGAGGAAGGCGGAGCATTTCTTACTCCCTATTTCCTTCAGGATTTGGTTATATATTTAGCCAATTTTTCACTCGACCATACCTTCGGGTGTATTGTGAAGCATCTGGAGGCTCCAAGTATAGGTTTTTCTGTTTCTGGTTGAAGATCTTGTTGAGTTTTGGGGGAGATTTATCGGTATCGCTTCCTACTCCGCCATTACTCTGACGTCATCTCTAATCATAACTTTAAATTGCATGAGGTACCTAGGTTAGATTTCTAGTGTCAGAAAGAAGAATGGTGGTTTCCAGCGGTGGCAGGAGAGGGAAGTTGTTAATTGGCTTTTCATGGGTTCCAAGTTTCAGTTTGGGGAGGTAATGACGTTCTGCAGATGATGGTGGTGACGGTTGCACAACAGTGTGACTGTACTTAATGCCACTGAACTACCTATATACTTAAAAATAGTTGAAAGGATAAATTTTATGTTCTCTATATTTTACTACAATAAAAAAGAAATCTATGAAAGGAGAAGATTTCCTGGATAAATATGGTCTTATCCTAAGCTGAACCCACAATTTGCTTTTGGCATGAAACACCAATTGGTTCCAACGACTTTTGTGGCTATTTAAGAGTGATTTACCCAGTCACCTGACAAAGCAATCAATCTGGAATTTCATTAAACTGGAATTCTGAGGGAGGTTAACGTATCCAGTTGTGTGATCAGAGTAAATGATTGACACCTGGAAGCTAGGAACTATACTTCTAACAGGTATCAGGAATCCACAGTATGGCGACCTTAATGGTACTGTCAATTTACAATCTGATGGAAACTCCAAAAGCGAAAACTGTTTGGAAAGCTTAGTAGAACTGACACTTGGGGGTCATGAATGTGCTGGCAAGCTCATGTCTCCCGGGCCAGGATGGTGGTCTTCCTTCTCTGGGCCACACCTCCACTTGCCTTAGGTTTGTCTGATTCGTGCTGCAAACTGGAGTCTGGGTATGGACACTGCTGTCTAGTGGGCTGCAGAGGAGACATGAATTGGGTGCCCTCTTTGGCATTTTTCCGTGGGCTCAGTGTCACTAGACACTGAAAAGTAATTTTCTCGAGAAGCTCTCTGAAATCTCTGCGCCCGGTTCCCCGAGGCTAGGCCAACGCCCCCACCCTCGTGCACTCCTGTTAGCAGGCCAGGGTGGTGACTGATGCCCACGTTTCATGCAGCCCCCAAGGCGGAGGCGGAGGTGCCATCGCCCGCTTCGTCGCAGCACAGCAGCACACAGCCCGCGTCGCTGACGGAGGACAAGCGCACCCCGCAGGGCAGCCAGAACTCGCTCAACACAGTCAGCTCGGGCAGCGGCAGCACCAGCGGCATTGGCAGTGGCGGCGGCGGCGGCAGCGGCGTGGTCAGCGCAGTGCAGCCCTACGACGTGGAGATCCGGCGCGGGGACAGCGAGGGCTTCGGCTTCGTCATCGTGTCTTCGGTGAGCCGGCCTGAAGCTGGCACAACTTTTGGTGAGTGCTGGCGAGGCTCTCCCCCGGCCTCCCAGGGCAGCTGATAGCTCGCCAGCAGAAATGCCTCCCAGCTTTTCGCTGCAGGTAACTGCAGTCTGGATGGGGGATGCAGAGTATTTGGTAGCTTTTTCTATTCTGAGTTAGTGTTAGCACACAAACAGCCTAAAGCAGATGTGAACTCTGCATGAAATTGCAGAATAATCCCTTGACAGTATAGTGAGTGAGAGATTCTTGCCAGGGAAAGCTGCTTGCAAGGTCCTGGGTGGGACAGCATTAACAGCAGTAGCACCAGAAGATCTAAGAGTTTTTCAAAGAAACATATGGCAGTACAAATGCTTAGGAAAAAATAGAGGTGTAAGGAATAAAAGGATCATATGCAATGCCCTTTCCACCTTATTTATCTGTGTCCTTTACTCTGATCCCATCTGAAAAATTTTAATTTTAAATAGTATTTTTTACTCTTGCCTGGTTAAGAATCTAAAGTCTGAGAGTCGTTTGTCTTCATTGCCCTCGAATTCTAGCGGGGGTGATTTTCCCACCTTCTCCAGGTGTTGGGGATTTCAGCAGAGTATGGAGAAATTTGATTGCCATCCTCTCGGAAGGTTCACTCCCTGCTGGGTGCACCAGCAGAGACAAATAGGAGCCCAGAGGATTCCAGGAATTACTAATCTGTGACTCTATTACCAATTGAATGGATTATAAATAGATACTCCAAGAATGATCCAAGTTCTTCATTGGATGAAAAGTCATTTGTTATTCCCCAAGTACATTTCTTTAATATGGACTGGGGTGGGAGGTGGGAAAGGCTGAGCAGGTTTTGAAGGTACCTTAGCCCTGTCCCCAAATGACTTATTGACCAGGACCAGGGGCCCAGGTTACTTGCTGGCTGAGGTCAGCTGGGTGTGGCATCTCTTTAGCTTCCTGCCCCTGTAGAGCTCCCTGGCCTCCCTGTGGTTTCTGTCCTTTGCTTCCTGTTAAAGCCCTCTTCTCTAGGGTTTGCACAGTAGGGGACAGTGAGCCAGCAGGTCTGCATGTGTGGCTGCAGTAACACGCACATTACTAACGGGGCTTTTGTCGGCTACCTTAATGCTCCATGTCTTGGAGGGGTGACATAACATCAAAGCAAGGTTTTAAAAATTAATTTTGGAGACTTTTCTACTTATTTAAAAATAAAAAGAAAGGCAAGGAGTTGAGAACTCCCAAGTTGTCTTCAGATCCACATTTTGACTGGCCCCATGTACCGTTTGATGTTCTCAGGATTTCAAAATTCTCAGTTTTACTTCCTAGAAGGAAGTAGCAGATACGTTAGGTGGGAGGCTATGTGTTATTTAATGAATATTGAATGTCTTCACTCACAATTGGTCTTTGATTGTTTTCCTCTGGCTCTTAAAAGGAATGAATCAAGCTTTCCCTGATACCTTGCATGAAACTTCTGTTCAGAGCTATGCAGAACTTTCCTCATACCTGCTGTTTGAAACCTTTCTCCTGCAAGTTGTCCATGGATATGGGCTGATCTCAAGACCTTGAATTTGAGTATGGATGCTTTCCAACAACCATGCCTATTGGATTAAAAAAAACCAAAAAACTATTTAACTTTCTTTTAAAAAATTACTTTGCCACAATGTTACATCCAATAATATAAACTCAGGCAAATGTGCCAAAATTCAAAGGAATTAGAGGTCCAAGTTATGCTGAAAGACCCTTCTCAGGTTCAGTGCTTCCCATGCTAATTTTGTCACCTGTTCCAAAAGGTGGCTCAACTGTAAAACTCTTCACAGTCCCAGGAAGTCAAATTCCCAAAATAGGTGAAAGTGCATGAGATTAGTTGAAAGTTCTGTGTGAGGCTTCAAAGCCAATTTTCTACATCTATCTAGAAGTTAGCAGTGGTCTTGTTTGAGACCTGGAATTCCTTACAGTGCACAATAAATGACCCCCTTCAAATGCACTCTTCCTGGTTTTTCATATTATAGATGGGTAGTAACTGATAAGAAGAGAGGAAATGATTAAGGGTTGAAAACTGATTTGAACCTAACTTTGGGTCACCATCCTCAGCCTGATTAGGCTCTAGAGTTTCATGCTCCTCTGAGGGGATCTCTGTGAGGGTGGAGGAGGAGTTCAGAGCTCCCAAGCCGTGTGGACCCTACCCTGACAGCGCAGTAGATATGCCGGCTGAGCAAGGATCAGAAAAGCAAACTCAGGTGTCAAGGTTGGGGCTTTCTTTGCTCATCTCTTATTTTTCTAAAGCTTCCATCATTCTGGATAGAAGGCAGGAAGTCGAAGTGGTTTTCCAGTAGGTGTTTTCAGGTTGAATTTTTGGTGCTAGCAGACTCCCATGCCCCACCAGACTCCACTGATTATTTTTCTAAATGGAGAAAGAACAAAACATTGGCAGAAGCTTAGACAACAGCTGGCAAAAGTGGAGTGATGTGAACACAGAATGTGTAAAAGCATACATCCCGGCTCCGGGCTGCACATTTGAATTCCTAAAATTTAAGCCAATGGTGAATTATTTTGGGGCTCTTGAGAATCTTTGAAGTTGCTAAGTATGCCAAATTTTATAGTTGATTTAATGACGGGAGCTGGGGGTTTTCCTTCATTTTGAATCAGGAAAGGACTGCAGGTCATGGCAGTAGCTTCATACACAAATGTCCTGAGTGTTGCCAATGTTTTGACCATCGGCGCAGAGCTCTCCTTTAATAACATTTGCTTAATGCTTTAATTAATTAACACTTAACCTTCTCTTTCCCTTTTCAACCCTTTTTCTCCTCCCTGTACTATATTCCCACATAACTTTAAAAAAATTAAAACTCAATATCAAAGCAGGCAATGCATGTGTGGCTATGCCTCACAAAATAGGTCGGATTATTGAGGGGAGCCCTGCTGACCGATGTGGCAAGCTGAAAGTAGGAGACCGGATCTTGGCAGTAAATGGATGTTCCATCACCAACAAGTCCCATTCAGACATTGTCAACCTAATCAAGGAAGCGGGAAACACTGTTACCCTCCGCATCATTCCCGGGGATGGTAAAGTATACCTATTGTCTCTCTCTGCATCTTTCTCTCTCTCTCTCTCTCTCTCTCTCTCTCTCTTGATCTCTTATCATTAGTGTTCGTGTAATTGAATAGTGTTGAGTTAGAGGCAGGCTTATCCATCCCTAACTGAACATGACCATCAAACAAATGTGAGCCATTGTTACTAAACCTTACCTCACCCTCTTTGCGTAATCCTCTAGCTTTTAATATCTGTCATGCTGCCACTGTAAACATCTCAGAAAATCTTCAACTTCCCTGATTTATTTTGGTTTTGGTGCCCTTGACTTTAAAACAATACAATAGTTTGAACACAGGTGGTAAACATTCCCTGATGTTCTATCTGGAAATCAGTAAGGTTTTTTTTTTAAACAATCAGTAAAATTTACTGTATAATATGGTGATATCACAAAATCTACATAATTACAGTACAGAGTCAGTAGTGTTTTTTCAGAATACATGAATGTGTCAAATTTTTATTTAATTGAGAGAGTCTTAAGAGTTTGTGCATCCATGATTTTTTTCTAACTTTTACATGTGACTGAAGAATTAAATCTCTATGTTTTTTATTTCATTATAGGTGCTATCTATATTAAACTAGGCCTGTTCTTGTTTGGTTGGTTGGTTAAATTCAAATCTTTGGTTCTTTAACTGCAGTGGTAGCCCCCCCCCCCCAGGATATTTGGCATTGTCTAGAGTGAGTGCTAATGGCATATAACGGGTAGACCCAAGGATGCTTCCAACATCGTACAGAACACTGGATAGCTCCCCACAATACAAAGTTACTCAGCCAAAAATATCAATACTCCATGTATTATTCCTATTTAATAAAAATGAAGTTGATACAGTAATGTCACTAAGGATAGATTCTTTTTTTTTTTTTTTTTTTTTTTTACAGAGACAGAGAGAGAGTGAGAGAGGGATAGACAGGGACAGATAGGAACAGAGAGATGAGAAGCATCAATCATTAGTTTTTCATTGCGTGTTGCAACACCTTAGTTGTTCATTGATTTGCTTTCTCATATGTGCCTTGACCACGGGCCTTCAGCAGACCGAGTAGCCCCTTGCTCGAGCCAGTGACCTTGGGTCCAAGCTGGTGAGCTCTTGCTCAAACTGGCGACCTCAGGGTCTCGAACCTGGGTCCTCCGCATCCCAGTCCGACGCGCTATCCACTGCACCACCACCTGGTCAGGCAGGATAGATTCTTCAGAGAATTAGTTCCTGATAATCAGTTCCCTCGAAACAGATTTGGGCCTTGGGAAGAAACTGAGGCCTGGCCCAGGCGTTGCAGGGTTTTTCATCCCTGCTTCACATGTGATAAAACATAGATTCTCAAAGTCAGTATTTCTCAAGAGGAAATGTGGTTTTATGGAGCTAGTGTGATATAAATTTTATGCCATTGATGTGTAAAAAAAAAGAAAAATCAAGATTTTTATCAAAATGGAATTCACCAAATAAATATTTTTATATAGGAGCTGTTAGAAAGTGAGCTCTATGTTAAAATTTGAGTCGTACAGACTGTGCCTTTCAGAAGTAAATCCAAAATCAAACAATAATATTGAAAATGGTTGGTTCCAAGAACTGAGAATCTTCTCTGCACCAAAAATACCTCACACCAAACGTTGAGGAAAAATTAGCTGCTTGAAAGATGGTCTCCTTCAGCCTGCCTCAAATGCATGGTTAATAACAGCCCATCTGGTCTGAAGTCCATTCCACCAGTTCACCACTTTGGAAAGCTATTATAATTTAGGAAAGAGATCATAAGATGAAAGAGAGCATAGGTTCCTGATGGAAAGAATGAAGGACACCAGAAAAATTAAGTTTGAAATGGCTGAGAGAGCCAACTATAGTATATAAATTTAGATACATGGAGAGATTTTAAATAACAAATCCAGAAGAACTGGCCAAGGAATTGACTTGCTGGATCAACATTGATTAGTTTTACTGTAGAAATGAGAATGTCCAAAAAAAAAAGAAAGGAAGGAAGGAAGAAAGGAAAAAAAACACTCCTTGAGGAAAGGGTTTAGCAAAAGAGAAGTCAGGAAATACAGAAATATGCAGAAGCAACTTATGCCACTGCCTACGTACTAGGTGTTGATTTAATTTTTAAACGTGCAATGGAAAATACTTTTGGAGAACCTGAACACCAAAGCAGTATAATGCAAAGTGAGTTATCCAATAACAGTTGTTGATAAAAAGACATTTTAAAAACTTCAATACTTCAAAAATGTAAAATTCAGACAACACATCCACAGGCTGCATTGGTTAGAAGAAAGTAAACATTGTGGTTGATACAATATATTGAAATAGTCAAGGACTGATGCACTGATGAGTATGTGGTCTCATCCAAGACACTGCAGGAATTGTAGGCATGATAATAAGCTCTCCAGAAGTGACATTTTAAGTTTCGGAGGCCAGAGGAAAGCAATCGGCAGAAGGTGGATTTGTGATGCTCATCTTTTAACTGGGGCCAAAAATTACTTTCTTGGAAACTATAGTCAAGGCAGGGGAGTTCGATTTCTGGAGATACGCTGGAGCAACCCAGGAGGGTTTTACAAACACCTAGAAGACAGACAAGGACCACTACACTTGGATGAAGGGAACTTCATGGTGGTTACACTTCCTGTCTGTGAATGTGTGTTAGACACGGTAGACTGTGGGGTAAAAGAGAGGTGGTCTGTGTTAAGGACCCCTACTCTCTTTCAGATCTTTAACTCTAATGTTTCATTTATCAGGTAGTCCAAAGGCAGTTTCTTTTGTGATCCTCACAAGGAGACTGAAGTTCAATCAGAACGCTTTCTAAAGCTCTTAGAAATGCATCTTGTGCAGAGAACTGTTCTCAGAAACCCTAGGAGACATCTCATCAGGACGCATTCTTGGTTGGACAGTGCTTGGAACTCACTCCAAATTCATTTCTTTATCTTACTCATGCTGCCTGATCCTTTTTGCTTGTCATCACTCAACTCATTTTTTACAACTTCACTTTTCTGGGTCTGTAGTTTTCCGCACTCTGCTTCTTCCTCTCTCTTTTTCTCTCTCCTCCTCCTCTCTCTCTCTCTCTCTCTCTCTCTCTCTCTCTGTGTCAGCCCCCTCCAACAAAAGTTCTGTGACATTATATTGTTAGAAGGCCTACCTTCACAATGTTGGATAAGCCCTGATCGGAGAGTCACCACCATCTCTGCTTTTGCTGTCTCTGGGACCAGGTGGAGGGTGGAGGGGGGCAGAACCTTGTCTCCTGCGAGATGGGGTCAGGGGTAGGACATACTTAATGGCATCATGGAAAGGCCCAGAGACCAGCTGAACATACTGGATCTGAACTTTAAATATGACAAGTCAAACCACACATGCTTCCTACCACTTGTACTGTATAGAGATACTCTGAAGTCTGGATGGGAATGAGACTTGAATCAGATAGGGTAGACCCTGCCTGAGCCAGGCTAACATGGAACCATCAGACTAAATCAAGTTCAAAATAATGAGAATGTTTATGAGCTTAAAAATATATTACTTAAATTATGGTCATAATTTGTACTGCTGATCACTGATTCAAAGTATTTGCTTAAATAGGAGGTAGGGTTTGGCAACACAGGTATGGATATCTCCTTGGCAAAGGCGCAGAATCGTGTTAAGTTGATCTTAGTAGAAGGCTCTGTGGTTATGATACTAGCATAGACTTGGGCAAAGGGAACAGTATTCCAACTGTAGATTTAAAAAAATCTCCCCAAGCTTTTCAAATACTGATGGATTCAGCTTTTCAAAGTCTTCCTTCAGATATTTATGACATTTATGCTTGTGCATTACAGTGTTTATGAAAGGAACAGTTGTATTCTTTGCTGATTTGCTTGCCTTTGGAATGTGGATCCGTAAGGGAGGCTAAGGATATCACCATAGAGGCAAGGTTAGAATTGTAGTCTCTTGTAGCAGAGAGATGTCCCTGTCAGAAGTCAGTGCCCTGATTTAGCACAGCATGGTGACACACCTCCAGAGCTTACCTATACTTTTCTTTGTGCTAAATTGCTATGCAAAGTAGTAATATCCATTTTCATTACTCCAAGGGAGCTAACGTGGGTGTAAACACTGTTTAATAAAGGATGTAGGGTACTTTGGGAATTTATCATAGACACAGCCAATCTGGCCACCAGCTATGGAGATTTTAAAGCCGAATACATTGACACCCCTTCAGATTACTGCTGCTGGAGCATACTCTTATATCAGGCCCTCCTTTCATATTTCTTTTCCATTCTAGGGGGCAAATTTTGCTTTGGAACAGAGCTATAAATATATGATAGTGGGCTTCATATCTGTATTTTTTAAAAGCTAGAAAGAATTTCAGCACTTAAAGCCTTGCTTTAATTTTGAATGAAGACTTAAAAGTCACTAGTGTCTCCACTTGCTCTCTGGATGACCTTGGACATGTTACTTGCTTTTACTAAGCCTTAGTGTCTCCATCTATAAAATAGGGGTATTACTTGCACCTGTTTCATTGAGCTGTATGAATTAAATGAAGTAATACATGTGATAATGCACATAGCATAGCACTTTGCAGATTGTAAGTGATTAGGAATGGTGGTAGTTCATAGATTAAGAAAAACAACAAGAAAATTCAGGGAGCTCAAATAGTCATTTACATATTAAATGTTAATTTAATCTCAGCATTTTTTAAATGCTGAAAGTTTAGCTTCAACCCAAAATAGGTTTGTATATAAATAGGTGAAACATAGCAAATGTAGGCTAGGAGGAAACTTAATAAAACAGGTGTTTTTATGTGTATTGAGTAATTATCTCAGCAGTCATGAAAACAGCAGAAATATAAACATTGTTTGAGAATGGGATCTGATCTACCTGGAAAACTCTGGCTACCAAAAACACGCAGGCATTCTGAGGGAGAGCCGCACAATCCAGTAATTATAATAATTTTAATCAGAAGTAAATGTCCTTTTTGGTATCCTGATTATGATTTCCCCATGGCTCAAGTACTCTTGTGATTTCTCGGAGAGTCTCCCTAAGAGTAATTATAGTGAATAATATCAAGTTTTTCCAAAGTGCCGATCCGTGTGTGTATGGAAGTCCTGGGTATCGTAAGGAGAGGCTGTGCGGTCTCAGTCCTTTGTGCTCACACAGTGGGTGTACTTTATGAAATATCTTAAATGTATCACCTTGGTTGTACCAGTTTAATACTGATGATAACAGTAATGTTAGATTTTGGCCTGGCACTTGATCAGGTACCACAAGAAACCAAAATGATACTTAGAATAACTAGTAGAGTCCAGGTAGTCCAGTTGGGGATACTTAAAATATTTTCCCAGAGGAACTTTGTTATACACGATGGGTAGATATACGTATTTGACAAACATTAGAGTGCCTCCTATGAACCATAGAACTTTTGGAAACTTTGAGACTTCCTGGCACCCTGTGATTTAAACAGGCATGTATAATAAGCTAACCTTAGAATCTAACCACCATAGTTAGCATTTTCTTGAATAGAAAATTGATGCTATGTTCCAGTCAACCTAAACAGAAATACTTAATGTGCAACTTGCTTATGGTTGCTTGCTATCTGCCTTGACCATAATGGAGAAATAATTCATAAAAAATATGTAATCATTATTAAATGGTCATATGTGTGTGCTGCTCTGCCATGTATAGGCGTGCTTGTGAATGTTTTCAACATCTGGATCTCCTCGCTGCTAGAGATTAATGAAGTTGCTAATGAATGTGGTTAGTGGAGAAGAAAGTCAATTTACATAGGAATATAATCATATTTATTATGTTAGGGTACCTTCATGATTTATAACTTGTGTTTACAAACTTGGGCTCTAACGAATGCAAGTGTAAAATCAATTTCTCCTGAGTGATCCTAGACGAGCTGTCAGGAGCTCCACACTTCCAGTTGTGCTTCATTAAAAGCAATGCAGAAGAAAGTCGACGGTGTGTGTGTTTAACAAGATGTTAACACACTTGTAATTTTAATATTCACGTGAAGAAATCA
Organism: Saccopteryx bilineata; assembly: GCF_036850765.1. Classification (NCBI taxonomy): domain Eukaryota; kingdom Metazoa; phylum Chordata; class Mammalia; order Chiroptera; family Emballonuridae; genus Saccopteryx; species Saccopteryx bilineata. Next base: position 73,201,162 of record NC_089499.1, read on the forward strand.
AGCAGACTCACTAAATATTGCTAATGAGTTGCAGGAAATGTTAGGAAAGATACTTATCAGCATGTAAGACTCCGGGAAATAATTCTGGTGTGGGCTGGCATTTTTCAGTGGCAGAGGAGGGAAAGACACCTGTCTAGGCTGCAGTTTTAGGGTAGCATTTTCTTAGGCAAACTCTGTTTCATTTGTGGGGATGTCTGGGTGGGAGAAGAGTAATGGAGTATATATGGCTCACATCATAGAAGATCTTAAAATGGTTCTTCAGACTCTTGTTTAGAAATTCAAGTCAGAACTGCTTGAAATGGTGACAGGGAATCCCAACTTGTCATTCAGATATGAGGCTTCTGCTCACCTCCCAGTGTGACCGTGTCTTCGGGGCCCTCATTTTATTGTGCTCTGTCTCATCCTGCAGAGTCTTCCAATGCCACTCTGCTGACCAATGCGGAGAAGATCGCCACCATCACCACCACACACACCCCTTCTCAGCAAGGGGCCCAGGAGTCCAGGTCAGACATGGCTTTGGTTTCTTTGGTTAGTTTGAAGGACAAAAATGTAACTCCAGGCATGGCGTACCTGTGCTGGGATCTTTCTGTTTCCCCACAGGCTGCTTTTATATTTCTTCCTCTGTTCTTGGCAGGAGTACCACCAAACCAAAGCCAGAATCTCAGTTTGAGTTCAAAGCACCCCAGGCAACACAGGTGAGGGCCGTGTTTCTTTTTCCTTTGTTTGCTTTGTACATGTTTTTCCAGGTTTCTTTATTTTTTAGAGATATCTTTTACAAGTTACCTCAAAATAAATAACCTTTGGTGAGGGGATGTGCTAAATATATATTCACACTAGTTGTCTAGGAAATGACATTTTATTTTACTACCTTTGAAAAATATTCCTAGATATCCTTTTCTAGGGGAAAAACAAACAAAATAAAAAGCTATAATTGGTGACCAATGCAAGAAGAGCAAAACAGCTGATGTCTGCTCATGGTGTTCATAGTTGTACTTAAGCCAAGAAAATGTCCTTTACTTAAGGTGTTTCTTAGACTTGTGAATTTCAGGTGGGGCCCATAGAGCTGCACCCCTGTCCCATACAGCGGTAATGGAGGGTAGACACATAAGAGCAGGTGAAGCAAATTTGGGGAGCACTGTGTGATGTAAAATTAAATAGGTTCCCTTCGTACCGTCCTCCTGAGCCTGTTGGTGTTCTAATGATGGACACTGCTGGCATCTTCAGGCACTGGGCAAGAGGCTGACCCTCCGGCAGCATGCAGGGCATGCACAAATGGAATGCATTTCCCTGCTGCACGTGCAGAATCACAGCCTCACTGATTCAATTTTGATGTATGCATGTTGGTGTGCAGTCTGCAGGCACACTTCATGAATGTTTTCAGGTTCTGGATCTTCAAACTTTGAAGGTTAATGGGTATTAATAAAAAATTGAGGATCACCAAGAGGGGGATAGTGATTATGGCTTTTGGTCAAATCGGCATAACAAAGAATGTTTGGGAAGAGGAGAGAAATAGGTGTAGGTATATGTTCTCACAGACGATTACATTTATTTTCTTGAAATAGGAGCAGGACTTTTACACTGTGGAACTGGAAAGAGGAGCCAAGGGATTTGGCTTTAGTCTTCGAGGGGGCCGAGAGTATAACATGGACCTGTACGTTCTGCGCTTAGCGGAGGATGGTCCTGCAGAAAGGTGTGGAAAGATGAGGGTAAGTCACAAGAGGAATCTGGGGTTGATGGAAAGTCATCTGCAGTGACTTTGACATTCTAGGGCGAGAACCCTCTTCCTGAGATTATAGCTTTCAGGACTCTGAAGTGCGTGACCCCACCCTAGTTGTATCCCCTGCCTGGAGCATCGTTAGATGTAGCTGCTAAAGTGAGGTGAACCCTTTCAACTCTTTGGGATTGACTAAAAAATTACAGTTATTTACAAGATTATTAAAGGAGATATTTCTGAATCCCAGCTCCCTAGTTGTTATACTTAATCCCATGAGGCAGACATATCACTTGACAGGAGTTCCTGGGTGTGCCAGGCTGGTTGGAGAGCAGGAAAGCCCTTAGTTCTGCAGGCGCTGGGTGGGGAGCTCCATTCTGTCTCGAGCTAGTTGCCAACCATCTCACCCCACCTCAGGAGCATGTGGACTTCACCTCCGCAAAGGGACAGTTACTCCATGGCATAAATATTCAAGGTCACTCTGTAGTAGTCAAGGCTAAAAAATTTAAATACACAAGTGCAAAACGTCTACTCCGCTGTTTAGATACCTAATGTCTGTTATCGTCTGAATGTGCTGCTCTCCTGGGCAGATTAGATGACTAAAGGAAGAAAATTCACCTGCTCATTTTAGATAAGTCACATGGACTGAAACCCACACATGGGAAGCAGGTTGCAGCGAATTAAAAAAATCAGGATTCAGGTCAGGAAGAGAGAACAGTAAATGAAATTTTCCCTGAGCAGAAAAAGAAAATGACCAAGGATAGGGAAGTTAATATTTGTACTTAAGACACAATAATGATTTTTAAGCTGCTTCAGATTGGTATTTTTTTTGTACTGATTGATTTTAGAGATAGAGAGGAAGGGAGAGAGAAAGACATTCCTGTGCTCCACTTAGTTGTGCATTTATTGTTTGCTTCCCATATGTGCCCTGGTTGCAAGGACTGAACCTGCAACCTTGGTGTTTCAGGAGAATACTCGAACCAACTGAGTTAAAGCAGCCAGGGTCTCATATTGAATTTTTTAATGAGTTTTTTTCCCAACTGGGAAAGTAGACCATGTGGGTGGTTTCTAAAAATTAAACAGTGAAAAAAAATGGTGTATACTAAGAAATACAGTTTCCGAGATCAAACACTATTTGTTATCTATTCTTCCTTTGTACACATACAAGCACAATTTGTGTCTATAGAAGTCAATAAATATATAGTGACATAAATATTTTGTTTAAATTGCAAGCACATGGGATATACTTTTCCTTGTCTTTATTCACTTAAAAGAGTTTCTGATTGAATGAAATACCATTATCATGATATTTTGTATAATGCTGTATAGATCACAAGATATGTACAGGGATGATCTGCTTTGATGCCCTCAGCTTGGTAGGAATGGAGTATTATCTCCTTCTAGAGATGAGGAACTGAACTCCAAGAAGTTAACTTGAACAAGGTCACTTAGCTAACAAGCGGCGAGACTCAAATTCAAGGCTTTCCAGTCCAAAGCTAGTGCTTCCCTCCCTCCTTTGAGATGATAAGCTCCACAAGTGCAAGGACCTGCCCTGTCTGGTTTACTCCCCTGTATCCAGTGCCTGGGATAGCATAGGTGTATTTTTCTAATTTTCTCGTTAATCATATTTTCCCCATTAGAATGTCATCTCCATCAAGGCAGGAATGCCTTTTTCACTGCTACATCCTAAGCAACAGATTTTCTGGCATAGACTCAATGAGTATCTAGGAAGTCAGTAAATGAAAGAATTTTAAATCTCAAAGCACCTCAGTAAACAGTAAAACCCTATTGTGATTTTCTCACTTTGTTCTCAGATTGGTGATGAAATTTTAGAGATCAATGGTGAAACCACCAAAAACATGAAGCATTCTCGGGCTATAGAACTGATTAAGAATGGCGGCCGTAGAGTGCGTCTGTCTCTGAAGCGGGGAGACGGCTCCGTACCAGAATATGGTGGGTCAAACTATGAAAACATTTCTTCCTTCCCTGGCATGACTCCATGAATTTGTCTCCAGAACTGCAGCAGAAAAGCCTTTTTGTTTCCCCTATTCACCAGTGTCTTACCAGCCTTCTGCACCATGTGATTATTTGCCTCGCTTGTTCTGAAATCTCTACACATTTCATCCTTTTGCTTGCTTACGTGGACTGGGGCATGGCCTAAGACAAGATCTTGATAGCCCCCTTTCTGATAATCAGAGAGAACATTTTGTCTAGTCCGACCAAGAGCGAAGGAATGATTGTTTGAACTGTGCCAAACTGTTTCTCAGATTCAATTGTTAGCACAAAATGACTATACTCCTTTTAAGAAGCAGGAAAGCAGGTTTCCTGAGTGATATGTTGAGGCACAATTCTTTTATTTTTCTTTTGTGGTCGATATTTTACTTATGAGATGTGAAATTTTGAGATAATTTAGGGGGCCTTGTTCACCTCCTTTAAGCTCTGTATATAACACTTCTGCTTCCTCCCTCTGGTCCCTACCCCAAATCAGACCACATGAGCCCACTACTATGAAACAAACAAAACTATTGATTTGTTAGCTGTATGTTTTTAAGGGAGAAACGATGGAACAGATACCCAGTGTTCATCGTGAAGGAAACACATGACTATACCTTTCCTATGGGGAAAGCCAGGTTATACATAGAGTTCCTTTGTCCTATCTACAGACATGATTTGACTAAATAGCAATGATCTTTACATAGCTTAGTGTCCTGGTGGCAAAATATTATATATTATAATAACTGTCCTATTTATTTGAGATTCTTGTTTAAAATTAAAAAAGAAAAAAAGCTATGCCCTAAATGTAGGGCTTTTCTTCCCAACCAAAGGTCTACAAAGTTTCTATAGAAACTGTGATTGAATGGTCCCATATATGTCCGTCCCCTTTATTAGGGATTTTATCTGTTATCACCTTCTTTTCTGAAAGTCATTCTGCACAATTTCCAGTTGCATGTTGGACTTGATAAGATCCTTAGTTCAAATGCAGCTCAAGGACAAGGATAACTCCTTTGAAGGATAGCTTTCCCAGGTGTTGGGCATCCATACAGATGCAGAATATGAGGGGCCTAGGATGGGGGGGAGGTGGGTATCAGATGAAGCCCCCTTAGACATGGCCGGCCACACCTGGGGAAGGTAGTCGGACAGCATTCAGATGTTAAGCTGTGCAGTGTACCGAACCACTGAAACTGTGTAACATTGTGTCCCTTTTCTGTCTTCCCTATGCTTCTGTTGGATATGATATTTCATTTGAGAGTCACCGTCAGTAACCTGTGTACCCTTCTCAAAACCTATGTCTCTTGCACTGAGGATGAAAATCCAACATTAACAAATGTTCTTTGGGCTAAAAATAAAGATTATTTAAATGCTCGGTTTTCCAAGAAGGATTGAACATGCCAGGGTTGTGCTGCTGTAATGTCTCCATGTGTCATTTGGACTAAATCTCTCTAATTCTATTTATTAGAGTCACAAATGGGTTATATGTTAAGTTCCAATATTTTTCTGACTTGACTGGAACCTGCTTCTCTGTGAGGCTATTTTTGTAATGAGTTTTTTGTACTTAATTTAACTGCCGCGGTCTTCAAGGGGGAGGGAGGGAACTTTGTTTTTTTGTTGTTTATTGTTAATGCTATCCTATGCCAGCCTGTCATTGTTCCAGTTGTTTGAAGGAAAAAAAAGGATGCATCTATTGTCTGGGTCCTTGAGTCACCTTATATGGCTGTCTAAAAGCGTTACTGTTCTGAGTGCGGTCTCTGCAGCCTTATTTGAGTGTTGCCTTAGACTGTCTGACTGGACAAATAAACTCTCTTTGCGCTATGTTAACAAATGCAGATTTTTTTTCTTTCTTCTTTGTTATAGGGAATCTAAATGTTCAACTTTTTCTCTTTCTCTTTCTCTCTTTCTCTCTGACTGTTCTTGGTGCTGGGCCCTCCCTCCTACAGCGATGATACCTCCTAATATCGCTGCATGTATGAGAAATGAAAAGCTCGGGGAGGCTTGCTTCTACCTTATGGGCCATAATCAAACTACGGTTTGTAGCTAAATCAATACTAGGTGTTTCTGTGCTGTGGCCTAATTTCCTCATTGCTTCTGCTTAGCTCTATTTTGATATGTTTGGCAATTCATTCTGAGCACCCTGCGTTCTTTGAATTGTAAGTACACTGCTGACCCTGTTGAAGTCTTGCTCTCCTGTAAGATTAGGTATAAAAAAATCCCAATGTTAGATTTATGATAATGCTCTAAGAACCTTCCCTCACCCAAATCTTAAAAGGACTTTGTGTTAATTCTAATACCTACCCAGCATTTAGAAAGAACAAACCTCTTATCACAGAGCTCTCACCAAGGTAGATAGGGCTTTGCTAGACAGAAAGATGAGATTTCCTGCTTGATTAGTTATCTCCTGGCAAAGGGCAACCCATGGGCCCAGTCCTGCCCACAGCCAATTTTGTGTAAGTAAAGTTTAGTAGCACAACATATTTTATGTGTTGTCTAAGGCTGCTTTTACACTACAATGCCATTGAGTCATTGTAACAAATTATGTGGCCCACAAAGCCAAAAATATCTATTCTTTGACCCTTTACAGAAAAAAAGTTTGCCAACTCCTGCTCAAGGCTACATTCCTGCTTTTGTTAATACCTACCCACAGTTTAAAGAGATCATTTGTGAAACATACAGCTTACTATTGACTGTCTTTGTTCATGAAAGATCCTTAAAGAACATCCACTTCGTCTCTGTCACTGCCCCCTGGTTTGCCCTGCACGCTGCCGCACACCATTCCTGGTGCCTTGCCTAAAATATGTGTAATGTGTATGACTTGTTGGGTTTAGTTGTAAGAAAGTATCCCCACTTTGAAAAGAGCTCTCATAAACTCAGGAGGCTTCCTAAAACATTTTTTGCAGTGTTATTTCAAATAGTTTAATAATAAAAGCCTTTGGGTGTTGCCCTGATTTAAATCTATCGTTATCTTGATGTTGTGAGCAGTCCAATGACTCCATAGCTCATTGATGTAATTGTGGTTGAGCCTAAAGAAAAGTATCTCTAAATTTAAGGACATTATTTGAATTCCATCTACTGTCAACTGTGTCCCTGACAATCTCCCTTCCTCTCCCTTTTATCTGTCAGAAGACTCCACATTTTAAGAATAGTTCCTTAACCTTACACAAAAGTAAAGACAATAGTTGAATAATGTGCACAAAGGCAGAGGGAATGTTTAATGGACCCTCACTTTATGTCACATTTACCAGTTGTCAACATCTGGCCCTACTGCCTGTATAATCCCCTTAGCTCACACCCTGGATTATTTTTTTAATGGAAGCATTTTTAAATAGAAATATATTGTGCATGCAGTAAAATGCATAAAGCCTAAGAATACAAAGCAGTGAGTTTTTACTGAGTCTGTACCCATTTAATAACCACCCAGATCAAAACATGGGCTATTAACATTTCCCCAGAAAGTTACCCCATGCCCATAGTATTTTTAAGCAAATTAAAACAGGTATTCTTTAAAATAAATTTTTTTTTCATGAGGGCAGGGGAGGGGTGGGCAAGGGAGAAGGGTTGGTGGGTGGGGAGAGAAGAGAAGGGATCTAGTGGGTACTTCTAGACAGACCAGGTGGTGCCGATATGTTGTAAATTCCTTAGTGAGCTGTGTCTTGAGAGAATAGTGGGCTAGTCCCTGAAAGCTACAAGCGCTAGTTTTTAACTTAACTAGTCGCGGTTATATTTAACCAGGACTCAGCTGGCTTTTATTCTCACCGCTTTAAGAGTGGCTTGTTTGTTGTGACTAATGAGAGCTCGAGCGTGGGAGTGGGGACAGGAGCACAAGGACCTTCTCACCCAACTGTTGCTCTGTCTCCTTTCCCCGCAGAGCCCAGCAGCGAGCGGCACGGCGCCCCCGCCGGTGCTCAAGGGCTCCCGGCAGTGAGGCCCGCGCCGGCCGGCCGCCGGCCGCACCCGCCACTGGAGTCCAGCCATCCACCCGATCTTCACAAATCATCACCACACGGGGAACAGCGGGCACAGGGGAAAGAGTCCAAAGGCAGCAGGGAGTACGGCAGGAAGCCCAGTGAGCATCACACGTGGAACGGAACGTCTAGGACAGCCGAGGGCGGGGCTGGCCGCCCCAGGGACCGGGCGCCCGAGGGCCGCAGAGCCGCGCCGCCCGAGCGGCCGGTGGCCAACGGCCCCGGCGGGAGGTCCCCGGAGAAGCGGAGGGAAGGGACGCGGAGCGCCGACAACACGTTGGAGCGAAGGGAGAAGCGCGAGAAGAGAAAAGAGCTTTCTCCCGAGCGGAGGCGAGAGCGCTCGCCCACTCGCCACAGGGACAGCTCTCCCGGCCGCAGGAGGCGGTCCCTGGAGAGGCTCCCGGATCAGAGGAGGTCTCCGGAGCGGAGGGGCGGCTCGCCCGAGAGGAGGGCGAAATCGACCGACCGGAGGCGAGCCAGGTCCCCGGAGCGGAGGCGGGAGCGGTCCCTGGAGAAGAGGAACAGAGAGGACCGAGTCAGCCACCGGGACAAGGAGGAGCCCAGTCTGAAGCAGGATGCCGGCAGGAGTGGCAGACATCCCCCAGAGCAGAGAAGGCGACCTTACAAAGAATGTAGCACCGACCTCAGTATCTAAGCCGAGTCACATTCCAACCTTTACCATGTCAAAGGTTCTAAAAGGAAGGCCACAAACCTGAAATAATTTAGTTTCTTACCTAATGAAGCATCTGACACCTGACGATCCTACGAATAGCAACAAACATTTTATGCATTTGAAATCTTATAAGAAAAAAAATATATATGAAAAGTGTTGTGCCTGATGTATAATATTAAAGAAAGTATTTTTAAATGCACACTTTTTTGGAAATTATTTGCCAAATGCTGCCCCAAAGTGATATAAATTTTGTTTCTACATAAACTGTAGAATTGTCAAGAATTGTTCCCTTTTTTGGGCACTCTTTTTCTCCTGGTTAAATAGGGCTGTTGATCATTTTCTCTAAGTAAGGGAAGTTATTGATTAAGTTTAATTAATTTGATATAAACTGTTATGTAATGATATAGTACCATACTGTAGTTAGTAGTTTTTCTTTTTTTAAAAAAAGGCAAAAGTTATATTTGTGAAAGCTGAGGACTTTGGGGTGGGTTAGGGTTGCCATGACCCTAAAATCAAGCAGACTGTATGAAGAGACTACTATTGCAGATGAAGGGTATTTATAGCAAACCTACACAGCACACAGAATGTGATGTTAAGTCATAATTATTTCAGAAAACAGTTCGTATTCTCCCTCGCTATAGAAAGGCATAAAAAGGAGAAGGTTGGCCATCATTACCCAAATGCAGCCCAGGTACAGATAGGTTCATTAGCATTATCAACGTCTACTAAGATCTCATGAAGGCAGTGCCATCACAGCTTTGCTCAACTCCTGGAAGGAATGGACAACAAACACCTTCTATGTTGTTTAATTTGAGGCTGAAGAGTAAATGGAGTCAAGGACCATATGCCCATTTTATGGTTTGAAGGAACCATAAAAATTCCCCAATACAGAAGGCAGGTTCCCCTTTTTAGCATAAGCCCACAGTTCCCCTTCGCCCAATTGAGGAGGAGAGAATGAGCCTTGGTAGAGTTAACTTTCTGTTGATATTTAGTATTGAAGGTGCTTATTTTAGAAATGCCCGACTTCCATTCTAAAGCGTAAGAGTCTCCAGAATGATTGAAGAGAAAAGGATGTGATCTCAATGGTTCTAGATCTAGTTGGCAAACTTCTGCCCTCATGACCCTGTCCTTTGAGTTTTTGGACAGCAGAACAAAACATAGTAATTTTTCTTTTTAAAAAAGACTCATTCTTTTGCAATCCTACCTAAGGTGTGGTTGGGTTGGCTGTAGCACCGGGAAGTGATTGAAATGGATTACTGCCTAGCTGAGCCAAAATGTTTGCTTGTGCCTATTGTACAGCAAACTGCTGCTTACAATACATTGTATATTTCCGTAGTACTGTTTTGCATTTTCCGTATAGATACTAAACTTTGCAAGTCAATCACTGTTGTTCTCATGGTACTGTTAAAAAAGTGGGGGGGGGAGGGGAGAAAACCAGCCAATCATTGTGTGTACAGTTAAAAATTGTAATTAATAGAGCCTGTTAAAAAAAAATAAAAAACAACTGTTGCCTTTTTTTCTTGTATAAAAGAGAATTTATGACAAAAAATTAGCTGTGAGGAATGTGATATGTGTTTATATTTCTGAATATGGAACAAATTGATCATTGGGATATATTTTAATGTAATCTAAATCAGGTATGTAAAGCTGTTTTAAAATGGGAGACTATATAAGTAATTCTTCAAAGCTTTAGTTGGTTTGAATATCATTTCCTCCATGGTGAGCCTGCCTGTGAATTCTTAAGCATTTGTTTGCATTTCGTTCTTTACTCATTTCTTACAGTGTGCTATGAACTTATATTGTTTCTGTATTGATGAAAAGCAGTATGTGGGCCAATCATTTTATAAAACACTATGCATATATAAATACTACATTGTTCATAACTTTATTTGACTTATAGATTTATATAGAACATTAGAATCAGTAGCTGTAGTTGTATGAACATTCACAAAAGAAGATCCTTTCCTGGAACAGACATAAAAAATACTTTATAGCTAAACAGGAGGGAAAACTTTGTGACTGCTATTCTGATCAATTTTCCATACAAAGCATACACTGAGTTGTAATAGGCTGAGGGAGAAGACAACTGAACAATGATGTGCTTTTTCATCCATTTCCTAAGAGCCAACTTGGGGATTTTATTCCTAAGGTTCCACTGCTAGGAATTTTCTCACTATTTCTAGCAAAATTTGTGATGTTAAATGATGAATGCTCTCAACTGTGGTCCAGAGTTTTAAGTAAATGAAATCAAGGTTGAATTTTGGAGTAGTACACCTTGAAGTTAATATTTTGATGTCTTTATGGTTGTCAGAGATGACATTTCACATTTTAAAATCTATGTGCTACCCACTTGGGCTTGTCTCAATTTGAAGACTTTTGGTGTGGCAATTTCCTCTGAATTCCACACAGATTTGCTTTGGAAATATTGTACTGTACAGGGACTATGCACTAAGCAGAACAATGTGGTTTTCTCTGAACTACTGTAACCTTCAATTGGAGACTGATTCTTGTGAGCCTACTTTCCCTAATCCCCCATTTCCTGTAAATGTCTTGATGAGAGATAATGGATGAGTATTTTGTATGATGAAGTCAAACCATTTAGAAATTTCCCTCCCACTCATTATACAGTGGAAGCCTGGAATAATGTGTGTCAAGGGGGTGGGGGGATTCAACACCCTACTTGTATTTTTTAAGTTTCTTTTGTGAAAGATTTTTTAATGCATTTTTACTGTAAAAATACATGGAACTATATGCATTCCATAACCACTATTGCTTCTGGATTGAAATCCTTGTCTCCGTGTTGTCTCAAATGTATCAAGGCCAAGTAATCAAGTTGGAGTGGCTCTAGCTTGAAATATACCATTCCGTTGAGAGAGAAAGAATTATGCCTTTGCAGTACTGTAGGGAGGGCCTTGCTACCCAGTGTGGTCCATGACCAAGTCCTCCTAATCAATGCAGAACCTATTAGAGATGTAGAAACTCTGGGCCCACCCTGGAGCTACTGGGTCAGAATGTGCCTGTCACAAGGTCCCTGGCTAATTCAGTATGCTCGTGAAAGTTTGAGCAGCATGGTAAAGCATGGAGTCCTGGTAATAAAACAATACTGTAGGGCCAGGGGCTGCCACCATCGTGGCCACGCAGGTTCTCATTGGATTCGGGCACACCGTAAAGAAACAGTGGAGCCAAAACTGGTGGGCCATTCCTTTATTAAAGTCTCGCACCGGCCAACCAAGCAAATAGGCAGGGCAAACACTTCCCTTTCATTTAGGGCTTCCAAAGCCCTGACACGTTCTCCAGCTTCTAGAATCAAAGGCCTCACCAGTCTCAGTGGAGCTCATAAAGCCCCTCAGCTCTGGTTCTCCATCTGCACACCTTCCCTCCAAAAACTTGCTTCTTCTTCAGCACTCTGCATTCTCTCTGCTCTCCCTGCAAAACTGCCTGGGCCCTAAAACAGTGGTCCCCAACCTTTTTTGGGCCACAGACCGGTTTAATGTCAGAAAATATTTTCACCGACTGGCCTTTAGGGTGGGATGGATAAATGCATCATGTGACCGAAACAAGCGTCAAGAGTGAGTCTTAGACGGATGTGACAGAGGGAATCTGGTCATTTTTTAAAAATAAAACATCATTCAGACTTAAATATAAATAAAACGGAAATAATGTAAGTTATTTATTCTTTCTCTGGGGACCAGTACCGGTCAGCCTGGGGCTGGGGACCACTGCCCTAAAAGACCGCTCCTCCAGCAAACATTAGCAAAACAATGGCCCCTCCCAAGTAGGAGTGCAATCCGCAACTTGCGATCAACTGCCCTGCTCTGAGGGCAAGCACAGGTGGCTGGCTGCCAAGTGCCATTCTTTAACAATAAATGTGAGCAAACAAAAAATACAAATTTTACAAATCCATTTGCCCAACAAATACCTATCAATTAAAGAGCTTCTTCATTTCATATTTATGATATTGGGCAAGTTCCTTAACCTCAATTTCCTCATCTTTAAAAAGCTACACCTAATAGAGTTGGGAAGAATCAAGGCAAAGTGCCTAACACACCTGACAATCAGAAGAATCCTCAGTAAAAGACATTTTTTTGAGGAGGAGACAGTATTCTATTTCCATTTCCATTTTCCTGGTTTGTTTTTCCATCAAAATGAAATATTTTATCACTCTATTAAAATGGGGAAGAAGGCCTATTTTTATGACAAAGTTCACGAACAATATGGCTTATGTTACTTCACAGGTATAATTGGGCTCACCAGTGTTTTGAAATATGAAACCAAAGGGTTGTGCTGTGAAACTTAACACATAGTCAAGGACCATAACTGACAGATAGAGATGTTTGTGGAGTTAAGACTGCATTACTAATCTTACTAGATGAAAAGTTCAACCCATTAGTGAGTGACTGAATATCGTTCCTGCTTGATCATGTAGTTTCTAATGATGTTCCAGTTCCCTCACACAGTTTTTGGATTGTTCCTTCAGTATGACTTTGGGTTTTCCTACAGAACCTAAGTTCCTGGGCATTCAAAAGTTTACTGTGTTTAATAGTATACTGGCCTTCCTACAATTCATCTCTTTTGCTGTACAGTGTGTCCGTAATGTCATGGTGCACTTTTGACTGATCACAGGAAAGCAACAAAAGACGGTAGAAATGTGAAATCTGCACCAAATAAAAGGAAAACCCTCCCAGTTTCTGTAGGATGATGTGTCAGCATTTGCGCATGCACAGATGATGTCATAACACCGTGTATACAGTGGAGCAGCCCACGGCCATGCCAGTCGAGATATGGACGGTACAGAGGAAAGTTCAGTGTATTCTGTGGCTCGCTAAATTCGAATTCGTGACCAAAGTACAATGTGAATATTGGCGCGTTTATAACAAAGCACCACCACATAGGAATAACGTTACTTGGTGGGATAAGCAGTTGAAGGAAACCGGCAGTTTGGTGGAGAAACCCCATTCTGGTAGGCCATCAGTCAGTGACGAGTCTGTAGAGGCTATACGGGATAGCTATCCAAGGAGCCCTAAAAACTCTGTTTGTGAGCCCACATCGAACTGCACTGAATAGGTATAAAACTGGGAGAGTTTTCCTTTTATTTGGTGCAGATTTCACATTTCTATCATCTTTTTTTGCCTTCCTGTGACTGGTCAAAAGTGCACCATGACTTTTACAGACATGCTGTATTTTGCTTTATTTTGTCACCAACATGGTTATTATGGACACTGGTTTTTTTGTTTTTTGGTTTTTTTACAGAGACAGAGAGTCAGAGAGAGGGATAGATAGGGACAGACAGACAGGAACGGAGAGAGATGAGAAGCATCAATCATCAGTTTTTCGTTGCGACACCTTAGTTGTTCATTGATTGCTTTCTCATATGTGCCTTGACCGTGGGGCTACAGCAGACCGAGTAACCCCTTGCTCAAGCCAGCGACCTTGGGTCCAAGCTGGTGAGCTTTTGTTCAAACCAGATGAGCCCACGCTCAAGCTGGTGACCTCGGGGTCTCGAACCTGGGTCCTCTGCATCCCAGTCCGATGCTCTATCCACTGCGCCACCACCTGGTCAGGCAAAACTGGTATTTTTTGTTTTGTTTTGTTAAAGATGGCATCTAGAAATGGTCCCTGGCTTAAATGTAGCTACTTGTAAAGACCTTATGTCACAGAAGTTCTTTGCCATGAATAGCCACAGTAAAAAGAATGCGAGGTGACTCAGCTATGGCTCTCAGGAAGTTCTTCCTGCTGGCGAGCAGTCGGAGACCACCTTTGATGGTCTGCATTAATGGTTAAAGAAGGAGGCCTTTCAAGTTCCTCCAGGTAGTTTTTCTCATAATCAGGCCACATGATCAGCATTGGGGGTGTGGTGTCAGCTCAATATGATCCTAGTACTTTTGGAATACATGTCATTACAAGCTTTGAAGAAGGGAATGACAAAGGTGGGCCCTCTCCCACACGATTATTTGGAGTGAGATTTTGTTTTGTTTTTTGGAGTGGGCTTTCTGTGAAAAGTTTTTGACAAGTTTCACCCAGTGAGGTCTTTATACATTGTGCCCACCATCAGGAGCAGGGGAACGACTGTAATTCTGTAATGCAAGCAGCGAATCTTTTTGAAAGAAGATGGATTTAAGCAAGGTGTTATGAACAGTAAATACTCAAGTAGTACATGTGACTGCTAGCCTCTATCACCTTTCCCCTTCACCGTCATGTCCCGCAAGATCCACTTGGTCTTAATGGCCTGATACTCTAAACACCACACCCATAAGGACTGTATTTATCCCTCAGGGAATAAAGTCTCTGACCTGAGATGATCAGAGTTGAAGGGAAATAGCTCAGAAAGGCTACTAATTCTACCTGCATAATAGGCAAGGCTTGGTACTGGATTGTTTCTGCAGTCCATGCTGAGGGCTGACTCTGCCAGGCACTTGGTGGGACTAGAAACATGTTTGGTGGGGAGACAAATACCCATGAACCACACACAGAATCCTATGAAGGTAATTCACAGGGAGGGGATTTTGCTAGATTGAGGAAGGTTATAATCTCAGGAGGTGGAGAAGGAATGAACTGAGAAAGAGGAAGTTCGTACATCAGGGGGCAGAGTGTGTTACAACATGGGAGGAGTTACACCATGAAGGGGCCGGCTGGCCTTGTTTGAATTTTAGACTTAGGAGTAACAGGAGATTGTTGGAGTAACAGGAGATTGTTAAAGAGGTTAACAGGACCTCCAGGGAGCTCCGTGTTGCTGGGCCAGGGGGTGGTGACCACCTCAGGTTTGAGCTTCAGAAGGATGGCCTCAGAGCAGAGTAAAGGATAGTGGGAGTGTGTCCAGTTAGGCTCTGCAAGTCCGGCAGCGACCCTTGTGGAAAACCAAGGGGAGGCAGGCAGGATTCTCAGGGCTGCAGAGGCCCCAGGCCCATGTTTATCCTCCTCTTATTACAAGAGTTCATTTTCCTTCCAAACTGCCTTCACGCATGTGGACCACTTTGCACCCGATTTCTTCTGTTAGCTAAGGTCAGTCATTTACTCTCTACCTGGGTTATTCCAGGTGTAAGTTCCCCACCCCCTTTCTTTTCCAGATCCTGATTGCAAGCCTTGTGATCTTGTTTTCCTGTTTTTTGAAACTATGTCTTTCTTAATCTGTAGAAAACCACTTAAAATGATGTAGTCTTTGTCAGATATTGCCATGTTTGAGTGTTAAGAGAGAAGCCATTCCTCTGATATCTTACTTTGAAAAGCAGTTTTTTTAATTTACAAAGTTATACTTACCGTAAAATATTCAAGCATGTCAGGAGACTATAACACTGTTTCTTACCACCTGTCAATCTTGAGCCACAGAAGTACCATAACTATTGCTAATAGCTTGGTTTGAGATATCTATGATCTCTTTCTACTATTATATAAATATGTATGCAGTCATCTCGCCTTAGCCATGGTTTCACTCTGCTGTTTCAGTTAGCAACTCTGGTCCAAAAATAATAAGTGGAAAGTTCCAGAAATAAAGAACTCACAAGTTATAAATTGAAGGCCATTCTGAGTAGCATGATTAGATCTTGTGCCTCACACATGAACCATGCCATTGCCCCACGTCTGCACGTTGTGGACGCCCCTGTCCCTTAGTCACTGTGATGAGACCTACTGTCAGGATATCACAGTGCTTGTGTTCAGATCACCATTATTTTACTTAACAATGGCCCCAAAGCGCAAGAGTTCTGAGGTTGGCAATTTGATAAGCCACAGAGGAAGCCATAAAGTGCTTCCTCTAAGTAAAAAGGTGAATTAGCAACTTAAGGAAGGAAAAGAAAAAAATTGTATGCTGAGGTTGGTAAGGTCTACAGCAGGGGTTGTCAACCTTTTTATACCTACCGCCCACTTTTGTATCTCTGTTAGTAGTAAAATTTTCTAACCACCCACCGGTTCCACAGTCATGGTGATTTATAAAGTAGGGAAGTAACTTTACTTTATAAAATATATAAAGTAAAGGTACAGCAAGTTAAAGCATATAATAATAATTACTTACCAAGTACTTTATGTCGGATTTTCGCTAAGTTTGGCAGAATAAATCTTTATAAAACAACTTACTATAGTTAAATCTATCTTTTTATTTATACTTTGGTTGCTCTGCTACCACCCACCATGAAAGCTGGAGCGCCCCCTAGGGGGCGGTAGGGACCAGGTTGACTACCACTGCTCTACAGTAAGAATGGATCATCTATCTGAAATTGTGAAAAAGGAAAAGAATCTGTGCAAGTTCTGCTGTCACGCCTCAAACTACGAGCGTTATGGCTGCAGTTCTTTAGGCTTAGTTAAGATGGAAAAGGTGGGAGGAACTTTGTGGGTGGAAGATGTGAATGGAAAGAGACCATATTCACAAAATATTTCTTAAAGTATATCTTTATGATTGTTCTAGTTTTACTATTATTTATTCCTCTTAATCTCTTAATGTGCCTAATTCACAAATTAAACTTTATCCTAGGGATACATATAAGAAAAACATAGTCTGTGCAGGGCTCAGTGCTGCCTGCGGTTTCAGGCCTCCACTGGTGTCTTCCAATGTATCCTGTGCAGGTAAAGGGAGGTTAACATACAGGTATATAGTTTGGGATTTTTTTTCTTTTTTTTTTTTTTCTGTGACAAAGACAGAGAGAGAGAGAGAGAGAGAGAGAGACAGAGGGACAGATAGGGACAGACAGGAAGAGAGAGAAATGAGAAGCATCAATTCCTTGTAGCAGCACCTTAGTGGTCATTGATTGCTTTCTCATATGTGCCTTGACCAGGGGTAGGGGTGAGAGGGAGGCTACAGCAGAGCAAGTGACCCTTTGCTCAAGCCAGCAACCTTGGGCTCAAGCGAGTAACACTGGGCTTCAAGCCAGCAACCTTTGGGCTCAAGGTAGCAACCATGGGGTCATATCTATGATATCACGTTCACGCCAGTGGCCCTGTGCTCAAGCTGGTGAGCCCACGCTCAAGCCGGATGAGCCCATGCTCAAGCTGGTGACATCAGGGGTTCGAACCTGGGTCCTCCGCATCCCAGTCCAATGCTCTATTCACTGTGCCAACACCTGGTCAGGCAGGGGTTTTGTTTTTATACAAAGAGAATGGGCCAATAAGTATAGTCTTTTATGCACTGTACCTTTACCTTATATATGTGGATAATTTTTCATGTCACATTATGTTATATATATTTATTCTAATATACCAAAATGTATTCTCATTCTCTGTCCTGTCTCACCTCTCTTCCATATACTGCAGTGGCTTCCCTCCTGTTCCTCTTCCTTTACCCTTGCCCATCCACCTACATACTTCACCCAGCAGCAGAGTAATTCTTTTAAGATGCCATGAAGAAGTGCAGAGCCCTTAACAGTAGGTATAAGACCCCATGTGATCCAGCCTCTCCTCTCCACTCTGACCATTCCTCGCAGAATGCTCCAGCCATGCCCCAGGCACGCACCCTGCCTTCCCACAGCCTTTGCTTTACTTGTCGTCCTGCCTGGAAAGCTCTTTCCCCAAATACTCAGGTCTGATGCCCTCGTTTCATTAAACTCTTTGCTCAAATCTCATTCTTCCAATGTGCCCACCCTGACCACCCTGTTTAAAGTTGCAGCTTGACTTCTCCTCTATATTCTACTTTCCCCTCCATTAGCACTCACCACCTCTGACATGCTGAATAATTTACGTACTTACTATCTGTATATTGTCTCCCGCTAGAACCTGGGCTGGCTGGAAGGCACGCAGCCTGCGCATTCGTGTGAGGCTGCACTCAAAAGGACCCCGGTTTCGTTTAACGCTCTGCTGTCTCCATCTTGAAATTTTATAATTTTTGAAAAATTATAATTTTATAATTTTTTAAATTTTACAATTATATAGCTGACCTTACCTAGAATGTAAGCTTCACAAAGGTGAGGAGCTTTGTCCTGGACTCTGGTGAATTCAAAGTTCCTGGAACAAGATCTCATTTGTAATAAGTGCACATAGTAGGCACTTCGTATATAGAAGTATTCTATTGTTCTCTCTCTTAGCAGTTCATAGTCTGAGGTTGACCACCATTTATTTAACTAGTCCCTTATGGATAACAAAGCATACAGCAATGAAAAACCTTAGAAGTAAAACTTGGTACCCTTGAAGATTCGGTACAAATACTTTTGAAGGGATACATTGTGACTCCTAGTTCTTTTTTACTTCTGCTGTCACAGATATAATTGAGGTTTTGCATGCTTTCATTGGAAACAGCTGTTTTTACCAAAGTACTTGCAGGCTTCAGATCTATATCTCATCAGATGAGAGTTACAAAGCACAGTGAAGCTACTAAAACCAAAGTTCATACACATTGGAATCATCTGGGAGCTTCAAAGATGCTCAGGCCTAGGCCCACCCTCCAGACATCCTGGGGTGGAGGTCACAGGAGACTGTAACAGGCGGCCATTACATTTGCCATCTGCATTAGCCTCAGAAACTGGAATTGAAGGTCTGCTCTGCTTCCTTCTCTATATCTACTATCTACTGTTGCCTCTTTTTTTATTTGTTTGGGTTTTTTTTGAAGTGAGAAGCAAAGAAGAAGAGAGACAGACTCCCACATGTGCCCGACTGGGATCCACCTGGCAAGTCCACCAGGGGGCGGTGCTTGGCCCCTCTGGGGTGTTGCTCTGTTGCAATTGGAGCCATTCCAGTGCCTGAGGTAGAGGCCATGGAGCTATCCTCAGTGCCTGGGCCAACTTTGCTCCAGTGGAGCCTTGGCTGCAGGAGGGGAAGAGAAAAGTAGAAAGGAGAGGGGGAGGGGTAGAGAAGCAGATGGGCGCTTCTCCTGTGTGCCCTGGCCGAGAATTGAACCCAGGACAACCACATGCGCCAGGCTGATTCTCTACCACTGAGCCAACCAGCCAGGGCCTGTTGTCTCCTTTTAATTTGCAGTATAGCCGTAGCCCCAAGGCAAGGTGGTTAGAAAACATTTTTCCAAAATAAACTAAAAAATCTTCTGATTCCAAGAAGTTACTAGCCAAATATAAACATAATGGGCACATATGTGTTAATTTTGAGTTCTCTTCTACATATACTTCTGTCACCACTAAACTTACTCACTTAAAAGGATAATTGAGAGACTTCTACATTCTCATAAGAGAGCAAAACACTATCATTTATCCAAAATTCCACCAGTTCTTTCGTAGTAGGCATTAGACAGGTGTGAGCAGAGGAGGAAGACAGGCCTGGTGCAGAGGGTCACCAGGGCAGAGAGCCCTGGGCGCCTAGCAACAGGCAAACCGACAAGCCCTTGTATCACCATTCTTTAGCATTAGCCCTGGAGATGGCTTCTAGGCCTCAACTGTGTTTAAGCTCCAGGCCCAGAGAGGTGGCAAAATCAGACAGAGTGACCCCATGGCATTGACTCTGACCCCTTGCCCTGGTGCTGGCCAGTCAGTGGAGACCGAGGCCCTGAGGGGCACCCCCGGAAGGCTGATGACTGTCCTACTGAGACCCTCTCCTGAGCCCTCTGAGGCAGGAACCTGAGCCTCTCCTCCTCCTTTGGTTCCTCAAGGTGCTGTCTCTGTCCCTCTTTCTCCTAAGTTTCAAGGGTCCTTTCACTATCTGTGTAACTTTCTAAATAAATTTTCTTTTATAATTTGAGTTCCTTGGCTCTGAATTCTTCTAAATAAAAACTCAAGTGCCAAAGTTACTGAACTGAAGTTTTAATTAACACTTGGCGTCGTTTTTCACTGCCAACATTTTCATTTAAGTTCGCCTGAGAAATATTTTAGTGTTCTGATTAAATGGGAGTGGGCTATGTTAAAACCTAATAGAAAAAGAGAATATTGAATGATCAGCAATGAACCATCATGTGGATGAAAGATTCTTCCTAATAAGTTCTTCTGGAGTGTGTATATCCCCCCAACACATGCGCTCGCATGCGCGCGCACACACACACACTCCAGCAGACAGCTTTGGGGATGAAAGTCATTGTGTCAAGGCTGAATAAGTGGAATGTGTCATTACTATGACCAAAATTTAAGGGGAACAAAATTCTTGGAAAGATGCTGCTGGAAATAAAGGCAACTTACCCAGAAACTCCGTTGCTAACAAAAGAGACTCGGACATCGGTCCTGCTGACATTGGTACTGGTCGGTGGTGCAGAGTCCACTCCTGGTATGACTCGCCCTAACTCTGGACCCAAAGTAAACTGGAGAATCAGTTTGAGATAGTCCTGAAATACAGAACCAGTAGTATCCCTCTTTTACTGGCTACAGACTATGGTAAGACCAGCGAATATTTCCTCTGTCTTTCCACATCCATGAATTTCCCAGACATCCCTAGGGCCGCCCCATCTCAAAAGGATTGTTTTGAGTCAGGCTCTTTACTATCCTTGGAAATTATATCTTAGTTGACTTTAAGTCATTCGATTATCTCCTAAAATACATAGTTTAGTTGTTTGTTTTTAAATACATACTGGAAACTTTTCCAGGCATGATTTTGGATACTCAGTGTCAAAGAAGGTAACACAAAACCAGCCTTTCTGAAGGTTAGAGTCTAGCAGAACAGACAGGCATTAAATGATTGAGTGAAATTGTAGTAAGAGCTATGGAGTTGTAGATGGTGACCATGACTGCTGATAAGAAGGGCTTAGTCTGGATGGTACAGAGAAAGGAGGAAAGGCTTTCTGAGGAGAAAGCTCATCCTGGGCAAAGGCCTCATGGCTAATTCCTGGAGGGAAGCAAAGGCCCATGGGACTAAAGTTCTCACATAGCCAAGAGAGAAAAGACAGAAGCAAGACCTAAAATGTGTCTGTGAGTCTTAGGGAGAGAGACTCACTGCCTGTTCACACTGGGAGAGAAAAGGGAGACCAAAGGGTAAATTTATAGGGAGCCACCTATAAATTTACATTCCCCCATCTAATGCTAAACTAACTCCTACAACAAAAAAATGAAACAGTCCATTTTCTACATCTCTATTATCCAAATATCTGCTAGAATAACCACAATCATATGAAGGGAAAATCATGTGTTGGTCCCCTTTTTAAAAAAGGAGCAGATTATTTATTCTTCCTGCAAGAGCCAATGTGTGGGTCACAGAAAGTGTGCTTCGGTTGGGACTGCTTTGGCTGCTGGTCACTTACTAGGTAGGTCTCACTGTAAACTTGTAACACAGGGGAGCATGTCCTGCAGATACGTGGGCAAAATTATTGAGCAATGTCATGAATCCCGTAAAATCACCCAGTCTGGCTTTGATGTCTGTTCTTCTCAACCAATTCTGGTTTTATTTAGTAATCTATTTCATGGAGAGTTATTTTTTTTACTTTGGTATATTTTGTCTGGATAGTCTGTTTCATTCTTTATTGTTATTAAACTATTTTTCTCTCTCCCAAATGCCACTGAAAAGAATTGAATGAGAAATCCCAGGGGCACATGCCTAAAGAGTGAATTATCTTAATTTTCCTTCCTACTAATGAACTTTGTGTTTTGAGGAAGGGGTGATTTCTTCTTTCTGCCCTTCCCCTCCAGCATCCTGGGACGTTACATTCAAAGGTTGGGAAATTGCCTGGTTCATTTATAGTGTTTAGATCAAAAGAAGTCCATATTTTCTATGGTTTATGCTACTTTTAGGAGAGCCCCCATGTGACATCACTGAGAACATAGCTCAGGCTTTGAAGAGACCAGGAAGAGCAGGTGGTACCAAAAGGAAAAAAAAGCTTAGTTTTTTACTTGTTTTATGAAATAACTAATACATACATTTTTGTTTTTGAAAATTCCAAATAGTATAGAAGCCCCTCATGACCACACCCCTTCCAAACGCCAGCCTTCTCCTGAAATGCTGTTGTCAGATTGGGGCTCTTCTCTAAGACATATCATGATATCTATGCAAACACATTAAAAGATATGTGCATAGTTTTTGTCTGTGGGGTCTGCAGATAACAAGGGAATGATAATGTACATATGGTTTGGTGGTGCTGTTTTCTCCCACTTAATACACCTTGTAGATCAGTGTTTCCCAACGTGGGGCCCATGCCCCACAGGGGGGCAATTCGATAGTTAAGGGGGGCAATTTGAAAATGGACTCGACACGACTTTAACTCTTTCGCCCCGGGCCATTTAAATGCAATGCTAGATATCGGTGCCAAATTTAACAAAAAATGCAATTCTTAAATAACTGCGGTAAATAATTATTAAGTATAATTTCGTTTGATGAGACCAAAATATCAACTGGGTGATTGGCGTCGTCAAGTAAACTTCGTCCTGGGTTCACCGCAGAGCATGCCGTCTGCCGCGGGGAACCCCGGACGTTTTAAAAACTCGCTAAACAACGCAGTTATTCTCACCTAATTGGCCCATCGCAACTTCTGTAGTGTTTCACATCATTCAGTTGGTGTTAATTTGAAATAAGTGTCAGTCAAAACTGTTGTAAAAGCTTGTTGATTTAATAAATATACATATATATATTGTATAGATATAATTGGTAAGTATTTGATTTTATTTTTATCAATATTAAACTCTTTATTAAGTATTTCTTGCATCGGGGCTAGAAAGCACTAATATTTTATAAATATTATTGGGGCTATAATACTGCATGCATGACAATTTTAATTGTAGAAGCATAACTTTCCAGAAAATTTTGTCAAGTGGAAAAAATATAGATACCTTTTGATTTGCGGTGGTAGTGTAGTAAATGTGTTATATACATTTAAATAAATATGAATTTTTAGTATACGTTTACTCTATGTCACATTGAATATATTTTAACACATATTTTAATACTAGTTTTTAATTGATCTTATTTTTATTTCTTATAGCCCATAGTAAAATGAGTGGTGCAAGCAAGAAAAAAACTCGTCAATATTCGGAGGAATATTTAAAATTTGGGTTCATACCCGCTGTTCACGATGAGCGGATTCCTTTTTGTCTTTTATGCCAGCAATGCTTGACCAACGAATCAATGAAACGAAGTCGTCTTGAGGCGCATTTGAAGGCGAAACATAGTGCTCATATTAATTCAGATTTGAGTTACTTTAAAACTTTAAAGAAAAATTTTGAAAAAAGAACAACATTAAAGTCTCTATTTACTGCTCATACTTCAACTAATAATCGTGTTCTTGAGACTAGTTATCAAATTTCTTTATTCATCACTAAAACTGGAGAAAATCACACTATAGGAGAGAATTTAATAAAACTGTCAATATCAGCATTTCTTAAAGCGGTTCTTGAAAAAGATGACAAAGATGTAAAAGCTATGCCACTCAGTGACAATTCTGTTAGCAGAAGAATAGACGAAATGAGTGAGGATATTGAAAAACAACTTATTGAAAAGCTGAAAACAAGAAAATTCTCCTTGCAAATGGATGAATCAACTTTGAGAGACAGTGAGGCAGTATTGATAACTTACGTAAGATATATTGATAAAGGACATTTTGCTGAAGAAATGTTGTTCTGTAAAAGATTAGAAAGCACCACTACCTCCAAAGATATATATAATAAGCTAAAAAACTACTTAGATGTCAATGATACACCAATGAAAAATATAACATCTTGTGCTGCAGATGGTGCTCCCAATATGATGGGCAAGAAAAATGGCTGCTTAAAATTGATGAAAGATGCGAATCCAGAAATGATTCTTGTGCATTGTGTTATTCATAGGGAAAACTTGGTAGCTAAAAACATCTCGCCTGTTCTGAATGAAGTATTACATACAGTAATAAAGTGTGTTAATGCTATTAAAGCTAGTGCCAAATGTGAGCGTCTTTTCAAGCTATTTTGTGAAGAACAAAATGAAGACCATGTGAGACTTTTACTTCATACTGAAGTAAGATGGCTATCTAAAGGAAACTGTTTGAAAAGATTTGTGGAACTGTTTGATACTCTTAGTGATTTTTTAAGCAACAAACCTGAAATGAAGTATCTGTTAACAATAGATGGTAAAGCATTTTGTCAGTTATTTAGCCAATATCTTTGAAAAACTAAATATATTAAATAAGCAACTTCAAGGAGCAAATAAAACTCTTGTCGATGCAAAAGCAAAGATATTTGGTTTCATTACCAATATTGAGTTATGTCAGAAACATATTAACAACAAAAACTTGAAACAGTTTCATTGGCTCCAAAAATGTGAAGTAACTGATACCGCTTTACTTGTTATTGTCAATCATTTGAATATTCTATCGGCTGATTTAAAAGAAAGATTTTCTGATTTAAAACAAATTGATTTCCCAACATGGATGATGCAGCCAATGTTAGTGGATTTGTCTGATATATCAAATATGCAGTATCAAGAAGAACTCGCAGAATTGCAAAATGATGAGTCAGTTAAAGCTTTATTTAATATCAAAGGAGCGATGGCATGGCTTTGTGAGGAAACAGAAATCAAATACCCAAATTCAACCAAATGTGCAAGAAAACTATTGCTACCATTTCCATCTTCATTTTTAGCTGAATGTGGATTTAGTGCTGTAAATGATTTACTGGTAAAAAAAAAAGAAAAGAAATCGGCTGGATATAACACAACGTGGAGACTTGAAACTAAAGCTAACCAAATTGGAACCTAATATAAAATCTCTGTGCAGCAAGCATCAAGTGCAAGGATCACACTAAATTAAAATAATAAATTAATATAGAAAAATCTGTATTAAAATTATTTGGAATTTAAATTTCTGTTTTTCATTATGATTTGAAATTTTACTTACTGTGTTTTGTTAACAATTTCATAGTGATTTCTTCCTAGAACCTATCATTTATGTTTATTAAGTGAACAAATCAATTTTTTAATGTTAAAAATTATGTATGTTACATAGGGGGGGACATAAAAATTTTAGAAAGGTTAAGGTGGGGCATGGCACAAAAAAGGTTGGGAAACACTGTTGTAGATCTTTCCAGGTTATCAAGAATTATCATGTCTCCCCCCCTTTTTTAAAAACACCTTCTGGATAGTACTCTATATAATATCTTAGTCTGCTCAGGTTGCCATAACAGAATACTATAGACTGGGTGACTTAAAGAACAGCGTCGAGAGATGACGTCAGAGTAATGGCGGGGTAGGAAGCGATACCGATAAATCTCCCCCAAAACTCAACAAGATCTTCAACCAGAAACAGAAAAACCTATACTTGGAGCTTCCAGATGCTTCGCAATACATCCAAAGGTATGATTGAGTGAAAAATTGGCTAAATATATAACCAAACCCCGAAGGAAAAAGGGAGTAAGAAATGCTCCGCCTTCCTCACTAACCTAAACAGGGCGGCTTTCTCTGGTAACTGTGAATATAGAAACTGAGGCGGGCAAAGGGGGTGAATAGATCCAGGCCGCCGCGGCACAAACGGCCGAACCAGGCTGTGGCTCACAGATCCAAGCCGAGGAAAATCTGATCCTGTGGCAACCCGGACAATACAAGCTAACACTCGCGCCAAACCCAAACAAAGAAAGACAAGCGGAGCGGCCATTTTACCTGGTCTCCTGGTCGGGGCGCAGTTAGTGGGCGAGAATTTCTTCCTAGGCCCCGAGAGTGGGTGCCCGTGTTGCCCCACGGAGAGGCAGGGTCAGAGGCCTTTCTGTGGGCCGAGGACAGAGTCTCTGGGCAGCCCCAGCGCCCTGGGAAAGCCACGCACGGGAGGGAGCGAGAACTACTTCCAACGGTGGAGATTTTCCGTGCTGGTGAGGGTTTCATTCAGAGGGAACCGTGGCCGGCCTCATATCCTGGTGTGCGCGCGCAGATAAGGAGTGAGCGATTCCTCCGAGTGCCTCCACAGTGCGCGCCCGTGTTATCGCAGAGAGGGGCAGAGTCAGGGGCCTTTGTGTGGGCCAAAGCGGAATCTCGAGCCGCCCCAGCGCCTTGCAAAAGCCGCGCACGGGGACGGAGCGAGACTCAATTCCAACGCTGCAACTTTTCCCTGCGGTTGGGGGTTTCACTCAGAGCGTGAGACTGCTGGCTGGATATCCTGGTCGCAGACAGTGAGTGAGAGTTTCCTCCAAGCGCCCCCCAGAAGTGGGCGCCCGCTTGTGTTACTGGACAGAGTGGCAGAGCCAGTGGTCTTTGAGTGGGCGGAAAGCCCGCCTGATTATGCTAGCAGCTCTGATTGACTGAGCCTTACCCAGAGCCCTGTGCTGAGTGGAAATAGAGTGGGGAGTTGCCAGCTCTTTGAGCCTCTTACTATCCAGGCAGAGGCAGCAGCAACCCCATAGCTGGATTATCAGGCTACTAATTGAGGAAGGAAAGACTAGGAGAAAGGCTCCAGGAACACGGACTCTCTCACTGTCAGAGCCTATAAATGCTAATGAGCCTCGACTCCCACGAGACTAAAGCACAATACATGACATTGCCATAGAGACTTATCAACTGCAAGCCTCTACCTGAGCATGCCAAAGGGGCAGAACCCGGGGTACAGAGTCACCGACCAGGAAGAGGGAGAGAAAAGAAAAAGCAAGAAGATAACCTCTCAAAATCAAGAATAATCTGCAGACTTTATAACCTATCACATTTTATTATATTTGTTCGTTTGTTTCTCTTATCTTCATTCTTGATACGTTTTTTTCTTCCTCCAATTTGGCCGATTAACTCTCTACTGGTCTTACTCTCTCCTCTCCTTGAACTACACTACCCATAAGTGTTACATCTCCCATTATCTTTTCTCTTCTCTTCCTTTCTCTCTATGAGGGTTGCACTCCAAAACCCTTAACTCTCTCTCTCTCTCCTTTCTTTTTTCTTCTTTTAGTGGTTCCCTCTTTTTTTTTTTCTCTCTCTCTTTCTTTTCTACCTCTATATTAGTTTCTTCCTTTCTCCTTTACATCTCCTCTCATTCAAACCTCAATAACAAACAAATTATCTTATCTGGGACTCAAACCTATGTTTGTGGCATTTTGGGGGGTTTTTACTTCACCTTTTTAACTCACTAGCAGTGCTTCCATCCCTGGCTCTCCATATTATCTAGTTCTTGTTCCACTAAATACAATAGTAAGTTTTTAATTTGTCCCCCCATTTTTCCGTTTTCCTCTTATTCCTCTCATCATAACTCTTAGATAACCAACACCTAAAAGCAAATCATTTTATTCTTGACCCAAATTTTTTCCTTATTTGCTTTTTGTGGGTCCATACGCTCTTTTTTTTTTTCTTTTTTGGTTTTTTTTTTTTTTTTCCTTTTTTTTTTTTTTTTCTTTTTTTCTTTTTTGCCCCTTTATTACTTTTCCCCAATTCAGGCCCTCCATCACAGGCATTGTTTGTTATAACTCACAGTCCACCACAAGATTTTCTCAAGAAAGAGGGGAGAGGAGAGGAGAGGAAAAAAGGAGGGGGGGAATAATTTCGTTTTTTTAAAAATTTTTATTTTATTTTATTTTTCTTTATTTCATTATTAATTTTTTTAAAAAAAAAAACAACTCTTTTCAATTTTTTATTTTTTTTATTTTTTTAACTTTTTATTCTTTATTAAATCTCATTAATACTATCAACAAAACCACCCTCAGATGCCATTAAGGAAGAGAAAATCGAATATCATGGATACAAAAGAAAGAGAGGTAACACAGCTAGATGAGGAAAAATCTATGGAGAAAAAATTTAATATATTGTAAACCTTGGAGCTAAATGACAGAGAATTCAAGATAGAAATCCTAAAAATCCTCTGAGATATACAAGAAAACACAGAAAGGCAATATAGGGAGCTCAGAAAACAACTCAATGAACACAAAGAATATATGTCCAAGGAAATTGAAACTATAAAAGCAAATCAAACAGAGATGAAAAACTCAATTCACGAGCTGAAAAACGAAGTAACAAGCTTAGCTAATAGAACAGGTCAGATAGAAGAGAGGATTAGTGAAATAGAAGACAAGCAATTTGAGGCACAACAGAGAGAAGAAGAAAGAGACTCAAAAATTAAAAAAAATGAGATAGCCCTACAAGAATTATCTGACTCCATCAAAAAGAATAACATAAGAATAATAGGTATATCAGAGGGAGAAGAGAGAGAAAATGGAATGGAGAACATACTCAAACAAATAATAGATGAGAACTTCCCAAGCCTGTGGAAAGAACTAAAGCCTCAAGTTCAAGAAGCAAACAGAACTCCGAGTTTTCTTAACCCCAACAAACCTACTCCAAGGCATATCATAATGAAATTGACACAAACCAACAGCAAAGAAAAAATTCTCAAGGCAGCCAGGGAAAAGAAGAATACAACATATAAAGGAAGGCCCATTAGATTATCATCAGATTTCTCAGCAGAAACTCTACAAGCTAGAAGAGAGTGGACCCCAATATTTAAAGTCCTGAAAGAGAGGAACTTTCAGCCACGAATACTATACCCATCAAAGCTATCCTTCAAATACGAAGGAGAAATAAAAACATTCACAGATACAGAAAAGATGAGGGAATTTATCATCAGAAAACCCCCACTCCAGGAATTACTAAAGGGGGTTCTCCAATCAGATACAAAGAACAAAAAAAAAACAGAGCCACAAGTAAAAGCTCCAAGAAGAACACAATAAAACCAAATTTAAACTGTGACAACAACAAAAAGAAAGAGGGGGAGAAGATGGAGATTAACAGTAGCAAAGGACGATGGAGTGCAAAAGTACTCACAAAATAGTTCGCTACAATGAACAGGATAGGGACCCTTTTCATTACTTAAAGGTAACCACCATTGAAAAAACCACCACAGAAGCACATGAGATAAAAAAGATAGCAACAGAGGAAAGATGTATGGAATACAACCAAATAAAAACAAAAGATAGAAAAACGAAAGAGAAGGATCAAACAAGACACAAAACTAACAGAAAGCAAGATATAAAATGGCAATAGGGAACTCACAAGTATCAATAATTACACTAAATGTAAACGGATTAAACTCACCAATAAAAAGGCACAGAGTAGCAGAATGGATTAAAAAAGAAAATCCAACTGTATGCTGCCTACAGGAAACTCATCTAAGTAACAAGGATAAAAACAAATTCAAAGTGAAAGGCTGGAAAACAATACTCCAAGCAAATAACATCCAAAAAAAAGCAGGTGTAGCAATACTCATATCGGATAATGCTGACTACAAGACAGGAAAAGTACTCAGAGACAAAAATGGCCATTTCATAATGGCTAAGGGGACACTGAATCAAGAAGACATAACAATTCTTAATATATATGCACCAAACCAAGGAGCACCAAAATATATAAGACAGCTACTTATTGATCTTAAAACAAAAACTGACAAAAATACAATCATACTTGGAGACCTCAATACACCGCTGACAGCTCTAGATCGGTCATCCAAACAGAGAATCAACAAAGACATAGTGGCCTTAAACAAAACACTAGAGCACCTGGATATGATAGACATCTACAGGACATTTCATCCCAAAGTGACTGAGTATACATTTTTCTCCAGTGTACATGGATCATTCTCAAGAATTGACCATATGTTGGGCCACAAAAACAACATCAGCAAATTCAGAAAAATTGAAGTTGTACCAAGCATATTTTCTGATCATAAAGCCTTGAAACTAGAATTCAACTGCAAAAAAAGAGGAAAAAAATCCCACAAAAATGTGGAAACTAAACAACATACTTTTAAAAAATGAATGGGTCAAAGAAGAAATAAGTGCAGAGATCAAAAGATATATACAGACTAATGAAAATGACAATACTACATATCAGAATCTATGGGATGCAGCAAAAGCAGTGATAAGAGGGAAGTTCATATCGCTTCAGGCATATATGAACAAACAAGAGAGAGCCCAAGTGAACCACTTAACTTCCCACCTTAAGGAACTAGAAAAAGAAGAACAAAGACAACCCAAAACCAGCCGAAGAAAGGAAATAATAAAAATCAGAGCAGAAATAAATGAATTAGAGAACAGAAAAACTATAGAAAAAATTAATAGAACAAGGAGCTGGTTCTTTGAAAAGATCAACAAAATTGACAAACCCTTGGCAAGACTTACCAAGGAAAAAAGAGAAAGAACTCATATAAACAAAATCCAAAATGAAAGAGGAGAAATCACCACGGACACTGTAGATATACAAAGAATTATTGTAGAATACTATGAAAAACTTTATGCCACTAAATTCAACAACCTAGAAGAAATGGATAAATTCCTAGAACAATACAACCTTCCTAGACTGAGTCAAGAAGAAGCAGAAAGCCTAAACAGACCTATCAGTAGAGAAGAAATAGAAAAAACCATTAAAAACCTCCCCAAAAATAAAAGTCCAGGCCCTGACGGCTATACCAGCGAATTTTATCAAACATTCAAAGAAGACTTGGTTCCTATTCTACTCAAAGTCTTCCAAAAAATTGAAGAAGAAGCAATACTTCCAAACACATTTTATGAGGCCAACACAACCCTCATCCCAAAACCAGGCAAGGATGGCACAAAAAAAGAAAACTACAGACCAATATCTCTAATGAATACAGATGCTAAAATACTAAACAAAATACTAGCAAATCGAATACAACAACATATTAAAAATATAATACATCATGATCAAGTGGGATTCATCCCAGAATCTCAAGGATGGTTCAACATACGTAAAACGGTTAACGTAATACACCATATCAACAAAACAAAGAACAAAAACCACATGATCTTATCAATAGATGCAGAAAAGGCTTTCGATAAAATACAACACAATTTTATGTTTAAGACTCTCAACAAAATGGGTATAGAAGGAAAATATCTCAACATGATAAAGGCCATATATGATAAACCATCAGCTAACATCATATTAAATGGCACTAAACTGAAGGCTTTCCCCCTTAAATCAGGAACAAGACAGGGTTGTCCACTCTCTCCACTCTTATTTAATGTGGTACTAGAGGTTCTCGCCACAGCAATCAGACAAGACCAAGAAATAAAAGGCCTCCATATCGGAAAAGAAGAAGTAAAGGTATCACTTTTTGCAGATGATATGATCCTATACATCGAAAACCCCAAAGAATCCACAAAAAGACTACTAGAAACAATAAGCCAATACAGTAAGGTCGCAGGATACAAAATTAACATACAGAAGTCAATAGCCTTTCTATATGTCAACAATGAAACAACTGAGAAGGGACTCAAAAGAATAATCCCCTTCACGATTGCAACAAAAAAAATAAAATACTTAGGAATAAACATAACAAAGAATGTAAAGGACTTATATAATGAAAACTATAAACCATTGTTAAGGGAAATCGAAAAAGATATAATGAGATGGAAGAATATACCTTGTTCTTGGCTAGGAAGAATAAATATAATCAAGATGGCTATATTACCCAAAGCAATATACAAATTTAATGCAATTCCCATCAAACTTCCAATGACGTTTTTTAAAGAAATAGAGCAAAAAATCATCAGATTTATATGGAACTATAAAAAACCCCGAATAGCCAAAGCAATCCTAAAGAAAAAGAATGAAGCTGGGGGCATAACAATACCTGACTTCAAACTCTATTATAGGGCCACGACAATCAAAACAGCATGGTATTGGCAGAAAAATAGACACTCAGACCAATGGAACAGAATAGAAAGTCCAGAAATAAAACCACATATATATAGTCAAATAATTTTTGATAAAGGGGCCAACAACACACAATGGAGAAAAGAAAGCCTCTTCAATAAATGGTGCTGGGAAAACTGGAAAGCCACATGCAAAAGAATGAAACTGGACTACAGTCTCTCTCCCTGTACAAAAATTAACTCAAAATGGATCAAAGATCTAAACATAAGACCTGAAACAATTAAGTACATAGAAGAAGACATAGGTACTCAACTCATGGACCTGGGTTTTAAAGAGCATTTTATGAATTTGACTCCAATGGCAAGAGAAGTGAAGGCAAAAATTAATGAATGGGACTACATCAGACCAAGAAGTTTTTGCTCAGCAAGAGAAACTGATAACAAAATAAACAGAAAGCCAACTAAATGGGAAATGATATTTTCAAACAACAGCTCAGATAAGGGCCTAATATCCAAAATATACAAAGAACTCATAAAACTCAACAACAAACAAACAAACAATCCAATAAGAAAATGGGAAGAGGATATGAATAGACACTTCTCCCAGGAAGAAATACAAATGGCCAACAGATATATGAAAAGATGCTCATCTTCTTTAGCTATTAGAGAAATGCAAATCAAAACGGCAATTAGATACCACCTCACACCTGTTCGATTAGCTGTTATTAGCAAGTCAGGTAATAGCAAATGTTGGAGAGGCTGTGGAGAAAAAGGAACCCTCATCCACTGTTGGTGGGAATGTAAAGTAGTACAACCATTATGGAAGAAAGTATGGTGGTTCCTCAAAAAACTGCAAATAGAACTACCTTATGACCCAGCAATCCCTCTACTGGGTATATATCCCCAAAACTCAGAAACATTGATACGTAAAGACACATGCAGCCCCATGTTTATTGCAGCATTGTTCACAGTGGCCAGGACATGGAAACAACCAAAAAGCCCATCAATAGATGACTGGATAAAGAAGATGTGGCACATATACACTATGGAATACTACTCAGCCATAAGAAATGATGACATCGGAACATTTACAGCAAAATGGTGGGATCTTGATAACATGATACGAAGCGAAATAAGTAAATCAGAAAAAAACAGGAACTGTATTATTCCATACGTAGGTGGGACATAATACTGAAACTAAGAGACATTGACAAGAGTGTGGTGGTTACGGGGGGGAGGGGGGAATGGGAGAGGGATAGGGGGTGGGGAGGGGCACAAAGAAAACAAGATAGAAGGTGACAGAGGACAATCTGACTTTGGGTGGTGGGTATGCAACATAATTGAACGACAAGATAACCTGGACTTGTTATCTTTGAATATATGTATCCTGATTTATTGATGTCACCCCATTAAAAAAATAAAATTATAAAAAAAAAAAAAAAAAAAAATTAAAAAAAAAAAAAAAAAAAAAGAACAGCGTCTAATTTCCTCATCCTCACGTGGAGGTTGGAAGTCCAAGATCAAGGTGTAGGATTGACTCCTGGTGAGGAATCTCTTCCTGGCTTGCAGACAGCCACCTTCTACTGTGAGCTCACATAGCCTTTGCTTTCTGCATGCACACTGCTGGTGCCTCTTGCTCTTCATCAAAGGACACCAGTCCTTTCTAACTAGGGTCCCACTCTGATGACCTCATTTAACTGCAATTAACTCCTTAAATACTCTATCTCCAAATATAGTCACATTGGGAATTAAGGCTTCAACATATGAATCTTAAAAGTAAAATTTTTAAAGACTTTATTCATTTTAGAGAAGGAGAGAGAGAGAAAACAAGAGAGAGAGAGAAAGAGAGAGAAGGGGGAGGAGCAGGAAGTATCAACTCCCACATGTGCCTTGACTGGGCAAGCCCAGGGTTTTGAACCAGTAACATCAGCGTTCCAGGTTGACATTTTATCCACTGCACCACCACAGGTCAGGCAACACATGACTTTTGTAAGTACACCAATCAGTTCATCCCTTAAACTTTATCTGCCATGAGGTAAATTTCATCACATTTTTTGAAGCTTAACTACCACAGTATGATTTTGTCTGATAGGTCTAAAGGACACCGAGATTTTCTTCATTGCTGGGGGTGTGGGAAGGTCAGAGAATGGGAATGGAGATGAAGAGGGATAAAGAAGAAAAGACTGATTTCTAAAAGGTTGATACCCAATTACTCTTTCTCACTAGCCCACTGAGTTTCTGGCTTCTCCTCCCCGCTAAGAAAGTGGGAGTGTCTGGCATTTGCGGGTGCAAAGTTGGAGGAGGCACTCAAGGCCAGAAATGTCCTGTGTGGGCTGCATACCTACCTTGGAAATTAGCTTTGCCAGTGGGAAAGCTGGAGAGTTGAAGAAGTTCCAGGCCATAGGCAGACACCCCCAGCTCAGTTTCCAGCCACTACCCAGAGTTGTCCAGGGTATTGCAACCTCTTACCAAAAGGCAACATTCAGGACTCTGTGCACCTTTTAGGAACCCTCTGTGTGCATATACCTGTCACCTTAGGCCATGGGAAAATCTGGAATTCATTGAGATCAAAGAGTAATGACCCATGAAAGAAACAAAAAAATTCTTTCCTGGTAAATCAAGAGCCCTTTGGATATGTGCAATACTGGAGAGAAATACTTTGACTTCTCTAAGCCAGTGATTCTCACGCAGTGGCAATTTTGTCCTCTAGTCTAGGGCATAGTTAGCAATGTCTAGAGACATTTTATTGTCAAAACTGGGAAAAAGGAGAGGTGGTGTGCTACTGGCATATAGTAAGCTGAGGTCAGGTGTACTTCTAAACATTTCATAATGCACAGGGAAACCTCCCAAATAAAATTATCCAGTCCAAAATGTCAGTTGTGCCAAGGCTGAGAAGAACTGATCTAACCCAAATAATGGAGACTTGCTGGGGCCTCAAAGTAAGGCAAATAATTTCAAAGAATACTGACACCTTAATTTTGTAGACAAGGTCATTCTTAGATAAGCCTGCATTCCTCCCAAATTGCTGATTTGAATGTTTCTTTGAAACAGATCTCTTAGTAAACAATAGCCTTTTATTGTTTTCAGACTGCTACTGAAGCAGTCTGTTCAATTTCTTAGTTCAGTGGTCCCCAACTTTTTTGGGGCCACGGACCGGTTTAATGTCAGAAAATATTTTCACGGACCGGCCTTTAGGGTGGGACAGATAAATGTATCACGTGACCGAGACAAGCGTCAAGAGTGAGTCTTAGACGGATGTAACAGAGGGAATCTGGTCATTTTTTAAAAATAAAACATCATTCAGACTTAAATATAAATAAAACAGAAATAATGTAAGTTTTTTATTCTTTCTCTGCGGACCGGTACCAAATGGCCCCCGGACTGGTATCGGTTCGCGGCCCGGGGTTTGGGGACCACTGCCTTAGTTGTAACACAAATCATCCTTGGAGAGAACAGCTTGTGACATCTTCAGCCAACCTGAGTTTGGTTGCATATTCAGTTATATTTAAATTTCAACCAGCAACTGAAACGTCTCCTTGAGTTAAAAAAAATAATACATGCTTCAGAAGGTGTTATGAGTATTAATTAGTTAACTTTTGTAAGGTGTTTTAAAGATAAAAAAATTCTCTTTGAGTTTTAACTGTTATAATTAGGCAAATTAGGCACTTTTTAGCCATTACTGAGGGCTTTGATCTTGCACACCTGCTCACTTGCCTGAGCAGTGGGTTCACTGGGAGAAAGGATGTTGGAACAAGCTGTAGTCTCACAGTGGAAAAATGCAACCCTCATTTGTAATGGCTATTTTCAGATTCTCTTTTAGTGGGAGATGAAGAGAAAAACATCCCCAAGGGAAATTAAAATCCCTTCGTAGTGATGGAAGACTGCAGGGTGTTGCCTCTGAAATACCGATAAGTAAATTGGTGTGTTCTCTCGTGCATATTCATTCATGCATTGTCTCTTCCCTCCACCTCCCTCCCCCACCCGTCCTGCGGTCCCACCGGGACAAGAGGAAGCATGGTTATGAGACTGGTAAAAATGTCTCAAGTAAACCACACCTACGTTGGGGAAATCTTTATTTTCTGTGTAGATTTTACCTTTTAAACCTTTTGGAGTGTCCTTCCTTCTTCCCTTATAACTGCCACCATTGCTACTGTCATCATCATCTTACATTTGCATAGCTCTTTGCAGTTTGGAAAAAAAATGGAAGCCAAGATATATCAGGCACTGTTCTGGGGGCTTAATATGCCTTCTCACCCTCACCATGCCAGTGAAATAGGTACACTTACCCCCATTGAAAGTAACCGAAGCTCACAGAGGCTGCTGTCACGACCATGGTCACAGAGCTGGGAAGTGATGACTGTGGGACTGATTGTTTCAAAATCAACGTTGTATTCTTTCTAGAACCTCATCTAAAAGAAGTTTCACTTGTACTTTTTTTTTATTATCCAGCTTTTGTCCTCCTGGGAATCCAGTAGAAAAGGTGGCATTTTCTCTGTTCTTCAGATAAAGAAACAAGGGATAAAATATTTGCCTATGAACACCAGTAAGTCTGTTGGTGAATTTACCTCGTTCATCCTCATGTGCTCCTCAACCGCTGCAGCTGGGCCTCCACATTCACACTCTGTGACCCTGAGGCCACAAAAGCTGCCTGTCCTAATAGACAGGCCTGATGGAACATCTCTGTGGCCCCTCTCTGACCCCCTCCTGCAGCACTGAACACAGCTGACCACAGCATCTCTGATCTCCTCTTTGTCCTTGCTGTTTTCTCCCTGCCCTCTGCCTGGATCCTCACCCTCTCTGTGGTCTCCTTGTCCCTATGTACCTTTAGACACAATAGCTCCCCAGAGAACCATCTGGTGCATTCTTTTCTGCTTCGATGATTTCATCTGTTTCCGTGGCTTAGATCAGTGATTCCTAAACTTTGCTGCATGTGAGATCACCTGAGGGAGCTTTAAAACATCACAGAGCCAGACTGTACTGTAGACTAAGTCAGAATATCTGCTCAGTGGTGTTTGTTTGTTTTTAAGCTCTCTATGTGATACTAAGATGCAGCCAAGTACAAGAACCAGAGGCATGCATCTTTCTTTATGTGATTCTCAGCTGTGTACCTTTAGCTGAGACTTCATCCTTCAATGTGAGACATGTCTCCAACTCTACCTTGTGTCTCATGGACTCCTCAAATGCAGCTCCTCCAAAGAGTAGAGCTGCCAAATTTAGCAAGTAAAAAATACATAAAGCTCCAGTACATTTGTATTTTAGATAAACAATGAGTAACTTTTTAGCATAAGTATGTCCCACACAATACTTGGAACATACTTATGCTAAAAGGTTATTTGTTGGTTATCTGAAATTCAAACATAATTTGGGCCTCCGGCATCTTTCTGGAAGCCCTGCAGACAACAAAGTGGTTTGTCTTTGGATTGCCTCTCAGCCTGTGTGTTCTTTATCTCAGGGGAGTGTTTCACAGTTTCCCCCATACTCCCAGTGATAGGACTCAAGAGTTTTTTTTGACCCAAGTCTTTCTCTTCCAGTGCCGCATCCAATCATAAGCTCTTTTGACCCGTCCTCTGCAATCCTGAAATGCTTCTAAGGTCTTTCCTTCTCGCTTCTTGGCTGATGCTTCTGTCTCAAAGTCGCCCTAATCCTCTTGTTCTTTCAAGATGATGTTAGCTTTGTGACTAGACCCCCTTGGCTTCTAAACCATCTGATAATCTGATTTCCATGATTTGTCCACATAAACTTATAAAGTAGGTCTGGCCATGTCCCTCTTCCCTATAAAAGACAAGGTAGTGTGTACCCCTCGGAGTCCTACCTGAACCACACTCCCCCACAGCTCCCTACCAGTGCCCCCAGGCACCTGGTCATGAAGAAACCAGGTCCTCCACTTGCCTCTGCCTGCTGCTCCTTGGCCTCGAATGCCTTCCCCTTCCTAACAAAATAAAAACAAACAAACCGAACAAACCCACCTAGTAGTCATCCTTGTCAATTTCTAGCTTATCGCTG
Organism: Saccopteryx bilineata; assembly: GCF_036850765.1. Lineage (NCBI taxonomy): Eukaryota > Metazoa > Chordata > Mammalia > Chiroptera > Emballonuridae > Saccopteryx > Saccopteryx bilineata. The sequence continues at coordinate 73,238,881 of NC_089499.1, forward strand.
GTTTCTTAGAATTCCTTATAACCCTTGTCAGCTGTCAACCACTTCTACCCATTCTCACCACTGATGCTCTATCGAGATACTAGCACCTTGAATCTGGACTAATGTAATAGTTTTCTAATTGGTCTTCCTGTTTCCACACTGGTCCTTCTTCTAGAGTGGATCTTTTCAGAAGTAGATTTGATCTTGTTCCTTATCTGGCCTCTTCTGAACTCATCACAACCACTTCGCTTGCTGGTTATGTCAGACAACTGTTTTCGTGCATGCCAGCAGGACTTCCAAAGGTCAGAAGTCGAATTTTGATGCCTGCAAGATTTCTCTGGCCAGTGGAGCTCGTTCTAACTATATATGTAATGCCAGGGAAGTACATATCCCAACTTCAGCAAGTCCTCCACCAATGCTGACAAGCCTCAGGTATGTGACCTGTACTGTTTCTCAGAAGTCCCCAGCAGGACTCATCCTCAGCTGCTCCAGTGGTGATTTCCTCAATAACTCACTTGTTAACCCATTCATTGGGGCTTTCTGGTCACTGTCCAGGTTTCTCACTCCTGTCTTGGCATTTCCTGGATCACCTCCCAAATAAGCTATTTGCTGTCAGATCCTTGTCAGATCCTCAACTTGGGGTGTGTTGCTGAGAGGGTCCCCAGATTAAGACTGCACTAAACTCTTAGTAGTGTCCTCAGAGTGTTAGGTCATTAGCAACCATTGTGCTTACGAGGAGGAGAACATAGAGAACCAAAGGGCTGCACTGAGTCAACATCGGAACGATGTCTTTTTATGATATCATAAAATTCCTTGCTTTCCTTCCTGCCTTATCGAAGCTTACCCTACTTCTGGGGACCATTGCTATCATAAGCACTTTGGGCTTGACTAAACAACAAATAGTCTCTAACAAATAGTCTCTAACCCTGGTCATAGATGATTAAGCCAGAATGACCCTCTGACCCAACTGGACCAATAAAATCCACTCTTTCAGGAATGTGGAGGTAAGACTAGAAAAATAAAACATAAGAACAATGGGACAGCCACCCACCCATATTTTCTATCACATGGGCTAAGTAATAGAAAAGTCTAGTTCTGCAGAGAATGGAAGCAGAGCAAGGAGAGATGAGTGAAGAGGAGGACTATCTTGGTTCCTGGCTGATTTCCTTGTCTCCTCCTGAAGCTCAGGGGCATCTCTGTCCATGGGTTCTGAGAGACAACCTGCATCTTTCTTTAAAGAAAGCGTTAAAAATGGGGTAGCTAGTTCAAGTTGGTTTTTGTTACTTGCCACCGAAAGGTTTGAATGAATACTGTTTTGCTTTCCTGGTGGAAGATATCTGTTCAGATCATCCTGCGCCCGGAGGAGGGCGGTCTCAGTGAAGGTGGGGGCAGTGCTCTGTGTGGCCCCACCCCTCCTGCGCCCGGAGGAGGGCGGTCTCAGTGAAGGTGGGGGGACAGTGCTTTCTGTTTATGGTTGCTGACAAGCTTTTATTTTTTGGAATTTTCCCCCTTTAGATCGCCCATTCAAATAGAGTATTTTGGTGCCATTTCACTTCCTAAGACTTTTTGTCTCTGTTAAATACCAACTTTTGGGGGAAAGTGTATTTAATGGTGATCACCCTTGAAATGATAAAATACTTCTCTTAAGCATGGTTAGATAGAGAAAATAAGCAATGTACATCTTTCAGCTATTCTAAAATCTTGGTATTTGGAACACAGATTTTCAAAGACTGAATCAATGAACTGATTTCTCTCACCCTTTCCCTGGATACATGATAGTATGAGGCGTTCCAACCCTGAGAAAGCATGTCAGTAACAAGCTGGTATTGGATTGGCTAAGTGGTAGACCAGCTGCATTGATGCCCCTAGTTAATGGTCTCTCTGTATTCATTCCTCTGCCCTGAAACTCTGTAGCTCCATTTCAGTATGATTCTGGGCTGGCTTTGTGACTTGTTCTAGCCTAAAGAATTTTGTGTAAATGACAGCATGACAGTTTAGAGCTTGAGTCTCAAGGGCCCTGGCACATGGCACTTGCTGTCCTGCACAGTTAGCCCTGCTCAGGCTTGGGCTCCAACCATGCCATGAGCATCAGCCCCGGTTGGTATTTGGGAGGATGAGAGACCACATGGAACATCTCCAAGTCATCTGAGTCAGGGCCATCTGAGACCAGCTAGTCCCTGCCAACTCCACAGCTGACGGCCGACACATAACCAAGCCCAACCAAGATCAGCAAACCAGGCCCAATTAGTATAATGACCCAGGTGACCCAAAGATTTTGAAGAAATGATAGCTGGCCATTGTTCTACAGTGATTATTATATTTCCTCACAGTAGTAATAGATAGATACAGCTGATATGCTACCAAATATTTTTCCTATTAGAATTATAGCTTAAGTTCTTAACATAAAATTTGAAAAGAAAGGGTATTATAGTTCTGTCTACATGCATTCCTATAAATTTTAAACAGCATTGAAGGTTATATTCCAAAGAATTGTCTTAATATGGGCTGTATTGTATACATGGAAGTCACTCTACAGTTGACTTGGCTATCATCAGAAAGAGATTAATCCTACAGAGCAGAGCTTGGCAAACTAGTGTCCATAGGCCAAATACCACCCACGGCCAGTTTTTGGGATAGAAAGTTTAAGTGGAACACAGCCACACTCATTTATTTACATTGTGATTACTCTTGTGCCCCAGTGGCAGAGTTGTATAATTTCAATAGACAGAGATAATAAGGCCTGCAATGTTTATAATAAATACTACCTGGCCCTTTATAGAAAAAGTCCCAGCTTTAAAAAAAGCTGAAATGTAGGTACTGTGTGCTAATAATTGGAAGAGATGCCCATATGGATAAAGGAGGCAAGGGCGGAGGAAAGAGCACTTTCGAATAGGAAGCAGACCTGAAGTTGCGGAGGCAGGAGCTGCAGATGACAGCCACCCATTCGGATGCAGGTGCACATGCTCCATGGACAGAAACAGAGGGACTTATTTAATAGCCAATAGCAACTTCTCTACTCAACAACAGGGAACCCAGGCTGTTCTAAACATAAATGTCACTCTTAAACCCCTTGAAAAATCACTTTTGTCTGTGGTCAACATCTCAGAGTCTGTAGTTTTTTTCTCTGGACTGCAATATTATTTGGAATGTAAGAAATATAGGGAAAAATATGGTAAAGAGATTGGTTCCAATTAACTCTGCCACTGATTGACTGTCAAATAAATAGGGGAGAGTCATGAAGATTAATCACGTTCCTCATTGATGATGGATCCCAGACACTCAAACAGTTCCTCTCATCAACTGTTCCACTTTAGCATGAAAGCTTTGGAAGCAAAAGGCTATGGGTAAATGACATGGATAAATTTTCTTCCCAGAGTTGTCTTAGTTGAAATGCATAAGGAAATGCGTAATTAAACCAACCGTTTATAAGCCTTAGTAAAATATATATAATTCTGTGCTGCGACTGTTCAGGTGCGCCTGCTTCCCCTGCCCCGCCGCCATCTTCTGCTCCATTGATGGAACTCTTGCTATGAGCAAGCCTTGTGCAAGCCCCCCACCATGTGCTGGAGAAACATGCCAAAGCCAGCACGGCCCAGCTGACACTCCTGGTTCCTCCACCTCGTTGGCTCTGCCCAGCCTAACCCACACCTCAAACTCCCATTTCTTTGGCTTCTGTTGCCCTCATCTCTCCCATAAATATATCATTGAATTCTGTCTTTTTCTATCACAATACAACCTAAATGCGACACCCTCTGCATATCCTTACGCCGTCACTGCAGTCTTCAGCATTAGCAGCTATTAATGGCTCTACCCTCTAGGTCCATTCTCCCTGCAGCAGACCCCACAGATTTTCAAGATGAAAATCAGGCCAAATCTTTTCCTTGCTCAAACCTTCCAATAACTTCTCCTGCCACTCAAATTGTAACCCTCTTCCTGTCATCGCTTAGGCCCTGTACGGTCTAGCCCCTTCCTGCTTCTCTGACTTCCCTTTTGACTCCATTCTTCTTCTCTGACTTCAGCCAACTGGCCATCGAGACTTCTTTCTGCTCATCCAACTCGCTGGCTCATTTCCAGCCCTCGCACTTGCCCTTGCTCCGCCTGGAAGGCTCCACCCTTAAACAACCACATCGCTCTCCCCCGCCCTCTGCTCCAGTGGTTCTCAATGGGGGCAGTTTTGCCCCACAGAGGCAAGCGTCTAGATACGTATCTGATTGTCACACTGAGGAGGGGCCCTGCTGGCAGCTAGTGGACAAGAGGAAGGGATGCTGGCATGCTGCATTACCCAGGCCAGTCACATGATGAGGAATGATCTGGCCCCACGTCAGTGGCACCAACGATGAGAAAACCCAGTCCTACTCAGTTCTCTGCTTAATTGTTTTCTCCTCATAAAACTTTTGACACATTCTCTAGGAAACGGCTTCCCATCTTCTATCCCACTCATTCCTTATCCCCTATCCAGCTTCACACTACTTGGAATTAGAGTGGCTATTTATGTTTTTTGTTTCTTGCCTCTACCACTTGAATGTAAGCTTCCTGAGGGCAGCATCTTCGCCTGGTTCGCCACCGGTTCTTCAGTGCCTCGGCCAGTGCCTGGCACATAACAGGCCTTCAATAAATGTCAACAAGCAAGGTTAAATAACTTGCCTAACATCACATGTGGCTAGTAAGAAGCAAAGCCACCCATGTGTCCATCAGCCCCTTTAAAACACTGAACAGACACATAGAATCCAAGGAATAGCTTTGTGCTGTGATTATAAATGCAATTTTAAGACTATTTTTTCAGCTTTGCCCTTCTAATTTCCCACACTCTCCTCATGCCTTATTGCAAGTCTCTCCTAAGTAGAAATTATGGATCCTTTAAAAACCAGGTCCTCTGACCATGTGACATATGCTATTTCTCATTCCTTTCCTATCAAAAGTGGCTGATAGAGTGACTTGGAGATACTAGGCAGGCGGGGGCCAGATCACACACAAGCTGTCAGTCTGTCAGCAATCCCACAGCCAATGCTGGATGAATTCCTTGCTTAACCTCAAGTTCTCTGCAGCTTTTCCCTCCCAGCCAAAACTACCAGTATCCTGTAGCACCAACTTGGCAATAACAGAGAAAGACTTGAAATGAGTATTCTAATTTAAAGATAGTATGATTTTTTGTCTCTTTTCTTATGAACAGAAAAATAGTGAGTGTCCTCTGTTCTTTCAAAAGCATGAGCTATAAAAAAAGTCATTTATTTCTCCTTGACTTTTCTGTACTTTAAAATTACTTCAAATTTTATTTTTTCAGACTTAGCACTTCTATATTTTAATATCGAACAATTTCATTTTGGGCTTTGCCCATTTCTCTAGATTTTCCTCATTTCTACCTCTGCTCCCCTTACACACACACACACACACACACACACACACACACACACACACTGATTACTCATTTTGGATGCTGAATAAATAGCCATTGTGACTGTGAAAATTATCTTGACCAGGGAGACCCAGTTGTCAAAGAGAGCCCTTAGTTGATGCCACCAAGGCTGTAAAACGGAAGAAGCCACTTCCTTCTTGGAAGGAGGTCCCAGACTTGGCACTGGGCACACCTTTCTGCCCTCATCAAAAGCTGTGCACTTTTTATGGCACTGAAGCCTGTTCCTTAATGAAATAATTTCTTGGCAACCTTCTTGATGTGTTGCTGAGCACTGCAGTTTCTCGTCTGGGATTTCCTGTCAGCCTTTACCTCCCAAATATGCTCTGGCTGGGAACAGAGCCTGCAGACTGGCCTGGCACCAGCGTTGAATGCGAAGGACCTTTCTTTTAGAGACAAGCGACACTTGTTCCCTCTCCATCATCCCCCTGAGATCTTCAATTTCAAAAACCCTGAAGCTTTTTGAATCACATTTGATCAGCTGTTGTGTTGCTGAAAAATTTAAATTAGCCAAATCCAGGAGACAGTAACTGAGACAATTAACATTTCAAGGAGCTGGTGTATACTGAACATGAGACAGGGTGATGCAGAGTGAGTGAGACAAAGTCAAGCTTTGGAGGAAGGCATTGGTTCAAATTTTATTCAACTGTGTATAAGCTGTGTGATCCAGGCTAAATCACTGAACCTCTCTGGGTTTCAATTTCCTCCATAAGATGGGATTTATGATACCTATCATTTTAGAGTTTGCAGAAAGATTGAGAAAATAGTATGTATAGTACCTAATAAAGGGACTGACAGAGAGTAAGAGCAGCTGATGTTTTTACTGAAAATCTTATCTATTCAATCTTTGTTTTCTGTGAAAACCTCAGTGTTTGTGTTTTCATCAAGCCTGACCAAGCGGTGGCGCAATGGATATAGTGTCGGACCGGGATGCAGTGAACACAGGTTCAAAACGCTGAGGTTGCCGGCTTGAAAGTGGGCTCATCTGACTTGAGTGCAAGCTCACCAGCTTGAGCATGGGATCACTGGCTTGAACGTGGGATCATAGACATGACCCCATGGTTACTAGCTTGAGCCCAAAGGTCGCTGGCTTGAAGCCCAAGGTCACTAGCTTGATCCCAAGGTCACTGGCTTGAGCAAGGGATCACTGTCTCTGCTGTAGCCCCCCGGTCAAGGCACATATGAGAAAGTAATCAATGAACAATTAAGGTGCTGCAACAAAGAGTTGATGCTTCTCATTTCTCTCCCTTCCTGTCTCTCTGTCCCTATCTCTCTCTCTCTCTCTCTCTCTCATACACACACATACACACACACACACACAGTCCATGATCAGTTTCTAACAGGTTTCTTCTAATACTGACCTTGTAACCCTCAGCCACAAGCACTCCCCTGGAATGCTCCTATTTAAGGAATCTAAAGTGTCACTCTGAGGGTGCACTAACATGGATCCCATCAGCCCTGTGGCCTTGTGTGCGAAATCACTTGAGTGACAGGCCGAGTTTCTGATTCTCTTAGCATTCCTATGGCCGACTTCCCTGAGCCCAGTTCATTCTGCCAGATGCCTGATGAGAACTCACAACTGACTCTGAGCTGTAGCCCTGCCTTAGTGTTGTGTTCTAAAGCTTTACAAAGTGAATGACTATAAAATGGCATTACTCTCAGCCCTGAGAGGTGTGTGTGATAAATTAGTGTTCATTTCATAGATGAGGAAACTGAGACCTAAAAGCAGCTTGCCCAGAGTCTGATGACGGAGGATTGAAGCCCCATCCCCACGGGCCCCCCACTATGGCATGAGGGCCACCCTGCAGTCGGGAGCCTCAGAGCAGCAGTCTGACACTATGCTGACATTCAGCCTCATTAAAGCCCTGCCTGCAGAGTTTGTACTGGATAATGTTTCCAGGACACATTTCTTCAAATCTGAGTAGTTTCTTCTTCTTCCTCTTCCAACTTATAGTCAGTGATGGCTTTTTAGCAGAGGGCCTGAAAACCTTTTGACAGAGTATGAGTGGATAATAATGATGGTGATGGTGAGAATAATAGCAGCTAATATTTATTTAAAGCTTGCAGAGGTCCTGCGTAAGTGCTTAACAGAGGTGATCTTATTTAACCTCATTTAATGAGCTTCATAATAATTCTACACAGAACTTGATGTGTCTATCCGTATGTGACAGATGAGGAAACTGAGGTAGAATGGCAGGGTAACATGTAGAAAAGCCAGGATAGGAACTTGGCTCTTTCTGGTTCCAGAGCCCACACATTTAACAATTTTATGCTGCCCTTGAAACAACAGCCTAAACTTTCAATAGACAAACACATTTAGCAAAACTTTCCTGTATGTCTCCTGGATGCCCAGTACTTTATTAGGTCCTGGACAGATATCAGCTCTGACTGTAGAAGCAGTGAGTTTGTGGGGAAGACAAACAGATAAACAGGTAGGTCAAACTCTACTGATAGTGTTCTAGTAGATGAAGCACGAAGCATTGCAAAAACTTAAAGAAAGGAACAAATAACTTTTTTTTTAAGTAACTTTTTCTGAGAACATCAGAGATGACGTTCTGGAAACAGTTGGGAATGAGAAGTTTACTTGGAGGAGAAGCAAAGTGAGTGTATCAGGGGAAAACAACAGCAGGCATACATGCACACAAAACCATGGCATAGCTTTGAAAATATTGATAGGTGTGTGTGAGTGTGTGTGTGTGTGTGTGTGTATGTGTGTGTAACAGATGGAAAAAGGAAGGGAGAAGAAAAGAAAATAGAATGGAGAAAGATAACCTGAAGCAAGACAAGGAATGACATTACATAGCAATCTAGAAAGTTGAACTGGTTACTGAAAGAAATAAGAACACATCATGTTTGGGCAGGGGCATGCCAGGACAAGATACAATTGTGGGGAGATCACTTTGTCGCTTGGCAGATGGACAGCAAAGGGCAGAGATGATTAGAAAGCCTGGTCAATTACCAAAGAACTTGTGTGAGTTAGTATTCTTGTTTGATAACGACAGAAATCCAATTAACAAAATCCCAGCTTCTCATTTTGACTCAGAGGTGTTGAGTTACTCTATTACAGTAGCTAGCTAGGTCTACAAGTCACGGCTCTTCAATCAAATCTAGGGTTCTGAGGAAGACTGTTGACAGCACACCAACACTTATATCATCTTTCCTAAAATATTGTGAGACCATGAGATCAAGTTCTAGTCCATGGACTGGGCAGAAGGCATGAGTGCCAACCACATCGGCACCAGCCGGCCAGACTCCCGCACCCATCCCTCCAGGTTCTTTCTTTGCCGGAATGGATCGAATGGAGGCAGCCCTAGGCACCGTGGAAGTCATAAGTTGGTGATCATAAAGCTCCACCAGTTTGGGTCCCCAAATGACTGCATGGGAAGGACCCTCTGTGACCTTGTTTACCTACTCAGACCTGTTTACAAGCCAGAAATAAACCATGTTGTGTTTGTGCTGCTATATATTTTGGGGTCTATTTGTTCCAGCAGTTAGCCCACCCTTAGCCAGAAGCTTGTTCCTTCGTTTTGCTATACCATGCTCTTCTGCGGTTTGCTATACAATGGGCTTCTGTGGTTTTACTAATAATAATTTATTCTCTCAGTGTGAAATAGAGGAATTCCAGATCCATAGTGGTCATATTTTGAATAGGATCAGACTGTTTGTTTCCCTGTTGAATTTCTTGTGTGAATTTGACTTGTCCTGATTACAAAGACAGTGAAGGCGAAATGACATCATTTTTTCAAGATGTCCAATAAGCTATAGTGAAACTTATATTAGAAGCAGAAAGTCATGCATTATTCTTGCAAGGCAGCTTTAAATTTAATCACAGTAACTTTTTTCTGGTTTTCCTACAGCCCTTGGTTCCCAAGGCCTCTTTACTTCAGGTTTGTTAGCATGCTGTCTCTATTTTTAGAGGACTCTCTATTTCTCTCCTCTTGCAGTGGCTCAAAGACAGACTGCAAATCAGTCTTTCCTGATGAAAGGGGAGGAAGGCTGGCTTCTGCAACCCTTTGCTGATAGCACCTGCTCCCCAGGGAAGGCTCAGGAGGCCGTGACAGTGGGAACAGATGAGGCCATTGTATACCAACAATAACGACACAGCTACAGCTTCAGTACTGCTGCTGTTCGTCGACTATTCTCCATGTGCCAGTGTGTGTATTACAGATGTTGTTTTGTTTTATCACATTACTCGAGGTAGGTATTATTATCGTATTTTCCTGGAGACCAACTGAAGCTCATCACATTGAGATATTCCGTTTAGCAGTGGCTCTAGAGCCTGGAGTTGAGACAGCCACCCTGGCTCAAAAGCTGAGCCCAGAGTCAGTCTGAAAAATACTCCTCTACTCAGATGTCCGGGAGGGCAGATGAGGATGAATTCATTGTGGTTAGGAACTTTGTTTGGAGAGAACATGGTGGAAAGGGAGATTTGAGGAGGGAGAGAAAAACAAGTATCTTGCGGGTTGGCAGGACCATAGGTTCTTGCTGATGGAGAGAGGTGCTGTGTGATGCTGTGGACTGTCCATTGAGGGGCACAGTGACACTCCCATTGACTGAGGTGTGTCCCAGAGTCATGCCAGAGTACTTGAACCTGACGTGTCTAGTCCAAGTGGCCCCCAATGACCAGTTTGCTCTTCTGATTCAACTCCTTGTGATGCCCAGACAGCATATGTATCCTCTGCAAGTCACATGCTTTATCCTGTACTACTTCTTCTATTATTTTATCCTTCCACTTTCCCCTCTTCAAGGAATTATCCTATTTGTGAATGTCTTAGGTTGTGTTCCCCAGAAGCTGAACTCAAGACACAAGTAGTTTATTTGTAAGGTGACCCCAGGAAGCACTGGGAAGGTGATGAGAAAGTGACAGGGAAGAAGGAAGTCAACACTGTTTGGTCCCCCGAGAGGAATCATGCAGGAGGAGGAAGGGGGAACCACGTCTGGGTGCAGACAGGCTGAGGATGAAAAAGGTGTCAGCAGCTAGTGCTGCTTAGAGAGCTACTTTACAGGGTGAGGGTGGGAAAACAGCTGCTGCCACAACAGGAAGATAAGGCAGACATTTGTCAGAGGCGGCTGCGTCCGTTGCTTGCAGTTAGAACAAGATGTCTGCCTCGAAGGACTCACCTAGTTTCCCAGGGCACTCTGTCCTTGGTAACTTTGTATCCATGCAGGGATTCAGCTGCTGGTCATCTTCCCATGGTGGGAAAAGGGGAAGGGAAGTTTGCACCTTTCAAACACAAGGTACCTTTGTTAGCAGGCTACCTCTAAGGACAGCGGGGGCCCAGTCCTAGGGGACGATGTGGAACATCTTTAGAGGTGTTCCTCATCAGTGACACTATAAGCTGAGTAGTGAGAGCTTAGGGGTGACAGTGTGGTAGGAATGTACCTGCTGCAGTGGATCTGGTGAAGGAACTAGTGTCTGCATTGGGGAGGGTCATGCTCAAGTGGGGAAGGGGTGGGCGAAAGAACCCCGGCCAGGAACGCAGGAGAGGTATCTTCCAGCTTAGACTGAAAACGAATTTCCCTCTTTAGGCCTCTGATTTTTCTCATCTGTAAGGAAAGGAACATGGAGTGAATGCTCCTGTAGCTACTTCCAGCTCAGAGAGTCAAGGGGTCTTTTAATCAAAGTCCTGTGATGGACTCAAAGAAACAGGCCAATGTTCCCCACCAGCATCTTAACCAAAAGAATACATTAGGATAGCTATCTTCCACTGAACACTTCTGCACCAAAGACTAAAAAGCTTACTTGTGATATTTTATTTCCTCTTCACAGCAGTACTAGGAAAGTAATAATTGCTTTTATCTCTATTTTGTAGAAGCAGAAAGAGAGCAAGGTTGGCTAATGGGTCTGCGCTGCTTGGAAAATAAGTGACGTGGCTGGGGTTTGAGCTCCCACCACTCTGACTCATTAACACTACATTGCACTGCCTCCTGCGTATGTGGTTCCAGAACACCTATGCTCTGGAATCATCTCACATGTGGGTGCACATGTGAGAGCTCAGTGGAACCCGTGATCTGGGATGTGTAGTGGGGCCCAGTCTTTATGAACACAGTCCAGATCTGTCCATGTTACAAGCTGTGTCCTCGAATGGGAATCTGTAACTAAAGTTCTGTTTTCCCAACAGCGTCATCGCTGTCCTTATTGTCACAGCATCAGTAACTTTGTGATGACGTGCTACATGCCTGGCACTACTCTCAGCACTTTACATTTGTCAACTTGGCCAATCTGTACAAGTTCATGAGGCAGGTATAGTTACTATCCTCATTTTTCATATGAGAAAATTGAAGCACAGAGTTGCGACTAACTTGGCTGGGTCCCATGACCAAGTGTGACCTGGGTAAGTGGCTGAGCAAGGAGGTTGGCTTGGAGACCATACTCATTCCATCTAGTTTACCTTTCCAAAGTCTCTGGTGCTTAGCCACCTTGGCATTTGTGTTTGTGTGGTGGTCTGTTAAGTTAGAGCTCAGACTCGTCTCATGGTACCACTCTAGAAACTAACAGGAGTGACTGGGAGTCATGTCAGACTAGGTCACCCAGGTGCCAGCATGTGGCTTAAAAGGGAGCAATTTCAGGTTTTCTTTGCTCCCTGGTACATTCTGTGTATTGCTAATGCTCTTTGCCTTTTTTTTCACCCATTCAGAAACATGGCATATGTCTGAGTTTTTATTATTGTTTAAAACTGTGTTGTATCTGTGTCCCCATAGTATCTCCTCTTTCTGCTCCCAATTACTCTTGAGCTGGACCAGGCTGCATTATCCTGCAAAGTAGCCAAGTCTCACTGGTGATGGTGTTTCTGGCTGCAGGCTCTGAGAGCATTCTCGAAGTGACCACGAACAGGACAAGACTGGCCATTGCAGGCACTTGTGATGAGTCTTCACCTAGTTATGCTGAATTCATTCATTCATTCATCATTCATTCATTCTTTCATTGTACATTTATTCAAGCTCTGCACACCAATTCACAGTCAGTTCTCTATTAGGCACCATGGGGAACACTAAGAATGAACAAGTCTTATTCAGAATCCTCAAAGATCCATTGGCCAACTTTATAAAATATGAAATTGAAGAGGCATAGATAGGGTTAGAACCAGTTAATCATGGAAAGAAATTAGAATACAATCCTGTTATTCATGGAAAAAATATTAAATTGTGAAAAGTTATCATGTTAAAAATTTGGCCTACAGAAAATGATAAAAACATTTTGGTTGTGAAATAACAAAAGTATTTCTCAGACTAGAAAAAAGAGAGGGATAAAACACAGCACATTTTTAAAATAAATAACTTAATTGTAAATCAAGAGACGATTCTGAGTATTTTTTTAAAGAAGTTTGCCTAATTATTTTTCCTTTAGTTATTTAACAGGGTTAAAATTAAATCAGATTGTATAAGTAGCTCATTCAAACTCAACCTCTGATCTTAGCCTTGAGGGCTTGCAAAGCTTGTTGCCAATCAGGGATAGGTAGAGTTCCTTAGATGAATCTAAAGGCAGTTTGTAATTAAGCAAGAAGAGGGAAAGAAACTAAGGTTATTTCTGAAAGTGACAGTTACAAGTGTCGAAGTAGGGACTTCCCTCAGCAGTGACAGATCTATTTGTCCTTAGGACAGAAGAGAGCTGAAGGCCTGCAGGGTAAAATACTACCTTTCCAGGGAGGCTGGCCCACTCTGACCTTTGCAGGTGGCTTGGCTGGATTATTTAAAGAGCACTGGAGGTCATATATAGGGGAAGGGCCAATAATGACACAGTATGTGGGTCCCATGACCTACTGAAAAATAAATTGACGATAGGCATTCAAATTGCGTACTTTTTTTTTTTTTTTTTTGGATTTTTGTATTTTTCCGAAGTTAGAAGCAAGGAGGCAGAGAGACAGACTCCCACATGCGCCTGACCAGGATTCACCCGGCATGCCCACCAGGGGGTGATGCTCTGTCCATCTGGGGCATTACTCCATTGCAACCAGAGCCATTCTAGCACCTGAGGTGGAGGCCATGGAGTCATCCTCAGTGCCTGGGCCAACTTTGCTCTAATGGAGCCTTAGCTGCAGGAGGGGAAGAGAGAGACAGAGAGAAAGGACAGGGGGAAGGGTGTAGAAGCAGATGGGTGCTTCTCCTATGTACCCTGACTGGGAATCGATCCCAGGACTTCCACATGTCGGGCCAACGCTCTACCTCTGAGCCAACCAGCCAAGGCACGTACATGCTTTTTATTCCTGAGTTGACAAGACTCCTCAAACTGTGAAAAATAAATGCATACCATGTTTCTGTACCTGTTTATCTTACACTATGAATGTCAACTACCATTGACATTATAATGTTCTGTCTACCTATCTTCATAATTGGTCCACTTCTTGTCTTCCTATCCACTTACCCCTCTTCTGATCACAGATACAACAGGAATGTTATCCTACTCCTATCTTTATCTCTGACAGTTGTGTCAATGTGTACTTTATCTACAAAGATTGACAAAATAGCATCCTGAGTTCAGGAGGTAATTTTTATGTGGTAGAGGTGATACCATAGCAACTCACTGAAATACAGGCTATTTACTTGGCAAATTCATCACTTTAGAACAACAATAAAAAGCCAAAATGAAAAAAAAAGGACTCTGAGGGATAAAGTATAGTTCAGCTCAGACATACAATCTCATGGGAGAATTCTTCAGGCCTTGATAGATACTCCTTTTGTTTTACACAGTTTTAACAAGCTGATTTAATTGGTCTCTAAATCAGCAGATTAACTATAGTAATTACTTTTGGGTAACCAAAATGGATATTTCAGAACAGTGCTGGCCAAGAGAACTTTCCACCATGATGGAAATATTCTATATCTGTACTGTCCATTATGGCAGCTGCTAGGTATGTGTGGCTTCTGAGTACTTGAAATATGGCTAATGTGACTCAGGAACTGAAATTTTTATTTTACTTAATTTTTATTAGTGTAAATTTAAATCTAAAAAGCCACATGTGGCTAATATATACTATATTAGACAATATACCTCTAAACAGTCTGACTGGCTGTAGTGAGGTAACCAAAGCATTATTGTGCTGGGCCATTTAGTCTAGGAACAAAGAGCCAAGGTATCAGCAATCACTGTGTCATTGAGTTATAGCTCTGATCATTCATTTATTTATCCACTTTTCATTTGATAAATATTTATTAATCAGGCCCAGGTTGGTAGGCTCAGTGCTAGAGCATTGGACTAGTGTGTGGAAGTCCTGGGTTTTATTTCTGGTCAGGGCACACAGAAGAAGCAACCATCTGCTTCTCCACCCCTCCTTCTCTCTCTCTCTCTCTCTCTCTCTCTCTCTCTCTCTCTCTCCTCTTCTCCTCCTGTAGCTAGCCATGGCTTGAATGATTTGAGCAAAGTTGGCCATGGGCGCTGAGGATGGCTCCATGGCATCAGCCTCAGGTGCTAAAATAGCTCAGTTGCTGAGCAACAGAGCTGTGACCCAGCTGGACAGAGCATTACCTGGTAGAGGCTTGCTGGGTGGATCCCAGTTGAGGTGCACGAGGAAGTTTGTCTCTGCCTCCCTGCATCTCATTTATTAAAGAAAGAAAAATTAGCCACCATGTGCTTGCACTTTTCTAGGTGCTGGAAATATAACAATGAACAGAATGGAAAGAAATCTCTGTCTTTATGCAGCATATATTTTAGTGGGGAAATGTTTCCACTAAATAAATAAGTTCTAACAATGTATAGAATACCAACTGATGATAAGTGATACTCATAAGTCAGAGAAAAGAGATAGGTAGAGGGGAGGATGTGGGAGTTGCAACTGTAACTGGGAAGGCCTCACTGAGAAGTTGGGGGAGGTGAGAGATCAAACTGTAAAGTTATCTGGTGAGAGAGCATGCCAGCTAGAGGGAACTAGAAGTTCAAAAGTCCTGAGTTGGGAGGTTGACTGGTGATTCAAGGAATAGCTATTGGAGGAGTATGGTGGAAAGGAGAACTGTTAGAGATGGAAAAAAAAAATGGAGATTTGTACCTAGGTGGATGTAGTGGAGGTGGATATCCATTGCTGGTGGAGCTATTAACATTTGCTGACAATTTAGATGTGACCTGTAAAAGTAAAAGAGGAATCTAGGATGATTTCAAAGATTTTAGCTCAATCAAGTCAAATGATGGAGTTGTCATTTACTAACATGATAGACCATAATTACTACAACAGTATCATGACTTTTCATAAAGAGGTTAAAGCAGAGATTGTCAATACCTGGAAGTGAGCATCATATTCACGGCAGGCACCGAGCATGGGCTTGAATGTGGGCTTGGCATCATTCTTAACGCAGTTCTCCCGGAAGCAAATAGGTGTCAAAGTTGGCCCTGAATATGAAGCCATCACTAGATTCAATGATACATGTGATTCAGTTAGTAAGGTTCAGAAATGTGTGACCCATATCATAAAGCGTTCTAACTAAGAAATGACCTAATTTCTATTAAATGTAGTTAATTCTATTAATATGCTTCAATTCTCTGCTATTCATTATCTTGAGAATCCATGCAAGGAAATGATTATAGAGTGAACTCTCTTATGATGTGGGCCTGATTTACTTCACTTAGCATGATTCTTTGAAGAGCAGGAACCATGTTTCATTCATATTCATCTGTCCAGTAATTGGATCATTGTCAATGATCAATAGGTTGGTTAACTTGAACATTTTTGAATTAACAAAAGACCTGATTTTAAGGTGTCTTCACCACATTAAATAACACCATTAAGGATTTATTAAGTGCCTACTGTGTGCTACGTACAAGAGATTTGGTAGTGCCCACCATGAGAATGGTATAAACAATATTTAATTATAATTAAGCCAACATTTATTAAGAACATACTGCATATCCCTAACTGGGCTAGGCACTGGTATACAATGCCTTGGAAGATTTCATTCTGACCCTCAAGTAGCTCAGAATATCACAGGAATACTCTCAATCAAATGTCATGGCTTCACTGAGTATCACAGATTCTCATAAGCATCGACCTTGAACAGAGCTCTCAGGAAGTCACATTGTCGAACTTCCTATCCTTAGGCACATGGGATACAATTTTCCTCCCTGTCTAGGTGAAGAGCCAAGGGCCAAAGAGGACCAGTAACTTCCCCAAGGGCACACACCTGAGCTGTTATGGGATCACATTTTCAAATGGGAGAATTTTGCCCTCCAAAGGACAGTCGGCAATGTTTGGAGATACTTTGGTTGTCACACTGGGAAGGTGCTGCTGACATTCAACTCAAGAGGGGTGAACTAAGGCAGGTGCTATTGCACAACCAGTAATGTGAGGTCAGCCCCACAACAAGGGATCGTGCAGGCCTAATGTCAGCAGCGCCGAAGCCAAGAACCTCAGTTTTACTCTTGCCAAATCTGAAGGAGAGCATGAACTGCAAATGCAGTCTATTCTAGAAACACAAAGATGACACAGAGCCCCTTTTAACTGTGAAGACTCCCTGGGTGCGCCCTGGACGGTGTGGGAGTGTCGCTTACACAGGTGCTCTGGACCGCTCAGCTCTGCTTTCATCTTACGGAGCTTTGGACTTTGTTTTGGCGAGTGTGTGTTCTTAGTCAAAATGGATGTTGTTTGTCCAGACAAAAATCAGGAGGTTGGCTTAGAAAAAGAAAGAGGAAAAAAATTACACTTTGCTGTTTTGTTGGCAACTTGCTGTTGACCTAAATAAAACCAGGAAGAGCAAAGAAGCAAAGGTTTCACTGCAAGGACATTAGGTTCACGATGGCGAACCCTCCTGTGTGGGTGTCATGGGTGACAACTTGTAAATTCTCTTTCCTTTGAAACAGATAAAAGAAAAACTGTCAAACTCAGGACAATGGTGAGCATCAGAGAGAGGCTCAAACAATACTTTGGTCTCTCCAGAGGTGGTTGAAGGTTGGTTGAGGCCCTGGGCACAGAAAAAAATATTGGACCCCTTAAAAAGGAGAGAGAGACAGGGAAAATAAAAATACATGTTAACCATATTTTAAATAAAAACTATTACGTACTATTAATGTTAAAATTGCACATATGAAACCAAACTTGGTATCATTAGAAAAAAGTGTCAAGTTAGGGTCTTGCGGGGCCCGTCAGGGGCCGGGACCCAGCGCGCGCTGGGTGTGCTCGCCGCCAGCCCTTAAATCTGCCTCTGTGTCTCTCACTACATGAGTGGGTCTTGAGAAGAAATATTCTGGACTTCCAATGGCTTCTTGACATGCTTTAAGTAAAAGAGCCAAGTTCTTACCACAGTCTGCAAGGCCCTACTGCCCTCTGACCTCCTGTCCCTTCTGCACCCCTGGCCTCCTCTCTGTTCCTTGAGCACAGGAGGCTCAGCCCCACCTCAGCACCTTTGCATTTGCGGTTCCCTCTGCGTGGTGCTCTCTTTGTGATCTATTCTTGGAAGTACTATCCCATCACTTCTGCCACATTTTATTTGTTAAAGCAAGTGGCATCCTTCTAATAAGTATATATTATACATGTGCTGGGCACTGTCCTAGGTACTGAGGGACAGCAGGGGACAAACACACAAACCACAGAGTGAATTACCTCAGATGATAAAGAAGGTAAGGGAGCAAAGATGATGTTGGGGTGATGGCTTCTCTGAGCAGAGACATGAAGGGCGTGAGGGAGAGAGGTACGTGCGGGAGAGAGGTACGTGCAGGCATCAGGAAGACCGGAGGTTTTCGAGGCCCCGGCTTCCTTCCTTACGTGGGCGGGAGCCCCCTTGCAGCCCAGATGTCTGACCACAGAATCCGTGACAGACCAGCATCCTGTTTGAAGTCGCTTACTTTTAGAGTCCTTTGATATGCAACAATAGATAACTAATATCTCTGAATGAGTTTTTTTTTTTTTAATTTTTTTTTATTTATTCATTTTTAGAGAGAAGAGAGAGAGAGAGAGACAGAGAGGGATAGAGAGGAGAGAGAGAAGGGGGAGGAGCTGAAAGCATCAACTCCCATAGGTGCCTTGACCAGGCAAGCCCAGTGTTTCGATCCCGCGACCTCAGCATTTCCAGGTCAACGCTTTATCCACTGCGCCACCACAGGTCAGGCCTCTGAATGAGTTTTAACCAGTTTCCTCACCTGTAAAATGTGGATAATAAAGGACCCACCCATATAGGGGTGTTGTGGGGACTAAAGGAGAGAAAGATGAGTAAGAAACGATCCCTTCTACCAAGGAGGCTCCTACCAGGAAGGTGCAGGAGGCGGCACGTGGTGGGAGCGGCGCTTGCCTGGGGACAGGCAACAGGCATGCGCGGTGGAGCAAGCATGTACAGAGCTTCCTGCGGGCAGTGTGGGGCAGGGGGTCTGAGGCCAGGAGTTTGGGAGGGAGAACTTGGAGGGGAGGCTGGGACCCAGTCAAAGGCAAATGCTTCAGAGAGCTTGTATGTCCTGAGAGGACAGGGCACAGGGGAATAGGTGCATTTAATTGTTTTGACTATAGAATGTGGCAAAAGTAGGTTTACAGTTCAATATGGAAAATAATACAATAATTAATAAATAATTAATAAAAGACTAAACTGTGTTTCATGTACTCAGAACTATATGTTGGAAGGGTCTGGGACCATAAAGGATTTTAAGTCCTTAAATTGCTTTTATTTTGTATTTTTAAAATGCATGAGCAATGTGTGTATTTTCATAAATAGTTAATAGGAAGTAAAGTCACCCTTTTTTCCTCCTCCTGTTCCCTCCCTAAAGGCATCCTAGTTTCGATTTGTGGTATCACACACCCAGATACAACAGTCAGTGAAGTGTCAGAATCGGCTTCTAACAACACTTGTGTTTAGGGACATCACATTAGTAGCTTGAAATTGGTCATATTTGTGCTACGTAAATAGCCAAAGACTACAGATCAGAGCTCCCCCTGCAAACATTCTCTAGAAGAATAACATAGTTTATGGGTATCCACTAAGATCCTTTTCTACTTGTTCACTTGTAAAAATTTATTGCAAACTGAGAGCTAGAAAAATGCAGTTAAAGGTTAGAGCACGGACCCTGCAGTCAGGCAGCTTGAACTGAAATCTTAACTCTATCCTATGCTAAGTGGCCTTGGCCGAGCAATTTGAGCCTTAGCTTCTTTGTCCACAGATGGCACACTATTGTAGAGCCTACCCCCATAGACTCACAGTGAGGGTGAAATGAGCGAACACAGGGACAAAGCTTGGAGCAGTGCCTGCCACCGGGAAGTCTCCGGGAAGTTTGGTTAATATTGTTAACATGAATGGGGCCCTACAACAACATCTACTTCTCTTCTGTACCCCCCCCCCTTAATCCTTGCAACTAATCTGATCTCCATTTCTATAATTTTTCAAATTTCAACCACGTTATGGAAATAGCATTTTATAGTATATACCCTTTTGGGGATTGACTCTTCCCTCAGCACATTTCTCTGGATAGGCATTTGGTTGTTTCAAGCTCCTTCGTACTGCTGAGTAGCAGTCCACAGTACAAGTGTGTCTCCAGAGTGCGTCTCCATTCGTCTGCCTTTTTCACCCATTGGACCTTCAGCTCGTTTCCACTTGGGGCCATTAAGAATGTTGCTAACATTTGTGTATAGGGGGGTTGTGAACTTCCTTGGCCCCAGTTCTAGGCTGTGTAATCAACCCCCTGATTACAGACTCCCAGCTGATCTACCTTCTTCATTCCCCTCAGTTTCCTTATGTTTGTTTTATATGTATTGTCCAGAGTTTTAGTTATATGTATCAGGAGGAATAAGGAAAAGTATGTCTGTTTACTTTTTCTGGAGACAGAAGGGCCAGCATTCTAACTGCTGAATATCAGCCTGCAGTGTGAATGTATAGATATATCATAATTATTTCATCCATCTTCCACATTTTTTCAGATTTTTACTTTCAAAATCATGCTCCACAGGATGGCCTTGCATATTGCGAGGATCTTTTTCTATAATATTACCTAATCAGAGTAGGATTGCTTGGTCAAGGGGTATGAAGTTTTATATATAGATACTCCAAAATGTCCTCCAAGAAGGCTTTTCTAGCTTATACTCCCACTCATCCTAATATGTACTGGATAACACCTGTGGGCATAGACAGCTGGCTCCACCCTCTCCTGATGTTTAGTGGGTGCAGGTGGAGTGAGATATATCTATTGTGACCTTGAGGTGGACTCAAACATGGGCTCTTTTTTTTTTTTTGCATCTGTGAATGGAGTGTTTAAAGAGGTGGACAGGGGCCTGATGAGGTGCTGGTGTCACAGCTGTCACTCTGGTGTACCAGTTTGAGGCCCTTGCTGATTAGAAGAGAGAAATGTGCCCACTGACGGGAAGATTCATGTGGTAATCAAGCCCTTACACCTTCTCTCCACTGGAAACAGAAGGTTTGGCCAGCTGGAAAAATCAGCCTGGGTTCAGAGCCAAGAACTAACCATGCCACAGATCTAAAGCTGGAGTCTCACTAAGGTCAGGGGGATGGCAGGGATTGCTTGCACTGTGGAGAGAGAAAGGGAGTTGAGTGGAAGGAAAGGAGCAGTGATGTGCCCGGGAAGCAGGAACCTACAAGATGAGAGTCGATCATACAGATGTGTATTTGAAGTTCTGGCAATGCATGTGGCAACATGCAGAGATATCCTCACAGGATAACAAGACCCAGAGTCCCCATGTGGGTAAGGGATAGTGGGAAAAGGCTGCAAAGCAAACTGCTAGGGAAGCCCTGAGATAAAGTGTCAACTTTTAGGTGAGAATAAGGTGAAAGAGAAATTTTGGATCTGATTCTTGACAAAAGGACAGGATTTCAAAGGAGGATTGAGAGCAAAGTACTAATTGAATGAATTTTCTTTGCTGTGTAACAATCTTAGCAGCTTAAAGCAGCACACATTTATTATCTCACAGTTTTTATGGGTCAGGGATCTGAAGGCAGCTGGACGGGTTCTATGCTCGGGATCTCAGAAGCCTGCAACCAAGGCATTGACCAGGGCTGGGATTTCATCAGAGGCTCAACTGGGGCCAGATACACTTTCAGGTTTCATTGAATTGTTGTCAGAATTCATTTCCTTGGGACTATAAAGGTATGGCAACTTGCTTCTTTAAAGTAAACAATGGAGAGGGAAGGAGGGAAGTGGAAGGGAAAAAGAGAGAGAGAAAGAGATTTCAGAATGAATTGGCTAGCAATACGGAGTCTCACAAAGCATAAATTATCCCCTTTGCCATATTCTATTGGTTGGAAGTACACACACACACTCAAGCAGAGGACAATACAAATATGTGGACACCAGGCATGTTGGAGATCTTGGTGGCCACCTTGTAGTCTGTCTGCCACAGTAGCAAGGAGAGACATGGAGGGATATTAGAGTATTGGGTACTAAAGGAAAAGGAAGAGATAAATTGGCTGTTCAAGAATACTGGAGACCAGGATGCATTTGGGGCAAAATGCTGTATTCTAGGGATCCTTGAAGTCCAGCCTGAGAGACCGTCCTCTTGGCATTGTGGAAATTATTAAAGGACATTTCCATCCTTGGCCTCCTCATGTTGCTTCCTGAAGCCAGCATCCTTGCTAAGAAACCCATTTATATTCTTAATTAACTGCCCAGATACTAATTTTTTAAGCAATCATTTTTTTTTTAGAATTGTTTTAGAAATGAAATGACAATTGTATTTTAAAGTGAAGTATCTATGTTGACTTAATTTTAACCATTTTTCTGTGATTTCATTATTTGGGGAATTTTTCAAGCCAAACATACAAATTCATTCTACATTGAGAAGCAAGACAATATATTACCTTTCCAAACATTTCTCCAGCACAACTCTTCTGTAGGACTAATTGTAGAGACCAGAATGTGCTACTTGCTGAATGTGTCCTGTCTCTATCTTCACCTATGAGTGTCTGTTTAAGGAACAATGTTAGAAAATATTCTTGTGGAAATATTCAGAAAGTTATAAATTTATGAAGATGGAGCTCATTGGATGTTGTCATAAATAGCTTTCCAATGTTATAGGAAAAGACTGAAAAATAACAGCAGTGCCAAATGAAAACATTCCTTGTAGGTGGAAGTTATTATAAGTCTCTAAAGCAGTAATTGGCACTGTTTTAATTGTCAAAATATTTTGTGAACTTCCGTATGATGGTGGTGTGTGCCTGTGAATATCCTTGGTTGATCAGGTATATATTGAGCAAAAGTAAAAGCTTTACAATAAACTTATAATTTATTGAAAATGACAACCATTTTGGTGATTATTATTATTATTATTTTTTGTCTGCGTAATGCGAACTAAATTCTTTGGGAATTTTGTTGAAAGCTATGAACTTTTTCCTGAAAAATATTTATAAGCATAAAATTGCATTCAGTTTCAGTGGTTCATGAATCCCTGTGACATTTGTGGATTCTACATTAAGAAATATTGATTTGGCTCTGGCCAGTTGGATCAGTGGTAGACTGTTGGCCTGGCATGTGGATGTCCCAGGCTCGATTCCTAGTCAGGGCACACAGGATATGCACCATTTGCTTCTCCATCCCTTCCCCTCTCGCCTCTATCTCTCCCTCTCTCTCTTCCCCTCCCACAGCCTTAGCTCAATTGGAATGAGGTGGTCCCAGGTGTTGAAGATGGTTTCATGGCCTTCACCTCAGGTGCTAAGAAGAGCTCAGGTGCTGAGCAATGGAGCAACACCCCAGATGAACATCACCCGCTAGTGGGTGTGCCAGGCGGATCCCAGTCAAGGACCATGCAGGAGTCTTGTCTCTCTCAGCTTCCCCTCCTCTCAGTAAATTAAACAAAAAAACTATTAAAAAAAAGAAACATTGATTATATATATTTGCAAAACATATATGATGTATTTGATTAAAAAATAACACATGTATGAGAGACAGAGACAGAGAAAAGCTCACATACATACACAGACACACAAAGACAGAGAAAGAGACTGAGAGAGACAGAGTGAGACATGTATGGAGAGAAGCATAGGGAGAGACATGCAGAGAAAGGCAGAAAGAGATGGAGAAACAGAGGGAGAGGGAGAATTAGAAACAGAAACACAGAGTCCATCGGTCGGATTGCTGTGCCGGCAAACATGGGGTGGCAGAGCGGGGCAGAGAATTGGCAAGCAGGTGAGCTCTCAGGTTTGCTCCCGCCTGCCAACAGCGTGGGACCCAGCGACGTGTTTATCATCATGGCTGGGCTGTGAGGGGCTGGTGAATGACTAAACAAAGAGACAGGGCCCTATTGGGTAAGTTACTTTCGGGGTATAAATTAGATGATTCAGAAAGGACATCAATATAGACCTTGAGCCACTATTTGTTAAACACTTGTCTGGGACAGTGCTGCTGGCTGGAAGGATTCGATACCTCTCAGCTTTCCAGTTGTTGTTGAACTTCTGCAAAAGTTTTGCTGAACTTTAGGAAATGTGTTTATTTCATCTTGTCATGAACAGGATGATGAACATCTAAGACAAAGCATGCTTTCTACTTTTCCTAGAAATTGGCTAAGGTTTTTCTGAATACCAGGTGTGTGAATATTGCATAAAGCAGAAAAGGTCATTTAAAAAGACATTATACTAGTCTTTCATGGGGGATCAGTCAAGGCCAGCATTAACACCAAGAGAGAGATGGAAAATTTGGTGGCAATAGCTTTTGATGTGCATGGAATTATCCACTGGTCCCCACACAGTAAGCGGCTATAATTCATGCAGTGAGTACTCAGTGCCTTTCATGTCTTGTAACGTGAAAGTACTTGGAGTTTAAAATCTTGCTTGGAAAAATGATAGCTCATGTCTTAGTGCATATGTTCTTGATAAACATACGCTTTGAGCAGATATTCAGTCTCTCCTAACTGCCGAGTTGATGAAAACGCTAAAGAATTTACCAGAAAGCCTCCATTTCATGTGTCATCATCACATTACATTAAGATCTCATTTGTGTCAGAGGAATGACTTATTGTTCAATTAAACCTCAACAGAAACAGTTTTCCAACCACCAAAATGAAGCATCAACACTTCTGTTTGTCTTGGAACTCACTAACAGCGAGAAACAATAGAGTAGAGAATAGAAGCAGAAATCAAAATAATCTTGATGAATTGTAGTCTACAAATGAAGATGAGAGTTTAGTGAATACGTATGTTATAAACATCTTTAAGGGATGAAAGTTTACAATGATTAGCCAGGAAAGTGCATGATATGAAAGGATCCGAAAGACATTTTGAGCCATGGATGGAACAGCAGCTCTAAGGTGCTTGGGATTAGGAACTGTGTCTATCTTGGTGATATTACTTAACATGTTAAATTCAAAACGGTGCCTGGCTCTTAGTAGGCACTAAAACATATTTTTGATGAATGAGTAAACAAATGAGTAAAAGCAGTGTTATATTAAACAAAAATATAAATGCATTAGAAGAAGAACTTAGAAAGTAATGTTTAGCAATACAAAATTGTTCATTTTAAAAAGGTTAATTGAGAGATTTCAGGAGACCAGTGGTGATAGCAACAAAATAGACATAGCTGATCCAATAACTGGCAAAAGCATTTTTAAAAAATCACTAAAGCCCTGGCCAGTTGGCTCAGGGGTAGAGTGTTGGCCCAGCATGTGGAAGTCCCCAGTTTGATTCCCAGTTGGGGCACACAGGAGAAATGACCACCCGCTTCTCCACTCCTCCCTCTTCTCTCTCTTTCTCTTTTCCTCTCCTGTAACCATGGCTCAAATGGTTTGAACAAGTTGGCCCGGGGCACTAAGGATGGCACCTTGCTTCAGGCATTAAAATAGCTTGATTGCTGAGTGATGGAACAGTGATCCCAGATGGGCAGAGCATTGCCCCATAGCAGGCTTGCTGGGTGGATCCCAGTAGGGGGTGCATGTGGAGTCTGTCTCTCTGCCTCCCTGCCTCTTACTTAATAAAAAATATTACTTAATTTGGTTTCTTTCTATACTTTGACTCCCCATATTATGGTATCTCCTCAGATACAACATTTTTCCTTGATGAAAACTAAGTTTAAGGGCCTTGACTCTTCGATAGCAGAAAGGAAAATCTGTGAAATTCAAACATACATGTAGTATGTTAACACCCTTTACTTTTCTAATGGATTGAT
The DNA here is from genome assembly GCF_036850765.1 of Saccopteryx bilineata. NCBI lineage: Eukaryota > Metazoa > Chordata > Mammalia > Chiroptera > Emballonuridae > Saccopteryx > Saccopteryx bilineata. Next base: position 73,264,272 of record NC_089499.1, read on the forward strand.
ATTATTCAGAAAATTATGATAATTATAGGAGCAGCTACTCATAGCATTTTTCACTTCTTCTGTGCTGGACCCTGTGTTATAGGTGTTATATGTTTTATGAGCTGCTATTTAATCATCAAAGAATGTGCAATGCTAGATATGAGCTCTGTTTTCTTTATGAGAATGAGGTTCACAAAGGTTCTGCAACTTACCCAAGACCATTTAATTAGACTGGGGATAGAAGTTCACGCAGAAGCACATTTCATTACATTCCCAATTATTCTTATTTGCAAACATTAACTTCAATGCTAAGCTAATTTGTCTGTGACAAATCCTTTACTGTCTGAGAATGTCCTAAATGAATTCTTTTATTCTTTGCCAAGAGGTATTTGAATGTATCAGTGTTAATAGATTATTAACTCTTAGGGGACAGAACTGGCTCCTTAACCTCCTCATGGAGTGCCTAGCTTTGTGTCTCCAGAGCCAAGTGAATGGAAGAGTGAGCAAATGTCACATGTAAAGTAGAACCTTTCCTTTAGTTCACGAAATAACTTTCAATGTACAAACAAGTTTATGCTTTACATGCTCATTATACACACATTCAAAAGTATCAGGGAAAATGATCAGAAAGAATATCATAAAAGCTTTTGTAGTGAGGATGAGGCATACGGTTCTGTTCTCTCTTAGGCCGGTGCTAGGACCTGTGGCAGGGTCTCATTTCCCCAGTTGAGCAGCAGAGATTTCAAAATTTCTTTGGGAGCAATTATGAGGAATACCTTGGGGAAGGTTATGCTTTATAATTCTTCTCTTCCTGTTCCCCAGACTTCACTACAGCTACTCCTGGAGGGCTAGTTCAGATTTTACACTACGATAGCCCACTTTCTTTACTACTCTTTTTTTTCTTTTTAAAGATTTTATTTATTGATTGTAGAGAGAGAGAGAAAGGTGGGCAGGGGGGAGAGTGAGGAGCAGGAAATACCAACTTGTCACTTCTCTCTTTTAAAAAAGATTTTATTTAGTAATCGAGAGAGGAAGGGAGAGAACACATACTTTACATGAGATAACATATACATTTTAACTCTGATGCTTACTTAACCCAGTGCTTTTCAGTTAGTAAGCTGTTGTAAATATCTGTGGGTTGTATCAGGTTGCCAGTAGCAGCCATTGAGATCCACAGACTTTTTCCAGAATCCTGTTCAAGTCCCAGTCCAGAAGAGCCAGCTTACATCTGAAGCCAGACAATAATTTTACCAGTAAAATTACGGTGTCCTCAGTTTTAAAAACATTCCATAAATATTTGTTGAACACCAGTTGCGAGCTGGGCTTCTGCTAAGCCTCTTTTTCTTCTAATTATTTGTCCTGTGTGCTGCCTTCCAGTTAAGTATCTTCTCTCTCGTCTGGTTCGCTTATTCCCTCTGTGTGTGACCTGCTGCCCAAACTATATGTTAAGTTTTAAATTTTGGCTATTGTATTTTTTATTTATGCAAGGTAAATTTAGTTCTTTTTCAAAAAATTTAAGTTTTCTGATTCTTCCAGGTTAATTTTTGGAAGATTGTATGTTTCAAGAAATTTGTCCATTTCATCTAGGTTGTCTAGTTTTTTGGCATACAGTTCTTCATAGTATTTTCTTACAATATTTTGTATTTCTGTTGTGTCAGTTGTTATTTCTCCTCTCTCATTTCTAATTTTATTTATTTCAGTCCTCTCTCTCTTTTTCTTGGTGAGTCTAGTTAAAGGTTCATCAATCTTGTTTACCTTTTCAAAGAACCAGCTCCTAGTTTCATTGATCCTCTGTATTGTTTCTTTAGCCTCTATGTCATTTATATCTGCTCTGATCTTTATTATTTCCTTCCTTCTACTACATTTGGGCTTTACTTGCTGTTCTTTTTCTAATTCTTTTAGATGCAGGGTTAAGTTGTTTATTTGAGCTTTTTCTAGCTTCTGAAAGTGTGCCTGTAGTGCTATGAACTTCCCTCTCAGCACTGCTTTCGCTGTGTCCTATAAATTTTGAGTTGTTGTATGCTCATTGTCATTCGTTTCTAGGAATTTTTTTATTTCTTCTTTGATCTCATTCTTAATCCATTCATTATTTAACAACCTGCTATTTAGTTTCCATGTGTTTGAGAATTTTTGAGCTTTTCTGTTGTGATTCATTTCCAGTTTCATGCTGTTGTGATCGGAGAAAGTGCTTGATATGATTTCAGTCTTCTTAAATTTGTTGAGAGCACTTTTGTTCTCCTACATGTGGTCTATCCTAGAGAATGTACCATGAGCACTTGAAAAGAATGTATATTCTGCTGCTTTAGGGTGAAAGGTTCTGAAGATATCTATTAAATCGAGTTGATCTAGTGTTTCCAATAAGTCTGCTGTTTCTTTGTTAATTTTCTTTCTTGAGGATCTATCTAGTGATGTTAGTGGGGTATTGAAATCCCCTACTATTTATAGTATTGCTGTTGATCTCACCCTTTAAATGTAGGCCGTGAAACCATAAGCATCTTAGAAGAAAACATAGGCAGTAAGCTCTCCGACATCTCTTGGAGCAATATATTTGCTGATTTATCTCCACGAGGAAGTGATATAAAAGACAGGATAAATAAATGGGACTATATCAAACTAAAAAGCTTTTGCACAGCTAAAGATAACAAGAACAGAATAAAAAGCAAACTACACAATGGGAGAACATATTTGACAATACATCTGATAAGGGGTTAATAACCAAAATTTATAAAGAACTTGTAAATCTCAACACCAGGAAGACAAACAATCCAATCAAAAAATGGGCAAAAGAGATGAATAGACACTTCTCCAAAGAGGACATACAGATGGCCAACAGGCATATGAAAAAATGTTCAACATCACTAATCATTAGAGAAATGCAAATTAAAACCACAATGAGATATCACCTCACACCAGTCAGAATGGCGCTCATCAACAAAACAACACAGAATAAGTGCTGGCGAGGATGTGGAGAAAAGGGAACCCTCCTGCACTGCTGGTGGGAATGCAGACTGGTGCAGCCTCTGTGGAAAACAGTATAGAGATTCCTCAAAAAACTGAAAATCGAACTGCCTTTTGACCCAGCTATCTCACTTTTAGGAATATACCCCAAGGACACCACAGAACGGCTCGAAAAGGAGAAATGCACCCCCATGTTTGTGGCAGCATTGTTCACAATAGCGAAGATCTGGAAACAGCCCAAGTGTCTGTCAGAGGACGAGTGGATTAAAAAGCTTTGGTACATATATGCTATGGAATACTACTCAGCCATAAGAAATGATGACATCAGATCATTTACAATAACATGGATGGACCTTGATAACATTATACAGAGTGAAATAAGTAAATCAGAAAAAAAACTAAGAACTATATGAATCCATACATAGAAAGGACATAAAAATGAGACTCAGAGACATGAACAAGAATGTGATGGCAACAGGGGTGGGGGTGCGGGGAGGGGGGATGGGGTGAAGAAGGAGAGAGGGGTTGGGGGAGGGGAGAGGCACAAAGAAAACCAGATAGAAGGTGACAGAAGACAATTTAACTTTGGGGGAGGGGTATACAGCACAATCAAATGTCAAAATAATCTAGAGATGTTTTCTCTCAACATATGTTCCCTGATTTATCAATGTCAATGCATTAAATTTAATAAATAAATTAAAAAAATTTAAAACATTTTTTATAATCTCCTGTTCCCTTATTTTCAAATTTATCTTTTATGTTTTTAAATATTTTTTATTTGTTTTGTTTCTAATTTATCTTTTATTTTATTAAACATAGAAGCAGAACTATTTACAATCCATGTCTGATAATTATAATACCTGTACAATTTAGATGCCTGCTATTTCTGTTGTTCTCACTCACGGTATATTATTTCCTCCTGTATTGTGGTCTGTGTGCTGCTCACTGCCTGGAGGTGACTGTTTGTATGTGTGGGGAGGGTAGTTCTTGATGACTGAAGAACCAGGTTAAGATAAAGCCATAATTTATAGTTTTTGGACCACTTAGGTACTACAGAATTGGGGTGGTAAACCTTGAAAAAACCTATCCATGGTTCTGTTCTCTCAGGGACATTTCTCTCCTTCTTTCTTCCTTTCTTTTCTCCTACTCTGCTCAGTGCTGGAACCTCTCACAGAAGCTCCAGGGTGGAGGAAGGGGTGGCTGTCCTTTCCCTGCACTGCGGGCTTGGAGAGCTCAGCCCCTGCCCAGCAGTGCGCTCACAGACACTTAACCTGAGTGGCTCCACGCTGTGCCTGCGGTTTCCTCAGACCACGAGGCCATCAAAACACAGCTTAGTTCTTCCCAATCTGTAGATGGTCTGGAGCTAAAGCAACTGGAAAGTTTTTCATGTACCTTTTTCATTTTAGTACTTTAGTTTTTGTTGTTGTTGTTGTTTTGGTGATAGAGATACAGAGAAGCAGAGAGCATTTTTAGCAATGAAAGTATTTTTATTTTTGTGTGTGACTGAGGCAGAGAGAGACAGGGAGAGGGATAGACAGGGTCAGACAGACAGGAATGGAGAGAGATGAGAAGCATTAATTATCAGTTTTTCGTTGTGGCACCTTAGTTGTTCATTGATTGCTTTCTCATATGTGCCTTGACCGTGGGGGCTACAGCAGACTGAGAAACCCCTTGCTCAAGCCAGTGACCTTGGGCTCACACTGGTGAGCCTTGCTCAAACCAGATGAGCCCATGCTCAAGCCAGCAACCTCGGGGTTTTGAACCTGGATTTTCCACATCCCAGTCTGACGCTCTATCCACTGCACCACTGCCTGGTCAGGCTTATTTAATATTTTCTTTGTTTTTTTCATCTCTGTGAGACTGCTAAAAGGATTTCAATGGGTAACGCAGCAGTTTTAATTATTTTTCCTCACTGGGAGAGCTAATCCAAATAACCTGGTCTGACGTTGTACCTCATCAACCTTTTAAAAGATCATCTTTATGGGTGAGGGGTATGCAACATAATTAAATGTCAGAATAACCTGGAGATGTTTTCTATGAAAATATGTACCCTGATTTATTAATGTCACCCCATTAAAATTAATAAAAAAATCATCTTTAATAACTTTTTTTTTATAATCAGAAAAAAAACACAAAGAAATTCAGGAATTTTAAAACATTAATTTATACTCTATTCTCTCTTTCTTTGTTTTAACTGAGATAATTTCTACCCCCTTGGAATTCATATTTTTCCCCAATGTAACCTTCAGCAGCAGAACATGCAGGAGGAACGGAGTGAGCACATGGTACGCACTGTGATGAAGCTGGGGCCTTTGCCCTTGTCTACACTGGGCTGGGACTGCATACATAACCAGATTTTCTCTATAAAATCAAACAAGTTGGCTAATTTACTTAACTTATTTAACATGTTTCCATAAAGAAAGTGATCTAAGCTGAATTAAACTGGTAGAAAAACCAGAGATCTCTATATAGATGAATTGGGGAGGAAAGTATAAATCACTCACTTCCTTAATCTCAGTGCAATCCCAGACTGCATAGATTTTGCAGGTCTTAAAATGAAATTCCTTCATTTTAATTTTTCATTAACTTCTAGCTGTATTTTTTCAAGCATCATGAAATGCACTTAGGACCTCTGTTTTATTATTATGGCAATGTTGTATAGGATATGTTATCCTCTGTTTAAAAAATTTTTTAAGACTATGACTTCCTCTTTCTTTAAGTGTCTCTTTTTCTTTCTGTTTAAATTTTCATTTGTTCTCTTTAGACATTTATATCAATTACACATGTGATACATACCCAAAAATACTGTTTCTTTTATAAATGGAGATATCTTTGTTGTTATTTTCTCATTATTTGGGTAATACATCCCTGTAAAAAATGAAGAGCCCATAGCTCTTCTATAGTAGCTCTTTCCAGAGATAACTTCTATTGCTCTATTTACAGTTTTGGTAAATTCTATTCCTAATTTCTCATTATTTCTCTCTATACATGTATGTAAATTTGTATGTGCACTATATATTTATATTTATTTGTAACATGCATTCACACTACATCTATACATGTACATGAAGTATGAATATATGTATGCAAAACACACATATATATTTATAAAAATATGACCACACTTAATGACTATATGAAGATGTGAGAAAAGCAGACTGCTCCTTACAAATAACACATATGTAGCCACATCTGTCTCTAAGGGGTGGCAACATTTCTTTCTAGATCAGATAAACATTGCTTAGCAAAATATATTAGTGGGCCATTTATCAACAAAATGATGGGTTCTGTATAGATCTTTAAGGTAGACAGTTGAAACAATGAGAACTAAATTTTGCTCATAATGAAATATGAATCTGAGAGCTCTCAAGAGCCACCGTGGAAAGAGGCCAAGAGGGCTCTGGAGCAGTGGCTTAGCGAGGGGGGCAAGGGGGCCTATCATGCCCCGGACGCCACTCGCAGAGGGGCGCCAAATGGTTTGCAAGACAAACAAGAAAAACATAGTAGAAGGGAGGGGGGGCTCCAATAAAGTGTCGTGCCCGGGCGACAGTTCTGTTGCTCTGCCACTGCTCTGGAGGAAGAAGAGCTAGCCAGAGAATTAGCTGGAGACAAACTAAAAGCCAGTGGCAGTTGCAGAGGGTTAAAAAAATATATGGTGGACCAAATCCAAACTTTAGTCAATCTCTGCGATGAGTCAGTACCCGTCTTTTCCCCACTGTCCACCACTACTTTCTAAACCATCTGCAGAGGAACTCTCATATTATCTTTTGTCTTCACACTTTGTGGTGTGAAAGCACTAGGATTATGTCCAATGTGGCCTGATACTCTCCAAAAAAACACAAGCAAGGAAGGGATTCTGAGCAGTGCTGAGAATTCAGCATGAGATAGAAATTGGAGCCAGAGTTGGTGAGAAGACATGTAAACTGGGGCTCAAACTCAGATCATTGTTCTTAACCATTAGTATCCTGAACATGGTAGCCTCATCCTTCCCACATACTACCCAGCACCCTTAGCTATGTATAGCCCAGTACCAATATTACTTCCTAACTTGTATTGCATCCTTAGTCATTTAGGGGTTTCTCAACTATTACTGCATCCTCACTCCCTACCTGTTCTAGAACTTCCCAAAGCAGCTTTAATGGACTATTAGCAAACAACATCTTTTTCTTTTCACATTATATAAGGTAGGACATTTAGAGTCATTCTTATCATTATTCAAAAAGTAACAATTGAGAAGATTTGGGTGGCGGCAGCCTTGCCTCAAATATTAGAAATGGAACTTTCTTCAATGGGCTGAAGTGCCTAGTATATACTAACCCCTAGAAACTAAAAACTTCTTTTTTACTCTGTATTGATACAAGAAGCTGTTACCAGGGGCAGGGGTGATGAATAAAATTGGAGAAACAGAGACTGGTAGAGAAAAATGTACATGGTACTATTAGAACTTGATTTCCTGTTCTACCCCTCAGCCTGCAGCCCACCCCTGACAAGAAACTAGATATTTATTTTCTGGAGAAATTGAGAAGTGGCTTACTGTATCATCATGTTGCAGTGCAACTAACCCCATTCCTGCACACAGATTCCAATCTGCCTTTTTAGTAAGAACAGCAAAGGGTCACCACACATTTTTTTTTTTAAATAAATTTTTATTAATGGTAATGGGATGACATTAATAAATCAGGGTACATATATTCAAAGAAAACATGTCTAGGTTATTTTGTCATTAAATTATGTTGCGTACCCCTCGCCCAAAGTCAGATTGTCCTCCGCCACCCTCTATCTAGTTCTCTGTGCCCCTCCCCCTCCCCCTAACTCTCTCCCTCCCTCCCTCCCATGTCCTCCCTCCCCCCACCCCTGGTAACCACCACACTCTTGTCCATGTCTCTTAGTCTCATTTTTATGTTCCACCAATGTATGGAATCATGTAGTTCTTGTTTTTTTCTGATTTACTTATTTCACTCCTTATAGTGTTATCAAGATCCCACCATTTTGCTGTAAATGATCTGATGTCATCATTTCTTATGGCTGAGTAGTATTCCATAGTGTATATGTGCCACATCTTCTTTATCCAGTCTTCTATTGAAGGGCTTTTTGGTTGTTTCCATGTCTTGGCCACTGTGAACAGTGCTGCAATGAACATGGGGCTACATGGTCACCACACATTTGAAAAAGACCTTCAACTTGGCAGAGAGACCTTTTCAACAACAGCAGTGGCAACAACAGACAGTAATCAGTATCCTCAGATATTAGAAGATATTGCATCCATGATGTGAGAATAAGATGCTATAAAAAAGGGAAAATCTTAGAAAGAGAAAAAATATTTGGAAATTAAATGCTGAAATGAAATGGAAACAAAAGCTGAAATTAAGTTTCGTGGAAGGAGCATCACAAAAAGAAAGACGGTCAACAGAGGAAAGGTTAAAATATCAGAGAGTGATTTTAGGAGGCCCAAGGTATGGATCAGAAGAATTTCAGAAAGCAAACTGTAGAAAAGGGGGGGGGCATGAATGAATTAATTAAGAAAAACATCTGGAAGTGGAGGCAGTGAGCTCCAGAATGAAAGGGACCCGTGAGCATGGTTGTGATACTCCCCCTAAATTTGTGTTCATGTGGACCATCTGAATGTGACCTTATTTGGAAATACAGTCTTTGAAGATGCAATCAATTAAGCTAAGATGAAGTCATGCTGGATTAGAGTGGTTCCTAAACTTGATGACTGGTGTTCTTATAAGAAGGCTCTACAATGACACAGAGGAGACACACAGAAGAAGGCCAATGACAACAGACAGAAAGTGCAGAGAGGCAGCTCTACGGCAAGGAATGACAGGATTGCTGGCAGCCACAGAGGCTAGACGAGAGGCATGGAACAGATCTCCATCAGAGCCTCCAGAGAAACCAAGGTTTTGACACCTTGGTTTTGGAGTTCTAGTCTCCTGAATTTAAGAGACTAAATGCTGCTTTAAGCCACCCAACTTGTGGTATTTTGTTGCAGCAGCTGTAGGAAACAAATAGTCTCCAGCCCTGTTGGAGACTGCAAGCTGACAGGGTCCTTGTAGTTTAGATTTTTGGGGGACAGAGGTGTGGGGAGCTGGCAGTAAGCTGACAGACTGCCCAACCCCCCACCTCACTTGTTCTAGGAAGTTGCTAAGGGCTAAGTTTCCCCCACGCCTCCATGTGAGCTGTGATGCTGGAGTGTTTCTACTCCTCCCATCCCCCATGTCCCTGGGAGAGACTGGAGGCAGTTTCCTTTTTATCCTTTGTTCTGTGAAGTTAAGATGTTAGGTATGGTAGGTGTTTTCTGCATTTGGGAGAATTCTTGGGAGATCTCTTTGATTTGCTAATGACTTTGCTCTGCCTTATAAATAAAGTGGTTTGGGGGTGCAGACTCACTCTTGCAAGCTAAAGGTGTTGCAGAGACCTCCCGATCCCATCTTTTTTTTCTCTGAGTTTATTTCTTCATTCCGCACCGTTCTCACTCAGGACCTGGAAAATTACTAGCCGAGCTGATCTGCAGCACAGCCCTGTGTCTGAGATTAGACCCACACTAAAAAAAACACACAAACAAATAAACAAAAACATCACAATGTTTTAAAACCCAAGGATTAAGAAATGAACTCTAAAAATTTCAAATGGGAAAAAAATGTCCTAAGTGGAGAATCAGGAATCAGGGTGGCATTAGATTTCTCACCATTAGCAACACTGAAAACTAGAAACAATGGAGCAGCAGCTTCCTGAGTGAAACTAATTCTCCAGCTAAAACTCCACTCAGTCTCTGGAATAAGAATAAACAAATGGCCCTGGCCGGTTGGCTCAGCGGTAGAGCGTCGGCCTAGCGTGCGGAGGACCTGGGTTTGATTCCCGGCCAGGGCACACAGGAGAAGCGCCCATTTGCTTCTCCACTCCTCTGCCGCGCTTTCCTCTCCATCTCTCTCTTCCCCTCCCGCAGCCAAGGCTCCATTGGAGCAAAGATGGCCCAGGTGCTGGGGATGGCTCTGTGGCCTCTGCCTCAGGCGCTAGAGTGGCTCTGGTCGCAATATGGCGATGCCCAGGATGGGCAGAGCATCGCCCCCTGGTGGGCAGAGCATCGCCCCATGGTGGGCGTGCCGGGTGGATCCCGGTCGGGCGCATGCGGGAGTCTGTCTGACTGTCTCTCCCTGTTTCCAACTTCAGAAAAATGAAAAAAAAAAAAAAAAAAAAAAAAGAATAAACAAATGACACTATCACATTTGCAAGGACTCAAATTATTAACTTCCAACACAGCCTTCCCTGGGAAGATTCTGGAGGGCGTGCTCTTATAAGAAGTTGGGTAAATAGCTATGAAAACAAGTGTGGAATTCAGTAATAGGCAGTTCAACACAGGAGAACTGCAAAGGAAAAGAGAGAATGTCCGTTGAGTCCAGGCATGGAAAGGAAGGCGTAGAGTGGAGAAAGTGGATGGCAAGCTCTGGGAGGAAGGTGTTTGAGGAAGAAAAATATGGAACTGATGTGTCTGATTAAATGGAAAATATTATTCATAGGTGTGTGGCAAAGATGTTGTAGCACATTTGGGAAATAAATTTGTACTTAGAGAACTTTTCAATACAAGATAAATGGTCTGATGGGGAATCATTGAGAGATAATAGAGTGATATAAAATCACTTGACTTTGAGTGATTTAAAAGATTTTCCATGATAATTTTTAGAACAGGTAATTTTTTCCTTACTTACCAACTAAGACACGAACCCCATGGGAGATAGAACTCTACAACACAAGAGACCATGGTGCCAGGTTTAGTAAAGACAAGCGAGCAAGCAAACAAACCTGAACAAATCAGGACGGCCAGCTACAACACCCATTTAGACTTAGTTACTTTTTAGTGTAACTAAGTCTCAAATACTGCATGGGACAAACTCACACTAAAATATTGTTGTTTTTCATCTGAAACTCAAATTCAATTGTGTGTTCTGTGTTTTTTTTGTGGAAATCCTAATAAAGGCTCAAAAGAGAAATGTTGGGCTTCTTTTATTCTTTTTTTTTTTAATATTTTTTTTTAATTTTTTTTTTTTTCCATTTTTCTGAAGCTAGAAACAGGGAGAGACAGTCAGACAGACTCCCGCATGTGCCCGACCGGGATCCACCCGGCACGCCCACCAGGGGCGATGCTCTGCCCCTCCTGGGCGTCGCCATGTTGCGACCAGAGCCACTCTAGCGCCTGAGGCAGAGGCCACAGAGCCATCCCCAGCGCCCGGGCCATCTTTGCTCCAATGGAGCCTTGGCTGCGGGAGGGGAAGAGAGAGACAGAGAGGAAAGCGTGGCGGAGGGGTGGAGAAGCAAATGGGCGCTTCTCCTGTGTGCCCTGGCTAGGAATCGAACCCGGGTCCTCCGCACGCTAGGCCGACGCTCTACTGCTGAGCCAACCGGCCAGGGCCTGGACTTCTTTTATTCTTAATAATCCATTATGATCTGTCATACAAGAATTATCAAAACCTGCTTGCAATCTATCTTTATTTTAAAGCTTTTGGGATAAATGAGTACCATAAGGTAACTAACCACCTATTACTCCAGAAGAATGTCTATCTATGCTGCTCTGTTGTAAATTTATCTGTAGTTTGACAGTAGCCAAACTAATGACTTGAATGGAAAACTGTGAACAAATTCATGTACAAGTCATGGTAAACAAATCTGATAGCATTTTAAAACTTCAGTGGGTGAAGAAAGGATATAGGAAATTAATTATCATATATGAATAAGTTGGCATGTATTGTAGGGGGTGGTGACCCTGTCTAAAGATTGTCAAACATAAAGTTGCTCTTGTCTTCCCTTTGAACTCAGGCTTAACACCTGCATAGTCTCGGCTGTCACTAATCAAGTTTTTATTCATGTCAGTTCATTCTTTTGTTAGAGTCATTCTCCAGGACTTCTTTCCTCTTTAATATAATTGCAGAGTAATTCATTCTTCTTCATTGGTAATCAGCTGGCCAGGATTGGTATGCCCAGGTTTCAAATCCTTTCCAGAATTCAACTCTTCAAACAGCCTGAAGAAATCAAAGAAGCCACAAAGTAGTCAATTGCATGACTCTGTTTTTCAATTATTTCCAGCATGGTAAAGATTCTATTTGTGCCCTGGCTGGTTGGCTCAGGGTAGAGTGTCAGCCCAGCATGAGGAAGTCTGGGGTTTGATTCCCGGCCAGAGCACACAGGAGAAATGCCCATTTGCTCTCCACCCTTCCCTCTCTCCTTTCTTTCTGTTTCTCTCTTCTCCTCCTGCAGCCAAGGCTCCATTGGAACAAAGTTGGCTTGGGCACTGAGGATGGCTCCATGGCCTCCACCTCAGGCACTAGAATGGCTTCAGTTGCAATGGAGCAATGCCCCAGATGGGCAAAGCATCGCCCTCTGGTGGGCATGCTGGGTAGATCCCTGTCAGGCGCATGTGGGAGTATTTACCTCCCCACCGCTTCTCACTTCAGGAAACTACAAAAAAAAAACAAAAAAAAAACCGGTTGTATTTGTAATAGACTTATAAGTATTAAATCTCTAACTTTATAATGCAGTGTTTTCTGGTTATCAAAGAACTTTTTTCTGAGACTAAATGTACTCTAGTGTAATCAATTCCCTCACTTATGCTGTCCTTTCCCCTCCTCTCTCGCAGTTTTTTTTTTAAATTTTATTTATTCTTTTTTAGAGAGGAGAGAGAGAGGGAGAGAGAGAAACAGAGAGAGAGAAGGGGGGAGGAGCTGGAAGCATCAACTCCCATAGGTGCCTTGACCAGGCAAGCCCAGGGTTTTGAACCGGTGACCTCAGCCTTTCCAGGTCGACGCTTTATCCACTGAGCCACCACAGGTCAGGCCTTCTTGCAGTTTTAAGAGGCAGAATTCTTTTCATATTCTCATCTTGTTGATTTCCCATATCTATTCAAAATGCCAACAAGTTTCTCTGTCCCAAGATTATTGACTTCTTTTAGGATCTTCAGTAATTTTCTTTTCTTTCTTTCATTTTTTTTTCAATTTAGTGTATTTCAGTCACTTTGTTTGATTGTTCACATCAAACTGTTAAGATCCAAAATAGCTGTGTTTGTAAATGTGTGTGTGTGCCTTTCTACAATAACGGGTTTGTTGGTGGAGGACAGAGACACTGGTATTAAGTGGCTGGACTTTGTTTAAAGAGTCTATTGGGGGATCTGAAGGAGAATGAGATATTTTGTAAAGTAGGTAAGACTGGAAAATACACACATAGGTACTGCATTCTTGTGTGTGTGTGAAATTCTGAACTGAAAATAATAATTTTGTGTTGGAAAGAGCCATACAGGTCCAAATTTGAATTCTAGCTCTATGATTTTCTGTTTATATAGTCAAGATGAAATCACTTTAGCTTTTCTGACCCACAATTTCCCCAACTTTTAGAATAGTGACAACAGTATCTACTGTGTAAATTGGGCTCAAATGAGATGAGGGTAAAAGTGCGCATTGTAGCATTTTCCACAAGCTTGCCACACAATAAAATGTGGCTACTTAGAAAGAACTTCCACACAAAGTGTCATGTTCTTGATCAACCCCATGCTCACTGCTCTACCTTATGAAATTGGCAGAAAATACCTCTGCCTTAGCACAGAGGTTATGCCTCAGGGCTTATAGCTGGACAAACAGGGCTCAGAGGTCAGGAATTGGGATGTTCTCTACTCTTTCTAATACACCACCACACCTCATGACTCCAATGGTAAGAAGGTGTTTTGTTTTCTTTTTAAATCATCTGCTTTCTTTGAATTAACTTTTTAAAGTCCTCTGAATTGTGTTTTCATTTAATTATATAAGAATTAGTTTCATTTTTTAAAAAGTCTGTTTTATACTTTTGTTAGGTTTTGAAAATTTACCTCTATAGAATGTATCTTTGGGTTCTCTCTGGCCCCACAAGGAATGGAAAATAGTTACAAACATGTAATGGAAAATGATTCATTCTAAATGTTGATGGGCATGTGCCTATTGAGAGCAAGAAGTGATGTCCTGAATTACCATGCAAGGGAACACTAGGCAGTGTAGTCATGTGGTGAGGGAGGTAGGCCAGAAGTGTTTGGGGCAATAACAGCATCTGCTGGTTGGGTTGCCAGGTGGGTTTTTAAAAATTTATTTATTTATTTAATATTTGTATTTTTCTGAAGTGAGAAGCAGGGGTGGGGGGTCAGGCAGACAGACACCTGCATGCGCCTGACCGGGATCCACCTGGCATGCCCACCAGGGGGCGACGCTCTGCCCATCTGGGGCGTTGCTCTGTTGCAACCAGAGCTGTTCTAGTGCCTGAGGCAGAGGCCATGGAGCCATCCTCAGCACCCGGGCCAACTTTGTTCCAATGGAGCCTTGGCTGCAGGAGGGGAAGAGAGAGACAGAGAGGAAGGAGTGGGGGGTGGAGAAGCAAATGGGTGCTTCTCCTATGTGCCCTGGTCGGGAATCGAACCCAGGTCCAAGGGGGAACAACTTTATTAAGTTCCCTGTAATCCACTATCATTCTCTGGGTTCCATATGCACAGGCCACACTGGGGAATGTAAGGACTGTGTGCAGGCTGGATGATCCCCACCTTTTCTATAGTTCGAGGGCTGTCCCAGTGATTTCTTCATAATTGCCTGGAAGGCTAGTCACATGCCAGAGAAGGAATAATTAACTGCAAGGGGGGGATGTGCTGCATGTCCCCGCAACACTGCCTTCATGACCTGGACTCACAGGTGGAACTCCCTGGTTGTAGTTTCCAACCACAGTCCTTGTAAGACATCTACCCCCAAATATGTCAGGAATAGGAGATACATATACCTTGTATGGCTTAGGAGGCAGTCTTCCTATCCCCAATGGAATAGTTATTGGTTTCACCTGAACAGTTTGGCTCCCATAACCATCAATGGCCACTGGGGTCCCAACAAACCATTCTGGGTTCCCACAGAGGAGGGAACATTCTGCACCTGTATCCACCAAGGCCAACACCCATGTACATTGGAAGGGGATCAGTGGATAACCAGTTCTACGTGGGGCCTTTGGTCCCTGACCATCCCTGTTAGACAGGTCCCTTGGCCTTCCCCCTATTCAAACTAGAACAGCAGGTCTTGGGGGTCCTCCTCTCCCTCAGCAGTCTCCATCACGTAATCATGCCACCCACGCACCAACTGTTTTATTGGTAGCTGCTGGGGCTGTTCATCTCAGTGGCTGGAATCTCTATCCTGGTATAAGCTGCTGCCAAAGCTCCAAAAGAACTTTATGAGGCTTGCCATCCAATTTCTCCCTGTCTGCCCCAACTGCAATCAAATGTACCCACATCTGTGTTTGGGTAAGTTTCACAGGCCCATTCCTCTTGCTAGTCAGAGGTGTAGCATGGACAGAAACCCTCACAGCTTTGTGATTCTGTGCTACCTCCAGCTTCCCTAAATCTGCTCCCATCTGTGTAATTGTGTTGAAGGGCTGTCTCACATAGGGGCCCAGGATAGCCACTAGTGACCCAGAAAGGGGTTATGGGGCACTGCAGAGGATAAGATCCTGCATCCAGGCTGTTAACACTTTTTCATCTGGTCCAGGGGACCCCGGGTTGAAAGCAGCATTCTTCATACCTAGTTCCTGAAGGACCTGGGGCAGTTAACTGTAGCACTGCCACCAACTCACTGCCCCCAGCAAGTACCCAGCATTCTGCCAGACTGTACGAATGGCAGCCATCACCCATTCTAATAGGGTATGGTCTCCTGGGTTGTCCTGGAAGTCCTGGAGATGCTGCCTCAAGAAGGAGTGTGTGGTAATGGTGGCCAATTTTTCCATTTCTGTTCCGGAGAACATGATGCCATCCACCTCTATGCCCCACAATCTCAGTAACCAGGCTGCCAGCAGCTCCATGGGTTTCTGCCTAAATTGCACCCCCAACTCCATCAGCTCTGCCCGGGTGTAGGGCCAGACCACAGAGTGCTCCACTACTTGGGGAGGAGGCTGTGGCTGCTGCTGAGGGACTCTTTACTGCTGGGATTTTACCTTCTTGGTGATCACCGGCCAGCTTCCCAGTCTGTAGATGGCAGTTGTAGCCTGAGCCTCCCCCTCAGAAAAGGAGGAGTTGGAAACTACTGCTTCCGCTAACTCAGAGCTGCTCTACTGTCAGGAATACAGCTCTGTCTTCTGCTCCTGCTCTGGCTCCTGTGGCTGCCAGCTCTCAGCCTGAAGCTGACTCTTGAGCTCCTGAACCTGCAGTTGTTTCTCCAACAGCTGTTGCTGCCAACGTTTGGCTTCCAGGGTAAACTGCAACTCACGAACCCACAATTCCTTCTCCAGAGACCACTCCAGTTCCAGGCACTGTTGGTGCTCAGCCTGCACCTCACAATGCAGCTCTCAAACCTGGTGCTCTCTCTCTAGTGCTCACTCCAGTTCATGCTGTTGCTGGTTCTCAGTCTGAAGCCTGACCTGCAGTTCTTGGATCTGCAGCTCTTTCTCCAGTGACTGTTCCAGCTCATGCCATTGTTGCCGCTTGGTCTGCAGCTCACCCTGGGGTTCTTGACCTCAGGCAGCCTCTTACACAGAGCACCCGGTTTCCTCTTGCAGGGCTGTGAGAGACATCCAGCCCACAGCCCCCAAAAGGACAGGCAGGGAGAACCATACGCTGGAGAACAGTGACCACTCCTCTACCCAACCCTTCAAGGGGGATGGTAGCTCCATGCTGATCTGCTCTGAATCCTACCCACTATTCCAGATGTAATGCCAGTGGCCGAGGCTAGGCAGGTCCCAGGCAGGTCCTCATTGAATTTGGGGAGACGGCAGAGGTACTGCGGAACCACAAAGCATTGGGCCATATCCGTTTATTGGAGGCTCACAAAGACAGGTGAGCAAATAAACAACAAAAGGGAAAGAGCTAATAAACAAAGGAAACCCTGCTATTCATAGTGAGGCCAAGGGAGCAAGGAACACCGCACCTCACGGTGGTGGGAGAGCGACCCGGGAGAATCGCCGCCAGGGGAAGCGCCCACAGCCTTACACAGACCACGCACACATGGTGCTGCCACGCACCCTCGCACCAACCAGGCACAGAGCTCACAGCAGGTAAACCCATGAGCAAGGCTGATGCAGTCGTTTCCCCACAGGCAGTGATGTGTCTGGGTCTCGGGGAGGGGCCGGTGCATCAGGTTTTGTGCTTTGGTTTTATACCACCTACCCTTGTAGCCTTTGACACGGTTCTAGTCAACTAGGTATAAATGAGAGTCTGCCAAGGCCTCTTAGAAAGCAGAGCTCATGGGTGCCACTCTTCATTTTCCCACAGGGGGTTGTGATATCAGAAGTTAGAGCAGTCAGCGAGTAACTGCGAGGAAACAAGCGAGAAGAAGAAAAAGCCAAATGGCCATGTCAGGACCCAAGTTGCAGTTACCTGCTTTTCTATTTCTGGTTTAAGCCAGGGAGGACTTGGGTATTCCCGTACTTGAAGCCAGAAGCACTCTGAGCAGTCCTGTTTGATTATTACCAGTGGGCAGATTTTGATTTTTTTTTTTTAATTTTTTGCCTTTACTCCCTCATGTAATTCTAATTTTCTAATTCCTGCTCTGGATTAATTTTTAAAACTTGGATTCATCCTTCCTATGGTACGTATAAGGCACCACGATTACATAAATAAGCTATTGAGTTCAGAAAGCTTGAATATAATTATCATCTGTTTCAGGGGCATGGCCATCAGTGAGTATTTAAATCTTGAAGTCTCAGTTTTCTCATCTAGCAAAGGCAGAGGATAACAACAGCCACATCGACAATAATGATAGTAGTAATTACAGCCAGCGTGTGTTGCTTATTTATGGAATGCCAGGCACTGAGCTAAAGAAATTTATTTATATTATCTAAGTCTTCTCAAAATAACTACAACATTGATAGTTGAAAATTTTCTAGTGTTTAGATGAGAAAACTGAAATGTATAAAAGTTATGGTAAGTGACTTGTCTGACATTATGTGTGTGACTTTGAACTCACTTCTTTTAGGTATTTCCTCAATGTCATAGTTAGCCAGACTCCAGAAATGCCCCCAGTGGTCCTGGCCTCCTGAGAGTCACACTTTGTGGAGGGACCTCCCACAGTGTTCCAGGGTTAGTTGTGTGACCAAGACTGTACAGCAGCTGGTGTGTCAATTCTGTGGTCAAGGTACAAAAACTGGGGTTCCATTGAGCTTTCTCTCCTCTCTCTCTCTCTCTCTCTCTCTCTCTCTCGGTCTCTCTCAACGTTTGCTTTGGGGGAGGCTGGCTGCCATGCTGCGAGGCTCTCAGAGCGTATGGAGGAAAGTTCATGCAGCAAGTCCACGGGACACTGAGGCCTGCCCGTGACCATGACTCCTGCAGGCCCGCTTCCAGCAACTCCTGAGGGACCCTAAAGCAGAATCACTCAGCTGAGCTGCTCTTGAGTTCCTAGCCCACATAAATAGGGAAATAATCAATGTTTGTTATTTTAAAATGCAAAGTCTTAGAGATAATTTTCTATGGAGTAATAAACCATGTTCTCAAGGAGTCTTTTTCTGATGAACCTACTTAAAACTGCCTCCCTTCCCCTGCTTTCACAGAATGCCCCAGCCACCTTAAATGGTTTCTCCTTAGCCCTGAATAGCAGTGAGGGCTCTGAGGACAGGGGCTTCCTGTCTATTTTATTTAGTGCTATAACCTCAGCACCCAGAGCAGCTTTTGGTGTATAGTTGGAGCAATCAATATTTGTAGAATGAATCACTGCATGTCCTGCTCCATAATCTCTACTCTCAACAGTCTTGCTGGAACCCTTAACTGTCTCACATGAGAAATAATATGTAAAAATACCTACTGAAATGTCTGGCTTTTGTTTTTTGAATCTGAATGACCCTTTCAGCTGGAGAATACCAATTTTAAGCCCTATTTCTTTCAATGCTTACCTCTACTATATATGTTTTCTCAGTCTAGAAATCAATAAAATGGAAGGATTTTTTGGTAGGTTATTTATCCTATCGAGTAAATCTGAATTCTAATGCCGAGTCTATCTCTAATTTATTTGTAACTTTGAGAAATACAATATTTCCACCTTATTTTTTCTCATCTTTTAAATTTCCTTCTTATTCATGTTACTCAACTTTGAGTTATTCTACAGAAAAAAAATGAAATTCCTTTTATAGTTTCCTAAAAAATTGTGCCTATTTCTTCTTCATTTATATTTTAAGTTTTGCTTATGATGATGATTGTAGGGAAAAATAAAGGCCAGAAGGTTCATAATTGCTTGGTCTTGTTCACAGGGCCAACCTCAGACTAACTACTTGAAAGGTTACAAAGCTAGTTGTTGTGGCTTCACATTGACCACAGCAGAATTTATTGAAGAGTCTACTGAGGCTTTGATCTAAAATAACTGTTAATCTAATGAGAATTTATATTCAAGGCATTATCTGATCCAATGAACCCTTTTCTATGACGGGGGTAGAGTGGAGTGTGATGTCCCAGAAGAGTTCAATAAAATCTAGCAGTTTGGGAAAGAATTATTTAAAACATACTTCTTGATGGCTCAATAGCAGCTATTCATCCTCTGTTCTTTGTTCTGTGAAGCTTTCATAATACTAAGGTTGTTCCCTGCTTTTGTTAATATTCAGCTCCTCTGTTTTAAATAGTTTATACCCTTCCAGACTCTGAAAGTGACTTTTGTCAGAATTTCATGTTAATGGTTATCTGGCACCATTCAATATTTATCTCAGCCTTTCTCCCTGTCTCTTTTGCTGTCCGTTTTTAATTCTGTATCCTAGGATGTTTTGACTGAAAATAAGAAAACCCCAATTCAAACTGCTTCATAAAATATATTTTCATCCAAGTTACTGGCTGACATAAGTGAAAAGTCTGGAGACAGAGCTTAAGATGTGGTTTAATCCAGAAGTTTATGATGTCACTAGATATCCAGGTAATTTTCTGAGACTTGTTTGACTCTGACCCCTTCTGTGTGTCAGCTTCATCCTGATATTGATTTCCTTATGGTTGCAAAAATTGGTACTGTCACTCAAGTTCTCATTGCAGCAAACCATGTGCCCATAGAGAGAGAATATGCACTGATTTTTTCTGGATTTCAAGCCAAAATATGAGGATCAGGAGTAGTTTGTCACATGCTAGGAAGAGGCTAACTGATTGACTTCTAGAATCTAGTCTCCCATTCTTTCTAAGTAGTAAAATGTTAGCTGGGTACATATATGCTTGGAAAAAGAGTGTTTTCTACCTTCCTTTGCTGCTAATCTAGTCATATGACCCGGTTCTAGCCAATGAGATGTGAGTGAAATTATTCTGTGCCATTTTGGTGTTTTGTGCCTAAAGTAAAGAAGAGGACACATGGGAGCAGTCTTGTGACCATGCAGACAAGAGTAGAACTCTAGGACTTGAAAAGCAACAGGCAGAAGGATCTCGGGCTCCTGATGCCTCTAAAGAGTGGAGTCATCATACCAGCCTAAGTTTTATGTGCTAGAAAAATAAACCTTGGTTTGGCTTAAGTCACTGCTGATTTTGGGTCTCTGTCCCATTTATAGCCACATCCTTTTTTAAACACCTACTTACTCTTGAACCAATCACTAACTGGGAGACTGAGATATGTGTTTCTTTCAGCTGAGGTCACATCTTCCCCTGTTGGAATTTGGGGTAAAGGTCAGCTTCCCAAACCATGTGGATTTCCAAATGCAAATGGAAGATTGTTGAGGAAGGCGAAGGAGGAAGCATGGGGAATTACCACCAGTTGTCCACTAAGCTTTCTTCCCCTTCCTCTATTATTCAAGTGTATGTCCCTTGACCAATTATATCTGTAACTCAGAGATTGTTGTTGATGCTGAGTAGCACACACAGATATACAGAAAACAAAAACCAGGAGGTTGTCAACAACTTCTTTTTTTTTTGTATTTTTCTGAAGTTGAAATGGGGAGGCAGTCAGACAGACTCCCGCATGCGCCGACCGAGAGCCACCTGGCATGCCCACCAAGGGGCAATGCTTTGCCCATCTGGGGCATTGCTCTGTTGCAACCAGGGCCATTCTAGCACCTGAGGCAGAGGCTATGGAGCCATCCTCAGCACCCGGGCCAACTTTGCTCTAATGGAGCCTTGGCTGCGGGAGGGGAAGAGAGAGACAGAGAGGAAGGAGAGAGGGAGGGATGGAGAAGCAAGTGGGTGCTCCTCCTGTGTGCCCTGGCTGGGAATCGAACCCGGGACTCCTGCACGCCAGGCCAACACTCTACCACTGAGCCAACCGGCCAGGGCCTATGAACAACTTCTTAGACAATAGTGACACTCAAATGATGATTTGGGGGTAGCTGTGCCAGGAGAGCTGCCCCTTTGGAGGGAGGAGAGAAAGAATGAGATACATGTCTCATTGTAATTGCAGTCTTTCTTGTGAGTAGGCTGTGTCTTCATCATAAATGATACGCTCAGTACACATTTTGTCACTTGCGTGTGTTTTATCATTGAAGCACTGAGAATTAAACAGGCTCTGCAGAACAGCTCTGCAATGTGCCATTAAACAAACAAACAAAAAAATGTGGGCAAGGAACAGATTGTAAAAATATGAAAATAACTGTTACTAAATGAGAATAAATTCCCCAATGGCACAAAAGTATAAGTTTTAGGACACATGACTAACAGCACAGAGTTATATTTAACACATTTATGAAGAGAAACAGGAATAAGGATAGGAAAATCTTTGAGTTGTCAGCTCCAAGTTCACCTGCTTTCACTGAGTTTCAGTGCTTGCTTGCTCAGATGGAATTCAGGGGAATGAACATGCTGAGACTTTGTTTTAAATATATATTCCACGGCAGGAGGTTTGGGGTGACCTGGAAAGCAGGCCGTTTTTCTGCTTGTCCACATACATCCTGAGGAGAATCATCTCACAGGTTGGCATCAATTGTTACCAAAAAGCATTGCTTACTCTCATGTCTTCCCTTGTGTAGAAACAAATATATATTTTTTTAATTTCATAAGACGTTGCCCCTACATGTCTTGAATAGAGTTAAAAATTCATCTTTAATAAAGTGAAAAATGTAAGTTAAAAACACTTGACAGCAGTGGAAGAAGTCCCCAAAAGTGCTCTATGAAGGACAACTTGATAGAGGAAACAAATTTCAAGCCTTGCTTAGATGAGCTTCTGAGAGCAAAGTTTATTCTAAATGTTCCTAGAAAATCAAGTGGCGCGTTTACATGATATAATGAGCCTGTGCCAAGCATATAACAAGACACGTTAAGCAGGTAAGTCCTGCCCTGTGCCTGCACAGAGAGGGGCGGTGGGAGCTTGGGCTCCGCACCATTTGGAGAGGGTGTCCGTCTCCTGGCAGTGTTTGAGTGGAGGCGCCTGATCATGAGCTAGGGGCCAGGGATGGTCACTGATGGACAGCCCAACATTCTGGGTGGGTGTACGGTCATTGATGGTGTAGGTCTGAAAAGTTGAAGGTATTTTAAAGGGTTGTAGGTGCACGCTCTAACCTGTGATTTATAATAGAATTGAAATTAATACTTGAGTGGCCTTTAAATCTGGGCAAAAGAAGCTTTTGACTTTGATGCGAGGAATCAGCATGTGGAGCAAGCCCTGTCTGCTGAGTTATACCTGGTCCTGAGTGAGTTAGTATTGCAGGAAAATAACCTTGAAGGCTAGAATAAAGGAGGGCAGGGTGGAGGGCAGTGGCAGATACGGTCAAGTCCCTGCCAGGGCCATCAGGCTCATGGTCCGTTAAGGCTGGGGATTCTAAAATCTTTTGATCTTTAGAATTTCTTGGAAAGATTTAAGTATATTGATTCCTAGCTCACCCCCAAAAACTTAATGAAAGGGAGATTTGGGTGTGAGACTTTGAATAAAGTCTTTGAAAAAAATCTCTGCAGGGGCTCTGAGGTTTGGACAGGCTGGAGGACACGCTGTGAGCAACACTGCATAGGGGAGTGGGGGACATGAACCCAGGCTGTACTGGATCACTCTTCACTTGTGACTTCTCAACTGTGTGAGCCTGCACTAGTAGTTTAACTTCTCCGGACTCAGTGCTGTTTCTATTAGATGAGGGTAATAATAGTACCTTTCTGTTGTGCTATGAGCTCAGCGTAATGTCTGGAATGCAATCAATCGTCTACGGAAGTTAACTCTTACTAGCTGTTCGGGCAATGTTAGTCTTTAAAAGCCAAATTTATCCACATCTTCCCAACCATCAAGACCCAAAACAATTATAGTAATGATAATAGCTAGGAGTTATTTAGTATTTACTGTGTACCAGACAATACAAACTTCTTTCTGATAATTATCTCACCTTGGCATCACAACTCCTTTCTAGAGTAGACAGTATTATTATCTCTATTGTTTAAAAGAGGTGTATCATAATCAGAACTGTGAAGCCACACACCCAGGGTCCCATTTTTGATAGCTAGTGTGTGACAGTGCAGGATCTGAAACCTGGACCATCGACCCAAAGCTCTGATACCAGAAAAGGACAGCCTTCCCCCACCACTGCACCTGTCCTGAACCACTCCTCTAAAGGAAGAATTTCTATCTCTTTTACAAACCTATGTTCCCCCAATACTTTT
Organism: Saccopteryx bilineata; assembly: GCF_036850765.1. Lineage (NCBI taxonomy): Eukaryota > Metazoa > Chordata > Mammalia > Chiroptera > Emballonuridae > Saccopteryx > Saccopteryx bilineata. Next base: position 73,287,700 of record NC_089499.1, read on the forward strand.
AGCTGTTTTCTGTATATCTGTGCCAGCCACACACTTGTTTAGTAAAGCCTTATTTTTTGTGGCAGTGAATGCTTTTTCAAATATCAAGCATCTTCTTTTTCACTGAGAATCACAGTCCTTGAATATGGTTTGTTTGTTTCGGGCAGTCATATCTTTGGTACACTGACTACTCTTATAGCTTCATTTGTGCAAATGTTGTGAGCCCCTTATGGACAATAAGGCTGTTTTATGGCTCTTCTTTGCCTTCTTCAGGGCCTAGCCCCATGCTGGTAAAATAAGAGATCATGAGCAGGTACTTACAGAGTCCTTTGTTGGAAACAGACTGGCCACATTTGGGTTCATTTAAAATTTTCTCTTTGAATTTTTTTTTATTTGAGGATTAATCTGTATTACTTGTTCTGGAAGACTTAAATTTTCTTATCCTCATCTGTATATCCATGATCTATATTGAGGAAACTTAAAAAGACCACTCCTCCCAAAAAATTGAAATTGGGATCTCAAAGAGATATCTAAATTCCTATATTCATTGTAGCATTATTCTACAACAGCCAAATGTGTAAAGAACCTAAAGGCTCATCGAGGATGAATGGATAAAGAAAATGTGGTATATCCGTACAATGGAATATTACCTAGCCTTGAAAAAGAAAAACCTGCCATGTATGACAGACAAACCCAGAGGACATTATGCTAAGTGAAATAAGTCAGTCACAGAAAGACAAATATTTCATGATTCCACTTATATAAGATATTGAAAATTCATCAAATGTATAAAAACTCAGAGTAGAAGGTGGGGATGAAAAGGTGGAAGGGGTAGGGGAAGGAAGAGGGAATTGGGAAGTTGCTTTTCAACAGGTATGAAGTTTCAGTCTTGCAACATGAATAAATTCTAGAGATTTGTCATACAAATTGCTACAGTTAACAATACTATATTGTGTACTTAAAAATATATTCAGAGGGTAGATCTCATGATAAGTGTTCTTACCACAATTATTTAAAAAGAGGGACACTCTAGTAGACTTAAAGTGAAACTGCCTTATCTAGTAGCTGCTTCGGTTGGCCTCACCTCCCTCAGTCTTTCCTGAAGATGGTCTTTTCTTGTTCCCTCACATCGGTAGTGTCTTTAGAAAACAGTAGACATTTCATAGCTCTTTTCTGCACAGGGAATAGTCACCTAGGCCTTCATTAGAGTGTTGTAGTTCCCTGTATTTTCCTTCTTAGCACTTATCACAATTTTTCAAAACATATTTATTTGTGTGTTTCCTTGACTAGTGCCTCTCGCCACTCCCAGACCGCCAAGTCCATGTCTGCTTCACACATTACACATCCCCAGTACCTACTACAGTACCTGGCACTCACTATGTATTTGCTAATAAATAGATGGCTTTATCATTCTTATATGGTGGAGAATAAGCATGGAGAAAAATACAACTCAAAAGGACTCAATGAGGAAAAGGAAATTATTGACTCACATAATTGAAAATTCAGGTGTAGATTCAGGAATAGATGCAGGAATGGATGATCTAAGTGTGTAGGCTTTGGGGATCAAATCTACTTTCCCTATCTCTCAGCTCTGCTTCTCCTTGCTCTCTTCCTGAGTAGGTTGATCTGTGATCTCACAGTGAAAAGACTGCACAGGCTGCAGATGACACCCTCACAATGTATTCATCTCAGAGTAAAAAAAAAAAAGCTTCTGTCACCATAAGTCCCAGAATTGAATATCATTGGTCAAACTTGAATCAAATGCCTATTTCCCAAACTAATCATTGTTGCCAGGAGAGGGATTATTGGAGTTGTACAGGCTTTGCTTCTAAGGGAGGGTATGGTCAGCCCCACTAGAGCCATATGGTCTGAGATGGAGAAGGTACTGTTTTTCCTGCCAGAAACCAGGTGCTATGTCTGGAAGAAAGAAGATAAAAATATCACACATTCCCCAGGGATGCCAATATACCTGTAAGACTGATAAGTATCCATGAAGCTAGGAAGTAAAAATAGCTGTAGAAAGAAGAACTAATTGACTCGAAGGGCTCAGTAGATCACCAGGGGAGATTCACAATGGCAAACTCCAAATTAAAGGCAAAAATGATCTGTGCAGGCTTACTCTTCTCTTCTTTCCTAATGAGAATGCACTGTACTTGTGAGCTGTGACATTATGGTGAAGTGAAGTACGTAGAACTCAGCGGCCATTAAGTAAAAACGGTGAAGTGTGGAGTAGGGCACACCAACACCAGCCTTTGCAGAAGCATCCTCTGTTAAGCAGAACTGAAGATATCTTCTTCCGTGATGCCAAAACACCTCACAAAGCCAACTAGGCATTCTCGAATTCTATGTGTCCTCTTAGCTTCTTTTCTCCCTGTTTCCCCAGGGGCCCCAAGGAGGGTCCAAGTAATGGAAGATGGCCCTTCTCTCTATTTTTAGGCTTTAAATTTCTTGTAAAACTCTCCTGGATAATCTGTCATCTTCTGCTACAGATGATGGAACTGATGAATAGGGCAAGGAAAGCAGAGCCCTCCTCTACCTGCTCTCTGGAGGAGCCAGGAGCTCAGCCAACTAGACACTCTATCCTGGGACTGGAATCTTAAAGCAGTGATATAAACATAAAGAAAATATTTGGAGGAATTTTCATGGCCATTGATGGCAATGGCAGCAATAAGAGCCGTGTCACATGCCACGTGCGGACAGGTTCTTTCTGAAAACAAGAGAGTTGTGGTGCTCTCTGCTTCCAGCAGATCAGCTCCAGAGCCCTGGCCACCCCCAGGCCCCAATTCCAGCCACCTGCTGATACTTAGCCATTAACATCCCTCCAATTGATCCTCTGGCTAAAGGTGGTCACCCTCAGTTTACCTTGCTTGCAGCCAAGAATCTTAACTGATGCTTTTGTTAAAATTTTTTGCTTTAACTTTATTTTATAGGTAAGAAATTCTAATTCCCAATTCATCCACTTTGTAGAAAAACTTTTACCTTAGGGTAAAGCACTGGGCTGAAGTAAGGAAAACTAAAACTTCGGTTGTTAAGCTGTTCAGCTATGTGATTTCCTGTTTGTTATTTAATGTACATCTCAGTTTCTTCACCTATAAAATGGGAATAGGAAAATTTTCTGCTCTTAAGGATGTTGTGAATGCCAGTGAGAGTGTGTGGCATAGGAACTAAAATTTAAAAATGCTACATATATTATAAATATGACATAGAATTGTGTGGATCATCTGTGAGTGGATGAATGATTGAATTCTTCAGTGTTGCAGCTTTATCCTACCTGTACCCAGCACATGCTAATTACTGACACTGGATTCCTGCACTCATTCTGGAGATATCTATTGTGTGCCCACTGTGTGCCTGGCCATGGTTTCTAATTAGCATTTTTATAAGGGATTCATTGTTTGCTGTTTATCCATCATCTTCTTCTAATTCTCCAAACACACTCCTCTGGTCTCCGTGCCTGCAGGAAGAAGTTATGGACTAGTTTCTAAGTGACCTGTCCCCTTTACCAAGAGCCATCATTCTTCATCCTGAGAAAGCATTGATAAAACAAGAGCAACCAGAAAGCAGCCCTTTTTTTATTTTTTAAATTATTACAATGTTCTTCCTTATCCAAAAGGAAACATTTTCAACCACTTAAGTGGCCTTCTTGGTACCCTGCTTCCCCAGCAACTTCTTAAGGTACACATGCTGGCAGGGAGGAAGCCACAGGGGCAAGCAGCAAGACTGACATCAGCGTGGATTGGCAGAACCAGCAAGGGGTCAGATGATGATTGCAAACATCAATCCTTGCTAGCACTTTGTTTTGGAAAAAAAGAAAAAGAAAATCTAACAATATCATAAACATTTTGACAAATAGAAAAAGGCATAATACCATAGGAACTAATCTGAACTACTGAAATATTTTTTCCCAACAAAAAAATCAATAAGACGATGACGTCAAAGTAATGGCAGGGTAGGAAGTGATACCAATAAATCTCCCCCAAAACTCAACAAGATCTTCAACCAGAAACAGAAAAACCTATCCTTGGAGCCTCCAGATGTTTCGCAATACACCTGAAGGTATGGTCGAGTGAAAAATTGGCTAAATATACAACCAAACCCCGAAGGAAATAGGGAGTAAGAAATGCTCCACCTTCCTCACTAACCTAAACAGGGAGGCTTTCTCTGGGAACTGTGAATATAGAAACTGAGGCGGGCAAAGGGGGCGAATAGATACAGGCCGCGGCACAAACGGCCGAACCAGGCTGTGGTACAGAGATCCAAGCCGAAGAAAAACTGTTCCTGTGGCAACCCGGGCAATACAAGCTAACACTCGCGCCAAACCCAGACAAAGAAAGACAAGCGGGGCAGCCATTTTACCCGATCTCCTGGTAGGCGCGCGCAGATAGTGGGCAAGAGATTTCTTCCAAAGCCCCGGGAGTGGGTGCCCGTGTTACCCCACAGAGAGGCAGAGTCAGAGGCCTTTGTGTGGGCTGAAAGTGGAATATCTGGGCAGCTCCAGCAACCTGGGAAAGCCGCACACGGGAAGGAGCGAGAACTAATTCCAACGGTGGAACTTTTCCATGCTGGTGGGGGTTTCACTCAGCGGCTGGGAAACGTGGCTGGCCTGATATCCTGGTCTGCGCGCGCAGATAGCGAGAGATTCCTCCGAGTGCCTCGGCAGTGCGCGCCCGTGTTATCGCACAGAGGGGCAGAGTCAGGGGCCTTTGTGTGGGCCAAAGCGGAATCTCGGGCCGCCCCAGCGCCTTGCAAAAGCCATGCACGGGGACAGAGCGAGAACCAATTCCAATGCTGGAACTTTTCCATGCAGTTGGTGGTTTCACTCAGAGCATGAGACTGCCGGCTGGATATCCTGGTCTGTGTGCGCAGATAGTGAGCGAGAGTTTCCTTCAAGCGCCCTGGGAGTGGGTGCCTGCCTGTGTTTCCGGACAGAGTGGCAGAGCCAGAGGTCTTTGAGTGGGCGGAAACCCCGCCTGATTATGCTAGCAGCTCTGACAGACTGAGCCTTACCCAGAACCCTGTGCTGAGTGGAAATAGAGTGGGGAGTTGCCAGCTCTTTGAGCCTCTTACTATCCAGGCAGAGGCAGCAGCAACCCCATAGCTGGATTATCAGGCTACTAATTGAGAAAGGAAAGACTAGGAGAGAGGCTCCAGGAACACGAACTCTCTCACTGTCAGAGCCTATAAATGCTAATGAGCCTCGACTGCCAAAGAGACTAAAGCACAATACATGACATTGCCATAGAGACTTATCAACTGCAAACCTCTACCTGAGCATGCCAACGGGGCAGAACCTGGGGTACAAAGTCACCGACCAGGAAGAAGGAGAGAAAAGAAAAAGCAAGAAGATAACCTCTCAAAATCAAGAATAATCTGCAGACTTTATAACCTATCCCATTTTATTATATTTGTTCATTTGTTTCTCTTATCTTCATTCTTGATATTTTTTTTCCTCCTCCAATTTGGCCGATTAACCCTCTGTCGGTCTTACTCTCTCCTCTCCTTGAACTACACTACTCATAAGTGTTATATCTCCCATTATCTTTTCTTTCCTCTTCCTTTCTCTCTATGAGGGTTGCACTCCAAAACCCTTAACTCTCTCTCTCTCTCCTCTTTTTTCTTTTTTCTTCTTTTAGTGGTTCCCTCTTTTTTTCTCTCTCTCTCTTTCTTTTCTCCCTCTATATTAATTTCTTCCTTTCTCCTTTACATCTCCTCTCATTCAAACCTCAATAACAAACAAATTATCTTATCTGGGACTCAAACTTATGTTTGAGGCATTTTGGGGGTTTTTTACTTCACCTTTTTAACTCACTAGCAATGCTCCCATCCCTGGCTCTCCATTTTATCTAGTTCTTGTTCGACTAAATACAATAGTAATTTTTTAATTTGTCCCCCCATTTTTCTGTTTCCCTCTTATTCCTCTCATCATAACTCTTAGTCAACCAACACCTAAAAGCAAATCATTTTATTCTTGACCCCAATTTTTTTCTTATTTGCTTTTTGTGGGTCCATTCCCCCTTCTTTTTTCTTTCTTTCTTTTTTTTTTTTTGACCCTTTATTACTTTTCCCCAATTCAGGCCCTCCATTACAGGCATTGTTTGTTATAATTCACAGTTCACCACAAGATTTTCTCAAGAAAGAGGGGAGAGGAGAGGAGAGGAAAAAAGGAGGGGGGGAATAATTTCCTTTTTTTAAAATTTTTATCTTATTTTATTTTTCTTTATTTCATTATTAATTAAAAAAAACTCTTGTTGATTTTTTATTTTTTTAAGTTTTTATTCTTTATTAAATCTCATTAATACTATCAACAAAACCACCCTCAGATGCCATTAAGGAAGAGAAAATCGAATATCATGGATACAAAAGAAAGAAGGTAACACATCTAGATGAGGAAAAATCTATGGAGAAAAAATTTAATATATTGAAAAACTTGGAGCTAAATGACAGAGAATTCAAGATAGAAATCCTAAAAATCCTCCGAGATATACAAGAAAACACAGAAAAGCAATTTAGGGAGCTCAGAAAACAACTCAATGAACACAAATAATATATGTCCAAGGAAATTGAAACTATAAAAACAAATCAAATAGAGATGAAAAACTCAATTCACAAGCTGAAAAACGAAGTAACAAGCTTAGCTAATAGAACAGGTCAGATAGAAGAGAGGATTAGTGAAATAGAAGATAAGCAACTTGAGGCACAACAGAGAGAAGAAGAAAGATACTCAAAAATTAAAAAAAATGAGATAGCCCTACAAGAATTATCTGATTCCATCAAAAAGAATAACATAAGAATAATAGGTATATCAGAGGGAGAAGAGAGAGAAAATGGAATGGAGAACATACTCAAACAAATAATAGATGAGAACTTCCCAAGCCTGTGGAAAGAACTAAAGCCTCAAGTTCAAGAAGCAAACAGAACTCCGAGTTTTCTTAACCCCAACAAACCTACTCCAAGGCATATCATAATAAAATTGGCACAAACCAACAGCAAAGAAAAAATTCTCAAGGCAGCCAGAAAAAAGAAGAATACAACATATAAAGGAAGGCCCATTAGATTATCATCAGATTTCTCAGCAGAAACTCTACAAGCTAGAAGAGAGTGGACCCCAATATTTAAAGTCCTGAAAGAGAGGAACTTTCAGCCACGAATACTATACCCATCAAAGCTATCCTTCAAATATGAAGGAGAAATAAAAACATTCACAGATACAGAAAAGATGAGGGAATTTATCATCAGAAAACCCCCACTCCAGGAATTACTAAAGGGGGTTCTCCAATCAGATACAAAGAACAAAAAAAACCCAGAGCCACAAGTAAAAGCTCCAAGAAGAACACAATAAAACCAAATTTAAACTGTGACAACAACAAAAAGAAAGGGGGGGAGAAGATGGAGATTAACAGTAGCAAAGGACGATGGAGTGCAAAAGTACTCACAAAATAGTTCGCTACAATGAACAGGGTAGGAACCTTTTTCATTACTTAAAGGTAACCACCATTGAAAAAACCACCACAGAAGCACATGAGATAAAAAAGATAGCAACAGAGGAAAGATGTATGGAATACAACCAAATAAAAACAAAAGATAGAAAAACGAAAGAGAAGGATCAAACAAGACACAAAACTAACAGAAAGCAATTTATAAAATGGCAATAGGGAACTCACAAGTGTCAATAATTACACTAAATGTAAACGGTTTAAACTCACCAATAAAAAGGCACAGAGTAGCAGAATGGATTAAAAAAGAAAATCCAACTGTATGCTGCCTACAGGAAACTCATCTAAGTAACAAGGATAAAAACAAATTCAAAGTGAAAGGCTGGAAAACAATACTCCAAGCAAATAACATCCAAAAAAAAGCAGGCATAGCAATACTCATATCTGATAATGCTGACTACAAGACAGCAAAAGTACTCAGAGAAAAAAATGGCCATTTCATAATGGCTAAGGAAACACTGAATCAAGAAGACATAACAATTCCTAATATATATGCACCAAGCCAAGGAGCACCAAAATATATAAGACAGCTACTTATTGACCTTAAAACAAAAACTGACAAAAATACAATCATAGTTGGAGACCTCAATACACCACTGACGGCTCTAGATCGGTCATCCAAACAGAGAATCAACAAAGACATAGTGGCCTTAAACAAAACACTAGAGCACCTGGATATGATAGACATCTACAGGACATTTCATCCCAAAGTGACTGAGTATACATTTTTCTCCAGTGTACATGGATCATTCTCAAGAATTGACCATATGTTGGGCTACAAAAACAACATCAGCAAATTCAGAAAAATTGAAGTTGTACCAAGCATATTTTCTGATCATAAAGCCTTGAATTCAACTGCAAAAAAGAGGAAAAAAAATCCCACAAAAATGTGGAAACTAAACAACATACTTTTAAAAAATGAATGGGTCAAAGAAGAAATAAGTGCAGAGATCAAAAGATATATACAGACTAATGAAAATGACAATACGACATATCAGAATCTATGGGATGCAGCAAAAGCAGTGATAAGAGGGAAGTTCATATCGCTTCAGGCATATATGAACAAACAAGAGAGAGCCCAAGTGAACCACTTAACTTCCCACCTTAAGGAACTAGAAAAAGAAGAACAAAGACAACCCAAAACCAGCCGAAGAAAAAAGATAATAAAAATCAGAGCAGAAATAAATGAATTAGAGAACAGAAAAAGTATAGAAAAAATTAATAGGACAAGGAGCTGGTTTTTTGAAAAGATCAACAAAATTGACAAACCCTTGGCAAGACTTACCAAGGAAAAAAGAGAAAGAACTCATATAAACAAAATCCAAAATGAAAGAGGAGAAATCACCGCCGACACTGTAGATATACAAAGAATTATTGTAGAATACTATGAAAAACTTTATGTCACTAAATTCAACAATCTAGAAGAAATGGATAAATTCCTAGAACAACCTTTCTAGACTGAGTCAAGAAGAAGCAGAAAGCCTAAACAGACCTATCAGTAGAGAAGAAATAGAAAAAACCATTAAAAACCTCCCCAAAAATAAAAGTCCAGGCCCTGATGACTATACCAGCGAATTTTATCAAACATTTAAAGAAGACTTGGCTCCTATTCTATTCAAAGTCTTCCAAAAAATTGAAGAAGAAGCAATACTTCCAAACACATTTTATGAGGCCAACATAACCATCATACCAAAACCAGGCAAGGATGGCACAAAAAAAGAAAACTACAGACCAATATCTCTAATGAATACAGATGCTAAAATACTAAATAAAATACTAGCAAATCGAATACAACAACATATTAAAAAAGTAATACATCATGATCAAGTGGGATTCATCCCAGAATCTCAAGGATGGTTCAACATACGTAAAACGGTTAACGTAATATACCATATCAACAAAACAAAGAACAAAAACCACATGATCTTATCAATAGATGCAGAAAAGGCTTTTGATAAAATACAACACAATTTTATGTTTAAGACTCTCAACAAAATGGGTATAGAAGGAAAATATCTCAACATGATAAAAGCCATATATGATAAACCATCAGCTAACATCATATTAAATGGCACTAAACTGAAGGCTTTCCCCCTTAAATCAGGAACAAGACAGGGTTGTCCACTCTCTCCACTCTTATTTAATGTGGTACTAGAGGTTCTAGCCAGAGCAATCAGACAAGACAAAGAAATAAAAGGCATCCATATCGGAAAAGAAGAAGTAAAGGTATCACTTTTTGCAGATGATATGATCCTATACATCGAAAACCCCAAAGAATCCACAAAAAGACTACTAGAAACAATAAGCCAATACGGTAAGGTCGCAGGATACAAAATTAACATACAGAAGTCAATATCCTTTCTATATGCCAACAATGAAACAATTGAGAACGAACTCAAAAGAATAATCCCCTTCACGATTGCAACAAAAAAAATAAAATACTTAGGAATAAACATAACAAAGAATGTAAAGGACTTATACAATGAAAACTATAAACCATTGTTAAGGGAAATCGAAAAAGATATAATGAGATGGAAGAATATACCTTGTTCTTGGCTAGGAAGAATAAATATAATCAAGATGGTCATATTACCCAAAGTAATATACAAATTTAATGCAATTCCCATCAAACTTCCAATGACATTTTTTAAAGAAATAGAGCAAAAAATCATCAGATTTATATGGAACTATAAAATACCCCGAATAGCCAAAGCAATCCTAAAGAAAAAGAATGAAGCTGGGGGCATTACAATACCTGACTTCAAACTCTATTATAGGGCCACGACAATCAAAACAGCATTGTTCTGGCAGAAAAATAGACACTCAGACCAATGGAACAGAATAGAAAGTCCAGAAATAAAACCACATATATAAAGTCAAATAATTTTTGATAAAGGGGCCAACAACACACAATGGAGAAAAGAAAGCCTCTTCAATAAATGGTGCTGGGAAAACTGGAAAGCCACATGCAAAAGAATGAAGCTGGACTACAGTTTGTCCCCCTGTACTAAAATTAACTCAAAATGGATCAAAGATCTAAACATAAGACCTGAAACAATTAAGTACATAGAAGAAGACATAGGTACTCAACTCATGGACCTGGGTTTTAAAGAGCATTTTATGAATTTGACTCCACAGGCAAGAGAAGTGAAGACAAAAATTAATGCATGGGACTACATCAGACTAAGAAGTTTTTGCTCAGCAAGAGAAACTGATAACAAAATAAACAGACAGCCAACTAAATGGGAAATGATATTTTCAAACAATAGCTCAGATAAGGGCCTAATATCCAAAATATACAAAGAACTCATAAAACTCAACAACAAACAAACAAACAATCCAATAAAAAAATGGGAAGAGGATATGAACAGACACTTCTCCCAGGAAGAAATACAAATGGCCAACAGATATATGAAAAGATGCTCATCTTCATTAGTTATTAGAGAAATGCAAATCAAAACTGCAATGAGATACCACCTCACACCTGTTCGATTAGCTATGATTAGCAAGACAGGTAATAGCAAATGTTGGAGAGGCTGTGGAGAAAAAGGAACCCTCATCCACTGTTGGTGGGAATGTAAAGTAGTACAACCATTATGGAAGAATGTATGGTGGTTCCTCAAAAATCTGAAAATAGAACTACCTTATGACCCAGCAATCCCTCTACTGGGTATATACCCCCAAAACTCAGAAACATTGATACGTAAAGACACCTGCAGCCCCATGTTTATTGCAGCATTGTTCACAGTGGCCAGGACATGGAAACAACCAAAAAGCCCGTCAATAGATGACTGGATAAAGAAGATGTGGCACATATACACTATGGAATACTACTCAGCCATAAGAAATGATGACATCGGATCATTTACAGCAAAATGGTGGGATCTTGATAACATGATACGAAGCGAAATAAGTAAATCAGAAAAAACCAGGAACTGCATTATTCCATACGTAGGTGGGACATAAAAGTGAAACTAAGAGACATTGATAAGAGTGTGGTGGTTACCGGGGGCCGGGGGAGGGGTGAAAGGGAGAGGGAAAGGGGGAGGAGGAGGGGCACAAAGAAAACTAGGTAGAAGGTGACAGAGGACAATCTGACTCTGGGTGATGGGTATGCAACATAATTGAACGACAAGATAACCTGGACTTGTTATCTTTGAATATATGTATCCTGATTTATTGATGTCGCCCCATTAAAAAAATAAAATTATTAAAAAAAAATCAATAAAATGTAAGAGAAAAAAGGCAAAGTCTGCAGTTTGTTAAGTGAGCATGATGCACGTGTCCCAAAATTAAATTTTCTGATACACATTGAAATCTATAGTGTATTGCAGGATTGGCAGTATGGAATTTATGAATATGGTTGCTGTTAACAGTAATGGTTTGGAAAGCCTAGCAAGTGGGTCTACCTTGCATGAGGTAAAGATCACTTACTCTTGTAGGAGCCTAAGTGGATAGATCTTTCTTTCCCCCAAAGCGAATCAGTTTTGATATATTTCTTGGTCTGCCTTAACAGAGCCACAAAATGATATTATCTCTAAGTGATAATATCTAGCTAATTCCTCTGATTTTTGGATGAGAGCTAAGGCAAAAAACCACTTTTAATGTCAATTATTTATAATTCTTAAGAGAACACAAAGAAATTATGGTCCCTGCTGCATAATTATTCGCGATGATTCTACATTTCGGGAGGGCCAGTCTACCTCGTGCATGGGAACGAGCATGAGGCTCACATCCAGAGGGGCCTTCACCTTTGTTTCACGAAACTGATTTTTTTCATGAGAGTTGGACAAGCCTCCCTCCCTCTGTTTGGGTCAGCTTCAGTTCAGCACTTACAAGCAGCTTTGCAAAATGTGATGCATTGAAATGTGGACTCACAAAGTGAAAAACTAAACAGGACCTTGGAGACCATTAAGGTCAGCTTCCCCTCTTTTTCAGAAACTACAAGCTAGAGGACCTAAGTGAATGTGAAGATGGTGACAAGTGTCACTGGAACTCAAGACTTTCAGAATTTCAGAATCCTCCTTCTTGCCATGTTGTCTCTCCATTCGTTTAAAACAGAACAATTTCAAGGATACAGCAGAGTCGTAATGCTTGCTGACAATGGCTCTTTCAATCTAGAGGTGAGGCCTTTACATCTCCTTGGTTATGGATTATTTTGTTTATTTAAATAGATTGCTTTCTGAAGGAACAGAGAGTGGAGGAAGGGAGAAGCAAAGGTTATTTTCCATAAACCAGCTCCTGTGAGAGCGAACGGCCGAGAAGCCTGGAGAGTGTGAGACTGAGCTTCCAGAGAGAGGCTCAGTGGGCTGGATGACCTTGATGCTCATGCTATGGTTGTTATGGCAACAGGAAAGTGAAATTATAGTTGCTAAGGGACACTGAATTGAAGCAATCTCTTACTGGTCACTGAAGCAATCACTTACTGTTCACTCCACTCTGGGACTCAGAAATCCATCCAAAGCAAAGATGAGTCAGCAAAACACATGTTAAAGATGGAGCTAAAATTGAGCTCTATTGAGTAGCATTTGTTCTTGAAGAAGGTTGAAAAATTTTGTAATTGTTGGGACAATTGCTTTTGTCTTAAATAACTTAAATGTGGTCAAATCTTTCCAACTGAAGGAACGTTCGTGTCACCATGTCTACAGACCTCCCAAGGCACCTTGCATCGTTACGTCTATAAACCGATGATTCTCGAAACAGGAAATATATTCACAGTGTAAATCAAGAAATGTCAGCATAATTAGTGAAGAGGAAGCTTGGGCTACCTGAAAATGACTAATGACTCATTAAGTCAAATATCTCCCTGTACCATCTTGGAAGAACCAACAGTGATATCAATGTCCATTTTCCTGACCAGTGACGTTCACCTTTCCTCACCTCTGCTACAATCCACAGGGTGCACAGGATGCTGTGTTAACTGAACAGTACAGGGGAACGTGGATACCAGCTGATGACAGGACAGTCAAAAGCCCCTGTATTTCGGTGCTCGGGACAGCGACCACATGCATGTCATGTGGAGACAGTCTCTCTCCATATGGCACAGAGTAGGCACTCAGTATATATTTGTTAACTGTTGAGTGGATCACAGGAAGGGGCAGACTACTGTATATATAAGTGTGCAGTTTTTTTTTTGTTTTTTAATTTTTTTTTTTTTTTGCATTTTTCTGAAGCTGGAAACAGGGAGAGACAGTCAGACAGACTCCCGCATGCGCCCGACAGGGATCCACCCGGCACGCCCACCAGGGGGCGACGCTCTGCCCACCAGGGGGCGATGCTCTGCTCATCCTGGGCGTCGCCATGTTGCGACCCTCCTGGGTGTCGCCATGTTGCGACCAGAGCCACTCTAGCGCCTGGGGCAGAGGCCACAGAGCCATCCCCAGCGCCCGGGCCATCTTTGCTCCAATGGAGCCTTGGCTGCGGGAGGGGAAGAGAGAGACAGAGAGGAAGGCGCGGCGGAGGGGTGGAGAAGCAAATGGGCGCTTCTCCTATGTGCCCTGGCCGGGAATCGTACCCGGGAAGTGTGCAGTTTTGAATATCAACTGTGTCCTGAGATATACACCAAATGCTCCCTTCCTCCTTCACGCTCTCCCTCCTGCCCTTTCTTTCCTTCCTCAAACATTTCCTGAGCATGTCCTAACGCAATCATGCTAGGAACCTGCAGGTGCTCGGAATACATAAATAAATTAGGACAAATCCTTAGCCTTCAGGGAGCATATTCACAGTGGCGTCAGGGACTGGGAAACAACTATGACAGAGAGCTAAGTGTAAATGGATGTGTTAAGTGTGCTGAGATGCGGTGGGAACAGGACAGCTGAAGCTGTCCAGGGAGTCACGTTAGCTTTCAGAGGGGCTTCCTCCTATTGTGATTTGAACCATAAGTATGTGCACACATGTGGCAGTTAACAGAGAAGTACTGTGTGCCTACTCTGTGCCATATGGAGAAACTGTTTCCACATGACATGCATGTGGTTGCCGTCCCGAGCACTGAAACACAGGGGCTTTTGATTGTTCTGTCATCAGCTGGTATCCACATTCCCCACCACTATTCGGTCAACACAGCGTCCTGTGGACACTGTGGATTTTAGCAGAGGTGAGAGAATGTGAAGGTCACTGCTTGGAAACACATACCTACCTCTCAGGTATATGGGAGAACTGGTCTGTGTTAGAATTTTATTCTTTTTTGTATTTTTTCTGAAGCTGGAAATGGGGAGAGACAGTCAGACACACTCCCGCATGCGCCCGACCGGGATCCACCCGGCACGCCCACCAGGGGCGACGCTCTGCCCACCAGGGGGCGATGCTCTGCCCCTCGGGGGGGGGGGGGTCGCTCTGCCGCGACCAAAGCCACTCTAGCGCCTGGGGCAGAGGCCAAGGAGCCATCCCCAGCGCCTGGGCCATCTTTGCTCCAATGGAGCCTTGGCTGCGGGAGGGGAAGAGAGAGACAGAGAGGAAGGAGGGGGGTGGGGGTGGAGAAGCAAATGGGCGTTTCTCCTATGTGCCCTGGCCGGGAATCGAACTCGGGTCCCCCGCACGCCGGGCTGACGCTCTACCGCTGAGCCAACCGGCCAGGGCCTAGAATTTTATTCTTTTTCCAGGTTAAATAATATTCCATTGTATGTTTATACCACTTTTTCTGATCGGCTCATCTGTTGATGGACATTAGTTTGATCCTACTTTTTGGCTATTGTGAATAATGGAGCAATAAACATGGATGTGCAAATATCTCTGTGAGATGCCAGAGTCTCTCCTGAAGGGGAGGCTGAGAGTTTATACCTCTGTATGGATGAATTGTCATAATGCATGAGTAGAGATGCTCATTGTCGAGGAGTCTGGGAGAGGCCAGGTGATTGATGCAAGGCAGTCATTCTGATATGCAAGCTTATTCAAGTAGCAACTTTTGGGCTGCTTTTTCTCTGATAAATTGTCCCTCCCCACTCATACACAAGTGACACTCTGAGTCATAATTATATTACATAGCTATCCTCCGCCATGGCTCCATCAGATTGGATGAGGATAGTCACCCGAGTAAAGCGAGTCATTCTATTGGTTGTGCACAGCCAAACAGACGTTCTCACCTGAGAGTTGAGAATTGGCATCCAGAAATGCAAGTGAGCTCGTTGGTGGCATTGGAACTGGGAAGCAGCATAAGGTTATGGTTGTGAGGAAGCAGAGAAAAGTGGATTTAAGAAGAATTTGCAGCCTGACCATGCCGTGGCGCAGTGGATAGAGCGTTGGATTGGGATGCGGAAGACCCAGGTTCGAGACCCCAAGGTCGCCAGCTTGAGCGAGGGCTCATCTGGTTTGAGAAAAAGCTCACCAGCTTGAGCCCAAGGTCACTGGCTCAAGCAAGGGGTTACTCGATCTGCTGAAGGCCCGTGGTCAAGCACATATGAGAAAGCAATCAATGAACAACTAAGGTGTTGCAATGCGCAACGAAAAACTAATGATTGATGCTTCTCATCTCTCCAATCCTGTCTGTCTCTGACTCTCTCTCTGTCTCTGTAAAAAAAAAAAAAAACCACGAAGAATTTGCACATGTGGGAAGAGAAATAGAAGTGAGAGACCAGGAGGCTACATGGTGGTGAAGAATGAGGAAGAGTGAGACAGATAAGAGCTTTCTTTTCCAGTCTCAGTTTCTCAGCAGACATTTTAAAAAATTATTTAAAAATTTTTTTAATTACAGCTGACATACAATATTATGTTAGTTTCAGGTGTACACCCCAGTGATTAGACATTAAATAATTTATTAAGTAGTCAGCTCATTAAATCTCATACTCATCTGACGCCATGCATAGTTCTGAGAATATTATTGACTATATTCCCTAGGCTGTACTTTACATCTCTGGGACTGTTTTGTAACAACCAATTTGTATTTCTTAATGCCTTCACTTTTTATATCCATCCCTCAACCACCTCCCATCAGCATATTGTATCTCCATAAGATACTTTTGATTCTTAAAAAAAAAAAAACAAAACAAAAAACCAAACTCCTCTTAAGGTAACTTGAGTGGGTTTCCATTTCTGGCATCCAAATGACTTTCAACCATCGCTAAAATGACACTAACACACTCTCTCTCTTTTTTTTAAATATACAACCCAAAGTTTTCACCATGGATCTAAGGAAAAGGTAACCTAATTTTGAAATAACACTCCATTTGTGGACTAGAGGAAAGTATATTGGTTTTGGACTCAAAATCTAAATTTTAGCTTCCATTCTGTTTCCTTTTGACTGTGTGGCTTTGGACAATCATTTATTCTCTGGGCTGAAGTCACCCTACTCTCAAAATGAAAGTTGCTCCTTGTTTAAAATAGTGTTTTGGAAATACATGCATTGCAACATGTATTAATGGACTGTGATGATCTGTAAAGATAATAGACACCCCAATGTGTGCCATTTCGTGGATGCATAGTCAGTGAAAGTCAGAGGGATTAGCTGATGTTTCATAAAAGATGATGTAACTGAAACATATATTTGGGTTTACATATAGTAAACACTAAACACATTTTTAGTAACTGTTTTTAAGACCATTGTCCATTTTTAATATTTATTTTATTTTTGTTATGATCATGCCCATAATTTCTTTTAATTAAATTAATAAATATTTATAAAAATGATGATGGTGTGCCTGAGAAAATAAAAATAAAAGAAAAATGATTCCTTATTAAATGACCACTGTGTAACTGATATAAGTTTATCCAAATGCCTTTTTGGATGTTTTGTAAATAAAAATGGTAGGATTTACATCCACAGAGAAAGAAAGGAATAAGGAATTCCAAGAGGTAAGAGGAGCATGAGGACACACAGAAGTAAAATCACTTATTTCATTTAATTCTCATGAAGATTTTGCAAAGTAAGCATTCATCATTTTATAGATAAAAAACCTATGGCTCAGAAAACTTAACTTGTTCAAGGTCAACAAGCAAGGAAGAGCCAAAGCCAAGAGATGCTGTGTTTGGAGTAGAGGTGGGACTCTGTTCCCCAGGAAGTGTATCTGTAGCCTGGGGAACTGCGGTGCTGGGTTTGCAAATAGTAGTGCTGGGCAGAAGCAATATACATCCATGCAAGGAAGACTAGGAGAACAATACCTGACATTCTGAATCAAGTTTAGTGTACAACTATAATCATGACAGGGACAGGAAATGGTCAAGGTGGGTCTGGTGACTCTCAAAGGACACAATGGAGAAATGAATCTGGATGAGTCTCTATCTCACATCTGCAGGGCAAGGCTCACCCCTGTAAACCATCAGCAGCCAACATCGCTGGGGCTAGGCTGTGAGGACCTGGGTTGTACACCACAGCCCTCACCCCGGGAGCCAAACTTTGTGGCTCCCTGTTGCCTGGTTGCTGGGCATATGAGCTAACTTAGCCCACCATATTCTTCAAGGACTTGCAATCTTAAGCAAAGGACATAAAGAAGGGTTCATTAGCACTCACATAGGGTGCACCAGCAGTGAGCATGGTGGTGTATTTGGGTTTGTGGCAATAGTAACTGGCCACAATATTCCTATAATTCCAACTTTCCAGTGTCCCATGTTTCCTGAACATTTCCCATCCTGCTTGAATTTCTGGTTGATTCTGTGTGTTTCTGATAAATTCCACTTTATCTCCAGACACTGAGATTTGGTTTTGTATTCCTGGTACTAGGAACTCTGATTGATAAAGGGAATAAATTACAAAGGAGGAAAGAAGCAAAGTTGAATTCTAGAATATTGCCAGTTATCTATACTAGTAAATTAGTATGAAGGAGGTATAATACGTTTATAATTATCACCCCAACCCAGATTTCTCTTCTTCAACTCCAAAGGAGGATAAAAAGAAAATAGGTTCTGGTTGAAAAAATACATTTAAAAACAAATGTATAAAATTAGCAATTTGATGGACTGTTTGGTAGAGAGGTGTCATCCATTGTATATATAAATACCTCTTTTGTGTCATAGTCTCAAGTCTGTTTGCAAAAATGAGTGGGTTAGGTCACTAAAACTTGTTAGAATGTACTCAGCAAATCAGTGGTACTAAGTGTGAAGCTAAATGACCTCATCTGTTTACCGGTTTGAAGGCAAATTGGTTCAAGTGGGTCCCTGCCTGCTAAGAGAGGAAATAGGTCCCAACAGGAGCAGTGAGGAGTTCATCTTTCACTGCTACTGAAGGAGCATTGACAGGCTTGAGATGGCCAGAGTAAAATCGAGTATCCGTTTCTCAGCCTCTTGAAATAAACTAAAGCACATAATATGGAAATCCTAGAAGACAATATCAAACTTTCTTCGGGGAGGTGGTATTGCATGATGTTGGTCTTTGGAGTAGAAAACAAATGTTCTTTGGGCAGGGTGGTAAGAGAAAGGCTTATTGAGAAAGCCATATTTAAGGTGCGACGAGTAAAATCAGAAGGAGCCTGCCATAGAAAGAGGTTAGGGATGAGGGTAGGGGGAGTAGGGAAAAGTGTTCCAGACAGAGAAAACAGTATAACAAGTACTCTGAGAGAAGAAAGAGCGTGGTATATTTGAGGACTGAAAGGTGGCCAGAGCGGTTATAATTGGGAAGTGAAAAGCTTGAGGGGAGAAGGAAGCCAGGAAATTGGGCACCCAGATAGGTTAGAGAGGCAGAAAGTGGCACATTATGATTGGTCAATTAGATTGTAATACAAAGTTTGATTTTTACTCAAAATGCAATAAGAAACTATGGAGTTTTTAAGGCAAGAAGTAACATGACAGATTTTTATTTATAAAAGCCACTATGCCTTCCACAAGGAGAATAGATGGGAGGTAAACAAAAGTGTAATCAGGCAAACCAGTGAGGAAGCGATTATAAAAGTCCACGGGAGACAAGGTAATGGCTTGGTCTCGGGTGGTGGTGCTGGAGGAGATTGAGAAAAGTTTATGGATTATGAGTAAAACTAAGAAGCAGAAAAAGGAGGATCTGGGATTGGCTGGTGGAAATGGATCATTAGAATGGTAGGAATCCAGGATACCAACCAGGTTTCTGTCTTGAGCGACTACTGGCATGTGGTTGAGGACTGTCTGGCTTGACTTCTAGCTATGGGCTCAGTTTTATTCTGAAAGTTCATTCTCTTGAGCTCTTGCTAAGTCAAGGTTTCAGTTACTGCGTTTCCTCACCCTCATGCCTGCTCAGTGTCCAGAGGATTAAAAAAAAAAAGAGCTTTACAACTGAGAGGGTTATCCTCCTGCCAATATAATTGGAAAATAGAGCTCTGGTTTTGGTTATTGGCCCCACATGACTAACCTCTCTCACATGCATTGCTGGATCCTTGAATGATTTAGAATCAGCTCTTCCTACTCAGCCCTAATATGAATGCATTGCCTGTTGATTATCTCAGACATGTTACCTGAATTTAAGACTCCTCCAGTGCCATTTCAATTAATGTGGTGATGAGTGTGTGCATTAGAATGGCCAAGCACAGCCAGGATTTAATTGATTTAATTTGCATATCTCGTTCTGAAAGAATGATGCATTGTAAATCCACCCACTGGCAGGACTTGACTTCTGCTCCTCCTTCGTGAGTGCAGAATTAGCTTTTCTGAAGGCTTTCCCAAACCTGGTTGCCTTTATATCACTTAAGACTCTTAATGTTTGTTCCAGGTTTTTAGAAGAGGGTTGCCAAGCCTCTTGGGAAATGAGTGCAAGCTTGGGGGATGGCTGTGAGTATGCCTAGACTGTTTATTAAAGGAGAAAGAGTCACACAGACTAACGTCATCTTTGAGTCATCTCCAAGGAATATTTTGGGGACTGTTGCTTTGGGAGCTGAAGTCAGGGCAGATGATTTTTTGATGGAAAGTATAACAGGGGAGAGAGTTATATCTGGGAAAAGATACATTTCTCAGAAATCTGGATACCTGTCTGGATACTGTTGGAAGTATTTAGATAAGAGATTGTATAGCCAGACCAGGTGGTAGTACAGTAGTTAAAACATTGACCTGGAACACTGAGGACCAGGGTTTGAAACACTGAGGTTGCTACCATGAGCACAGGTTCATCTGGCTTGATCATGGGGTTGCTAGCTTGAACATGGTTGTTGGCTTGAGCCCAAGGTCACTGGCTTGAGCAAGGGGTCATTGGCTCAGCTGGAGTCTCCTGTTCAAGGCACATATGAAAAGCAATCAATGAACAACTAAGAATGCCAAACTACGAATTGATACTTCTCAGCTCTCTTCCTTCCTGTCTGTCTATCGGTCTCTGTCTCTGTATCTCTCTCACTCACTAAAAAAATCAGCAGTTCAAAGGAAAATGTCAGGAAGGCATTTTTTATTAACACTGCTGAATATAAATTAGTGGATTTTGATTTAAAGATGTTTTAATATAATGCTGTAAGGCACTGTACTCTCTTCTTCCTTGGCTAATGTCAGTTTGCCTGGGGACTACTTCATGTTGCCACTTGTACTTCGGGTTTCATGGAAATTGACTTAATAATAATGTAACATCAACAACATTGATCACTTACGTCATGCCAGTGACCATTCTAAGTTCTTCATATGCAACTGGTTTTGCAATGGCAATCATTATTAATCCCATTTTAGAGATGAGAAAACAGGTATAGGAGGGCTGTGAAATGTGTTCAACTAGTAAGTGACAATGCTGGGCATTGAGCTCACTTTTACTCTGCTTTTGTGATAAAAATACTGCTTTCTATTGCATAGGTTTGTCCATATGGAAAAACTAACCTTCAAAGACCAAGATTCTTGTGTTCTCTGACATTCATTTTATATGACTTTTATTTTTTAAAAAAGATTTTTACTTATTCATTTTTAGAGAGAAAGGAGAGAGAGAGAGAGAAGGGGGAGGAGCAGGAAGCATCAACTCTCTTATGTACCTTGACCAGTCAAGCCTAGGGTTTCAAACCGGTGACCTCAGTGTTCCAGGTTGATGCCTTATTCACTGTGCCACCACAAGTCAGGCTCATTTTACATGACTTTTAATGTTTTCGTCCTTTGACAATGTCTTATTGTTCTGTATGTCACCTCCATGTTAATAATTTATAGGGTGGCTCATTAAGAAAAAACAACTCTTTCCTAGGCAACTTTGATGACCAGCCTCTCTATCCTTCCCCCATTTGTTAAAAATTATTGCCTTCCATGAATAATTTTGTGTGATTTTGCAACCGATATTTTATTTTTGGTTGCTTAAAAAATGCAATCAACACAGTAGCCCTTGGTATTTTGTGGGAACTGTTCGCAGATTTCTCAGTGAGAATGACTCTGTTTGCCAGAGGAAAAGTGTGGAGGGGTGCTATTTCTTGTAGGAAGGAATGTCAATAAAGCAAAACCAGAACATCTGGGGCTTCCCGGATGCTCTTGCACTATTTTTGCTACTAACATGGCTTTAAGCTTTGTGATTGTTATCCCTCAGCACCATGGCAATAGCAAATGATTTCTCAAAATATAGTTAGAGATCCAAGCTTAGACCAGGTCAGATTTTTTATAAGGATTAAATGTAGGCAAAAGTTCCTCTGTAGGAGCATTTCTTACAAAATGCCAAAGCAAAACATACAAAAGATGATGAAATCTCTTACATATTTACATGTTTTTTTTTTTTAATCATTGAGAGGAGGAGAGGCAGAGACAGACACCTGCATGCACCCTGACCAGGATCCACCTGGCAAGCCCACTAGGGGGTGATGCTCTTCCCATCTGGGGTGTTACTCCATTGCTCAGCAACTGAGCTCTTCTTAACCCCTGAGGCAGAGGTCATGGAGCCATCCTCAGCTCCTGGGGCCAATTTGCTCCAATTGAACCATGGCTGCAGGAGGAGGAGAGAGAGATAGAGAGAGAGAGGGAGAGAAGCAAGAGAGAGAGGGGTAGAGAAGCAGATGGGAGTTTCTTCTGGTGCTCTGACCGGGAATCAAACCCAGGACATCCACACTCTGGGCCCATGCTCTACTACTGAGCCAACCAGCCAGCACCTATATTTACATTTTAAATAGTTGTAAAACATATTTTGAGTCCAGCCCCTTCCTTATTTTATTTTTTATTCACTGAGAGGAAATCCTTTATACCCAAAGCACATGTTTAAAGCCCTGCCAACTAAAAATGAAATATGACAACAACAACCAAAAGCTTCCTGGGAGAACCATTCCAGAACCTCTGAGCTTGTCAGGACTGAGGAGAAAGCAAAGCAGTTGTCAGCAAGGAAGTGACTCGAGCCACTGTCTCATGTGTGAGAGCAGCCTGCCTCCCTGTGAAAAGAGGAATCCTTGACCAGGGAGTTTGTAGTCACTGCTTTGTTTGAAGGAAGACAGAAGTTCTCGGTTATTAACTTCCTCAAAATGGTTGGTTCATCTCTTAAGTGTACCCAGGTTAATTTTCTACCACTTAGGGTAAAATAGCTAGAACATTCTACTCAAGTTTGTAATTTTCTCTTGAGTTTCTGTATAAATCTGAGGTAGACTGAGTCTGAAAAGCTCCTGCTGGATTCCTAAAAAGGAAAATGTCCCTGGATTATGGCAGATTTTGTAATTTGGAACAACTCTCTCAGCGACAACCCAGAATCTGGGCAAACTATTATTTATAAAAAATTCTGTTTGATGGTTTAAGAGAGCTAACTAGGTTATGTGAAACTATCAGACCAAGATGCAGGAGACAAACCCTCTAGAGGGAAAACCAGCACTTTTTGGTGCACTTGCTGATTCTAGAAGAGAATCACTTGAATCTAGAAGACTCAAGAGAGCTCAGTGTTGTTTCTGATACCCTGATGGGGCTTGGGGGACAAAAGTTGGAGCTCAGCACCCACTGTGGCTAGAGAACCAGTAAAGGCTATACATAATGGGTGGAAAACAGAGCCTGCGACCCACCTTTGCATGATCTAAAATTGGATAGAGGTAATTCTAGATTCCTAATGCCTCTAGTTGCCTGTCAAAAGTAAATGGAAAATCCTCTTTGGGAGAAGATGACATGATTTCTTAAATTATTTCTGTGAACACTTTTTCAAATACATTTATAGCTACAGATAACCAGGTACACAAAGAGACTACACATGTCTAATTACAGACAAAACAATGGACAATTAAGTTAGGCCCTATCCAAAAGTTGGCAAGATCAAACACATTTTAAAGTAACTATGCTTGGAAAATTAAAAATCTTGTCAGAAAACTGGAAAAATGACACAATAAGTTTTAAAAGAACCAAACACAAGCATGGGAATTGAAAACTATAATAATCAAAATTAACAAGAGATGAGTTTAACAGCAAATTATATACAGATGAAGAGTGAATTGGTGAAGTATAGAATATCAGAATAAATAAGTACATTTCAAACTACTGAGGCCCATCATTAATGGAATAAGCTCATGGAAAGTATAGGTAACTCCACTAGCTGGAATCTAAGTCTGTAAGAATTACATAAGAGTTTTTGTATGGGGGAATCACCCTGTAAGTTGTATAAATATCTAACGACTATGTTGTACACCTGAAACTAATATTATTATGTTGAATGTCACTGTAATTTAAATTAAAAGAAAATAAAGTTTTTGTTTGGATAACTGCATTGTTCAGGGTCTAGTTGCAGATAACAGAAAATAATCTACCTAATTTAAATAGAAAGGGATTAAATATAGAGACATTTGGGGGCTCACAAATTCCTTGGAAGGACTGGAGGAACAGGCTGTAGGCTGGGCTTTTGTGGAATATCTCCAAAACTACATCGCAAAAGTGGTTTGCCAAAGGAGATATTACCACCCAATGATTAGAAAGCTGCTGCCACAGCTATTGGCTCCAAGACCAGATTGTCTCAGCCATGAACTTTTCCAGCAAATTAGATGCCACCAATTATTTTTCTTGCTACCCATGAAGCTGGAGATCATCTTTAATAATCTCACCAAAATGCCTCCATGAATGCATTTGCCAGAATAAACAACATAAGCTGCTAAATTTTGCATGAGTATGTCTCCTGGAAGAGACCTGAGCTGTAAGGGAGTCTGGGATTAGCAGCTTTTAGCTTTCTAGCCTCCAGTGTCCAGTAGGGCATGCTACAAGGGGATTGAGTGGAGAGGCATGAGCCAATCTGCAAAATCTATCACATATCTTGTTCTTCTTTGCCTGGCACATCATCCTATGTCTTCTGGAAACAGAACCTATTTATTTTTCTGTAAGGGAACAATTTACTCAATGGTAGACACTGACTTAGATCTGCTAATTAGATAAGCATGTCCCCTAGATAATGCGATTGGTTTATAGGTGTGCACTTGGACCATTTTAGTTCTAGAGTCTTCTCCAAGTCTCCTTGGCCTTAACTATAAAAAAAATAGCTTGTTCTTATTGCCGAGAATCCTAAACATTCAGGATATGAATGTGGGGCTGCTACAGTTTGCCACAATCAAGAGAGGACATATTTGAATGAAGTTACACAGACTTAGGAAAATAGAAGAAATGGAGAGAGATACAGAATTCCTTTCATTTTACTTGAGCCTCTAGATCAATATGCCTGTCTATTAACCTTTTGGTTTCTCAGTTATATGATTGTAGGAATTCCCTTTTGCTTATACTAGTTTCAGTTGGGTTTCTGTCACTTACAATACAGAGTTTTAATTCATAATTATATAAATTGAGATGTTTTTTATATTTTATATTATATATTTATAGCTAGAAACCATTCCTTTTTGTAAAAATGACCATAAAGATTGTTTAAGACCATAACATCTTATTTATTGTAGAAATCCACATTTCATTGATAAAAGCTTTGTGGGAGGGATTCTGAGAGGCTCACTTCAGGCATAAATTAGAGCTCCTTGTGGGTGGGAGTTTGGACATGGCCCTTTGTGATAGTAGAGTCACTCACTGCAGGCGTCTCCAAACTACGGCCTGTGGGGCCACATGCGGCCCCCTGAGGCCATTTATCTGCCCCGGCACACTTCCGGAAGGGGCACCTCTTTCATTGGTGGTCAGTGAGAGGAGCACTGTGGTGGCTCTCCAACGGTCTGAAGGACAGTGAACTGGCTTCCTGTGTAAAAAGTTTGGGGACCCCCAGTAGAGTGTATAAGTGAGGTTGTATCATTTAAAACTGAGGTGACAACATCAGCAATAAATATTAGACTGTATGATGTACTTTTCTCATTAAGTCCTTTTAACAGTCACTCTTTCAGGTGGAAGACTGGTTTATTCATGGGACATTTTAGAGTCTCAATTCTGTGGATGAGTGTAGTTACCTTTCAGACGAGATCGGGCGCGTTCAGGGTGGTATGGCCGTAGACATGTAGTTACCTTTCAGACAAAGATGTGGCTATATAAGTCTACTGTTTATAAACTTTAGTGGCTCCACATTACCTAGAAAAAGTCAAGTTGTAGATCCCTCTCAATCTAATTCTAAGCTGCCTTTGAAGCCACAGGTCCAACCATTCTTTCTCAGAGTCTGTGTGGCAGGTACACTGTGATATTTACCTCTTTCTACTAAATGTTAGAGGTGGCCTCAGATCTCTCTACCCAGCCCACTATTTAGCTAAATACTGAAATTTGTGATTATCTTGAATGCTAGAGAAAACTTAAACATCATTTTCAAATTCTGTCCATTGGAAAGGATTGCATTTGTTTATCTACATAAAAACCATTGGCATCTGCTTCATCTCAGACAGTCTTGAGGACTATCGGAGGGCTTCTGTACACACTGTATTGTTTTTTAGTGCAAGTCTGATGGCACTGGGCAGTTAAAATTGGACTTTAACTGTGAATGAACTTGAAAAGTGAGCCCAGTGTTACAGAGAACAGACTAAGAATTGTCAGGGAGGAAGGGGTTGGGGGAGTGGGCTGGGTGGAAAAGGTGAAGGGATTAGGTAACAAAATAAAAACAAAAACCAGACATGGATAATAGTATGGTGATTACTAGAGGAAAGGGGGTCGGGGAGGTGGAAGAAAGCAAAGGGCAGATAAATGGAGATGGAAGGAGACTTAACTTCAGGTGGCAGACACAGTACAAGGTACAGATGACGTATTATAGAATTGTACACTTGAAACCTGTATAATTTTATTAACTAATGCCACCCCAATAAATTCAATAAAAAGGAGAAAAGAAAAGAAAACTGAGCCCAGTCGAGTTGCCCAGCTTATTGTTTAATCCTCTTCCCACCGGCTGGTGTTGACCCTGTATGCCAGACCGAGGTGCCCAGCCCTTTCCAGGAGCTCCTGTGGGAAAGGATTTAAACAGCGCACTGAGCTCCCTTCTCATAACCTGGCTGGTATTAAGCACTGTCTCCACTCTACCCTTCTTACCACCTCTGTTTTGATTGTATGTGGGTTTTTTCCTTATCACAAAGCAATACATGTGTACAGGAGAGAAAAAAATAAGCAAAGAGAAGAAAATAAAACCACTGACAATCCCACCAGACACAGACAGCTGCTGATAAACATCCATTTATATCTTCAGAACTGAAACCGGAGAAAGTGACCCGAAGTTTGGCTGCTTGTAGCCATGAAAACCAATTACCTGACACAGGTGCTGGTGAGAAGGAAAGAAGTATATTAAAGTGCTGGCCCCCTCAGAAGATGGGGGGACCCCTGTCCTCAAAAACCCATCCTTCTCGGCCCTGGCCGGTTGGCTCAGCGGTAGAGCGTCGGCCTGGCATGCGGGGGACCGGGGTTCGATTCCCGGCCAGGGCACATAGGAGAAGCACCCATTTGCTTCTCCACCCCCACCCCCTCCTTCCTCTCTGTCTCTCTCTTCCCCTCCCGCAGCCAAGGCTCCATTGGAGCAAAGATGGCCTGGGCGCTGGGGATGGCTCCTTGGCCTCTGCCCCAGGCGCTAGAGTGGCTCTGGTGCGTCAGAGCGACGCCCCAGAGGGGCAGAGCATCGCCCCCTGGTGGGCGTGCCGGGTGGATCCCGGTCGGGCGCATGCGGGAGTCTGTCTGACTGTCTCTCCCCGTTTCCAGCTTCAGAAAAATACAAAACAACAACAACAACAACAACAACAAAAAACCCATCCTTCTCTTTTGGTGCAAGCAGGGTTTTTTATGGATGGAGCAGGAGGGGGATGAACAAAATAGAACAAAAGAATCCACAGGAGGAGGTTGAATGAGAGTTCTTTGCTGAGTGGACTCAGCACAATTTGTTCAGAAAGCTGATTGAAGGCTGCAGACTTTGTGGGTTTTTACCTGAAAGCATCATCTTTCCAGAAATTGTCTCCTATTCAAGTACTAACCAGGCCCGACCCTGCTTAGCTTCCGAGATCAGATGAGATCAGGCGCGTTCAGGGTGGTACAGCCATAGACATCCAGAAATTGTAAATAGCACTAGGAAAACACTTCAAGTCTAGGGAGGCTGTGGGCTTTGTGGAATTCTTTGGGTAGTTTAACATGCTATTTACTAACCTTTGTCAAGAAGTTTTCAAAGATGAAAATTCCCAATGGTCATCCAGCAGATGGTGACAAATCCCAAGTTCTATCCAAATCAATGTCCCAAAGGCTTTGAATGTTGTGCCCATGGGTGACCAAAACGTGTTCCCTGGGAGGCACTGTGATGTAGGGCTTCCAAGTATAACCCCTGGGGCCCGAGGGTCCTGGTTTCTAAGTTCCATTCTCCTTCCAGCTGTTTGATCTTGGGTAGCTAACTTAGAACCTCTTTAATTTCAGTTTCCTCATCTGTAACCTATGTTGGCTTTGTTGTGCAGTTTAAAAGAGATTTTTTAGAAGTAATCAACAGAGTTCCTGAATGGTAAAAAGTGCTTCACAAAGTCTAGCTGATCTTGTTGCTATAATTTAGTTTGTGACCCAGCAGCTGGGTGATAGAAACCGAGGTGCATGTTGTGAGTGACATAAGTGCATACACAGGACTGCAGAGGAAGACATCTCAAACAGCTTTTTAAGAGCAAATTATATTGCCATCTCTCTGGCATGGTTAAAGGCCAAAATAGAGGGCACAGTACTCTTCCTGGGAAGAAACCCCCAGATTTTGAGATATTTGACATGTTTTGGTGAGATTTTCATGAGCACACATGTGACTTTGTCACCATGAGTTTAGCTAAATGTATTTTAAATGATTCCCATGAATTTCATTCATGTAAAACTTCTATATATGTCTAGATTGAAAGACTGATCTGCCCCTGATTCATTCATTATCTGTCCATCCATCCACTCATCCATCCATGTATCCGTCCACCCATCCACCCATACATTCATCATCCATTCATCTTTTATTCATCCCTGGCACTGGGATGTCCATGGTGTATAAACAGTAAAGAATTTCCTACTCTCAAGAAGGTCACAAGCTGTGAGGGAGACATCCAAGTAGACAGAACATAAGGATTAAAGTATTTACTTGTGGATGCTTGAAAATAGCATAGGAGAGTAGGTGCTTCAGATTAGCAGTGGGCCAAGGAGGCTTGGAATGCTCAGAAGAGAAAGCCGGCATCCCTTGCTACTTGGTGTGTGGTTCTTCAAGTAGGAGCCTCATTATCACCTGAGAAGTTGTTAGAAATGCAGAATTTTAGACCCTATTCCAGACCTTCTAAATCAGAATCTTTATTTTAGAAGATCCTCAAGCAATTTGATGCACATTAAAGTCTGTAAAGAACTTGTATGGAGTTTATTGAGCAATACCATAAATGGTCTTTGTCAATAATGGATATATGCTTTATCAGGTAGGTGATGGCAAGCACTGAAAATATGTAGTTTAGAGAGTGGTGTGGTCATATTTGTTTTTTACATTTGAGATACTATTTAAATATTTTTAGCCATTATTCTCCCCGTGCTTCTTCCCTTCTCTCTGTTCCAAGAAGTAACCAGACCCTTGATATTTCCTGTGTCATGTTCTCCTCCAGCTCCAGATTGATAGACAAAGTTTCCCAAAGAGAACACTGTTATTGCTCTTTTCAAAAGCCTAAGCTTTTAGAAGATATAGGACTAAAAGTCCAAGCTTATAGGGTCAAAGATAGACAGTAAAGCAGTATTTCTAAGAACTGTGAAGAGCCTGAACATATGGTGAAGCTCAGTGGGGACTGAGATGAGCAGATCTATCTAAGGCTGTGTCCCTGGGGTGGGGAGGAGTGGTGCCTACCCAAGGAACCCAGGGACAGGAACATTGACTCAAGGGCTTCAGGACTAGCCCAAGATTCTTATTTCCCCTGCAGAACCTGGCAGCCATGGAACCTCTCCTTGGGAGCAGTGTGCCACAGATGCCTAGCAGATGAGCAGTGTCTTGCCTCTCCCTCCTCCCATCTCCCTATGCTTGGAGTTGGGTACAACCCCAAGGTCCCTTGGACCTTTGCACAACCCTGGGAAAGCAGAAATACCAATAATGACTGACAAGTTCCTGACCCTACGGCAAACTGGAAATCAGATAACTTGATTTGAATAAATACTTAAATATATTTATTTAATATAATATTTTTTGTTCTCCTGAGATTAAGGACTAGATACATTCTTGCAACATTTAGAAGGTTCATTTTGATCCTTTTGAAAATTAAAAAAAAAAGGCAAAAACATATACTAATGTAAACAGTGTTCTTATTTTTTTAGAATGAGGAAAGAAATCACAACAAATTGTAGCTTTAAAAAAGCTGACGAATATCACAAACATCACACAGACTCCAGGAAAATAACAATATACTTTCTTTAGTTGACAGTCCTGACACATCTCTGCAGTTGATTGCCTCTTCATATAAGTTTATAATATTGTTGTCAGTCTTGTCTCTAGCATTTTTGATCATCATTTAATATTTATTACTTGTGGTTTATAAAAGTTATTTTAGTTCCACCAATAAGTTTTGGTAATATTTTACATTTTTAGAATTGTCAAATTTGGGAAACCTGTAAGAATTGTAAGGATTTTCTACATATGAGCCTCTGGCTCTATACAATTTTTTTTCCTTTTCTATAGGTGCAGTGCAAGTGGCTGTAGGTCGTGTTTATAATGAGATATGACCTCTGACCCTATAGCTTCATGTGACTACGTGGAAATGACTGACTACGTGAATACCACCCACTAAGTCCAAACTAAATGTGTCTACAACTTTAGTTCAATCCCAACGATGCCCGTTGCCATTTCAATACCTTCAAACAAAAATGAAAGTGTGATGGAGGAAGAATGGAGAGAGAAGAAATGCAGAATGGGGTCCATGTGGGGTTTGGGCTGTGTCCTCTTGTTTGCTCACCCTCTCAGCAGGGCGGAGCCTGGGAGAAGCAGTGCGGGTCCCCCCTTCACTCCGAGCCCCTCAGGGAAGACAGTGCATGAGTGGGTGGCACCACGGCGTGTTCAGTTTGCCTGTCCGCCCCCTTTCTCTTCTCAGCTGAAGGCTTTTTCATTTTACCAATTTGCAGTTCTAGAATTAAAGGGTTGTGCTAATTCCAGACTTCCAACAGTTTTAAGCCCTTTCTGTTTTCCATTAAGCAGTAGTTCACCCTTTTTGGTGGCATGTGAAATGCCTCCTTGCACACTTTTATCTGACTATCATCCTTGAGAATCTCTGGGTGATCACCATGTCTGTCTACTTCTTTAGTGAAGAATGACCATTAATCATGTGCTTATCTGGAGCTG
Organism: Saccopteryx bilineata; assembly: GCF_036850765.1. Taxonomy (NCBI): domain Eukaryota; kingdom Metazoa; phylum Chordata; class Mammalia; order Chiroptera; family Emballonuridae; genus Saccopteryx; species Saccopteryx bilineata. The sequence goes on from NC_089499.1 coordinate 73,318,639, forward strand.
GGTGTGTGGATGACATCACATACCTGTTACACTAGCATTCACCTCACAACTACTTACATGGAAACTGCCATCTTGTCTATGAAGCCACTCCTTCATCCTTTTCAAGGACAATTAACCTCATGCTTTTCTGAGTCCCTATGTCTATTTAGCTATACTGGTACTTAGTAATTCATAAACTTGGCTAGACATAAGAATCACCTGAGGGTCTTTTTTTTTAATCGCACCTACTCAGGACCTTGTCCCACACAGATGGAATCAAGATCACTAGGGGTGGGATGGAGACACCTGCAATTTAAAGAAAACTCCCCAGGTACTTCTGATGTATAGTGAGGACTAAGAACCCCGGTGCCTAGCTCTGATGAGACCGTTTTTTTCCCACCTTGAGAAGCAATTAATGTGTATGAGACTCTTATCTTCTGAATTGAAAACTCATCAGTCTCTGGATTTAAAATCTCATCAGTCTCTGTTCCTGTTCCTATCCCCCTCTCACCCAGTGCATGGATGCTGGATGCTGTCTTTATCAATGCTCTGTGTGCAATAGGTAATGGTATACTGGGCAAATAGGATTACTACCCTACATTAAATAGGAACAGAAAGCAATCAATGAACAACTAACGTGCTACATAAATAGGAATAGGTATTGCTGCAAACAAAAAGTATCAATAGCATGTGGTAAATGCAGTGAAATGATTGAACACCCAAATTTTATACCAATATATCTATTAATATATATCAATGTATATGTATACACACATATATGAGTAAGTATATATTTTTAATTTTTCCATTGATTTGAGAGAAAGAGAGAGGAAGTGGAGGGAGGAAGGAAAAGAGAGAGAGAAAGAGAGAGAGAGAGAATCATCAACTTGTGTTTCACTTAGTCATTCCATTTAGTTGTGTGCTCATTGATTGCTTCTCACATGTGCCCTGCCTGGGATCGAACCTGTGACCTCAATGTACAGGGATGATGTTCTACCCACTGAGCACCCAGTCAGGTCTCAAATTTGGTACAAATATTTAAAGAAAAAAGTGCAATTGTCTAATCCTATAAAATACTTATTAAACAATGAAATTTTTAAATTTAAGTATTAAAAGCATTCTTTTAAAATGCAAAAGCCTTTCATGTTCATTATCAATAAATCAGTAAGTACAAGCCAGTCAGAAAAAGAAAAAAAAGAAATATTTTTGGTATCCTCTCCAAGATAAACATTGTACTGTGATTCTGGTCTGGGTCAGACTACCTGGTTTATGAAGTGTGTCCACTTTGCTTCATGAGATGGTAGCCCTCACCTTTCGGTGTGCAAGTGGGGATCTGCCCAGGACTCAAGATGAACAAAAGGCCTACCGCTAAACCCTGTCCAGCTCACTCTCACCTAAAATGCCACCAGGATTTATTCCTTCAGCCTAAAGCTTTGTCCCATGATCAAAATACTAACAGCAGCTAAGGTTTTCCTGCTATAGCGCTGTAGCCATTGTACTAAGTGCTTTACTTTTACTATTCTGTTAAATCCTCAAAAAAGCTTTAGAAGGTACTATTAATATTTGCACTTTACTGATGAGGAAACTGAAGTTCAGAGAGAAGCACTGAATTTGAACTTAAGTCATCTACAGATTCTGGGGGCTCTGTAGTCTACTGAGACTTTTCAGTCCCTTCTCCATGTGACTGAGTTTCATCAGCTGCGTGGCCGAGAGGCAGTTTTGATGGGTGGAGAGAACTGCCAGGTGCAGAACTTAGTGTGCCTGAGAAATGGGGTACCAGGGATCCAGAAAGGGGAGCCTGGTAGTATAATGATCATAAGAGGTCTTACTCTCTTCTGAAAAATGGCATGAAATGTACCTTCTCAGTCTCATCCTGTGACACTGTGCTCCAATAGTAATTTGCTTTTAACTGTATTTTTAAAAATTCTCCCAACACACTGAGTTCTTTATTTTATTCTGATGTTCACCTATGCTATGCCTACCACTGGAAATGACCCTTCTCTCCTCCTCACTCCCTCTTCTCTACACACACCCTCAGAGCCCCCTTCCTCAAGAAGAGTAACAGCCTGTCCCCAAGTACTAAACCATGTAAGATGCTCTCTCATAACCTCTCAGTGTCCAGTGTTGCTTGTCTGTCATAGAACCCTGATGGGGTTTGATGTGAAACGAAATCCAGCAAGGGGTACAATACTTAAAACAAAAACAAAGAAACAAAAATAAAGGAAATAAAAGATAAAGGGAAAGGGCGCTTCCTGGTAGTTCAAGACACTGGGAATGTCCAGAGACTTAGGCAAGCCAGGATTTATTACTTCTGGACTTGGTGACAAGAGATCGCCAGAAAGCAGAGTATGGCCTAAATGGGGATGAGTAAGGGAAGGGGAAAGTAGGCAGCCCTACTATGTGCCCAGTCAGCTATCTGTCACTGGCCAACATGCCCACCTTCTGAAATAACCACAGAGATAGATGCGGGAGTTGGAAAACCAGATGGAAATGGAACAGTCTCGGAAGCTCTGTCGCTGGAAACACAAAGAGCACACATGCAAAGGTGCTTACACAGGCCTGTCTGTTTCACCTGACTTTGGAGATCAGCTTGGCTGTGACCGTTCTTCTTTGATTTGTAGAATATCTAAGGTGTTCTGGATAATTTTCCTTCCCATTACTGTTTCCCCCTGCATGCTGAGTAGTGACTAATCAAGAAAAAAAAAATACTAAAAACCTAATTTTTGTGCTAGAAATAAGACTCAGAATGTGGCAATTTGTGTATTATCTGATGTTAGATTCTGCATTTACATTACTTATTCCTCACAAGTAATTTTTTGCAAACTGGAGCCACTGGCCATCAATTTTATGAGCTACACTGCTCGGAAGTCGCCAGAGCATGCCACCATTAACAGAAAAACTCTCTGATCTGTCTTTCTGAGTTTAGTTTTAGGTTGTGATTGGGCCTCCTAATTAATCTCTGCAAACGTGGAGAGGTGGAAAGGAACTCAGCAGAGAAGCAATTACGAGCTCTCTATGATTGTTTTTCCCATAACCAAGTCTGTTGAAATCACGGAGCCAGCTGTGGCAAGTCTATTTAATAACTTTCTTCTCATTTCCTGATTTCTTTCTCAGTTTCTCCGTCATTCCTCATTCCTGGGCAGCTTGGATTCATTGTTTGCTCTGTCCGTTCTTATGCTACTTTAAAATAATCACATGTGGATTTATGTTGAAGCGGCCCTTGGAGTTGATTTTCTTGGCCAGCAGTTATTAATGACAGTAACCAATGTAGCAAAAGACTGGTATAAATGATAAAGAGAGATAAACAAGAAATACATCCTGCCCTCCCAGCATAATGTTCAATAAAGTGCTATAATTATAAATTTTATTTTTAATTAAAAATGAATCTGTCCCTAAAAAGGCCCTTGTGCAGTGAGGCACAAGAGGGCAGTATAACTTTAAATTACATTAAATTAAACTTTATGAAGATGTGATTAATGGTGAAGACCTGGAGGGATTAGATGAATCGTGATGTCGGAAATGAGACTCTGGTGCCAGTGGCAGTGAGGATGTGGGTAATGTAAGAGGGGAGATTGGAACCCATCTCCCGGCTTCATTGTAGCCAGCAGACTAATACTGAGGTAGGAAATTAGTCCTCAGCAACTCAGCCATAATCAGGGATTTTGCAGGCTATGACAACTCTCAGTTTCATTTTTAATGATGCTTGGATTTTAAAAGTCATGCTTATCTTTATAATTTGATATTGCTCTGCAGAGCTCTTGAGACATGGTGCCAGGCTAAGGAACGGCTGGGGGTGGGGCCTGGGGAGATAGACAGTTGAGATGAGAAGAAACTTCATTATTGCATCACAGTGTTCTAGGATAAGTGATTTCTTCACTCAGGAATCTGGGCAGCTGACTATTTGACTAAGGGAGCATTAGTGCTCCAGCTTCTGCGAGGTGCTAGCCAAGGAGTATGATTGGCCTTGAACCAAGCAGACTCCACTGTCTCTGCTTTGTCCCTATTTGCCTGCCTTTTCTTCTAGCATCCTCCCCATTCCCTCTGGACACTGGGACTTTGTCTCCCCACATAGCATACCACCACCCACCCCTTGATGGTTCCTCAACAAACCACTTCTCTGTCTTGTGCTTCATTTGCACATCTGTGGAAAGCAGTCAAAAACGAAACTATAAAGTTTATATAGAAAATAAAATTTAAAAAGCCTGTAGCATAATGACTAGCATATTTGCTTTTTAATAAATGGAATATAATTTTATTATCACTATGATTCTATCAATTTATGATATGAATAACATTGAAAATGAATTCAGCTTCTCTTATAATTCTAAGAAATTTTCAGCATCAAAATATCCTTAAATTTTTTTAATATAGAGAGATTTACTAAAATTAGCTTCAGTGTATACTTGTAATTTATTATTTAAGCTGGGACACCTTTGAAAGTAAAAGGTAATGTTATTAATGATTATGCTGGGATAGTAGGCATAAAGCAGGACTATCTCAACCAAATCAAGATGTATGTTCACACGAATATAATGTTCAGGTTTTGCTGAAGCAATAAATTTGGATCAAAATTCAGGGAGACTGTCAAGTGAATCTTTACGACACAAGCATGCAGTGAGAAATGTCTATTGCAAATTGCAGAAAGAACGCTACACAGCAATTGGAATTGTTTTCCTAATATTGTTGGAATAGATATTCTATCCTTAATGGTTTTCAGTATGAATATATCCAATACACAGGCAAGAAAACCATCCCTACCACCAGGCCCAGTCCAATGCCTTAGAGTCTAGGGTTTCCCCGTGTTCCTGACACTCTTTGCTCAGGCCAGCTTTCATAGCCCTGAAAGCTGGATAGAAAGTTTTGTATTCATTTCCTATCACGTGCGGGTAAAGTTATATTTGTTGGTCCTGTTAGGGGTAGAGTTGGGCCTGCAGAGAGGATGCCATTCAAGTCTCAGCTGCCTAGGGTAGGATAGCCAGAACCCAGACCAACTCAGGTGCCCCTCCTCCATGGGGCCACAGCCTACATTCTAATGACATTATATTCTGGTGGGTTTTTTGTTTGTTTTGTTTTTGTCTATTGAGGACAAGGAAATATGCCTCATTCATCATTGTTACTAACCTGGAGGACAGTGCATGACACATATAGTAGTTCAATGTCCTTGAATTGAAGAGGAAAGAAGAGAATGACTTGAGCCCTTGCAAAGTTAAAAAGGAAAAGGCTAGCCAACACATAGACACACAAGATGTCCAAGAAAGACAAAAAAAATTATAGCAACTAAACATTTACTGAGTGCCTACTATATACAAGGCATTGCTAAACACTTTATATTTTGACTTTGTTTAATATTTACAGCAGTCTTATTCCCATTTTATAGATGGGGAAACTGAGGCTCTGAGATTTGAGGTAACTTACCCAAGACCATATAGCTTCCAGGTCAATGTAAACAAATATGAAGGTTTCAGACACCTGCTGAAGGGATTACTGAGAGGTAATACAGGGAGTGGGACCTCAAAGGTAGGTGTGAGTACTCCCTTGCTGTAGCCAACGTGGACCTATCATTAACCAGAAATTCTGTGATCCTTTCCTACCAAAAATCTAGACCTGTTCATCAAACCATTTACCTATCCTTTCTCTGTTCTCAGATAATCTTTTCCATGTTGAATTTGGACACCAAGTGACTTCCTCACTTTAAAATAATTTCTCTGTGGAGAGGTCACTTGAGTTACCTTTAAAAACCCAATACTGACCTACCAACTACCACTTAGCACACAGGGAATGCTTGTGGAGTTGGTGCAATGGGTTTTGAGTACTTTACAAAGATTTCCTCTAAGTAGTGAAGAGAAGTCATTTACTTCTCTGGTTGATATTGCTGGTGAATTCACTCTAATTCCACTTTCATATTATAACCTTTTGGAAATTTCCCTAGGGCAAGGTACATTTGCCTCTTTTCATTGTTTCACAGTTAGAGTTAATAGGCAGTGACTGGCCTTAACAGTGTTCTGGCTGCTCATGTTCTCCTCTGAGTCACACACAATCAGCTAATGGAATAGGTTCTAGCATTTTATAAAGGTTCTTACCCACTGCTCTGACCACATTTCAGAATACATTCTTGGAGGATAGGAAAAATGGAAACACAGCAATTGGGATTGATATCTTAAAAGCATGAGCACATTGTGTTTGATGTTGGACCATAATCTAACTAATCATTTAAATAAAAAACAAATCAATATTTTTAGATTGCTTTGAGTGTGTGCTCAAAGATTCCTATTTAAGAATGGTCTAGAACAGAGATCAGGAACCTATGGCCCATGAGCCAGATGTGACTCTTTCGATGGCTACATCTGGCTCGCAGACAAATCTTTAATAAAAAAAAAAATAATGTTAAAAGTATAAAACATTCTCATGTATTACAATCCATTCATTTCCTACCACTCATGTTCATGGTTGCGGGTGGCTGGAGCCAATTACAGCTGTCCTCTGGGACAATACCAAATTTTTATTGGATAATGCGTAAGGTACACGGGTCATTGTGAGGTCAGGAAGTAAACTTCCCTCCTTTTAATCAAGTAGTCAGCTAGCTAATTGCAGAAACCCTTTTGATGAAGAAGATGGCTAAAAGAAAAAAAGATGAGGAGTATTGTACTTTTCAGTAAGAATGGACAGAGGAATTTGCCTTTGTGGAGAGAGCAGGTTCTGTGGTGTGTCTAATATGCAATGATAAAATTGCATCAATGAAACGGTCAAATATAAAGCAGCACTTCGACACACGCCATACTACATTTGCATTGAAATATCCAGCGGGGGACAGCAGGAAGAAACCATGTCAAGAGCTACTGTGCAGAGTGCAAGCTAGTCAGCAGCAACTCCGTGTTTGGATCCAACAAGGTAACTGGAATTCGGCTAGCTTTTCTGGTGCTTTAGCAATTGTGAGAAATGGAAAGCCATTCACAGATGGAGAGTATGTCAAAACATTCATGCTTGATGTTGCCAATGAACTTTTTGATGACTTTTTGGATAAAAACAAGATAATCAAATGAATAAAAGACATGCCTTTGTTGGCAAGAACTGTTCACGATCGTACCATCATGATGGCAAATCAAACTGAGGCAACACAAATGAAAGACATAAATGCAACGCCATTCTTTTCTGTCACTTTAGATGAGTCAGCAGACATAAGCCTTTATCCCAGTTCAGCGTGATTGCAAGGTATGCTGTCTGTGACACAGTATGTGAGGAAAGTCTTGCTGTTTTGCCTATGAAGGAGACAACAAGAGGGGGGGGGAGGATTTATTCCAGTCTTTCACTGAGTTCACTAAAGAAAAAAATCCACTGATGGATAAACTTATTTCGGTGTGTACTGATGGTGCTCCGTGCATGGTGGGGAAAAACAGGATTCGTAGCGCTTCTTTGTGAACATGAAAAGAGACCCATCCTAAATTTCTCCTACATCAGGAGGTGCTTTGTGCTCAGATGTGTGGCAAGCAGCTTGGTGAGATGATGTTGCTGGTCATTCAGTGGTCAACTTTATTGTTTCCTGAACTTTAAATGATCACCAGTTTAAAATACTGCTGGATGAAGTTGGGAATAATTATCCTGGTCTGCTTCTGCACTAACAATGTGTGTTGGTTGTCAAGAGGGAAGGTGCTCAGCCATTTCGCGGCTTGTTTGAGCAAAATCCAGACTTTTCTTGAAATGAAATATGTTGAGTATACTGAGTTAGCTAACACTGAGTGGCTCCTGAAGTTCTACTATCTTGTGGACATGACCGAACATCTGAACCAGCTCAATGTGAAAATGCAAGGTGTTGGACATACAGTCTTATCCCTTCAACAAGCAGTGTTTGCATTTGAAAACAAGCTGGAACTCTTCATCACTGGCATTGAAACAAATCGTTTACCACACTTTGAAAAACTGGAGAGTTTAAAGATGCATGCACAGCAAGTGACCCTGCTCAACATCTTGATCTCCAGCAGCTAGTGGGCTTCACATCTAATCTCCTGCAGTTATTAAAAGCATGCTTTGGAGAATTTCGTGAGCTCACTTGTCTTTTTAAGTTCATCACCCATCCACACGAGTGTGCAGTGGACAGCACTGACCTGAATTACATCCCCGGTGTCTCCGTCAGAGATTTTAAGCTACAAGCTGCTGACCTGAAGGCCTCAGACATGTGGGTGAATAAGTTCAAGTCACTGAATGAAGATTTGGAAAGACTTGCACAACAGCAAGCAGAGTTGGCGAGCAAACACAAGTGGGGAGAAATAAAAACTTTAACTTGCAGACCAGCTGATTGTTAAAACTTGGAATGCACTTCCCATCACATACCACACATTGCAGTGTGTGAGTATTGCTGTACTGACAATGTTTGGCTCTATGTTTTCATGTGAGCAGTCTTTCTCACATCAAAAGAACATTAAGACCAACCTACGATCACGTTTAATGGATGGAAGTCACAATGCCTGCATGAAGCTTAACCTCACCACGTATCAACCAGACTACAAAGCCATCAGCAAAACCATGCAGCACCAGAAGTCACATTAATGGTAAGAAGTACTTTATTCATCATTGGTTAGCAACAGCATAACAACATTATTAAAAAGAATTCAGAGACTTATTGTACTTTAAAAGTGTTGGACTTATATAAAATGCACACATTTACTTGTATTTAGTGTTAAACATATTGTATGGCTCTCATGGAATTACATTTTAAAATATGTGGCATTCATGGCTCTCTCAGCCAAAAAGGTTCCCGACCCCTGGTCTAGAAGTTAAAACTTTGTGATCAAATCCTTCTGTTATTAAGAGGATGAAGTAGTAGTATTGTTTTTCCTGTGTAGCACCAATTTTATATAAGTCAGGATGATTGAAGTGTTGCTGCTATAATGAACAGCACTGAAATCTTTGAGATGCATAACAAGAAAGGTTTGTTTCTTGCTTTGATGCATGCCCACTGTGGTTTGCTGGGGTTGTTCTGCTACAGTCACTCAGAGGTCCACATTGAGGGAGGCTTCATCTCAATGTATGCTTCCTTGATCATTGCAACAAACAGGCCTACACAGCTTCTTCCAGATGTGATACTAGCTCATATCTCCCAGGCCAAAGCTAGTCACTTGTCTACATCTAAATTCAAAGAAGGGTAAACTCATCACGTATCTTGAAGATAGAAAGCTGAGAATACTTAGTGAGTAGCACTAATGACCTTTATACCTTCTTTTTCCATCAACATTTTATCCCGAAAATCAGGGGTCCCCAAACTACAGCCCACAGGCCGCATGGCCCCCTGAGGCCATTTATCTGGCCCCCACCACACTTCCAGAAGATGCACCTCTTTCATTGGTGGTCAGTGAGAGGAGCATAGTTCCCATTGAAATACTGGTCAGTTTGTTGATTTAAATTTACTTGTTCTTTATTTTAAATATTGTATTTGTTCCCATTTTGTTTTTTTACTTTAAAATAAGATATGTGCAGTGTGCATAGGGATTTGTTCATAGTTTTTTTTATAGTCTGGCCCTCCAATGGTCTGAGGGACAGTGAACTGGCCCCCTGTGTAAAAAGTTTGGGGACCCCTGCCGAAAATTATAGATATAATGAATTGTTGAACAATCAGACACTAAAAACAATCAGAACAATAAACACCTAAATACCTTCCACACCTAGATTTAAGTTTTATTATATACTGTGCTCCATTCTCTCCCTCTCTTTCTCTGTACATGTGTGTCCTGTCCTCTCACTCTCTTTAATCTATGACTGCTGGAGACTGACAACCTCACTTACACCAAGCTTTTGTAGGAGCTACAAAAAGAGACTCTTCTTTCTTCTTGGTATGGTGCAGTATGAGAAAGTGATGCCAACACATCTGCAGCCATTTTGCATTTGTGAAGAGAGAGGTTGGAGCCACCAAGCACCCACCATGTAAAGCATGAGGGTAAAGGCAAGTAGGGAGAGATTAGATGAAAGAGAAATGGAGAAACTGGGTCCTTGATGGTATTTGAGTCTACCCTGAAATCAGCTTTACTTCTGGACTTTACATCTAGGTGAGAAAACAAATTGCTCTTTTTAATGCATGAGAATATAGATGAAAGACTGGAAGACAAACCCCCTATGAACGCCATGATATCTAGGTTGTGTGAAATGGAATTGGCCTGTGAGTGATAACTAATTGCATAAAACTCTCGTCTGTCTACCTTTCTCATGTATCATCACTAATTTCATAATAATACAAAGAGTTATAATTTATATAAATAAAACTGTCCTTATCTAGGCCTGTGTGTCTTATATTTTTTAGGACACTTGAAATTTGAAGTGGCCAATACTCAAATGAGTATAAACCAAATATGGCTTACTTGACTAGCAAGTCTGGTGAGGTTTCATGCTTCAGGCACACTTGGCTGAATTTGGGGTTCAAATGGTGGTTCTGTCATCCTACGTGCAGATTCCTTCCTTGAGGGGAGGAAATGTGAACCCTGCTGACTTCAGGCACATTGTCCTAATTAAGCCATTCCAGAGGAAGAGATACTTCTCTCTGCCATTGTTCATGAATGATCTCAGGGAATGAATCTGCTTGGATAAATTGACCCTTCCGTATTGATTGCTATAGCAGAGAAATTCGGGAATCATTTTGTTTATGTGACCAGAGAAGGGAATGAACAGGATAACTGACCATTTATGGAACAGGTGGTAATGGTAGTTCCTGTCAGTTCCAGGAATAAGAATGCTGGGCAGAGAAAAGCAAGTGGGTCCACTCCATCCACCTACTCAGCCAACTAGTCAACAAAAAAACTGGACAGGCCTTTACAAAATGTCCATTATAGGTGCAGCAGTGAGCTAAGCCCTGAATGAAACTCCCAATTCAAGACAGTGTAAGGTCGAAAGTGCTAAGTAGAGTAAGAGATATAATTGAAGGGCTATGAATGTTTAGCAGAAGGAACTATTCCTTACAGATAGCAGAAATTGGGAATGAGATCTCCGAGGTAATAGTAGCAGGTGCTACAGGCACTTAAAGGACTAGGGCTTGGCCCTGGCTGGTTGGCTCAGCGGTAGAGCGTCGGCCTGGCGTGCGGGGGACCCGGGTTCGATTCCCGGCCAGGGCACATAGGAGAAGCGCCCATTTGCTTCTCCACCCCCCCCCTCCTTCCTCTCTGTCTCTCTTCCCCTCCCGCAGCCAAGGCTCCATTGGAGCAAAGATGGCCCGGGCGCTGGGGATGGCTCCTTGGCCTCTGCCCCAGGCGCTAGAGTGGCTCTGGTCATGGCAGAGCGACGCCCCGGAGGGGCAGAGCATCGCCCCCTGGTGGGCAGAGCGTCGCCCCTGGTGGGTGTGCCGGGTGGATCCCAGTCGGGCGCATGCGGGAGTCTGTCTGACTGTCTGTCCCCATTTCCAGTTTCAGAAAAATACAAAAAAAAAAAAAAAAAAAAAAGACTAGGGCTTGATCCTCAGCTCCGCTAGTTATTAGCTGTGTAAAATTGTCACTCTGAATTCACTGTACTGCCTCCCAATGGGAAGAAGATAGTATCTGCCTCATAGAGACATGGTGTGGATTTGAGGCTTGTGTGAGTGCTCACCATAACTCCTGACACGAAACAAAATCTCAGTGAATGGCAGGCATCATGGTTTTGTTGTAATTGTTTTTAGAGCTTTATTTGAAAAGTTCTACCTGGAAAAGAAATGTGGCATTTTCAAGGACCTATGGGAATGTGTGGAGGATACTGAAAGCTGGTGCAATTATAAAAACACCAGGACTGTGTCTATAGGAATGAGGCAGGAAGGAGTCCCTGTTTTTACATGATGGGCATTAGCTACATACAGTGGCAGCTGGGTTGTGTCATAACCAGTTGTGTGCCCAGGACTTTGTGTGTCCTGTTGAAGAGGATAAGGAGACAACTTAAAAAAATAGACGTGAATTATAGGAAAAAGGACACTGAATCTGTTTTGGATTAGTGGAAACGAAATGGATGGAAACATTTGGTTGTTTGATCATAAGAAGAGCTATTAAAAAAGTTCCAGGTTTGTATATTCTCCAGAATATTTCTTCTAGTAATAATGCAGAGAAGTCATGATATAGGGAAAAAGATGTAATTTGGGCTTGGATGAACTGCCTTTGGTCTCGACTCCACTGAGTTCTTTATGTGGATGTGAGAGGGCTCACCTAGAGTTGTCAATTTCATTTTCCTCATCTGGAAATTAGGGTGAAGCTCTGCCTTCTTTGCAGGGTTTTGATGGGGGAGGGGAATCAGTGACACCTGGAAATATAAACTGTTAGCAGAGTCATTAGCATGTGGGACAGTGCAGAGATGCAAAGAGAATGTGTGGCCAGGTCAAGATAGCACAAAGCACCATCACACAGCGCGGGGCCTTTCTAATGATGGGATGTCCCAAACGCTGAAATCCACAGTCGTGTCTTTAGGGGAAGGCTACTATAAGGGTATTTCAACACTGTGTTTTTCATTTGAATGAAAGTCTAAAAAAACCGATGTAAATATGTTTTGAATCATCTGGTTCTCTTTACAGCTGGGTATTGCCAAGTGGTGCGAGTGCCCACATTTGCACTGGTGTTTACTGTAAGGTCAGAGGATAATGGGGAAAGGTCATGTGAGGAACTCAGGCCTGGGAACTTTGGCTAGGACCACCCACAACCAAGCATGGCAAAAGAAACTTCCCAAGATCCCATTGGAAAAGAGCGACACCTCCGTCAGCCAGTGAGATTTCACCACGTAATATTAACTTGATCACCCTAGGGACCCTTTAAATATCTCTCGTGTGGGTCACACCTTGTGACTCCCCTAGCCTCTGTCCCCGGGGCTAGGGAACCTCGTCAAACAAGATGTGCTCTGTACTCAATAAAGCCTTTTATTATTCCACATTTCATGGCTCCAACCCCTTCCTTCTTTCTCCGCGGGAAAAAATACCTTACATTTTGGTAAAACCTGGGAGGAGTTGAAGTCCGCAAGGACCACTCCTCTTCCCTTTCCCTCCGAGAAAGAACCAGGATCTCCAACCTTCCACCCACTTCAGCGCATGGTATGGTAAGCCCCCTGCCTCCAGTCTCCCCTCAGTTCTTTCTGCCGAGACTTCTAGTCCGGAAACCATAGCTACGTCAGGGACCTCTTTCTGTCCGAGTGCATGTGTGCCCGTAGAGACGTCCTGAACATATCCACTTTCCCTATCCGTCCGTGGCCGGAGACTAAGTTTTGGGATGCCAGTTCTCAACTCTGACCACTCCAAGGACTGAGGGCGGCTGTGGGGGGCACAGGAATCTCCCTCCATAAAGAAGAAGAAATTGTTCTTCTTCTCTGCTGTGGCCAGGCCACAGAACCTACTGGATTAGCCTCCTGAAGGGACTTTTGGTTTTAACACCCTCAACAATTTAACTATCACCAAAAAAGCTGGGAGCTGGTTGAAGATCCCTTATATACATGGCTTCTGGTTATTCGCGTGCCTGTCCTTAATCTCTGTGCCACCTGTTCCACTACGCAGGCCCTTTTTCTGGCCAGAGAAACCTCACCTCAATCCTCTGCTCCAAATCTTTCCTCCTTCACCCAACCCCAACTCTCTCCCCCTCTTGCCTGACCCTCGGGGGCTGCCCTCTCTCAGGACTTCTCTCTGGTCCCTCTGCAGACCTCTTCGCTTGAGTCTTTTCCCTCCGAGAGCCCCCTTCTCTCCCTTAACAGGATCCTGTTTCTTATTCACCACTACCATTCTCTCTTTTTCCTCCCCTGCTGGCCAGGGGCCCCTTCCTTCTCCACTGTGTTCTTAAGCCCCTCCTCTGTCAGGCCATTCTCCACCTACTATTGGCTCTTACACCAGTTTGCAGGACCCCAACCGCAATTTTCTTACAGGAAGTTCTGGCCCTGTCCTGCCTCTGGCTCCAGAATTTCTGGCCAGATTTGCATGCCGGGCTCCCCACAAGCACCCCCCTTATTCTCAACCCCCAAACCTCTATCCGGGAACTGTGAACACAGCATTTAAAGTTTTTTAATAGTCCCAACTAGTAGAAACAGGCCAACGCTGTTTGCCAGACCCACATGCAGCAGAAGGTAATGCTCCAAACCAAGGCTGGTGGCAACCATGAGGCTGGCAGAACAACAGGGGCAGGGCACAGGAAGTGCCGACCCAAGTCCAAGCTGCAAAGAGAAATTTCACTAGCAACTTGCTTTAAGTGTGGCAAGCAGGGTCACTGGTCCCAGCAGGGCTCCTGCCCGCAGCTGCCCACTGAGCCCTGCCCTGACTGCACGCAGCCCGGTCACCGGCAGTGCGCTTGCCCCTTTGGGCAGCAGGCTTTTCTTCAGTGTCTCTATGTGGAGGACGAGCTGCCTGAATGGGAGGCCAATCCAGCCAGGTGGGCCCATCACTTCAACTCCTGGGACTGACACCCTGGATTCAGAGACCCTCATCAGCCTCACCAAAACCCAGGGTAATGCTGCAAAAACTGGTAAGTCAATCTCATTTCTTGTGGACATGGAGGCTACCTTCTCTGTTTTGTCATCACACTCTGGACCTCTAGTTCCCTCACAGGTCTCGGTTATGGGAATGAATGGGACCCCTTCCTTTCCCCTTTTGTACACTACTCCTGACATGCAGTTTTGCCTCAAGCTTGCCTCCATGCAGGACCACTAGCAGTCGGAACCACTGGACTCCATCCATCTCCAGCTCACCAAAAGACTGGACCCTGCAGATCTCCCTATTACTCCTGTTTTTTTTTTTTTTTTTAAATCCTTACAGGACTGCATCTGCGAAGTTTCTCAGCTCACGGCCAAACAGATGTTCCTCCTGTCACCCATCAAAACTACCACCAACCAATTTCCCCCTCCCTACAATGCCCCTAATCAGCAGGAAGTAGCCAGACGAATAAATGGTGCCCCTATTCTATTTAATACAAAAGGTCAGAATGTAAGGTTGGTGTATAATGGGGGATGGTCACGTGGGGAACTCAGGCCCAGGAACTTTGGCTAGGACCACCCAAAACCATGCACACCAAAAGAAACTTCCCAGAAACTCTTTGGAAAAGAGCGACACCTCTGTCAGCCAGTGAGATTTCACATCATATTAACTCGACCACCCTAGGGACCCTTTAAATATCTCTCACGTGGGTCATCCCTTGCGACTTTCCTAGCCTCTGTCCCCGGGACCAGGGAACCTTGTTGGATGGGATGCGCTCTGTACTCAATAAAGCTTTTTATCATTCCACACTTTGTGGCCCCGGCCCCTTCTTTCTTTCTCGGCAGGGAAAAATACCTTACATTTATGACAGTGTTAGAGCCAGGAAGAACTATTCTAATTGATACCAGCTAAAGAGTAAAGGCAGACCTTGTATATAAATTATGAATTGCTGCCAAAGAAAGGCCATATAATATCCTGGGGTTCTATATTAACAACTCAAGAAAATTTGCAAGTGATGACTTAGGATCAGCAAACAACATATGTCTCATTATTATTTAGAGTAAACTTTTAGTTTTCTTTGGATTTAATTTTTTGTAGTCATATGACATTTATATGTAAAAGAAATGTTTGCCTGGTTTTATATTGGTATTTTATTAATATTATAATAAAATAAATATCACTATAACAGTTATTTAAGTAAAGTTCAGGGATTGGTATGATTTTATTTTTTCATTAAAATAATCATATTGTATTTGTTTGAGAAATAGTAATGTTAAATGTAAAACTTTGCACTTGAAATAAGTGCATAAAAAGATGCTTGATATCATTAGTCACTGGGGAAATGCAAGTTAAAAACACAACAAGGTGTCACTACATTCTAACCAGAATTGTTAAAATTTAGAAGACTAAATCATACCAAGTGTTGGCAAAAATTTGCAACAACTAGAACTCTCATATTCTCCTGACAAGAATGTAAAATGGTGCAGCCACTTTGGAAAGCAATCTGGCAGGTTCTTAAAAAGTTAAATACAGATAATATGTAACCCAGACATTCCAATGCTAGGTATTTACCAAAGAGAAATGAAAGCACATATTCATACAAGTATATAACAGTGCTATTTGTAATAGTCTCAAACTAAAAACAATCCAATTTTGATCAGCAGGTGAATTGTGATATATCCATACAATGGAAGATTACTCAGAAATAAAAAGGAGTAAATCACTGATATTCTTAACAACAGGGAGGAATCTCAAAATCAACATGCTGAGAGGCCCTGGCCAGTTAGTTCACTCAGTTAGAGTGTCATTCTGAAACACCAAGGTTGTGGGTTTGATCCCAGCTCAGGGCACACATGAGAAGCAACCAATAGATGCACAATTAAATGGAACAACAAATGAATAATTCTCTCTCTTTCTCTCCCTCCTCCCTCTCTTTGTCTCTCACAAAAATCAATCAATAAAAAAATCAATATGCTGAGTAAAAGAAAGCAGCCAAAAAGGGCACACAGTCTGCCCCTATTTATATAAAACTCTAGAAGAGTGCAAACCAAGGTGTAATGACAGAAGGGTAGTGAGTGGTTTCCTGGTGTGGAGTGGGGATGGGGACAGAGTCTCAGAAAGCTTTTATTGGGGATGAAAAGAGGCATTTTCTTCATTGTGGTGATGATTTCACAGATGTAGACGTATTTTAAAAATCATCAAGTCAGGCCCTGGCTGGTTGGCTCAGTGGTAGAGCATCAGCCTGGCGTGCGGGAGTCCCGGGTTCGATTCCCGGCCAGGGCATACAGGAGAAGCGCCCATCTGCTTCTCCACCCCTCCCCCTCTCCTTCCTCTCTCTCTCTCTCTTCCCCTCCCGCAGCCAAGGCTCCATTGGAGCAAAGTTGGCCCCGGGCGCTGGGGATGGCTCTGTGGCCTCTGCCTCAGGCGCTAGAATGGCTCTGGTTGCAACAGAGCAACGTCCCGGATGGGCAGAGCATAGCCCCCTGGTGGGCATGCTGGGTGGATCCCGGTCAGGCGCATGCGGGAGTCTGTCTGACTGCCTCCCTGTTTACAACTTCAGAAAAATACACACACACAAAAAAATCATCAAGTCATACCCTTTAAATGTGAGCAGTCTATTTATGTCAATTGTACTTCAATAAAGCTGTTACAAAATAAAAACACTCTTTGTCAAATCTTGCTATCAAACAGACTTGGTTTTGGATCCCAGACTTGCCTCTCATTGATAGTGTTAACTTGAGCAATTACTTCAGTATTAAAGTGTCAAATGTGAAATGAATATAAGGACACCTACCCCAGAAGTTGTCTTAGAGTCAAGTGAAATATATGTGCTTTTTAGTAAAGTACTTGGTACACAGTAAGTCCCCAATAAGTAGCAGGTGTCCTTTAGTGGGAATTTTACCTGGCAGAAAGCAGTCTGGGCTGTATGTATAGACATCTATTCTCTGGTTTCTGGGGATCACAGTACATTCTGTGCACTTATAATATATGAACACTTCAAGAAAAACATGCTATCCTTTCCTAAAAATCTTGTATGTGTAGTTACTGATAACAAAAGCACCTCCTGTCCAGGCTGCATCCTACATTAGTGAGATCAGAATCTCTGGGTGTGAGAACCAGGCATCAGTATTTGAACAGCTCCATGATGACTCAAATGTATGGGGGCATTTGGGAACCAGGCCTCTAGTGCTGTGCTCCTCAAGGTGCCTTCCTTTGACCAGCAGCATGACATCACATGGGAGGTTCTTAGCAACTCCAGCAGCGCAGGCCCAACTCCAGATCTGCTGAATCAGAGGCTGGGTTTAGTAAGAACCTAAGGGGTTTTGTGTGCACGTCAAAGACTGAGAAGCACCAAGAGGAATAATAAATGGAGGTTTTTTTTCTTCTTGCAATACTCTGCAAATTTTTGAGTGTGATGTGATAACATAATATCCCATTTTAAGTCTTATTGGGAGGCATCAAGAAGATCAGAAGATTATATCTCAGAAAGAGAGAGAAAGAGTGAAAGGGAGAGAGAAGCAAGTCAGAGAAAAACTTGAGAGAGAAGGTGCTTACTTCTCAGAACAGAAGGCCCTCAATTAGCCCTTTGTAAAATGATAATTTGGGGTAATTGGGGACAAATTGAGCTCAACAGAAATTATGTATTTATATACTGACCAAGAAGCTCCATTTATATGGTTCATTTTCCAAATGTTTCAATAAATACTTAATAAATTATTTTCAGAAACTTGATTTGATGGGCCATTTTTCAGTTCAATTAAAATTAACTAAACTAATTTGTGCAAAAGCTTTGGCTACATTGTCTTAATTAATGTAACCTTCACATTAAGCCTATGAAATAGTTACCATTGGGAAATCCATTTTGACAAATATGGGTAGTGTGGCTTAGGGGGTTCAGTGATTTGCTCAATACAGCTAGGACCCGACAGCAGAGGGCTTTGAGCCCCTGTCTATGCAGAGCAAAGCTCATATGTGTCTGTTGAGGCAGAAAGGTGAAGAGCTTGATTCTGGAGTTGCCTTACCTGAGTTTGAGTCTTGACTCAATGTTGAATAGGAAAATAAATCAATGAGTGACTTAGCTGTACATAACATTGCTGTGGGGTGGGGAAAAGGTCCAGAATGCTCCAGATGACTAGCAGAGATGAGGGCAGCCTGGTGGCACTCAACCCCTAACACAGAAGTTTGGGAGTAAGGTCTGAGGTAGCCATTGGGAATGGGGGGTGGGAGTGTAGATAGGAAGGATGGAGTTGCTGGGGAGATGAAGGTGTAGGTCATGAAATGCACCCGCATGACATCTTTGCACAAATTAAGCAATATGCATAATTAGCATGCCTGGCACATGTTCTGACATCTAATAGCACTTAAATGGTAACGATCACTAGACCCAAGAGCAAATCCATTATTACCAAACAAAAGTCTCTGTAGGAACCAGCTGCCTCATCTATTGTTGTACTATATCTCCTTTATCCTTTGGTTTAAATGAAAGGAGGGGAGGTAGAGAGATAGACTCCTGCATGCACCCTTGACTGGGACCCATCCAGTAATCCCCGTCTGGGGTCCATGCTCAAGTCAACCGAGCTATCCTTAGCTCCCAGGGCTGAAGCTTGAACCACCCAAGCCACTGGCTGTGGGAGGGGAAGAGGGAGAGAAGGGGGAGAAGAAGGGGAAGAGAATCAGATGGTCGCTTCTCATGTGCTTTGACTGGGAGTTGAACTCAAATGTCTGCATGCCAGGCTGATGCTATATCCACTGAGCAAATGGCCAGAGCCATGTCTTCCTTTTCTAAAGGGATTTACTTCAACTGGAAGCCCAGCCCCACCCAGCCCCATCCTAAAGCTCTAGTTCAAAGATTGTGTAATACTTCTCTGCAATTACTCTTCTGTATTATTTTCTTTATCTAACCTAATTTTTAATATCACTTAATTAAAAAATATATAGTTTAATTAAACAAGATATTTTGTAGGAAAATGGAAAGAAAATAAGGAAAAACAAGGAAAACATAATATATGACTCCAATCTTTTATTGTTTAATATTTAAATAATGGGCAATATGTTACCATTATAAATAATATTGACATAACCATTGTTACCTGTAAACCTTTGTGCATATCCTTTATTATTTCATGAGTATATTTGCAAGCAGAACCAATAAAGCTATATTTCACCAGTGTTGCTTGAAATTCTACCACTAAGTTCAAGATGTGAACCCCTCGCCTTGGCTGGTTAGCTCCGTTGGTTGGAGCATTGTCCCCATATACCATGGTTATAGGTCACATATAAGAATCAACCAATTGCCTGACCTGTGGTGGCGCAGTGGATAAAGCGTCGACCTGGAAATGCTGAGGTCGCCGGTTCGAAACCCTGGGCTCGCCTGGTCAAGGCACATATGGGAGTTGATGCTTCCAGCTCCTCTCCCCCTTCTCTCTGTCTCTCTCTCCTCTCTCTCTCTCCTCTTTAAAATGAATAAATAAAATAAAAAAAAAATAAAATAAGAAAAAAAAAAAAGAATCAACCAATTAATGCATGAATAAGTGGAATGAAAAATCAATGTTTTTCTCTCCCTCCCTTCCTTTCTCTCTAAAATCAATTAAACAACAATAACAGAAACAACAAAAACCCAGGTAGAAACTTTAGTCTGACATGGAGGGAAAGGCTGCTTGTGTGGTGAATTCTGCCCCTCCTGACTTACACCAAGTCCCCTGAGATTGTGTCTGTTCTCAAGTGTCTCAGTGTAATACTGCAGAATGGAATTTGGGAAACTAACCTAATAAAAATGCCTGAGGACTGCATTTTCAATTCTGTAGGTTTCCCCCCATGTTTTTGCTGCATAGCTGCCTAGACCTAAGGTCTAAAAAACCATTAGGGACTATGATCTCTATTGAGTATAAAAGCTTCTTCACTCTTTAAGAGAACTTGTATTAATATTTTAGGTATCTTTTTTTTCACAGCTTGAATCCTGGAAACTTGCATCATTTTACCATCAATGAGGACAAACTAGTCCAAACTGGTCATTCTAGTAATCATTAGAAAGAGCACAGTATGACAGAAATCAGATCAAAGCCAACTGATTATACTGATTGTAGCAAATTTTTTTCTCTAAAAGCAAAGTGACAATTTTAAAGAAAATTAGTTCTTTTTACTAAAAGAAAAGAAGGACATAGAAGAATATTGCAGAGTTTGACGTTGGAAAACCTCACCTCTGCCAATCAAGACAACATGATATTAACAGATGAGTCCTGGCAAGCTGAGAAACAGCTGCGCATTTTGGATTTTGGAGGTCCTAAATCAGCTTGGCTATAAGGACCCTGAATCATTTGTGCTGCATTCAAATTACTTAGGAGAAAGGAGAGAGAGGGAAACATGGCTGCTAACTTGAAAACTAAGGATTTAAAATATTCTCCAATTGGCTTCTAGGGGAATTCCACAGCTTGTATGTAATAGTAACTCCAGTTTTGTGGCTCAAAATAGACCTCTGGCCTCAAAACTCAACAGCCTTGTGTTTTTAAAGGCTCGTCTCTGTCCAGCAACAAAGGGAAGCACTCTAACCACATCACAAAATAGAATTCCTGTAGTCAGCCCTTTGTTTATAGTACTTGGCTAGCGATGATCTTTTTCTCATGATCTTGGTAAAATACTTTTGTGGAAAACCTGAAACTAAAAATATGTTTGAGACAGAAACCTAATTTCATTTTGTTACATGGGAAGACTTGTATAGCCACTTCACAAAAAAGGATAACCAAATAGACAATCAATATTTGAAAGTTGTTGAAAGGTGGCCAACATCATAAATTATTATAGAAATTCAAATTAAAACCACAATGAAATACCACTACAAATTTACCAAATTGGCTAAAATTGACTATGTTGGAAAACTTAATGCATGCATGTATTTGTATGATGTATGAACAAAGGAATGTGTTCATATGTGCACCAAAAGGCTGATATAAGAATGTTCATAGAAGCACTGTTTTTATCTTTTCCTTCCACGGGTCCCACATGGGGATTTTAATATTTTTTTTCTCACTTACAGTACGGTTATAGTGAATAGATGTGCATTATTTTAAACATACATACCTTCTAGTTTTCAAAAGTATTTTTTGTTACAATATTGCCTAACCTGTAAAAGTATTTGACATAAAAATGTATAACTTTTGGGGTACGATGTCGTTTTAACGTTTATATTGTTTTCTATGAAACTTCTGGTTATTATGTTTTTGCTTTTTTTGGCAGGTTTGTGTGTGAGACTGTTAACACATCCCTTTAGTTGATAGCACAATAATATGTAAGTCCATATGATACCTATAATAAAAGATAAACTATAAAACACACTGTTCCCCATTTGGGGCTCATGGAATATGCTATGTTTAAAAATTGATAATATTTAGACACTTTAGTAATTCATAGTTTTTTTTTTTTACTTCCAAGGTTTTGGGGGCAGTATAGCTGCTAGAGAATTTCTTAGTGTTAGAGCTATAGAAGAACTACTTGGAAATGACAAACTTTTTGACCAATTAGGAAAAGAAACCATTGATATAGTTGAACTGCCTCCCAATAACATGGATATAGTATCAGATTGTGAAGACCTTGATGAAAATATGTTAGAAGACACTCTCCCACAGGACGTTCCCAGCCAATTAGAAGTACATTCTAGTGCCTTAGAAGACATCCCATCATCTACACAAAAAACATGTAAAGTATTGCCGAAGAGTGGGAAAAAACAGGACATAAACTTTTCCAGCAGTACATTACAGTACGATAATGTATCTGCACTGAAATAAAAAATGACTCAACATTTGAAAAATAAATCACCTGTTGACATATTTGAAGAATTTTTAGATGAAGATTTGTTAAACTACATAGTAACCCAAAGTATAAGGTATGCAAGACAAAACAACAGACATAATTTTGACCTTTCAACAAATTGCCTTAGAAAGTTTATTGGAATATTTTTGTTACCTGGATACTATTCCTTACCACAGGAACAATTGTACTGGTGTGAGGATGAAGATCTGAATCTTACCTGTGTTAGAAACTGTATGCCAAAGCACAGGTTTTTAGAAATAAAAAGAAATTTGCATTTCAATGACAATAACTCCATAGTTGTTATGGAAAAGAAAGATAAACTATTTAAAATTTGACCTTTGATTGACAAATTAATTCAAGTTTTAAAAAGTTTGGAATATTTGCTCAAAAGCTTCCGTCGATGAGCAAATGGTAAGATATTATGGACACCACTTCTTGAAACAATTTATAAGAGAAAAGCCAGTTGGGTTTGGTTTCAAACAATGGGCCATGTGCTGCTCTGAATCTGGGTACTGCTTTTATATGGATAATTATGAAGGAAAATGTGAAGAAAAAGTTGTGAGTGGTGTAGGAGCCTCTGTAATAATGAAGATGACATCTTTTCTGCAGTATCCATCAGAATATGAAGTATTTTTGACAATTTCTTTTTTATTTATTCATTTTTAGAGAGGAGAGAGAGAGACAGAGAGGGAGAGAGAGGAGAGACAGAGAGAGAGAACAGGGAGGAGCTGGAAGCATCAACTCCCATATGTGCCTTGACCAGGCAAGCCCAGGGTTTCGAACCGGTGACCTCAGCATTTCCAGGTTGGCGCTTTATCCACTGTGCCACCACAGGTCAGGCTCGACAATTTCTTTACCAGCTTTGAATTATTGAGATTGAAAGAATGTAATATAAAGGCAACAGGAACAGCATGGTATAATAGAATGAATAAGTGTCCCTTAAAATCTGATAGCATTATGAAAAAAAGAAGAATGTGGAGCATACGATTACTTATGTTATGATAAAAATGACATTTTTGCATTGATTTGTAATGACAATAATTGTGTCAAAGTTATGTCAAATTATTTAGGAGTACTACCTTTAGAAAAAGTGAAAAGATATTCTAAGAAAGAAAAGAAAGAATGTCGAGTGGATAGACCACACATTGTAGGGCAATATAACAAATATATGGGTGGTGTTGACAAGCTGGACTGGAATGTTCAAAAGTATCGCATTAAATTTAAAGGAAAGAAGTGGTATTTTCCTCTTTCTACAAATGCCATTGATGTTGCTGTTGTTAACGTTCATGCTCTCTATACTGCTTCGAATGAAAGCATCTCGTTATTAGACTTCAGAGGCAATATTTCAAGAACATAAATGTAAAAAGACTCATTATTCAATCCTAAAGTCACCGGAAGACCCAGTTCAAGTGCGACAAGGAAAAGCTGTGTACCTGAAGGTGTTAGATTTGATCCAACTGGACATGCATTGGAAAGAACCTGTGAGAGAAAGCAAAGGAAATGTGCTATATGTGGCACAAATGTGTGCAAGCAGTGTAGAAAATATAATGTAGGACCATATATCAAATGCTTTCCTGTTTGGCATAGAACATGAGTTTGTCTTGTGTGTGTAATAGTGGCGGTGCTTTCAAAATTTTTGTGACAGGGCATTCCATGAGCCCCAAATGGGTATCAATAAAAAATGTTCAAAACCAACTGATTTTTTTTTGTTTCAAATACAGACCCCTAAATTCCATTACCTACTTCCATTTTCAAACAAAATACACCAAAAAAATCATAAATATAAAATTTGCAGCTAATGGGTAATAGCTGCAAAATTAGAATCAACCCAAATTTTATCTGCAGTAGGAAGGATAAATAAGTTGTGTTTTATTTACACAGAAATGGAAAAGAACAAACTACCATGCATGTGCTAGCATGGATGAATCTCGGAGCAATGCTGGGCAAACCAGCAGACATGGAGTGGAAACTGGGTGGTTTGGTTGTACACATTCAAAGCAGGCTACACTGATCAAAGATGGTAGAGGTTAAGACAGTGGCTGGGAGGGAACAGGAGAGGGGTTTTTAGAATGCTGGTCATATTTTCTTTCTTGTCTGATTACTTGGGTGTGGACAATTTATAAACATTCACTGAGCCACACACATATATGTTGGCCAGTTTTCTGTACCTATGTACAGAAATTACTTACCTTCAATGAAATTATTTACTAAAAAAAGGTCACAAAGAGAGAGAGATGTTTGGTAAATAAATGGGCCATGTCATGTCATCAGGCAAAGAAAAAGAATGTGATTTATTCAAGGACAATGGGTTTTATAAATACATCTTATTTTGTTCACCGAATGTGAAATGAAAATTTGTGAGTAAACATTTTGCTAAATTGAATCTTGCTCTTTAAGGAGATCCTGTGATGAATCATTTTGAGAAGGTCTTGGCTCTCTAATTCATCATGTCTGTGAATTAAGACATTTATTCATTAAGCTTACTCCCAGAGAGGAGAACCTGAACTACTTCAAATCTGGGCCATTTGCTGTTGTTGTTCTGTATTTATGTATGCGTGTATGTATGCGTGCATGTATGTATGTATGTATTTAAGTTAAATTATATTCTCAGATAGCATCTACATTCACCACTGTATTAATTTCCTAGGGCTGTCATAACAAATTACTATAAACTGGGCAGTTTTTTGTTTTTTTTTAAATTTAATGCGGTGACATTGATAAATCAGGGTACATATGTTGAGAGAAAACATCTCTAGATTATTTTGACATTTGATTGTGCTGTATACCCCCCCCCAAAGTTAAATTGTCTTCTGTCACCTTCTATCTGGTTTTCTTTGTGCCCCTCCCCTCCACCAATTCCTTTCTCCTTCTTCACCCCATCCCCCCTCCCCCACCCCCCACCTCTGTTGCCATCACATTCTTGTTCATGTCTCTGAGTCTCATTTTTATGTCCCTTCTATGTATGGATTAATATAGTTCTTAGTTTTTTTTCTGATTTACTTATTTCACTCCGTATAATGTTATCAAGGTTCATTGTAAATGATCCGATGTCATCATTTCTTATGGCTGAGTAGTACTCCATAGTATATATGTACCAAAGCTTTTTAATCCACTCGCCCTCTGACGGACACTTGGGTTGTTTCCAAATCTTCGCTAT
Source organism: Saccopteryx bilineata (assembly GCF_036850765.1). Classification (NCBI taxonomy): domain Eukaryota; kingdom Metazoa; phylum Chordata; class Mammalia; order Chiroptera; family Emballonuridae; genus Saccopteryx; species Saccopteryx bilineata. The sequence continues at coordinate 73,343,952 of NC_089499.1, forward strand.
TGTGAACAATGCTGCCATAAACATGGGGGTGCATTTCTCCTTTTGGAGCCGTTCTATGGTGTCCTTGGGGTATATTCCTAAAAGTGGGATAGCTGGGTCAAAAGGCAGTTCGATTTTCAGTTTTTTGAGGAATCTCCATACTGTTTTCCACAGAGGCTGCACCAGTCTGCATTCCCACCAGCAGTGCAGGAGGGTTCCCTTTTCTCCACATCCTTGCCAGCACTTATTCTGTGTTGTTTTGTTGATGAGCGCCATTCTGACTGGTGTGAGGTGATATCTCATTGTGGTTTTAATTTGCATTTCTCTAATGATTAGTGATGTTGAACATTTTTTCATATGCCTGTTGGCCATCTGTATGTCCTCTTTGGAGAAGTGTCTATTCATCTCTTTTGCCCATTTTTGGATTGGATTGTTTGTTTTCCTGGTGTTGAGATTTACAAGTTCTTTATAAATTTTGGTTATTAACCCCTTATCAGACGTATTGTCAAATATGTTCTCCCATTGTGTAGTTTGTCTTTTTATTCTGTTCTTGTTGTCTTTAGCTGTGCAGAAGCTTTTTAGTTTGATATAGTCCCATTTGTTTATCCTGTCTTTTATTTCATTTCCCTTGGAGATAAATCAGCAAATATATTGCTCCGAGAGATGTCGGAGAGCTTACTGCCTATGTTTTCTTCTAAGATGCTTATGGTTTCACGGCCTACATTTAAGTCTTTTATCCATTTTGAGTTTATTTTTGTGAGTGGTGTAAGCTGGTGATCTAGTTTCATTTTTTTGCAGGTAGCTGTCCAATTTTCCCAACACCATTTGTTAAAGAGGCTGTCTTTACTCCATTGTATTTCTTTGCCTCCTTTGTCAAATATCAGTTGTCCATAGAACTGTGGGTTTATTTCTGGGTTCTCTGTTCTGTTCCATTGATCTATATGCCTGTTCTTATGCCAGTACCAGGCTGTTTGAGTACAATGGCCTTGTAGTATAACTTGATATCAGAAAGTGTGATACCTCCCACTTTCTTCTTCTTCTTTTTTAAGATTGCTGAGGCTAAAATGGCCCCTTACTGTGGTGGCAGGCAATACATAATCCTCCATCCACAATCCCCCTGAGCACAAGCACCCATAGCTTTACATAGTCCATACACACGTGTCACAGCCACATGCTCACGCACCAATCAGTAAAAGCTCTTGTAGCCGGTAACCCAGCCAGGAATCCTAACACAGCTACCCCACACTGTTCTACTTCTAAAAGGCAGGTAAAATTTATTGCAATAAGTTAGTCTTTATTACACAGAAGGAAATATTTAATAGAAGTTTGCATCTAAGATGCACTATAGTAAAGTTATATAGGTCATAACTGAATTTCATGCTGAATGTCCCAGAGAGACGCTATAAGAGGAAAAGTCAGTTCATATGTTCTGCTTTCAGATTCTCTCAGTCAAGTCCTGACCCCCCCTTCTTCTCATCTGATGTGATATTCTTACATACGCTGTGCAGATGACATCATGTAAACCACCAAGCACTGCAAGAGACTGAGGCACCCCAGCATGAGACTAATAAACAGCATTTTGTCAAACTTCCAAAGGTGCATAATCCATTGGAAAAAACAAACAAACTTGAAAAACAATTGGAAACTCTAGTTGATCATCAGTTGCATGCAACAGGCATAAAATATTTTGCAAAATGAGTGCTTTGAACTGGAATACTTATAAATGTGTATGGCTGATTAATAGCTACTCTATTCAAAGACTTTTGAGATATATTTCTTAGAACTGTTGACCAAAATAGAATTTCAACAGATTAATTAACAATAATGTTTTTGTTTCCACTGAGCCAAACAAAGGAAGTGAATTCTACCTGAGCAAATATTGTTTCCCAATGAAATGGTGTTGCAAGATCTTAGTCAGAGAAGCTACTATTGGCCAGTGCCCAGATGTCTGCCATCACAAAGTTAGAAGAAGAAAACCACTATGTAGTACCAAACAGAAATCGACCTCTAAGTGAAGTTAAAAGTTTTATTTCCACTGGAAAGCTACATGCAAAAGAATGAAACTCGAATACAGTTTATCCCCTGTACTAAAATTAATTCAAAATGGATCAAAGACCTAAATATAAGACCTGAAACAATAAAGTACATAGAAGAAGACATAGGTTCTAAACTCATGGATCTCGGTTTTAAAGAACACTTTATGAATTTGACTCCAAAGGCAAGGGAAGTAAAGGCAAAGATAAATGAATGGTACTACATCAGACTAAGAAGTTTTTGCTCAGCAAGAGAAACTGATAACAAAAGAAACAGACAGCCAACTAAATGGGAAATGATATTTTCAAACAACAGCTCAGATAAGGGCCTAATATCCAAAATATACAAAGAACTCATAAAACTCAACAACAAACAAACAAACAATCCAATAAAAAAATGGGAAGAGGACATGAACAGACACTTCTCCCAGGAAGAAATACAAATGGCCAACAGATATATGAAAAGATGCTCATCTTCATTAGTTATTAGAGAAATGCAAATCAAAACTGCAATGAGATACCACCTCACACCTGTTAGATTAGTTATTATCAACAAGACAGATAATAGCAAATGTTGGAGAGGCTGTGGAGAAAAAGGAACCCTCATTCACTGTTGGTGGGACTGTAAAGTAGTGCAACCATTATGGAAGAAAGTATGGTGGTTCTTCAAAAAACTGCAAATAGAACTACCTTATGACCCAGCAATCCCTCTACTGGCTATATATCCCCAAAACTTAGAAACATTCATATGTAAAAACACATGTAGCCCCATGTTCATTGCAGCATTGTTCACAGTGGCCAAGACATGGAAACAACCAAAAAGCCCTTCAATAGATGACTGGATAAAGAAGATGTGGCACATATACACTATGGAATACTACTCAGCCATAAGAAATGATGACATCGGATCATTTACAACAAAATGGTGGGATCTTGATAACATTATACGGAGTGAAATAAATAAATCAGAAAAAACCAAGAACTGCATTATTCCATACGTAGGTGGGACATAAAAATGACACTAAGAGACATGAACAAGAGTGTGGTGGTTGGGGGGGGGAGGGGGAAGAGAGGGAGAAGGGAAGGGAAGGGCGAGGGGCACAAAGAAAACTCGATAGAAGATGACGGAGGACACTCTGACTTTGGGTGATGGGCATGCAACATAATTGATTGACAAGATAACCTGGACATGTTTTCTTTGAACATATGTACCCTGATTTATTGATGTCACTGCATTAAAATTAATAAAAATTTAAAAATGAAAAAAAAAAAGATTGCTGAGGCTTTTGTGTTCTCTTTTGGTTCCATATAAATTTTTGGAATATGTGTTCTATATCTTTGAAGTATGTCATTGGTATTTTAAGTGGTATTGTATTGAATTTATAGATTGCTTTGGGTAATATAGACATTTTAATGATGTTTATTCTTCCTAACCATGAGCACGGTATATGCTTCCACTTGTTTGTATCTTCCTTGATTTCTTTTATCAATGCTTTGTAATTTTCCAAGTACAAGTCTTTAGTCTCCTTGGTTAAGTTTATTCCTAGGTACTTTATTTTTTTGGTTGTAATTGTGAAGGGGATTGTTTCCTTAATTTCTCTTTCTGACTGTCCATTGTTGGTGTATAAAAATGCCTCTGATTTCTGAGTATTGATTTTATATTCTGCCACTTTGCTGAATTCATTTATCAGGTCTAGTAGTTTTTTGACTGAGACTTTAGGGTTTTCTATATACAATATCATATCATCTGCAAATAATGATAGTTTTACTTCTTCTTTTCCAACTTGAATGCCTGATTTCTTCTTCTTGTCTGATAGCTGTGGCTAGGAATTCCAGGACCATGTTAAATAAGAGTGGTGAAAGGGGGCACCCCTGCCTTGTTCCTGATCTTAAGGGGATTGCTTTTAATTTTTGCCCATTGAGTATGATGTTGGCTGTGGGTTTCTCATAGATGGCTTTTATCATGTTGAGGTATGTTCCCTGTATTCCCACTTTGCTGAGAGTTTTGATCATGAATGGGTGCTGGATTTTATCAAATGCTTTTTCTGCATCTATTGAAATTATCATATGGTTTTTCTCCTTCTTTTTGTTTATGTGATGAATCACATTGATTGATTTACGAATATTGTACCATCTTTGCCTCCCCAGAATAAATCCCACTTGATCATGGTGTATGATTTTTTCCATATATTGTTGGATCCGGTTTGCTAATATTTTGTTGAGGATTTTAGCATCTATATTTATCAGAGATATTGGCCTATAATTTTCTTTCTTTGTGTTGTCTTTGCCTGGTTTTGGAATCAGAATTATGCTCACCTCATAAAAGGAGCTTGGAAGTCTTCCTTCCTCTTGAATTTTTTGAAATAGTTTGAGAAGGATAGGAGTTAGTTCTTCTTTGAGTATTTGGTAGAATTCTGTTGTGAAGCCATCGGGCCCTGGACTTTTCTTTGTTGGGAGTTTTTTGATAACTGTTTCGATCTCCTTTGTTGTAATCGGTCTGCTTAGGTTTTCTGATTCTTCCAGATTGATTTTTGGAAGATTGTAGGCTTCAAGGAATTTGTCCATTTCATCTAGGTTGTCTAGTTTTTTGGCATACAGTTCTTCATAGTATTTTCTTACAATATTCTGTATTTCTGTTGTGTCAGTTGTTATTTCTCCTCTCTCATTTCTAATTTTATTTATTTGAGTCCTCTCTATCTTTTTCTTGGTGAGTCTAGTTAAAGGTTCATCAATCTTGTTTACCTTTTCAAAGAACCAGCTCCTAGTTTCATTGATCCTCTGTATTGTTTCTTTAGTCTCTATGTCATTTATTTCTGCTCTGATTTTTATTATTTCCTTCCTTCTACTACATTTGGGCTTTACTTGCTGTTCTTTTTTTAATTCTTTTAGATGCAGGGTTAAGTTGTTTATTTGAGTTTTTCTGGCTTCTGAAAGTGTGCCTGTAGTGCTATGAACTTCCCTCTCAGCACTGCTTTCATTGTGTCCCATAAATTTTGAGTTGTTGTATGCTCATTGTCATTCGTTTCTAGGAATTTTTTTATTTCTTCTTTGATCTCATTCTTAATCCATTCATTATTTAACACCCTGCTATTTAGTTTTCATGTGTTTGAGAATTTTTGAGATTTTCTGTTGTGATTCATTTCCAGTTTCATGCCGTTGTGATCAGAGAAAGTGCTTGAAACGATTTCAGTCTTCTTAAATTTGTTGAGAGCACTTTTGTGCCCTAACATGTGGTCTATCCTAGAGAATGTACCATGAGCACTTGAAAAGAATGTATATTCTGCTGCTTTAGGGTGAAAAGTTCTGAAGATATCTATTAAATCGGGTTGATCTAGTGTTTCCAGTAAGTCTGCTGTTTCTTTGTTAATTTTCTTTCTTGAGATCTATCTAGTGATGTTAGTGGGGTATTGAAATCCCCTACTATTATAGTATTGCTGTTGATCTTGCCCTTTAAATGCATCAAAGTCTGCTTTATATATTTGAGTGCTCTTATATTAGGTGCATAGATATTTATAATAGTTATATCTTCCTATTGGATTACTCCCTTTATCATTATGTAGTGGCCTTCTTTATCTCTTACTATATCCTTTGTTTTAAAATCCAATTTGTCTGATGTAAGTATTGCTACCCCTGCTTTTTTTTCATTTCCGTTTGCATGAAACGATTTTTTCCATCCTTTTACTTTCAATCTATGTGTGTCTTTTGTTCTAAGGTGTGTCTCTTGTAGACAACATATGTATGGGTCCTGTTTTCTTATCCACGCAGCTACCCTATGTCTTTTGATTGGATCATTTAATCCATTTACATTTAAGGTTATTATTGATATGTAGTTGTTTATTGCCATTTTCTTCTTTAAAGGTGTATTCCTTTTTCTTTTTTTTTTTTTTCTGTATTCTTTTCCCACTTTATCTGTTTATACCAGGCCCCTTAATATTTCCTGCAGCATTGGTTTGGTTGTAATGAATTCCTTGAGTTGTTTTTTGTCTGGGAAGCTTTTTATTTCTCCTTCAATTTTAAACGATAGCCTTGCTGGATAAAGTAGTCTTGGTTGTAGGTTCTTGTTCTGCATTACTTTGAATATTTCTTGCCATTCCCTTCTGGCCTCAAGTGTTTCTGTTGAGAAGTCAGATGTCATCCTTATGGGGGCTCCTTTGTAGGTGATAACTTTTTTTTCTCTTGCAGCTTTTAATATTTTCTCTTTATCGCTTAGCTTTGGTATTTTAATTATGATGTGTCTTGGTGTAGGTTTCTTTGGGTTTCTCTTTAATGGAGTCCTCTGTGCTTCTTGGATTTGTGAGAGTTTCTCTTGCATTAATTTAGGGAAGTTTTCAGCTATGATATGATTGAACAAAGTCTCTATCCCTTGTTCTTTTTCTTCTTCTTCAGGAACCCCTATGATGCGGATGTTATTTCTCTTCATGTTGTCACAGAGCTCTCTAAGAGTTTCCTCTGACTTTTTGAGTCTCTTTTCTCTTTTCTTCTCTGCTTTCATGCCTTCATTCCAGTTGTCCTCTAACTCGCTAATTCGAACCTCTGCTCTATCTATCCTGTTTTTAATTCCTTCCATTGTGGTCTTTATTTCTGATATTGTATTTGTCATCTCCAACTGATTCTTTTTTTTACTTGCTATTTCTTTATTTAGGTGTTCATACTGACCCTCCATTGTTGTTCTAAGATCCCTAAGCATCCTTACAATCATTATTTTGAACTCCGCATCTGGAAGTTTGATTATTTCCATATCACTCAGTTCATCTCTCGAAGGTGTCTCTTGTGGTTTCATTTGGATTGCACTCCTTTGTCTTCTCATCCTCTTTTTTGGGTGTTTTATTTATAGAGTTGGTTGAGTCTAGGCTTGGTGTTGTCTGCCTCCAGTTTTCAGTTGTGTTACTTCTAGGTCTTCTTGGGTTGGTATCAGCTGTTATCTGTAATCCACTTTCAGATTTGGGCAGCTTTGAAGTCTTGATTTGTTTGTTTTCTTAACAGGTGATAGTCTTGTTTGCTGATCTCAGCAGGGGGCTTCCTTGAAACTGTATCCAGGAATGCGATGGGTGTAACCTGAGACTCTTTAGCCAGCTAATCTCACTGGGGGCAGGGTGTTTTCTCAGCTTCAGTAGGGGGAGGTGTATCTCAGATCTCCATGGAGACCTGAGTTACTGCCCCTCCTCCCCACTTCTTGTTTTCAGCTGTGTCTTGTTGCGCTGATTGGAGCTGGAGAGATGTCTGGAGATCTCTGATCCGGAAGCACTTCAGCTCTGTTTTGTGAAAGGTTCAGTCCCTCCTCCAGCTATGGCCGCCTCCAGCATGGATGAGTCAGCCCTTTTAGCTCGTCTCTTGCATTCCTTAGCCCCTTACAGTCTGTCCCTCTCCCTGTCCTCTGCACCTGGGAGATAAGCTGGTCCTTTCAACACACCTTGCTCCCTGGTCGCCAGGCAAGTGGCTGTGAGCAGTAGTTTCTGCTCCCCTCCCTCCGAGATCCTCTCTGAGCTCTCAGCCCCACCCCCCCTCCATTCTGGCAAGCAGAGGAGGTTCAGGGGCTCCCTACCAGGACTCCTGTGGTTTCTTCTTTGCTCCTTGGTTTTTGAGAGCCGTTCTTGCAGTTCAGAGTTGGTTTCTCATGCTGATTTTTCCTAAATTGATTTGTATTCCAATTTGGTGGTGAGAGCTGGGTGTCTGTGCATCCGCCTACTCCGCTGCCATCTTTTTCTCCTTAAACTGGGCAGCTTTAAACAACGAAAATGTATTCTGTCATTGTTCTGGAGGTCAGAAGTCTGAAATAGAAGTTTTGGTGGGGCTCTGCTTCCTTATGAGGGCTCTAGAGGAGAATCCTTGACCTTTCCACCTTCTGGTGGCTCCAGGCATTCCTTGGCTTGTGGCAACATACCTTCAGTCTGTCTCTGTGTCTTCACACAGCTTTGCCCTCTTGTTGCTCTGTGATATTTCCTGTTAGAAGAAAGAGGGCATGCCCTATTACCAGGATGGTTTTGTAATCTTGTCTACATGGATGAGTGGCTCCCAAGAACCTCGTCTCTTAGGATTGATTTTTCCTTCTAGTCACTTAACATTTTTGAGCCTCTACAAGAATGCTTGGCATTACTCCAGTCGCAGAAGACAAAGAAATTAACCATCAATGTTAGTATATGACTCAGTGCCAGTAGTTTTATCATCTAATCGTCTCCATAATCCTTTCATATTATAATGATTCAACAGCAGAACAGAGTGTTTAAGTAACTTTATCAAATTCACACAGTTAGAGTGACTGAGCTCAGGTCTACTGCTCCCCAAAACAGATGACCACTCTTAAAACTATTCCAGCCAGTAGTAAACATTCACTGCATGCTCATTACTGACCAGGCCCTGAATAATACAATAGGGCACAGAGATGAATGAAACATGGGTCCTGAGCTGAGAAGCTCATGGCTCATATACCAACTCAAACCAGAGCACTAATGGCAAACCATTTATTTGACAGATATGTAATGAAAGTCTGGGACGTGCTGGGCATGGTTTTCAGTGTGGTGAGTTGTTGGTGAACATGACACATAAGATCCCTGCTGTCTGGGAGCTTACAGTCTAGTGAGGAAAAGAGAAGGACAACAAGTAAACAAAGAGGCATTAAGATATGTCAGCATTGTGATAAATACAGGGGCAAGCAAAAGTATGTTTTCAGTTGTGAGAACATGAAACACAAAGTTAATAAAGCTACTGTAATAGTCATAATCTGCAAGTCTTTCTCCATATGATAACTGTAGAGGAATGCAGAAGAGTGAGGAGACCAGTAAGCAAGCATAAAGCATAATGATAATGCATAAAGGAAATGAACTGGTAAATCAATAGAAATTCAGCAACACCCCATTACAAGTAGTAATTGAGCAATGACCTTTGAGAACAGAACCCAATATAGGCACTTGTGGTGGGAGAGCCTACTGGTTAGATTATAAGACTATATAAATCCTAGCAAAGCTCCTCATGACTTGGGTGACCCCAGGCAAGTTATTAAAAAGCTCATCTGTAAAATACGGATAATCATAATCCCCACTTTGGAGGGTTGTTTTACAAATGGACTTAACTTGGCACAGTGCCTGGCACATAAGCCTCAACAAAGGTTAGGACTCAGGATGTTTGCAATATGGTTGAGAAGGGGCTGGGGTGGTAAGGAGCTGCTAAACTTTTCTGCCTCTCCTGGCTCATGAATACCACTGTGCATTTGAACCACTTACTACACAGAAGGCTGGACCTCATCGTAAGCTCACACTCAGTGTAGGAAGATAATGCCTGACCACGAGGGAAGATGGATGCAGTGTGTGTTCCTACTTAGAATCCTGCTTTTACTCCTCCTGACAGTTTATAGCCTTCCATCCAAGCTCTCTTCCTACCCTCTGCACACCGAGGCTGTTTCCTACCACCTCAAAGCTGCACACAGCCCAGTGGAGTCCTGCAGCCCATTGGCCAGGACTGTGCTGCACGCACAGGTGCTACTGGTGGCATCTCAATACACATCTAGGGGATGTTTGAATATTGACAGCAGTGACTGATCACTGGATGCAGCACGTATTGCAGAGCGATTTCTCTCTCTCCCCCTACAGTGATATGATAGATTTCATTCCTAGAGAGCTCTGTGTGCAAGATTTAGGTTTGCTTTCCCTGCTGTGCGTCTGGAATAAAGTCTTCACAATTTGCCAAAGCAAGTTCAGTGAATCATTTTTGCTGTCTGGTGCTCCTTGCTCCTCTGCAGGAGGATGCCATCTGATTTAGTAAATGTCACTCTCATCTTCCATTCATCACTGGCCTCAGACACACTGCCAGGCGGTGATACTCAGCTACGTTACAGTAGCCTTTCCCCAAAGTAGCCTTTCAGATAGGAGATTGTCCTTCTGCAACACACCAGGGTCACTCTGTGGGACCAATACAGAAGCATCAGCTCTGGGAAAAAGCCTATGTCCAGCTGATGATGGCTTTTTTCAAAATGCAGAATTTTTTTTTGTTGTTGAAAAGGTGAGCTATATGGATTAATTGGACAAAATGTTGACAGAGGTTAAAAATACTGATTTAGGAATGATGTGGTTTCTGTTTGAACCCATCACTTACTCTTTTGAAACTTTGGGCAAGTTGTTTAAGCTCTTTGATCCTCAATTTGTTCAACTGTAGAAACAACTTAATTTTGGGATGTGTTGAGGGTTATTACATGGTAGAAGTCATGCAGAGAGTGATGCCTGGCATCTAGTAAATGCTCAGTAAAACTCATGGTTGTTAATGCTGCTATTGTTGCTGTGTTAGTCTTATCATGATGTTATTTTCCACCAGGCTAGTGGTTAGCCCAACTTTGTTTTTTGTTTGTTTGTTTTTAGCTTTGCTCTCCTGGAGAGGTTAAGGGAGAGGATCTTTTAGAAGTTCCAATTTGCTCCATCTGGGCTGAATATCAGGGGAAATTATTCCATCCAGTTAAAACATTGTGGAGGCAACACACTGTTATGTTAAAAAAAACGGTGGGGGGAGCACTGGACTTAGAGCCACAAAACTTGGTGTTGAAGTAAAACTTCTCAACGAACTACCTGCTGGGATTTAGGCCAGATCCTCAGCCTTTAAATGTTCCCTTCCCCTCGGGCCCCTTCCAATGGGTGCTGTGAAAATGAAAAATAATGTATTAGGCCTATTATTGTATCATCTACAATTTATTGAGTGCAGAGTATAACTCAAGCAGTTGCTGAGTTCTTTACAAATGTCAACTTATCTAATGATCTTAACAATCCTGTCAGATAGACATTATTATCTCCAGCTGAAGGTGACTTCAAAGCCTTCTGTTTAATCACTCACAGTCTGGTCAAATGAGATCATGTCTCTAAAAATAAAAAAACTCTCTTTCTAAAAATATCTTTTTCGTAGAAAAAGATTTCTCAAAAACCTTTTGTTGTCCTGACTTCTTCACCTCCACTTAGAGGCCTTTGAAGTCTGGCCCAGGTTACGTTTCCGTCTTCGTGTCCTGTCTGTAGCTGGGAGTCTGTGCCCCCAATAGCCACGGTTTTATCACCATTTCCCAGAATGCTCCATTCTCACACAGGCCTCTGAGTCTGTTCCCTCTGACTGTAATGTTCTTCCCTGTCTACTTACTTACTTGGGGAACTATTGCTCTTCCTTTATGCTCCAGATAGTTGACCTCCATGATTCGTGACTGACTTCTCACATAGAGCCTGTCACCTTGTCCTTTATGTTTTCAAGGCACCCTGCGCAAGGTTCTTTCACAATTCACATCAGAACCTTCCAGGGTTGTTTGTGAGAGTCTGTGGTTGTCTCTGTTCAAATACTGCTCAGTAAACTTTGGACTGCCAGCTCCAAACACAGTGCCTGGCATAAAGCACCTGCTTACCTCCTGCTCAGGGACTGAATGAATGAATGTGCCGGGTGCAGTTTCTCCCCCTTTGCCTCCGTGACCCTCCCAACCTCACTTGTGATGAGGAAGAGGTTTTTGCTCAGTAATGTGTTAGCACTATAACGTGGGCTAGGACAGGAGACTCATATTATTTAGGGAAGATTGGCTTGCCTTATAGCTACTCCTCTCTGATGCAAAGAACACAGGCGAACTGCTCTGGTTGGGGCTAGGGCCAGGAAACACTTGGCACTATATGTACCACAAGCTCACATTCAGCCCCAAATTCCACATCAATAAATTTATCCTCAGAATGTAATCAATACCAGAGAAAATATTTTATCTTTTTGATGTTCATTGTTATGTTTTATAAAATAGGAACAATTTATATATAAAAAATCTAAATGCCTCACAATGTGGAACTGGTTGAATAATTTTTTTTTGCAGTTCTGTATAATAGAATTTAAACTATTCATTAAAAATAACATTATAAATGAACATCCTGATATGGAAAAAATATATTAATATGTAGAGTAAGAAAGCTGATTACACAATATAGGTATAACATGATCCCTTATTTATAAAAATATATTATGTATAATTTTATATTTATTTTAAATTTTTGTCATATATGCTATACAAATATATTTATGCATGTGCTTGTGCATGTGTGTATGTTTGCATGTGATGCACTTAGGAAAAGATCTATAAAGCTACATACCAAGGTGATCACAGTGCTTTTCTCTGGTTGGTGGAATTGTAGCAAACATTTTTGTAATAAAAATATTCTGAGATTATATTTAATATTATAATATATTACTTTCCATAGCAATTTTCATAAAGGTTTTTGTTTCTAATGTTTCCATGACATTAAAACAAAAATTTTCTTCCAAAGTGAGATAGTGATGTGATGCTGGCTGCAACTGCTCAGTCTCCTCTGTTGTACGTGACAAACTATTCTGAAAGTGACATCTTTTGGACAATTCACAATTGTATTTTTACTACAGACAAAAGGTCAGAGTGAATTATACTGTAATTGCTTCTTTAAATGGATTTTATGTTGAGAGTTCTGACTGATTTATGTTTGAAATCAGGCTTTCAAAAAAGTTTCACAAATAGATTAGCAGACAGAAATGGTTAACCCATTGTGGCCGCAGACAACATATTATAATGAGACATTTAAAATAAAGATGATGCAAAACTGTTTGATTGCAGGAAAGTTTCCATCTGCAAAGTTAATATAATTATATAAACCAAATCTCATATGGTTTTTCTGGTCACCAAATTCCTCTGGTACTTAGGATCCTTCCTTCACTTGCTTATTCATTGTCTTATATTTTTCCTTTTTTATTGTTTGAAACAAATTCTGTTCTCCTCACCCATTGTGATTTTTTTAAAGTAAGGATATGCCTTATACTTTGCTTTCTGAGCAAACGGTAATGCTCTAGGGCAGGGATCGGGAACCTTTTCGGCTGAGAGAGCCATGAACGCCACATATTGTAAAATGTAATTCCATGAGAGCCATACAACGACCCGTGTACATTATGCATTATCCAATAAAAATTTGGTGTTGTCCCGGAGGACAGCTGTGATTGGCTCCAGCCACCCACAACCATGAACATGAACGGTAGGAAATGAATGGATTGTAATACATGAAAATGTTTTATATTATTTATTTATTTATTTATTTGTATTTTTCTGAAGCTGGAAACAGGGAGAGACAGTCAGACAGACTCCCGCATGCGCCCGACCGGGATCCACCCGGCACGCCCACGAGGGGCGACGTTCTTCCCACAAGGGGGCGATGCTCTGCCCCTCTGGGGCGTAGCTCTGCCGTGACCAGAGCCACTCTAGCACCTGGGGCAGAGGCCAAGGAGCCATCCCCAGCGCCCGGGCCATCTTTGCTCCAATGGAGCCTTGGCTGCAGGAGGGTAAGAGAGAGACAGAGAGGAAGGAGGGGGTGGGGGGTGGAGAAGCAAATGGGTGCTTCTCCTATGTGCCCTGGCCGGGAATCGAACCCGGGTCCCCCCGCGCGCCAGGCCGACACTCTACCACTGAGCCAACCAGCCAGGGCCTTGTTTTATATTTTTAACGTTATTATTTTTATTAAAGATTTGTCTGTGAGCCAGATGCAGCCACATCTGGCTCACGAGCCATAGGTTCCCGACCCCTGCTCTAGGGACTAATGAGTAAAAACTAGCATACAGGATTCTTGACCTCTTTTTAGTATTTCAAAATGTCAACTGGATATGCTATATTTTTCATCATATGGCCAGCTAGGCCAACCAAAATATAAATTTATTTCCTCTTTTCTGCAACTATATGAATATTAATATTAGTTATACATTGTTTTCCAGATGTACCAATTGGTTGCTGAATCCACTAAAGAAATATTTGGGATGTGTGGGAGGACCAGTTATCAAAGTCATATGGTTTGATAATGAAAGAATTGCAAATCATTGGCTGAGGACATAAACATAATGTTAATGTTTAATATATATTAGTAGGCTTTGGTAGGGGACTCTATTTCATTGAAATAAGTTATTTAATTTTCTCTTATGAGAGAGACAGAGAGAGGGACAGATAGGGACAAACAGATAGGAAGGGAGAGAGACGAGAAGTATCAGTTCTTTTTTGTGGCACCCTAGTTGTTCATTGACTGCTTTCTCATATGTATCTTGACCAGCAGGGTACAGTAGAGCAAGTGACTCCTTGCTCGAGTCAGCAACCTTGGGCTCAAGCCAGCGACCAAGGGGTCATGTCTATGTTCCCATGCCAGTGACTCCATGCTCAGGCTGGTGAGCCTGCAATCAAGATGGATGAGCCCACGCTCAAACTGGTGATCTCAGGGTTTCAAACCTGGGTTCTCCCTGTCCCAGTCCAATGTTCTATCCACTGCACCACTGCCTGGTCAGGCAGTTATTCAATTTTTTGACATCAAATCATGCAGATCAAAAAGCAGGTATTGACTGAGATTTTCAATTCTGCTTGTTTGTTTTGAGAGAGTGGTTTCCATAAGTTGCATCAGAATCACCTGGGGAACTTATAGCACAGATTCTCTGGCTTTTTTCTTCTCTACTCTATGATTCAGATTTGGTGGTCTATGGAAAGCCTGGGAGTCTGAAATTTTAACAAGCCCCCAGGTAATCATTATGCACAATTAAATTTAAAACCTGCTGATGTAGATCAACATTAAGTAACTCTAAAACAAACTAATCATAGTTAGGCTTAGAGTTTCTTTTTAAGTCTATGAAACAATAAGGATGCCTACAGGTATTTTATCTTGGATGATTGCTAGAATGTTCTAGTTCTTGCTGGCTTTTCTTTCTCTCTGATCTTATCCCAAGGATAGCTTCTGAATAAAATGTGAAGATTGTGTTATCTGCTATGAGGTTAAAGGGAAACTCTGTTGATGACATAACTCTTTTCCCTCTGGATTAAAAAATGAGTATGATTGGCCCTGTCTGGTTGGCTCAGTGGTAGAGTGTTGGCCTGGCGTGCAGGAGTCCCAGGTTTAATTCCCGGCCAGGGCACACAGGAGAAGCGCCCATCTGCTTCTACACCCCTCCCCCTCTCCTTCCTCTCTGTCTCTCTCTTCCCCACCCGCAGCCAAGGCTCCATTGGAGCAAAGTTGGCCTGGGTGCTGAGGATGGCTCCATGACCTCTGCCTCAGGTGCTAGAATGGCTCTGGTTGCAACAAAGTGATGCCCCAGATGAGCAGAGCATCACCCCCTGGTGGGCATGCCGGCTGAATCTCAGTCGGGCACATGCGGGAGTCTGTCTGCCTCCCCGTTTCCAACTTCAGAAAAAAAAAAGGGTAGGTTCTAAAGGCAATTGAGAAAAAGAAAAAAATTAACTAGATGTCCTTAGTGTGAATTCTTAATTCAGTAAGAAAAAAAAAAGGTATCATTTGCTTCTAGATCATACTCTATTAGACACTCATAACCTAACAATTGTTTTCCTCCCCTTATAATATTATTTGTTTTTCCAACAGTATAGCCAAGTCAGAGTGTTGTCCTCACAGGGTTTAAATGCAGGATGTTTTTCCTGTGTGGAAATAAAACCCCTGATAATGTTTGATTTATTGTAATAATGAAGAGAGAAGTCCTACTGTTGTAAAGAAAGTTATAAATAGCTACCTAGTCATCAAAACCAATATAATTTAATACAAATATAGCCTCAAATAAGTTGAAAATAAACACATGGAAATCCATGTAAAAGAATATAATTGGAGTAAAGACATTTTTTAGAAGAATAATTACACTTAAAATGTTCAAGATATACTGCTAAGTTATATAAACAATCTAAACTATATATTAGCATGAACTGAAATTTGGGGAAACCCAATTGGCAATGGGGTGTCAGGATTATATTTCCCATCACACAGCAGGCTAGCCTGAGGTGGCTGAGCAGGGCCTTCTAACATCAAGTGGAAGCCGACTGAGGCCCAGGCTTATAACCGGCACACTTCACTTCTACTGCTTTCATTGGCTAACAAGTCACAGGCCAGCCAAGACTTAAAGGAAGGAGAACTTGACCCCACATTGAAGTAAGAAGTGGTGATTGCTGCCCAGGACCCTAAATGTTAGTTGGGTAGCTCTGCTGATCTGAATCAAGCTTAGAAGCTCTTACTTGAGATTATTTATGTGTCTGGGGGCAGCTGGATATTGGGCTGCCCAAACAGAAAAATAAATTGATTGTCAAGGAACATTCCAAAAATATTATTAGTGGTTAGCAGTGGATGGCATAATTATAGTCATTTTTATCTATCATGATAAAATATTTACAATATTTATCATATTATGTTTATTGTAATATTTCCTTTATTTTTTAAATTTACTACATAAAGTACATGAAAACTTTCTGATTGAAAACAAACCAATTTAAATATATATCTGCATATATAACATTCATTTATCCATATCTATACAAAGGTTTAAATCCCAAGTAAAGAATAACAATCAAATGGTGTCAAATGAGAAGGGAGCTAGAGGTTATGGCATTACCAGTGGCTTCAGTTCTTTCTCCCAAAGAGCCCTGGCATCAAACTTCCTAACATCCAGCAATAACTAGAGGGTTCACAGGGAACACTCTATTGTCTTTGCTGGTTTAATACAGAGTCTCAAGGCATTGTATCTAATTGGGAGCAAACATAAAAAATAAAGTAGAGCCTGACCAGGCGGTAGTGCAATAAATAGAGCATCAGACTGGGATGTGGAGGACCAGGGTGTGAGACCCTGAGGTCACCAGCTTGAGCGCGGGCTCATTTGGTTTGAGCAAGGCTCACCAGATTGAGCCCAAGGACGTTGGCTCGAGCAAGGGGTCATTCGGTTTGCTGTAGCCCCTCGGTCAAGGCCATTATGAGAACTCAATCAATGAACGACTAAGGAGCCGCAACGAAGAATTGATGTTTCTCAACCCTCTCCCTTCCTGTCTGTCTGTCCCTATCTGTCCCTCTCTCTGACTCTCTCTGTCTCTACCACAAAAATATAAAATAAAATAAAATTAAATTAAATTAAAAAAAATAAAGTAGTAGATGACGTCAGAGTAATGGCGGGGTAGGAAGCGATACCGATAAATCTCCCCCAAAACTCAACAAGATCTTCAACCAGAAACAGAAAAACCTATACTTGGAGCTTCAAGACGCTTCGCAATACACCCAAAGGTATGATTGAGTGAAAAATTGGCTAAATATATAACCAAACCCCGAAGGAAATAGGGAGTAAGAAATGCTCCGCCTTCCTCACTAACCTAAACAGGGCAGCTTTCTCTGGTAACTGTGAATATAGAAACTGAGGAGGGCAAAGGGGGTGAATAGATCCAGGCCGCGACACAAACAGCTGAACCAGGCTGTGGCACGGAGATCCAAGCCGAGGAAAATTTGATCCTGTGGCAACCCGGGCAATACAAGCTAACACTCGTGCCAAACCCAAACAAAGAAAGACAAGCGGAGCAGCCATTTTACCCGGTCTCCTGGTCGGTGCGCAGTTAGTGGGCGAGAATTTCTTCCTAGGCCCCGAGAGTGGGTGCCCGTGTTGCCCCACGGAGAGACAGGGTCAGAGGCCTTTCGGTGGGCCGAGGGCAGAGTCTCTGGCAGGCCCAGTGCCCTGGGAAAGCCACGCACGGGAGGGAGTGAGAACTAATTCCAACGGTGGAGATTTTCCGTGCTGGAGGGTGTTTCACTCAGAGGGAAACGCGGCCGGCCTCATATCCTGGTTTGCGCGCGCAGATAAGGAGTGAGCGATTCCTCCGAGTGTCACGGAGGTGCGCGCCCGTGTTATCGCACAGAGGGGCAGAGTCAGGGGCCTTTGTGTGGGCCAAAGCGGAATCTTGGGCCGCCCCAGCGCCTTGCAAAAGCCGCGCACGGGGACGGAGCGAGACTCAATTCCAACGCTGCAACTTTTCCCTGCGGTTGGGGGTTTCACTCAGAGTGTGAGACTGCTGGCCGGATATCCTGGTCGCAGACAGTGAGTGAGAGTTTCCTCCAAGCGCCCCGGAAGTGGGCGCCCGCTTCTGTTACCGGACAGAGTGGCAGAGCCAGAGGTCTTTGAGTGGGTGGAAAGCCCGCCTGATTATGCTAGCAGCTCTGACTGACTGAGCCTTACCCAGAGCCCTGTGCTGAGTGGAAATAGAGTGGGGAGTTGCCAGCTCTTTGAGCCTCTTACTATCCAGGCAGAGGCAGCAGCAACCCCATAGCTGGATTATCAGGCTACTAATTGAGAAAGGAAAGACTAGGAGAAAGGCTCCAGGAACACGGACTCTCTCACTGTCGGAGCCTATAAATGCTAATGAGCCTCGACTGCCAACGAGACGAAAGCACAATACATGACATTGCCATAGAGACTTATCAACTGCAAACCTCTACCTGAGCGTGCCAAAGGGGCAGAACCCGGGGTACAGAGTCACCGACCAGGAAGAGGGAGAGAAAAGAAAAAGCAAGAAGATAACCTCTCAAAATCAAGAATAATCTGCAGACTTTATAACCTATCCCATTTTATTATATTTGTTCGTTTGTTCCTCTTATCTTCATTCTTGATACTTTTTTTCCTCCTCCAATTTGGCCGATTAACTCTCTACCGGTCTTACTCTCTCCTCTCCTTGAACTACACTAACCATAAGTGTTATATCTCCCATTATCTTTTCTCTTCTCTTCCTTTCTCTCTATGAGGGTTGCACTCTAAAACCCTTAACTCTCTCTCTCTCTTCTTTCTTTTTTCTTCTATTAGTGGTTCCCTCTTTTTTTCTCTCTCTCTCTTTCTTTTCACCCTCTATATTAGTTTCTTCCTTTCTCCTTTACATCTCCTCTCATTCAAACCTCAATAACAAACAAATTATCTTATCTGGGACTCACACCTATGTTTCTGGCATTTTGGGGGGGGTTTACTTCACCTTTTTAACTCACTAGCAGTGCTCCCATCCTTGGCTCTCCATATTATCTAGTTCTTGTTTCACTAAATACAATAGTAATTTTTTAATTTGTCCCCCCATTTTTCCATTTTCCTCTTATTCCTCTCATCATAACTCTTAGACAACCAACACCTAAAAGCAAATCATTTCATTCTTGACCCAAATTTTTTCCTTATTTGCTTTTTGTGGGTCCATAGGCTCTTTTTTTTCTTTTTTCTTTTTGTTCCTTTTTCTTCTTTTTTTTTTCCCCCTTTATTACTTTTCCCGAATTCAGGCCCTCCATCACAGGCATTGTTTGTTATAATTCACAGTCCACCACAATATTTTCTCAAGAAAGAGGGGAGAGGAGAGGAGAGGAAAAAAGGAGGGGGGAATAATTTCCTTTTTATAAAATTTTTTATTTTATTTTATTTTTCTTTATTTCATTATTAATTTTTTTGAAAAAAACAACTCTTCGATTTTTTATTTTTTTTATTATTTTTTTAACTTTTTATTCTTTATTAAATCTCATTAATACTATCAACAAAACCACCCTCAGATCCATTAAGGAAGAGAAAATCGAATATCATGGATACAAAAGAAAGAGAGGTAACAAAGCTAGATGAGGAAAAATCTATAGAGAAAAAATTTAATATATTGGAAACCTTGGAGCTAAATGACAGAGAATTCAAGATAGAAATCCTAAAAATCCTCAGAGATATACAAGAAAACACAGAAAGGCAATTTAGGGAGCTAAGAAAACAACTCAATGAACACAAAGAATATATGTCCAAGGAAATTGAAACTATAAAAACAAATCAAACAGAGATGAAAAACTCAATTCACGAGCTGAAAAACGAAGTAACAAGCTTAGCTAATA
Source organism: Saccopteryx bilineata (assembly GCF_036850765.1). NCBI lineage: Eukaryota > Metazoa > Chordata > Mammalia > Chiroptera > Emballonuridae > Saccopteryx > Saccopteryx bilineata. The sequence continues at coordinate 73,363,591 of NC_089499.1, forward strand.
GAACAGGTCAGATAGAAGAGAGGATTAGTGAAATAGAAGACAAGCAACTTGAGGCACAACAGAGAGAAGAAGAAAGAGACTCAAAAATTAAAAAAAATGAGATAGCCCTACAAGAATTATCTGACTCCATCAAAAAGAATAACATAAGAATAATAGGTATATCAGAGAAAGAAGAGAGAGAAAATGGAATGGAGTACATACTCAAACAAATAATAGATGAGAACTTCCCAAGCCTGTGGAAAGAATTAAAGCCTCAAGTTCAAGAAGCAAACAGAACTCCAAGTTTTCTTAACCCCAACAAACCTACTCCAAGGCATATCATAATGAAATTGACACAAACTAACAGCAAAGAAAAAATTCCAAAGGCAGCCAGGGAAAAGAAGAATACAACATATAAAGGAAGGCCCATTAGATTATCATCACATTTCTCAGCAGAAACTCTACAAGCTAGAAGAGAGTGGACCCCAATATTTAAAGTCCTGAAAGATAGGAACTTTCAGCCATGAATACTATACCCATCAAAGCTATCCTTCAAATATGAAGGAGAAATAAAAACATTCACAGATACAGAAAAGATGAGGGAATTTATCATCAGAAATCCCACACTACAGGAATTACTAAAGGGGGTTCTCCAATCAGATACAAAGAACAAAAAAACCAGAACCACAAGTAAAAGCTCCAAGAAGAACACAATAAAACCAAATTTAAACTGTGACAACAACAAAAAGAAAGAGGGGGAGAAGATGGAGATTAACAGTAGCAAAGGACGATGGAGTGCAAAAGTACTCACAAAATAGTTCGCTACAATGAACAGGGTAGGGACCCTTTTCATTACTCAAAGGTAACCACCATTGAAAAAAACACCAGAGAAGCACATGAGATAAAAAAGATAGCAACAGAGGAAAGATGTATAGAATACAACCAAATAAAAACAAAAGATAGAAAAACGAAAGAGAAGGATCAAACAAGACACAAAACTAACAGAAAGCAATCTATAAAATGGCAATAGGGAACTCACAGGTATCAATAATTACATTAAATGTAAACGGATTAAACTCACCAATAAAAAGGCACAGAGTAGCATAATGGATTAAAAAAGAAAATCCAACTGTATGCTGCCTACAGGAAACTCATCTAAGTAACAAGGATAAAAACAAATTCAAAGTGAAAGGCTGGAAAACAATACTCCAAGCAAATAACATCCAAAAAAAAAGCAGGTTTAGCAATACTCATATCGGATAATGCTGACTACAAGACAGCAAAAGTACTCAGAGAGAAAAATGGCCATTTCATAATGCCTAAGGGGACACTGAATCAAGAAGACATAACAATTCTTAATATATGTGCACCAAACCAAGGAGCACAAAATATATAAGACAGCTACTTATCGATCTTAAAACAAAAACTGACAAAAATACAATCATACTTGGAGACCTCAATACACCGCTGACAGCTCTAGATCGGTCATCCAAACAGAGAATCAACAAAGACATAGTGGCCTTAAACAAAACACTAGAGCACCTGGATATGATAGGTATCTACAGGACATTTCATCCCAAAGTGACTGAGTATACATTTTTCTCCAGTGTACATGGATCATTCTCAAGAATTGACCATATGTTGGGCCACAAAAACAACATCAGCAAATTCAGAAAAATTGAAGTTGTACCAAGCATATTTTCTGATCATAAAGCCTTGAAACTAGAATTCAACTGCAAAAAAGAGGAAAAAAATCCCACAAAAATGTGGAAACTAAACAACATACTTTTAAAAAATGAATGGGTCAAAGAAGAAATAAGTGCAGAGATCAAAAGATATATACAGACTAATGAAAATGACAATACGACATATCAGAATCTATGGGATGCAGCAAAAGCAGTGATAAGAGGGAAGTTCATATCACTTCAGGCATATATGAACAAACAAGAGAGAGCCCAAGTGAACCACTTAACTTCCCACCTTAAAGAACTAGAAAAAGAAGAACAAAGACAACCCAAAACAAGCCGAAGAAAGGAGATAATAAAAATCAGAGCAGAAATAAATGAATTAGAGAACAGAAAAACTTTAGAAAAAATTAATAGGACAAGGAGCTGGTTCTTTGAAAAGATCAACAAAATTGACAAACCCTTGGCAAGACTCACCAAGGAAAAAAGAGAAAGAACTCATATAAACAAAATCCAAAATGAAAGAGGAGAAATCACCACAGACACCGTAGATATACATAGAATTATTGTAGAATACTATGAAAAACTTTATGCCACTAAATTCAACAACCTAGAAGAAATGGATAAATTCCTGGAACAATACAACCTTCCTAGACTGAGTCAAGAAGAAGCAGAAAGCCTAAACAGACCTATCAGTAGAGAAGAAATAGAAAAAACCATTAAAAACCTCCCCAAAAATAAAAGTCCAGGCCCTAACGGCTATACCAGCGAATTTTATCAAACATTCAAAGAAGACTTGGTTCCTATTCTACTCAAAGTCTTCCAAAAAATTGAAGAAGAAGCAATACTTCCAAACACATTTTATGAGGCCAACATAAGCCTCATACCAAAACCAGGCAAGGATGGCACAAAAAAAGAAAATTACAGACCAATATCTCTAATGAATACAGATGCTAAAATACTAAACAAAATACTAGCAAATTGAATACAACAACATATTAAAAAAATAATACATCATGATCAAGTGGGATTCATCCCAGAATCTCAAGGATGGTTCAACATACGTAAAACGGTTAATGTAATACACCATATCAACAAAACAAAGAACAAAAACCACATGATCTTATCAATAGATGCAGAAAAGGCTTTCGATAAAATACAACACAATGCTATGTTTAAGACTCTCAACAAAATGGGTATAGAAGAAAAATATCTCAACATGATAAAGGCCATATATGATAAACCATCAGCTAACATCATATTAAATGGCACTAAACTGAAGGCTTTCCCCCTTAGATCACGAACAAGACAGGGTTGTCCACTCTCTCCACTCTTATTTAATGTGGTACTAGAGGTTCTAGCCAGAGCAATCAGACAAGACAAAGAAATAAAAGGCATCCATATCGGAAAAGAAGAAGTAAAGGTTTCACTTCATGCAGATGATATGATCCTATACATCGAAAACCCCAAAGAATCCACAAAAAGACTACTAGAAACAATAAGCCAATACAGTAAGGTCGCAGGATACAAAATTAACATACAGAATTCAATAGCCTTTCTATATGCCAACAATGAAACAACTGAGAAGGAACTCAAAAGAATAATCCCCTTCACGATTGCAACAAAAAAAATAAAATACTTAGGAATAAACATAACAAAGAATGTAAAGGACTTATATAATAAAAACTATAAACCATTGTTAAGGGAAATCGAAAAAGATATAATGAGATGGAAGAATATACCTTGTTCTTGGCTAGGAAGAATAAATATAATCAAGATGGCTATATTACCCAAAGCAATATACAAATTTAATGCAATTCCCATCAAACTTCCAATGACATTTTTTAAAGAAATAGAGAATAAAAATCATCAGATTTATATGGAACTATAAAAAACCCCGAATAGCCAAAGCAATCCTAAAGAAAAAGAATGAAGCTGGGGGCATTACAATACCTGACTTCAAACTCTATTATAGGGCCACGACAATCAAAACAGCATGGTATTGGCAGAAAAATAGACACTCAGACCAATGGAACAGAATAGAAAGTCCAGAAATAAAACCACATATATATAGTCAAATAATTTTTGATAAAGGGGCCAACAACACACAATGGAGAAAGGAAAGCCTCTTCAATAAATGGTGCTGGGAAAACTGGAAAGCCACATGCAAAAGAATGAAACTGGACTACAGTCTCTCTCCCTGTACAAAAATTAACTCAAAATGGATCAAAGATCTAAACATAAGACCTGAAACAATTAAGTACATAGAAGAAGACATAGGTACTCAACTCATGGACCTGGGTTTTAAAGAGCATTTTATGGAGAGAGAGAAGATGGCAGCGGAGTAGGCGGATGCACAGACACCCAGCTCTCAACACCAAAATGGAATACAAATCAATTTAGGAAAAATCAGCATGAGAAACCAACTCTGAACTGCAAGAACGGCTCTTAAAAACCAAGGAGCAAAGAAGAAACTACAGGAGTCCTGGTAGGGAGCCCCTGAACCTCTTCTGCTTGCCAGAACGGAGGGGGGGGTGGGGCTGAGAGCTCAGAGAGGATCTCGGAGGGAGGGGAGCAGAAACTACTGCTCACAGCCACTTGCCTGGCGACCAGGGAGCAAGGTGTGTTGAAAGGACCAGCTTATCTCCCAGGTGCAGAGGACAGGGAGAGGGACAGACTGTAAGGGGCTAAGGAATGCAAGAGACGAGCTAAAAGGGCTGACTCATCCATGCTGGAGGCGGCCATAGCTGGAGGAGGGACTGAACCTTTCACAAAACAGAGCTGAAGTGCTTCCGGATCAGAGATCTCCAGACATCTCTCCAGCTCCAATCAGCGCAACAAGACACAGCTGAAAACAAGAAGTGGGGAGGAGGGGCAGTAACTCAGGTCTCCATGGAGATCTGAGATATACCTCCCCCTACTGAAGCTGAGAAAACACCCTGCCCCCAGTGAGATTAGCTGGCTAAAGAGTCTCAGGTTACACCCATTGCATTCCTGGATACAGTTTCAAGGAAGCCCCCTGCTGAGATCAGCAAACAAGACTATCACCTGTTAAGAAAACAAACAAATCAAGACTTCAAAGCTGCCCAAATCTGAAAGTGGATTACAGATAACAGCTGATACCAACCCAAGAAGACCTAGAAATAACACAACTGAAAACTGGAGGCAGACAACACCAAGCCTAGACTCAACCAACTCTATAAATAAAACACCCAAAAAAGAGGATGAGAAGACAAAGGAGTGCAATCCAAATGAAACCACAAGAGACACCTTCGAGAGATGAACTGAGTGATATGGAAATAATCAAACTTCCAGATGCGGAGTTCAAAATAATGATTGTAAGGATGCTTAGGGATCTTAGAACAACAATGGAGGGTCAGTATGAACACCTAAATAAAGAAATAGCAAGTAAAAAAAAGAATCAGTTGGAGATGACAAATACAATATCAGAAATAAAGACCACAATGGAAGGAATTAAAAACAGGATAGATAGAGCAGAGGTTCGAATCACCGAGTTAGAAGACAACTGGAATGAAGGCATGAAAGCAGAGAAGAAAAGAGAAAAAAGACTCAAAAAGTCAGAGGAAACTCTTAGAGAGCTCTGTGACAACATGAAGAGAAATAACATCCGCATCATAGGGGTTCCTGAAGAAGAAGAAAAAGAACAAGGGATAGAGACTTTGTTCAATCATATCATAGCTGAAAACTTCCCTAAATTAATGCAAGAGAAACTCTCACAAATCCAAGAAGCACAGAGGACTCCATTAAAGAGAAACCCAAAGAAACCTACACTAAGACACATCATAATTAACATACCAAAGCTAAGCGATAAAGAGAAAATATTAAAAGCTGCAAGAGAAAAAAAAGTTATCACCTACAAAGGAGCCCCCATAAGGATGACATCTGACTTCTCAACAGAAACACTTGAGGCCAGAAGGGAATGGCAAGAAATATTCAAAGTAATGCAGAACAAGAACCTACAACCAAGACTACTTTATCCAGCAAGGCTATCGTTTAAAATTGAAGGAGAAATAAAAAGCTTCCCAGACAAAAAACAACTCAAGGAATTCATTACAACCAAACCAATGCTGCAGGAAATATTAAGGGGCCTGGTATAAACAGATAAAGTGGGAAAAGAATACAGAAAAAAAAAAAAGAAAAAGGAATACACCTTTAAAGAAGAAAATGGCAATAAACAACTACATATCAATAATAACCTTAAATGTAAATGGATTAAATGATCCAATCAAAAGACATAGGGTAGCTGCGTGGATAAGAAAACAGGACCCATACATATGTTGTCTACAAGAGACACACCTTAGAACAAAAGACACACACAGATTGAAGGTAAAAGGATGGAAAAAAATGTTTCATGCAAACGGAAATGAAAAAAAAGCTGGGGTAGCAATACTTATATCAGACAAATTGGACTTTAAAACAAAGGATATAGTAAGAGATAAAGAAGGCCACTACATAATGATAAAGGGAGTAATCCAACAGGAAGATATAACTATTATAAATATCTATGCACCTAATATAGGAGCACTCAAATATATAAAACAGATTTTGATAGATTTAAAGGGCAAGATCAACAGCAATACTATAATAGTAGGGGATTTCAATACCCCAGTAACATCACTAGATAGATCCTCAAGAAAGACAATTAACAAAGAAACAGCAGACTTATTGGAAACACTAGATCAACTCGATTTAATAGATATCTTCAGAACCTTTCACCCTAAAGCAGCAGAATATACATTCTTTTCAAGTGCTCATGGTACATTCTCTAGGATAGACCACATGTTGGGGCACAAAAGTGCTCTCAACAAATTTAAGAAGACTGAAATCATATCAAGCACTTTCTCCGATCACAGCGGCATGAAACTAGAAATGAATCACAGCAGAAAAGCTCAAAAATTCTCAAACACATGGAAACTAAATAGCAGGGTGTTAAATAATGAATGGATTAAGAATGAGATCAAAGAAGAAATAAAGAAATTCCTAGAAACGAATGACAATGAGCATACAACAACTCAAAATTTATGGGACACAGCGAAAGCAGTGCTGAGAGGGAAGTTCATAGCACTACAGGCACACTTTCAGAAGCTAGAAAAAACTCAAATAAACAACTTAACCCTGCATCTAAAAGAATTAGAAAAAGAACAGCAAGTAAAGCCCAAATGTAGTAGAAGGAAGGAAATAATAAAGATCAGAGCAGAAATAAATGACATAGAGGCTAAAGAAACAATACAGAGGATCAATAAAACTAGGAGCTGGTTCTTTGAAAAGGTAAACAAGATTGATGCACCTTTAAGTAGACTCACCAAGAAAAAGATAGAGAGGACTCAAATAAATAAAATTAGAAATGAGAGAGGAGAAATAACAACTGACACAACAGAAATACAAAATATTGTAAGAAAATACTATGAAGAACTGTATGCCAAAAAACTAGACAACCTAGATGAAATGGACAAATTCCTTGAAACGTACAATCTTCCAAAAATCTATCTGGAAGAATCAGAAAAGTTAAACAGAGCAATTACACCAAAGGAGATCGAAACAGTTATCAAAAAACTCCCAACAAAGAAAAGTCCGGGGCCCGATGGCTTCACAACGGAATTCTACCAAATATTCAAAGAAGAACTAACTCCTATCCTTCTCAAACTATTTCAAAAAATTCAAGAGGAAGGAAGACTTCCAAACTCCTTTTATGAGGCGAGCATAATTCTGATTCCAAAACCAGGCAAAGACCACACAAAGAAAGAAAATTATAGGCCAATATCTCTGATGAATATAGATGCTAAAATCCTCAACAAAATATTAGCAAACCGGATCCAACAATATATGGAAAAAATCATACACCATGATCAAGTGGGATTTATGCTGGGGAGGCAAGGATGGTACAATATTCGTAAATCAATCAATGTGATTCATCACATAAACAAAAGGAAGGAGAAAAACCATATGATAATTTCAATAGATGCAGAAAAAGCATTTGATAAAATCCAGCACCCATTCATGATCAAAACTCTCAGCAAAGTGGGAATACAGGGAACATACCTCAACATGATAAAAGCCATCTATGAGAAACCCACAGTCAACATCATACTCAATGGGCAAAAATTAAAAGCAATACCCTTAAGATCAGGAACAAGGCAGGGGTGCCCCCTTTCACCACTCTTATATAACATAGTCCTGGAAGTCCTAGCCACAGCAATCAGACAAGAAGAAGAAATAAAAGGCATTCAAGTTGGAAAAGAAGAAGTAAAACTATCATTATTTGCAGATGATATGATATTGTATATAGAAAACCCTAAAGTCTCAGTCAAAAAACTACTGGACCTGATAAATAAATTCAGCAAAGTGGCAGGATATAAAATCAATACTCAGAAATCAGAAGCATTTTTATACACCAACAATGAACAGTCAGAAAGAGAAATTAAGGAAACAATCCCCTTCACAATTACAACCAAAAAAATAAAGTACCTAGGAGTAAACTTAACCAAGGAGACTAAAGACTTGTACTCGGAAAATTACAAAACATTGATAAAAGAAATCAAGGAAGATACTAACAAGTAGAAGCATATACCGTGCTCATGGTTAGGAAGAATAAACATCATTAAAATGTCTATATTACCCAAAGCAATTTATAAATTCAATGCAATACCAATTAAAATACCAATGACATACTTCAAAGATATAGAACACATATTCCAAAAATTTATATTGAACCAAAAAAGGACACGAATATCCTCAGCAATCTTAAAAAAGAAGAATAAAGTGGGAGGTATCACACTTTCTGATATCAAGTTATACTACAAGGCCATTGTACTCAAAACAGCCTGGTACTGGCATAAGAACAGGCATATAGATCAATGGAACAGAACAGAGAACCCAGAAATAAACCCACAGTTCTATGGACAACTGATATTTGACAAAGGAGGTAAGGAAATACAATGGAGTAAAGACAGCCTCTTTAACAAATGGTGTTGGGAAAATTGGACAGCTACCTGCAAAAAAATGAAACTAGATCACCAGCTTACACCACTCACAAAAATAAACTCAAAATGGATAAAAGACTTGAATGTAGGCCGTGAAACCATAAGCATCTTAGAAGAAAACATAGGCAGTAAGCTCTCCGACATCTCTCGGAGCAATATATTTGCTGATTTATCTCCACGGGGAAGTGAAATAAAAGACAGGATAAACAAATGGGACTATATCAAACTAAAAAGCTTTTGCACAGCTAAAGACAACAAGAACAGAATAAAAATACAAACTACACAATGGGAGAACATATTTGACAATACGTCTGATAAGGGGTTAATAACCAAAATTTATAAAGAACTTGTAAAACTCAACACCAGGAAGACAAACAACCCAATCCAAAAATGGGCAAAAGAGATGAATAGACACTTCTCCAAAGAGGACATACAGATTGCCAATAGGCATATGAAAAAATGCTCAACATCACTAATCATTAGAGAAATGCAAATTAAAACCACAATGAGATATCACCTTACACCAGTCAGAATGGCGCTTATCAACAAAACAACACAGAATAAGTGCTGGCGAGGATGTGGAGAAAAGGGGACCCTCCTGCACTGCTGGTGGGAATGCAGACTGGTGCAGCCACTGTGGAAAACAGTATGGAGATTCCTCAAAAAACTGAAAATCGAACCGCCTTTTGACCCAGCTATCCCACTTTTAGGAATATACCCCAAGGACACCATAGAACGGCTCGAAAAGGAGAAATGCACCCACATGTTTGTGGCAGCATTGTTCACAATAGCGAAGATCTTGAAACAACCCAAGTGCTTGTCAGAGGACGAGTGGATTAAAAAATTTTGGTACATATATACTATGGAATACTACTCAGCCATAAGAAATGATGACATCGGATCATTTACAATAACATGGATGGACCTTGATAACATTATAAGGAGTGAAATAAGTAAATCAGAAAAAAAACTGAGATGAATCCATACATAGAAGGGACATAAAAATGAGACTCAGAGACATGAACAAGAATGTGATGGCAACAGGGGTGGGGGAGTTGGGGGAGGGGGGAGGGGGTGAAGAAGGAGAGAGGGGTTAGGGGAGGGGAGGGGCACAAAGAAAACCAGATAGAAGGTGACAGAAGACAATTTAACTTTGCGGGAGGGGTATACAGCACAATCAAATGTCAAAATAATCTAGAGATATTTTCTCTCAACATATGTACCCTGATTTATCAATGTCACTGCATTAAATTTAATAAAAAAATATTAATATTAAAAAAAAAGCATTTTATGAATTTGACTACAATGGCAAGAGAAGTGAAGGCAAAAATTAATGAATGGGACTACATCAGACTAAGAAGTTTTTGCTCAGCAAGAGAAACTGATAACAAAATAAACAGAAAGCCAACTAAATGGCAAATGATTTTTTCAAACAACAGCTCAGATAAGGGCCTAATATCCAAAATATACAAAGAACTCATAAAACTCAACAACAAACAAACAAACAATCCAATAAAAAAATGGGAAGAGGATATGCATAGACACTTCTCCCAGGAAGAAATACAAATGGCCAACAGATATATGAAAAGATGCTCATCTTCTTTAGCTATTAGAGAAATGCAAATCAAAACGGCAATGAGATACCACCTCACACCTGTTCGATTAGCTGTTATTAGCAAGTCAGGTAATAGCAAATGTTGGAGAGGCTGTGGAGAAAAAGGAACCCTCATCCACTGTTGGTGGGAATGTAAAGTAGTACAACCATTATGGAAGAAAGTATGGTGGTTCCTCAAAAAACTGAAAATAGAACTACCTTATGACCCAGCAATCCCTCTACTGGGTATATATCCCAAAAACTCAGAAACATTGATACGTAAAGACTCATGCAGCCCCATGTTTATTGCAGCATTGTTCATAGTGGCCAGGACATGGAAACAACCAAAAAGCCCATCAATAGATGACTGGATAAAGAAGATGTGGCACATATACACTATGGAATACTACTCAGCCATAAGAAATGATGACATCGGAACATTTACAGCAAAATGGTGGGATCTTGATAACATGATACGAAGCGAAATAAGTAAATCAGAAAAAACCAGGAACTGTATTATTCCATATGTAGGTGGGACATAATAGTGAAACTAAGAGACATTGATAAGAGTATGGTGGTTACGGGGGGTAGGGGGGAATGGGAGAGGGATAGGGGGTGGGGAGGGGCACAAAGAAAACAAGATAGAAGGTGACAGAGGATAATCTGACTTTGGGTGGTGGGTATGCAACTTAATTGAATGACAAGATAACCTGGACTTGTTATCTTTGAATATATGTATCCTGATTTATTGATGTCACCCCATTAAAAAAAATAAAATTATTTAAAAAAAATAAAAAAATAAAAGAAAACCAAATAAAAGGTGATGGAGAACAATAATAAAAAAAATAAAGTAGAAAGATTAGATTTCTAGTTCAAAATAACCAGAGAGGAGAAATATTACAAGACAGTCCATAATTAATTACCAAATGAATCAGAGGAGGAAGACATCAAGTTTTTTCCAGCATGTACCAGCTTTTCTGTGTGATAGCAAAAGACGTGGAAAAAAATCTCCGCCTCCCGCTGGGTCAGATTCTGTTCACTCCTGGGTAATCAAGCTGACACGTTTCTAGTAAAACTGTAAACCTGAGCATGTTGTGTTGGAATCCATGGGAGTCCGAAAAGACCAGAGTAACAGGTTTTATTGAAAGGAAGAAAGGAACCCTGCCGGGCACTTCTCCAGGGAGAAGGGCACCAGTTACAGACTAAAGGGCGGATTTTATAGGGTTTGGGAGATCCTGAGGATATACTGAGTCAAAAGTTCTGGTATGTTCCCTTTTATGGTTTTACGGTTTTGGCTTCCTGGAACGCTCCTCTTTGGGTGGGTTGACCAGCTTCCTGGAACTCTTCTGCCTCAGCAGTGATTGTCCAGTAAGTAAGGGTGCGGTCAGGCAGTTGGAATTTCTAGTAAATTCATATATCTATCATGTTGGTTTCTCTCTCTGGGCCTTAATTTTCTTTTACTTTGCAGTGACTCAGGAGAGTTTGTAACTGAAACACATACACAGGTCCGGCAGCCTGCCACAAGAGCCAAGCTCATGAGAGAGATGCTGGTGCAAAAGGAAAGAAGTTTCTTCACACGCTGCAACCTGGGAACATGGTGGACACCTGTCTCAGAAACTATCTTCCCATCTTGCTCAATGGAGCAGTTCTTATAGGGAGAGAGAGGTAAGGGCTATTTTCTAATCAATTATCTTGCTAGCTTTTGGCACACATGAGCCCTGTCCATTCATCTTTCTAGCTTTTGATAAGCTTGTTGTAAGAACCTTTCTCTGTGCCATTTTGGCCAGTGGGAGAATCTCCTCTGGGCTCCCTGACTGTCTACGGCAGGGGTTGGGAACCTTTTTGGCTGAGAGAGCCATGAACGCCACATATTTTAAAATGTAATTCCATGAGAGCTACAACGACCCATGTACGTTATGCATTATCCAATAAAAATTTGGTGTTGTCCCGGAGGACAACTGTAATTGGCTCCAGCCACTGCAACCATGAACATGAGTAGTAGCAAATGAATGGATTGTAATACATGAAAATGTTTTATATTTTTAATGTTATTATTTTTTATTAAAGGTTTGTCTACGAGCCAGATGCAGCCACCAAAAGAGCCACATCTGGCTCACGAGCCATAGGTTCCCGACCCCTGGTCTATGGTAACAGCTTTGCTATGAAAGGCTGTGGTAAATGTGACAATATGTACAAATTCTGAAATTTTTGGAGAAAAAGCATGAAGCTTACTTAAGTACTGTAAAAGCCCATTTAAAGGTTTTATTTTATTCCACATATCAAATGGGGGCCTACCTCTGCTTCAGGTGTAATAAGGCATCTTTTCTACTCAGGAAGTTTTGAGGAACAGATGGGTTGTTGCATGATAATTAAACTTAACTCCCTTTTAGGGTGTCTGTATTGCTTTTCATTTATATGCTGATTGAGTCATAGAACAGCCTAGGCATGCAGTGGTGGTCACAGTATAGTTTCCTGAGTGAATAAGTGAAAGTTTGTTGCTTCCCACAGCAGCAGAATATTTCATAATCCTTAAGACTACTTGCCAGATAGAGGAAGATTGTAAGGGCAGAGATGAATATACCATGTTATGCCATGATGTGGAATGGCATTTTCCAGGGCTGTGCTGGAGGTCAGAGCCGGGGATTCGTCCAGCTTGTTCACTTACTAGTTATATGTTCTTGGGTGTTGTGAACCTCTGCTTTTTTCCCCTGTCAAACTCGTTTCCCTTCTTAGAGAAACAGTACCCCAATTTTCATTTGAGTAACTGCTTTCTCTATTCAGGGCACATCCCTAATTGAAGGATGGGGTATGACTAGGTGTGGCCAATTGGAACTAGAGTGATTGAATGATAGATGGGCATATGCCCCAATCTTGGCCAATTACAATGACTTTTGAGACTTTGCTAAAATTTTTAGAAAAGCAGAATTCTCTTTTATAAGGGAGGCCATTAGCCATGGCTCGATTGGAGCACATTGGCCCTGGTCACTGAGGATGGCTCCATGGCCTCTGCCTTAGGCTCTAAGAAGAGCTCAGTTGCTGAGCAATGGAGCAATGCCCCAGATGGGTAGAGCATTGCTCCCTAGTGGGCTCTCCAGGTGGGTCCCCATCAGGGTGCTTGCAGGAGTCTGACTCTGCCTCCCCTCCTCTCACTGAATAAAGAAAAAACAAAACATGGGAGGCTGCTAAACCTGTAGATGGGTGTCTTCTCACTGTTAGGAGCTCCTGCCTGGACACAAAGCCAAACGAGAAAAAAAACAATGTAAAAGAAGAGAAACACATATTCCAGGAAAACATGATTTGATCACCTAAATTCAACCATTACCAAAACTGTAAACATTCCACTCAGGGCCTCAGAGTTCCTCTGAGTCAGTAAGTTAGCCAACTTGCCTAAAATTTGACTTTTTTTCACTTTCTGCCAGAGTTGTAAGCAGTTGGGCAATTCCTCTTCAGGCCTTCAGGTTGATTCTCTTTAAAGGGTTAGGTATTTTTAAAAAATCTTTATTTTGCTTTCTGATTTAAAAACAGTATATGTCTATTGTAAAATTATGCTGTTATAGAAAAAGATTATTAGGTTGTGTCCACACTACCATTATTAGGTTGCATCAGTGAATGGTCGTTGCATAACAAATCACAACTAAATGCAGTGACTTGAAGTAAGAAGTGGTGATTGCTGCCCAGGACCCTAAATGTTAGTTGGGTAGCTCTGCTGATCTGAATCAAGCTTAGAAGCTCTTACTTGAGATTATTTATGTGTCTGGGGGCAGCTGGATATTGGGCTGAGGGATGACTGGTCTAGGAGGGCCTCATTTGCAAATCTGGTGGTACTGGCTGTCAGGGCATTGGCAATGGGGTGTCAGGATTATATTTCCCATCACACAGCAGGCTAGCCTGAGGCTTGTTCATGGTGGCTGAGCAGGGCCTTCTAACATCAAGTGGAAGCCGACTGAGGCCCAGGTTTATAACCGGCACACTTTACTTCTGCTGCTTTCATTGGCTAACAAGTCACAGGCCAGCCAAGACTTAAAGGAAGGAGAAATTGACCCCACATTTTAGTGGGACAAGTTGCAAAATCACAAAAGTAGCATAAATCCAGGAAGAGGAAATAATTGGTGCTGTTTTTATAATCATGGCATAACTTTATTTTCTCAGAAATAATCACTGTTAATATTTTGAGATTCTGGATTTACCCAAAACACTCACTATTTTATATTTATTTATTTTTATATTGGAAAATACTGGTATGTATTTTTCAGAAAATATTTTTTGTTTTTATTTTGTGGTTATGTTTATAAAAAATTGGTATTATACGTATTATCTTACAATTTATTGTTTTCAAACTTACAACATACCTTGCACATTTTGCCATTGTCTATGCATATCAACCTCTTCTAAAAGACTGAATATAGATCGTTTTCTTAGGTCTGACCTTCTGTGACTTTGGGGTTCTGTAGCTTATAATGAACCAACTTTTTTTTTAATCCTCAAGTTAATTTCCCCAAAGTGACAAGTGGCCTATTAGATTCCCAAACATCTACAAAGTTGAGCCTATAATCCTGACTGAGATTGTTGCCAGTGAAAATAGGGCTCTTTCACAGAGTTGCTGAGAAAGCATTCTGGGGAACCATGTATGGGAGACTATTACTGAAGCTAGAGCAAACACAGAGGGCTATCCTGGGTTCAGCTCATCCAGCTGTGAAAGAAGTCCATCTTTGTCCTCATCAAGTCCAGAACAAAGACCAGGGTCCACAAATTCTGTGCCCTTGGTTCAGTTCATATTAAAGCTCAGTCCAGTTCAGCTTTTGTTCCTGTCCAGCCAGCTATCTAGTCTCTATTCCTGGCTGCACTTTGACTGGTGCTGCATTGCCTTGCCTGGGCTGGCACATGGAACCTGCCAAGTAGCTAGGGCCTCGAGGCTGCTATGGAGAGAGAGTGCTGGAGGGTGGGTTACTGAGCAAGAGAGAGAGCTAGAGAGGGAGAGCTTTGTTAGGCTCTGATTATGTTATCTTGGGCTTGGGAAGAACCAGGTGCCCTTTCAAACTAACCTATCAACTAACTTCTCAATTTTTTTGCAGGCTAGTCCTCTTTCTAACCAATCCATTGTCTAGATCCTCTGGGGTTCTATGTCCTTTTCTAATCTGATCCTTCTCCCAGGCTCAGCTCTGCTCTTTACGGTTGCCATTTTAGTTCCTACTGTGCATGCCTCAAAGTAGAAGAACCTCCCCCTGCACCATCTTGACGTCTACTTCACATGTGCTTAGCAGAGAGACACCCCCCACCCCCTCATAATCCAGTACCAGAGGGCTGGCTGTTTCCTAGGGAGATCCTTCCTCTCTACATGGGGGAAGGGAGGAGTGTTAATTCACTTGACAGGGCAATGTTATGCTAAAATGCAGCCTATGAATGCTGCATCTTCCTAATGAAGCAGGCTTATTATCTAGTTCAGCTCCCTAGTTTATTATGCTTAATAATATCTGATTCCCTTTGCTCCATCCTTTATTAATATCTAACTACCTATGTTAACAAATTATGTGTCAATTTTGAGTGTTCAGTGATTTTACCTGTGCAGTTAGAAAATTACTTATTATCATTATTATTATTATTAATTATAATGATAATTACAAGACTAGGTCTGGTGAAATTCTAGCAATTGACTCTCATTAGCCCATGGTAGTATGTGCTGATTGTTCTGTAAGCACTGCTTGTCTTCTGATTTGCACCGACTCAGCAAATATGCTAAAATTGGGAGACAGAACCAACTACTAAGAATAGGTAACCCCGATGTAGTAAGATAAGTGCTCATTAAACTGACTCCACACCATCGAGTTTGAGCATGATGGGCTATGGTTTATTGGGCCCTGGATTTTTTCTGGCTTCTTGATTTTGAGAAATCGTGAAGCCTTGAGAGCTGCTAATGCTTCCTCAAAGCATGCCCTCATAGTTCTTAAGCAGCTTCTGCCTGAAGATGACATTCTATAGTAATTGACTTTGGAAATCTTAACAGATCCTTTTTGTGTTATGATTAAGGCCTTTGGGAAATTTTAGTTAATAGATGTTAGCTAAAGTATGACAAGAAGTTATAGATCCTATAATAAGTGATCCATCTCTGAAATAGTTGTTTTCAAGCTTCTTTTTCCTTTAGCATAACCACAGTTTAGGTATCAATTACATTGACAGAATTGATCAGACTAATGTGACATGAGTTAAGAGCAAGTAGACTTTTGTGTTTTCTCTAAGGCAGAATTTTTTCATCCATTTGTTCATTTATTCATTCAAAAATATTTTTCAATCATCTGTTGTTTGTTATGGGAGTATAAAGATGAATAAAACAGTTTTTGTTCTTAGGTTCTCACATTTTAGTAAAGAGCGAATGATATCTACAATGTGATTTGAAGTGTTGCCTGGACAGAAATTGATGCAATAGTTTAAAGGAAAATTGAGATGGTGTATAATGATACCTAAAATGATAAAGTACATTATAATAATAGCACATGCCTATGTAGTGTTTCTGTCAGTGAGAATTTTCCAGAAAAAAAGAATAAAAGTCTATCTGTCTATCTATCTATCTATCATCTATCTATCTATCTATCTATCTATCTATCTATCTATCTATCTATCTATCATCTATCTAATCTTTCTATCATCTATCATCTATCTATGTATCATCTATCCATCTGTCATCATCTTTTGGGAGAGAAAGAGAAAGAGATGTGGAGGGGGAAAGAGAAAGAGAGAGCAGGTCTATTTTCAGGAATCAGCTCACAAAATTTTGGAGACTGGCAAGTCCATAATCTAGAGGGAAGCCTGGCAGACTGGAAACCCATGGAAATTTGATGTTGCAGCATTGAGTCCAAAGGCAATTTGCTGAAAGATGTCTTTCTTCCTTAGATAACTTCAATCTTTTTCTCCTAGGGCTTTCAGTAGATTGAATGAGGTCCACCTATATTGTGAAAGATAATCTGCATTACTCAGAATCTACTAATTTAAATGTTTGTTACAACTAAAGAATATCTTCACAACAATATCTAGACTGGTCTTTGAGCAAAAACTGGGCACCACAAAATTAACCATCAGAGTCTGGTTAGTTGACCAAGTAAGTTGACACATAAAATTAACCATTATAGTCTATACCTTGTCAACTTGGCACCTACACACATGCTTAATCTCTAAATAAAAAGAATAACTAAGTCATACTTGTGCCTACCATGATAAAAAATAGCCCCCACTTACAACCAAAAATGATGAAATAATACTTTTCTCTGAAAGAGTACAAAATCCTTGGGTGATAGACTCTTTTTGATATACTCTAACTTAAATATTATGTTGAGAAGTTAACAATACTTAAGTGCCATGATGTAAAGTTAATACATCTTATCTAAAATGACAAGGGGATGAGAGAGGGAAGAAAAAAATATTAGTTTAATACACATATACATTTATAACAAAATGAGAAAGCACACATGACAAAGTCCTCATTTCTATAACTAGTCATTTGACCAAAGCTGGTATTTATAACTACCTTCCTCTTCTACCCTTTTCATATTTCCTGTATCCTCAGTAAGCCCTTTAGCTGATTTGGTTCTTTACCTAGTGAGATGACCCAAACAAAACTGTATTTCTGAGGATCTATAAGCCATGAGTCATTCTTTCTTTCATAGTTTTCATAGACTTTAATCACAAAGCAAAAGAACACTAAGAGACACTCAGGGATCTCCTGTAACCAGACTTACTTTTTCTTACTCCCATTGTGCAGTGGTAGCCCAGTTTCCCCTGAGTGATAAGTATCAGTTATTCCAGCCAGCAAAGTAACTCCTCGCTTTGTCTGTTCATTCAGAGGCAGAAGGAGCCCAGAATTACTGGGTGGCAGTCTTAGCTTCCAGTTCAATGGAATCATTTTTGTGTCTCCTGGTGGAAGATTTCTCCCTCTGGAACTAACACTTCTAGTTCTACAGAGAATAAGGTTGCAGGGACAGGGAGCACAAAATTTGCTAGTGGATTACTAGGAGTATTAGCTAATAGAACACCCCTTGATTTTTTGACCCATCAATGTTGGTTATGAAAGAAAGTGCACTATATATTGAATGCTTGTTCAGAGAATATATAGCCTCTTGGAGAACCTTGTCCCAGCCCTGCAAGGCATTGCCACCTAACTGGCACTATAACTGAATCTTCAAAATGTTGTTCCACCAGTCTAATAAGCCAACCACTTCAGGATGGCAGGGTCCAGCACAAGACCAGTAAATTCCACAAGCATGGGCCCGTTGCTGCACTTCATTTGCTGTGAAGTGAGTTCCTTGATCAGGAGCAGTGCTGTGCAGAATAGCATGATGTGAATAAGGTCTTCTGTGACTTCACAGATGGCACTTTTGGCAAAAGCACTAAGTGTGGGGAAGGCAAATCCATATCCAGAATGTGTATCTATTTCAACAAGAACATAATGCTGTCCCTTTCATGATAAAAGTGGTCTAATGCAATCAACCTACTGCCAGGTAACTGGCTGATCACCAGGGGGAATGGCATCATAACAGGGACTCAGTGTTGGTCTGTGCTGCTGGGAGAGGTTAAGGTCACACAACTACTAAGAGACAGTGGTTCCAAAGTCATGTCTATCTGTCCTGTAACAGTGAGAAAGGGCCCAGACGTGAGCCCAAAATGAAGCAATTTCAGAATAACCCTGGTGTTTAAGGTGAAGTATTGCATGAAACTCAGGAAACCTAACTTTGACTCCAATGAGCCAGTGACTTTTAATATGACTGGGCAGCTTCTTTTCTCTCCTTTACAGAGCTGTCTCTTTTGCAAAATCATAGTATTAACTTAAATCATGGATTTTCAAATGGTGTTTACAATGTTTGGTTATCCAAGTTTCTGGTTGTGAGAAACCTCTAAGGGGTAATTAAAGAGGCCAAACAGGTATGTTCCTGGGTGTCATCCCACCACCATCATTACTTCAGCCAGAGAAACTTACCTTTCATTTAGTTTCACCTTGCGGGACTGAAGACCACTACCAGAAGATCAGGTGCCTCCTATCTTCAACATTATGGAGATATGAGATTGAGATTCAGTCAACTTTTACTGAACAGTCTTCTACTTGTGAGTTTTAAACTTAAAAACTATTTTCAGTTATATCTTGCTTAGTGGCTTAACACAGCCAGTAATTATTTCTTACAATTGTATGTCGGCTGAGTGGTTCTTTTGTTTCATGTGGTGTTGGCAAGAATACCTCATGAAGTTACATTTATCTGGTGGCCGGGCAGTGCTCTAAGGTTCCAAAATCCTGTCTTACATGTCAGAGGTCTCAGTGCTCACTGATGGTTAGGAAACCTTGGATCTTCACTTCATGTCCTCTCATGCTCCCAGTTCTCTCCATGAGGCCTCTCTCACAGCTGTCTATGGTGGCCTCTTTACGTATAATTTCTGAACATTTAACTAATCATTGCAAATTACAATGTTAGTCCAGATTCAGAAGAGAGAGAAATAGATCCCCATCTCCTGAAGAAAAAAGCTGTATGTGTGTATAGGTAGGGGGAGATTATCTGTAGCTTATCTTTGGTTTCATTGATTTTCTTTACTGTTTTTATACTCTATTATTAATTTCTGCTCTAATCTTTATTATTTACTACCTTTTGCTTGCTTTAGAATTAGATTACTCATTTTCCCCCCAGTTTCTTAAGGTGGAACTTGTCATCGATTTCAGACCTTATTTTTTAATGTAGTCATTCATAGCTATAACTTTCCCTCTAAAGACTGCTTTAGCTGCATCCAATAAGTTTTGGTGTGTTGTGTCTTTATTTTCATTCATTACAAAGTATATTCTAGTTTTATTTGTGATTCCTTCTTTGACCCATTAACCAGTGTAGGAGTGGCTTAATTTCCACATGTTTGTGATTACCCATAATTTTTTTCTGTTATTAAATTTTAATTTCATTCCATTGTAGTCAGATAATATATTGTACATTATTTCAATCTTTTAAAATTTATTAAGTCTTATTTTATGACCTAGCATATGATGTAATTTTTTTCCTGATTTTTTTTTTATTGATTTTAATGCAGTGACATTGATAAATCAGGGTACATATGTTCAGAGAAAACATCTCCAGATTATTTTGACATTTGATTATGTTGCATACCCCTCACCCAAAGTCAAATTGTCTTCTGTCACCTTCTATCTGGTTTTCTTTGTGCCCCTCCCCTGCCCTCACCCCTCTCTCTCCTTCTTCACCCGCTCCCCACATCCTTACCTCACCCCCATTACCATCACATTCTTGTCCATGTCTCTGAGTCTCAATTTTATGTCCCATCTATGTATGGATTCATATAGTTTTTAGTTTTTTTCTGATTTCCTTATTTCACTCCATATAATGTTATCAAGGTCCATCCACGTTATTGTAAATGATCCGATGTCATCATTTCTTATGGCTGAGTAGTATTCCATAGTATATATGTACCAAAGCTTTTTAATCCACTCATCCATTGACGGACACTTGGGCTGTTTCCAGATCTTCGCTATTGTGAATAACGCTGCCATAAACATGAGGGTGCATTTCTCCTTTTGGAACAGTTCTATGGTGTTCTTGGGGAATATTCCTAAAAGTGGGATAACTGGGTCAAAAGGCAGTTCCATTTTTAATTTTTTGAGGAATCTCCATACTGTTTTCCACAGTGGCTACACGAGTCTGCATTCCCACCAGCAGTGCAGGAGGGTTCCCTTTTCTCCACATCCTCACCAGCACTTATTCTTTGTTGTTTTGTTGATGAGCATCATTCTGACTGGTATGAGGTAATATCTCATTGTGGTTTTAATTTGCATTTCTCTAATGATTAGTGATGTTAATCAACTTTTTATATGCCTATTGGCCATCTGTATGTCCTCTTTGGAGAAGTGTCTATTCATTTCTTTCACTCATTTTTTTTTAATTTAATTTTTTTTTAATTTTTTCGAAGCTGGAAATGGGGAGGCAGTCAGACTCCCACATGCGACCAACCGGGATCCACCCGGCATGCCCACCAGGGGGCGATGCTCTGCCCATCTGGAGTGCCACTCTGTTGCATCCGGAGCCATTCTAGCACCTGAGGCAGAGGCCACAGAGCCATCCTCAGCGCCCTGGTCATCTTTGCTCCAATGGAGCCTCGGCTGTGGAAGGGGAAGAGAGAGACAGAGAGGAAGGAGAGGGGGAGGGGTGGAGAAGCAAATGGGCGCCTCTCCTGTGTGCCCTGGCTGGGAATCGAACCCGGGACTCCTGCACGCCAGACCAATGCTCTACCACTGAGCCAACTGGCCAGGGCTCCTTCACTCATTTTTGATTGGATTGTTTGTTTTCCTGGTGTTGTGTTTTACAAGTTCTGTATAAATTTCGGTTATTAACCCCTTATCAGATGTATTGTCAAATATGTTCTCTCATTGTGTAGTTTGTCTTTTTATTCTGTTCTTATTGTCTTTAGCTTTGCAAAACTTTTTAGTTTGATGTAGTCTCATTTGTTTATCCTGTCTTTTATTTCACTTGCCCGTGGAAATAAATCAGCAAATATATTGCTGCGAGAGATGTCAGAGAGCTTACTGCCTATGTTTTCTTCTAAGATGCTTATGGTGTCATGGCTTACATTTAAGACTTTTATCTATTTTAAGTTTATATTTGTGAATGCTGTAAGGTGGTGGTCTAGTTTCATTTTTTTGCAGGTAGCTGTCCAATTTTCCCAACACTGTTTATTAAAGAAGCTGTCTTTACTCCATTGAATGCCCCTACCTCCATTGTCAAATATCAGTTGTCCATAGAGATGTGGGTTTATTTCTGGGTTCTCTGTTCTGTTCCATTGATCTATATGCCTGTTCTTATGCCAGTACCAAGCTGTTTTGAGCCTTGTAGTATAACTTGATATCAGGAAGTGTGATACCTCCCACTTTATTCTTCTTTTTTAAGATTGCTGAGGCTATTTATGTTCTTTTTGGTTCCATATAAATTTTTGGAAAATATGATCTATATCTTTAAAGTATGTAATTGGTATTTTAAGTGGTATTGCATTGAATTTATAAATTGCTTTGGGTAATATAGACATTTTAATGATGTTTATTCTTCCCAACCACGAGCATGGTATATGCTTCCACTTGTTTGTATCTTCCTTGATTTCTTTTATCAATGTTTTATAAATTTCCAAGTACAAATCTTTAGTCTCCTTGGTTAAATTTACTCCTAGGTACTTTATTCTTTGGTTGTAAGAGTGAAGGGGATTGTTTCCTTAATTTCTCTTTCTGACTGTTTATTGTTGGTGTATAAAAATACCTCTGATTTCTGAGTATTAATTTTATATTCTGCCACTTTGCTGAATTCATTTATCAGGTTCAGTAGTTTTTTGACTGAGACTTTAGGGTTTTCTATATACAATATCCTATCATCTGCAAATAATGATTGCTTTACTTCTTCTTTTCCAACTTGAATGCCTGATTTTTTCTTCTTGTCTGATTGCTGTGGCTAGGAATTCCAGTACTATGTTGAATAAGAGTGGTAAAAGGGGGCACCCTGCCTTGTTCCTGACCTTAAGGAGATTGCTTTTAATTTTTGCCCATTGAGTATGATGTTGACTGTGGGTTTGTCATAGATGGCTTTTATCATGTTGAGGTATGTTCCCTGTATTCCCACTTTCCTGAGAGTTTTGATCATGAATGGGTGCTGGATTTTATCAAATGCTTTTTCTGCATCTATTGAAATTATCATGTGGTTTTTCTCCTTCCTTTTGTTTATATGATGAATCACATTGATTGATTTGCTAATATTGTACCAGCCTTGCCTCCTCAGAATAATTCCCACTTGATCATGGTCCATGATTTTTTCCAAATATTGTTGGATCCGGTTTGCTAATATTTTGTTGAGGATTTTAGCATCTATATTCATTAGGAATATTGGCCTATAATTTTCTTTCTTTGTGTTGTCTTTGCCTGGTTTTGGAATCAGAATTATGCTCGCCTCATTAAAGGAGCTTGGAAGTCTTCCTTCCTCTTGAATTTTTTGAAATAGCTTGAGAAGGATAAGAATTAGTTCTTCTTTGAATATTTGGTAGACTTCACTTGTAAAGCCATCAGGCTCAGGACTTTTCTTTGTTGGGAGTGTTTTAATAACTGTTTCGATCTCA
The DNA here is from genome assembly GCF_036850765.1 of Saccopteryx bilineata. Classification (NCBI taxonomy): domain Eukaryota; kingdom Metazoa; phylum Chordata; class Mammalia; order Chiroptera; family Emballonuridae; genus Saccopteryx; species Saccopteryx bilineata. The sequence continues at coordinate 73,386,969 of NC_089499.1, forward strand.
TTTGTTGTAATCAGTCTGATTAGGTTTTCTGATTCTTCCAGATTGATTTTTGGAATATTATATGTTTCAAGGAATTTGTCTGTTTCATCTAATTTGTCTAGTTTTTTGGCATACAGTTCTTCAGAGTATTTTATTACAATATTTTGTATTTCTGTTATGTCAGTTGTTATTTCTCCACTCTCATTTTTAATTTTATTTATTTGAGTCCTCTGTATTTTTTTCTTGGTGAGTTTATTTAAAGGTTCATCCATCTTGTTTACCTTTTCAAGGAACCAGCTCCTAGTTTCATTGATCTTCTGTGTTGTTTTTTTAGCATCTATGTCATTTATTTCTTCTCTGGGCTTTACTTGCTGTTCTTTTTCTAGTTCTTTTAGATGCAGGGTTAAGATGTTTATCTCAGCTTTATCTAGCTTCTTAAAGTGTGCCTGTAGTGCTATGAACTTCCCTTTGTACTGCTTTTGCTGTGTCCTACAAATTTTGATTTGCTGTATGCTCATTATCATTCGTTTCTATGAATTTTTTTATTTCTTCTTTGATCTCATTCTTAATCTATTCATTATTTAACAAACTGCTATTTAGTTTCCATGTGTTTGAGAATTTTTGAGTTTTTCTGTTGTGGTTGATTTCTAGTTTCTTGCTATTGTGATCACAGAAAGTGCTTGATATGATTTCAATCTCAATCTTTTAAAATATGTTGAAACCACTTTTGTGCCCTAACATGTGGTCTATCCTAGAGAATACGATGAGCACTTGAAAAGATTGTATATTCTGCTGCTTTAGGGTGAAAGATTCTGAAGACATTTATTAAATCAAGTTGATCTAGTGTGTCTTTTAAGTCTGCTGTTTCTTTGTTAATTTTCTTTCTTGAGGATCTATTTAGTGATGTTAATGGGTTATTAAAATCTCATACTATAATAGTATTGCTATTGATCTCGTCCTTTATATTAGGTGCATAGATATTTATAATAGTTATATCTTTCTGTTGGATTGCTCCCTTTATCATTATGTAGTGACCATCTTTATCTTTTACTATAGCCTTGGTTTTAAAGTCCATTTTGTCTGATGTAAGTATTGCTACCCCAGCTTTTTTTTTTTCATTTCCATTTGCATGAAGTGTTTTTTTTTTCCATCCTATTACCTTCAGTCTATCTTTTATTTTAAGGTGTGTCTCTTGTAGACAATATATGCATGGGTCCTGTTTTCTAATCCATGCTGCTACCCTATGTCTTTTGATTGGGTCATTTAATCCATTTACAGTTAAGGTTATTATTGATATGTAGTTCTTTATTGCCATTTTATTCTTTAAAGCTGTAATCCTCTTGTCTATATTCTTTTCCCACTTTGATCTGTTTACAACAGGCCCCTTAACATTTCCTGCAACATTGGTTTGGTTGTAATAAATTCCTTGATTTTTTTTTTTTTGGTCTGGGAAGCTTTTTATTTTTCCTTCAATTTTAAATGGTAGCCTTGCTGGATAAAGTAGTTTTGATTGTAGGTTCTTGTTCTGCATTACTTTGAATATTTCTTGCCATTCCCTTCTGACCTCAGGTGTTTCTGTTGAGAAGTCTGATGTCATTCTTATGAGGGCTTCTTTGTAGGTGATAGCCTGTTTTTCTCTAGCAGCTTTGATATTTTCTCTTTATCACTTAGCTTTGGTATTTTATTTATGATGTGTCTTGGTGTAGGTTTCTTTGGGTTTCTCTTTAATGGAGTTCTCTGTTCTTCTTGAACTTGTGGGTTTCTCCTTCATTAATTTAGGGATGTTTTCAGCTATGATATGATTAAACAAATTCTCTATCCCTTGTTCTTTCTCTTCTTCTTCAGGAACCCCTATGATGTGGACGTTATTTCTCTTCATGTTGTCACAGAGCTCTCTTGGAGTTTCCTCAGACTTTTTGAGTCTCTTTTCTGTTTTTTACTCTGCTTTCATGCCTTCATTCAACTTGTCCTCCAACTCACTGATTCAATCCTTGGCTCCATCCATCCTGTTTTTACTTCCTTCCATTGTGGTCTTCATTTCTGATATTGTATTTGTCATCTCCGACTGATTCTTTTTTAATATTTCAATATCCTTTTTTTACTTGCTGTTTCTTATTTAGGTGTTCATAATGACCATTCATTGTTTTTATAAGATTCCTAAGCCTCCTTAGAATCATTATTTTGAATTCCGCATCCGGAAGTTTGGTTATTTCCTTATCACTCAGTTCATTTCCTGGGGGTTTCTCTTGTGGTTTCATTTGGATTGCACTTCTCTATCTTCTCTTTTTGTCTGTGTATTCAGGTGTATCGTTTGTAGAGCTGGTTGAGTCTAGGCTTGGTGTTGTCTGCCTCCAGTTTTCAATTGTGTTATTTCTAGGTCTTCTTGGGTTGGCATCAGCTATTATTTGCAATCCACTTTTGGATTTGGGCTGCTTTGAATTCTTGATTTGTTTGTTTTCTTTACAGGTTATAGTCTTGTTTACTGATCTCAGCAGGGGGCTTATTTGAAACTGTATCCAGGAATGCGGTGGGTGTAACCTGAAACTCTGAAGGCCTCTTCTACCAGTTACTCCCTCTGGGGGCAGGGTGTTTTCTCAGCTTCAGTAGGGAGAGGTGTATCTCAGATCTGGTTGCCAGGCAAGTGGCTGTGAGCAGTATTTTCTGCTCTTTTCCTTGGAGTGAGAGCCCTTCTGGGCTCTCAGCCTCACCCCCCATTCCTGTCAGCAGGGGAGATTTAGATGCTTCCTACCAGGTTTGTTGTGGCTTCTTCTTTGCTCCTTGGTTTTTGAGAGCTGTTCTTTTAGTCCAGAGTTGGTTTTTCATGCTGATTGTTCCTAAATTAATTTGTAATACATTTTGGTGGTGTGAGCTGGGAGTCTGCCTACTCCGCTGCCATCTTCAGGTTTCCGCATGTGATGTATTTTTGAGAATGTTTTATGACGTGTTCTTGAGTAGAGTGTGTCTTCTCTGTTGTTGGTTGGATTGTTTTATAGATGCCTATTGGATTCACTTGATTTATCATGTTATTTAAATCTTCTATGTCTTTTTTGATATCTTGTTTATATCTATTATTGAAAGTGAAGCTTCAACTATTATTCTTGAATTGTCTATTTTTCCTTTCAACTCTTAGTTTTGTTTTATGCATTTTGAAGTGCTGTTGTTAGGTGCATAAATGTTTATAACTATTATATATTCCTGATTTACTGACAAAGTATTTTATAACTTTCCATTATAAAATGTCCCTCTTTTTCTCCGGTAAGATTTTGTGTTTAAAATACATTTTTTTAATATTAGCTTTTTTATGACTGACACTTGTATGACACATCTATTATCATCCTATTATTTTCTATATATTTGTATCTTTGAATTTAAAGCATCTCTTGTAGGGAATATATAGTTATATCTTGTTCTTTTATCTAGTCTGCATATCGCTGTCTTTTAATTGGATTGCTTGATTCATTTGCATTTAATGTTATTACTATATAGTTGGATTTATGTATGCTATTTTACATGTTATTTTTTATATAGCACAGGCTTTTTATTTTTTTTTTGCTTCTCTAGTCTTTCTTTTCTTCTTCTTCTTCTTCTTCCTTTTTTTATTAAGTGAAAAGTGAGGAAGTAGGGAGGCAGAGAGACAGACTTTTACATGTGCCCCAACTGGAATCCACATGGCAAGCCCCTATATGGTGATGCTCTGTCTATCTGAGGCTGCTGCTCTGCTGCTTGTCAACTGAGTTATTTCAGCACATAAGGCAAGTCTATTGAGTCATCCTCAGTGCCCAGGCCAACTTACTTGAACCATTCAAGCCATAGCTGTGGGAAGGGAAGAGAGAGAGAGAGAAAGTGAGAGAAATGGGAGGAGGAAGGGTGGAGAAGCAGATGATTGCTTATCCTATGTGCCCTGACTAGGAATTGATACCAGGATTTCCACATGCCGGGCTGACACTACCACTGAGCCAACCAGCCAGGGCCTTCACTGCTTATTTTGCATTAAGTGAATAGTTCCTAGTGAAACATTTCAATTTCCTGAGTGATCTTTTTACTATATATTTTAAGTTATTTTCTTAATGGTTGCTTTAGAACTAAACCACATACATCTGATCTTATCAGAAATGACTTTAGATATGTAAAAATGCAATTCCAGTGAGATACAGAAACATTACTACTATCTACATATTTGTATTTCATCTTCTCTCTTTTCTGTTGTTGTCACAATATTACATTGTAGCAGACATTTGTATGCTACAAATTCAATAATTCATTATAATTATTGCTTTATATAATTTATGCCTATAGTTGATATAAATTATGTCTATAATTTAAAACAATGTTAAGAGAAAATGGAGACAAGTATATATTTATAGAATTTAGTATTCTAACATTTCTATTGCTATTTCTTTCTTTTTTTATTTTTGTGGATTTGAGTTAACATCTGGTATTTCCTATGTCAATGCAGTTGTTGTTTTTTTTAAATTTTATTTACTAATTTTAGAGAAGGGGAAGAGAGAGAGAAGAGGAGAAGGAGCAGAAAGCATCAACTCCCATTTGTGCTTTGACCAGGCAAGCCTGGGGTTTCAAACCAGTGACCTCAGTGTTCCAGGCCGACACTTTATCCATTGCACCACCACAGGTTGGGCCAAGTCAATCAGTTTTGCTTTGACTCACTACCATTGTGCTATTCATTGTCAAATATTTTATACTTTCATATATTATAAACCTTATAGACTTAGCAATGCAATGATATACATATTTTTTTGTACACTTGTTATTTAAATTAGTTAAGAGAAGAAAGTAAAAACAATAAGCATTCATGCTACCTTTTATAATTACATAATTACCTTAACTGGTATGTATTTTGCTTTTTGTTTTTTTTTTTAATTTTTTTAATTTTTTTAATTTTTTTTATTTATTCATTTTAGAGAGGAGAGGGAGAGACAGAGAGAGAGAAGGGGGGGGAGCTGGAAGCATCAACTCCCATATGTGCCTTCACCAGGCAAGCCCAGGGTTTCGAACCGGCGACCTCAGCATTTCCAGGTCGACGCTTTATCCACTGCGCCACCACAGGTCAGGCCTGTATTTTGCTTTTTGTCTGTGGAGTCAGATTACTATGTGGAAATACTTTCCTTCGCCTAACAAATTTCTTTTTGTATTTCTTATAAGATGGGTTTGTGACCATCTTTGGAGATAATCTACCACAAATTATTGTAGAATTCAACAAAGCCATGTACTGAACTCAGAGGCACTAGAGATATCATTGATAGCATCATAAATAAATTTATAATCACCTTGATTGGAACTTTAATTGTAAATAGAGAGGAAGTTTCAATAATTCTGGAAAGTGTGCTAAGCAAGCCTTCTGGGGAAAATCTCAGGAAGGTCAAAGAAAGCTATCAAGCATGCACCAGGGCCATGGAGTTGTCAAAGTGGCTTTCTTACTTTGTATGACCTACAAAAGCAGAAGAAAGAAGGCTTCAGCTATGGCTTTTTCCCAAGACAAAGAAAGTATTTTTAATTATGCTGCAGCAGCTTAAAAATAGGTCATATATACAGTTTCAGCTATTTTGTGGTGACCTTGTAATAATCTAAGCCAGCTTTTTGCTCTCTATTTAATTTGGAGAAACCATTTTAAAAAATAAAACAAAGGCCCAATTAGGAAAGACCTGCTGCACAACAGATAATCACTGCATTTTTAGAAAATGAGTATCTTTGGATATACCTGGATTGGGAGAGGCAGTGCCAAACTCCATGGGTCAGGCACTACTCTTGACATTATCAACAATTTCTTTCTAATGCCTTATGAAAACAACCCCATGAGCCATATGTCATTATCTCCTGTTTACAGAAGCAGAATCTGGAGCCCTGAAAGTTTAAGTAACTGCCTCTAGTCACATAGTTAGTAAGTGGAAGAGAATTGAAATGGGTCTCATGACAGTTATAAGGAACAAAAAGATAAATTTTGGGGTGGTGAGAGCACCTTTAGTTCTTCTGGTTTATCAAAGACCACTTTTGGCAGTCAGCATCTCACCCTTCTTTCTCCAATCTGTCTGTATCCAGTTTGTGTTTGGCGCTTTGCTCTATTTTATGCATGGACTGATGCTCTAATGTAAGTGCATTCTATTTGATGTTTCAGTGGTTTGGGAATTTTAGAATAATATTTGTTTTGTCTTTCTTTCTAATGGGCAGTAACTTGGTTTGCCACATTTGCCTTCTCAATCATAAACACTTAAACTGTTTTTTAAAAAAATAAATCTTTATGTGCAAAGTCATGACACCTGGAACACCTTCATGATATTATCATAATCAAAGCTAATTAGATTCTGGTTGGTGGAAAATACAGTCCTGGCTGTTATGAAATTTTATTACATTACTACTTCCACCACAAAGCAGTTGCATTGCATAACCTTGGGGAAGTCATTTCACCCTGTTGGACCTCCATTTCTCCGTCCATAAAATTAAAGGATTGTACTTGATACCTTTAAGTTTCTATGATCTTAAGACTAGGACTTTGTCACAGCCTCATTAGACCCCTAGAGACTGGGAGAAGAAGAGCTCAAAAGGCACAGGAGCTTGTGTTTTCTTTGTCTATCATCATAGCAGTACAAGCCTACCTCAAGAAGCAAGAAAAATCTCAAATAAACAGTCTAACCCTACACCTCAAAGAACTAGAAAAAGGACAACAAGCAAAGACCAGAGCAAGTAGAAGAAAATAATAAAGATCAGAGCAGAAAGAAATGACATAGAGATTTAAAAAAATACAAATGACCAATTAAACCAAGAGCTGGTTCTTTGAACAGATAAACAAGATTGGCAAGCCTTTAACAAGGACATCAAGAGAAAAAGACAGGACCCAAATAAATAAAATCAGAGATGAAAGAGAAGTAACAACAGACACTACAGAAATACAAAGGATTGTAAAAAATATTACAACTTTACACCAATAAATTGGACTACCTAGGTGAAATGGATAAATTCCTAGAATCATACAGTTTTCCAAAACTGAATCAGGAAGAATCAGAAAACCTGAATAGACAGATTACAACTACTGAAATTGAAGCAGTAATAAAAAAAACTTGCAGCAAACCAAAGTCCTTGATTGGATGGCTTTGCAGGCAAACTTTACCAAATATTCAAAGAAGAACCAACACTTATACTTCTCAAACTATACTGCTTATAAAAATTAGGGAATATTTTATAGTTTCTTATTCATTTTGAAATAGCCCCTAATTTTTGTGAGCAGTTTATTTAAAAATCTTCAAGAGGAGGAAGACTTCCAAGCTCTTTTTACAAGGCCAGTATTATCCTAATCCTAAAATGAGGTAAAGACACTAAAAAGAAAAGGAAATTATAGTCCAACATCCCTGATGAACATAAATGTTAAAATCCTCAATAAAGTATTAGCAAACTGATCCAGCAATACATTATAAAGATCATACACCATAATCAAGTGGGATTTATTCTAGGAATGAAAGGTTAGTAAAATATTCACAAATCAATAAATGTGATACATCACATAAACAAAATGAAGGATAAAAATCACATGACCATATCAATAAATGCATAAGAAGCATTTGAGACAAGCTGGCACCAATTTGTTATAAAAAGTCTCAGCAAAGTGGGAATAGAGGGATCATCCTCAACATAATAAAGGCCATATATGACAAACCCACAGCCTACAGCATACTCAATATGCAAAAATTAAAAGTGTTTTTCTTAAGAATGGGAACAAGACAAGGATATCTGTTTTCACCACTCTATTTAACACAGTACTGGAAGTTTTAACTACAGCAATCAGACAAAAAGAAGAAATAAAAAGCATCTAAATTGGAAAGGAGAAAGTAAAACTGTTGTTATTTGCAAAATCACATAATATTGTACATAGAAAACCCTGAAAACTATACCAAAAATTTACTAGATCTAATAAATGAATTTGGCAAAGTAGTAGAATACAGCAAGTCCCTGAGTTACAAACAGCTGATTTACATACAATGCATACTTACCAGTTGGTCACCATAAGGGCTATTGGTAATCAATTGCAGTTGGACATCAATGAAAATTATATCATAGAATTATTCGACTCCCATACCAAAAAACTAACCAATAAAGACCTATGGAGCTAGAACAACAGATGATAGCATTTGGGGGAAAAAACAAACAAACAGCTATGTAGAATCTCCAGACCTGAAAAAGTTTTCTACAAAAGACAGCTGATGCTTTTCATCTCATTGAAGCAGGAATGGCAAAGTTAGAGGAGTAAGGTCCTGATACAGAGAGGTTCACCAGAGTTCACTGTACAGTTATCAAAGGCCTGAGATGCTACAGGGCCATTTATAATGAGAAAAAGAAAAGCTCTGTATAAGCCTCCTTTGATACATACTTCAAGAAACTGACTCCAGCAGCAGAATCCAAGTCTGACTCTACCACCAGTCCTATCCTCTCCAACAAATCCATCATCTTCTGCATCATCCAAGTTAGTTTAAGGTTGTATTTGAAAATGATTAAGTATTTATATGCACAGAAAGGTAAAAATAAATACTATGTTAAGACAAATAGGTTGCATTTAATAGGTAAATGTACCTGTTCCCACTTACATACAAATTCAACTTAAGAACAAACCTGCACAACCTGTCTTGTTCATAATCCAAGGACTGCCTGTACAAAATTAATATTCATAAATTGGTGGCATTTTTATACATCAGTAACAAAATTTCAAAGAAAAATTAAGAAAACAATTTCATTTACTATTGAAACAAACAAAAAAATAAGATACTTAGAAATAAATTTAACCAAGGAGGTAAAAGATCTGTACTAGGAAAATTATGAGATACTGATGAAAGAAATTGAGGAAGATACAAATAAATGAAAGCATATACCATGTTCATGGATTGGAAGAATTAACATCATTAAAATGTCCATACTACCCTAAACAATACCAATGGCATATTTCATAGGTCTAGAAAAATATTCCAAAAATTTATATGGAACCAATGAAGACCCCAAATAGCTTCAGCAAGCTTGAGAATGAAGAACAAAGTTGGATGTATCATACTACTCGATATCAAATTATACTACAAAGACATTTTAATCAAAATAACCTGGTATGAGCAGAAGAACAGACATACAGATCAATAGAATAGAACACAGAGCCCAGAAATAAGCACACATTTTTTTTTCTGTATTTTTCTGAAGCCGGAAACGGGGAGAGACAGTCCGACAGACTACCGCATGCGCCCGACTGGGATCCACCTGGCACACCCACCAGGGGGCGACGCTCTGCCCACCAGGAGGCGATGCTCTGCCCCTCCGGGGCGTCGCTCTGTTGCAACCAGAGCCACTCTCGCGCCTGGGGCAGAGGCCGAGGAGCCATCCCCAGCGCCCGGGCCATCTTTGCTCCAGTGGAGCCTCGGCTGCGGGAGGGGAAGAGAGAAACAGAGAGGAAGGAGAGGGGGAGGGGTGGAGAAGCAGATGGGCGCTTCTCCTGTGTGCTCTGGCCAGGAATCGAACCCGGGATTCCTGCATGACAGGCCGACGCTCCACCACTGAGCCAACCGGCCAGGGCAAAGCACACATTTTTTTTTTTAATTAATTTTTTTTTTAGAGAGGAGAGGGAGAGAGAGGAGAGACAGAGAGAGAGAAGGGGGGGGAGGAGCTGGAAGCATCAACTCCCATATGTGCCTTGACCAGGCAAGCCCAGGGTTTCGAACCGGCGACCTCAGCATTTCCAGGTCGATGCTTTATCCACTGCGCCACCACAGGTCAGGCCAAAGCACACATTTTTAAGGTCAATTAATATTTGACAAAGGAGCCAAGAGCATACATTGGAGTAAAGATAGTCTCTTTAGTAAATGATATTGGGAAAAAGAGACAGGTAAATGTAAAAAAATGAAACTAGACCATCAACTTATACCATACACAAGAATAAACTCAAAATGATTAAAAAGACCTAAATATAAGAATCCTAGAAGATAACATAGGCAGTAAAATCTCAGGCATCTTTTGTAGCAATATTTTTGCCAATATATCTCTTCAGGCAAGGGGAACAAAGGGAAAAAAAATTAAATAAATGGAACCACATCAAACTAAAAAGCTTTAATACAACAAAAGAAACCATCAACAAAATGAATAGAAAACCCAATGAATGGGAGAACCTATTTGCCAATGATATATCTGACAAGGAGTTAATTTCCAAAATATATAAAGAACTTAAACAACTCAACTTTAAGAAGACAACCCAATTAAAAAAAGAGGCAAAGGATCAGAATAGACACTTCTCCAAAAAAACATACAGATGACCAAAAGGCATATGAAAAAATGCCCAATGTCACTAAGCATTGGAGAAATGCAAATTAAAACCACAATGAGTTTTCAATAAATCAACAAACAACAAGTGCTGGAGAGGATGTGGAAAAAATCAAACCCTCCTGCATATTCGCGGAAAAGTGTGAGGTTTTCTCAAAAATTTAAAAATAAAACTGCCCTTTTACCCAGCGATCCCACTTCTGGGAATATACCTGAAGAAACCCAAAGCACTAATTTGAAAAACTATATGCACCCCTATGTTTATAGCAGCATTGCTTACAATAGCCAAGATCTAGAAACAGCCCAGGTGCCCATCAGTGGACGAGTGAAAAAAATAGCTGTGGTACATCTACACAATGGAATACTACTTAATGTAAAAAAAATTAAAAAAAGGAAAGCAAATCTTACCTTTTGCAGCAGCATGGATGAACCTGGATAGTATTATACTAAGTGATATAAGCCATCAAAGAAAGAAAAATACCATATGATCTCACTTATATAGGAACTGTAATGAACAAAACAGAAACAGAGGCAAGAATACATGGAACAGACTGACAGCTGTCATTGGAGTAGGGGGCTTGATGAAAGAAGGTAAAGGGGCTAAGCAAAAAATAAACCCTAAACACATATTTTTAACATATATATAAAACGGACACACACATAACACATAGACACGGCAAGAGTGCGGTGATAGCCAGAGAGAAGGGGGGTGGGAGCTGGGCGGAGCTGGGCAAGGGGCAGGGAATGGGGACGGAGAGAGACGTCGCTTGGGGTGTAGGTGCAGGATGGAGCGCGCAGACGATACTTTATTGGGTTCTAAGTGAACACTGTATCTTAATAATTCAATATATATACATATTTAAAACCCCCTCAGGTTCTCTGACACCCAAAGCTGTTCTCTCAGCCACCAGGCTGTCTCCCACGGAAGGGAAACTGGGACACCTCAGCACAGTGTGTCTGGAGTGGGGTTCTGGGTGTGAAGTCCATTTTTCCAAACTCTGTTTTCTTCCCAGGGGGAAGGGCTGGAATGAATATTTGAAGATAACCACGATTTCTAATCTGAGGCTTTAGACGAAATTACTAAAAATAAGTTAAGTCTAGACAGAAAGTTATGAGTAGTTCATAACTGAGAACCAACTGTCAAGGCAGGAGCCCAGGGCACAGAAGAGACAAATGTGTCCCCGTGGGCTGGCGGGAAGGAAGGGACTCTCCCACTGGAGCTGCAGGATCTCAGAAAAAGAACCAATAGACCACATTTTTGGTTATCATGTCCTGTGTCATATTTGCACCCAGTGGAATTATATATTGAAGCAAGCCAATTCAAAATGGCTTCAAGGGCAGTTTCCACCTTGGAATTACTGAAGGTGTAAACCTATGGTATCACTCTTTTAGCCACAAGACTTGTGAGCTGTTCTAACCAACACAGTTTCCACACATGTGAGATACCTTTCAAAGCCAACACTGAATGAGACCACAGAGTGAAGACACGTGTCCTTCCTAACTTTGCTTCTATTCTTTGAGTTAAAGCATAAAAGCATACAGGAAGGGAGATGAGCATTCATGCCACTTCTCACAAAAACTCCAAGTCCTAGACTTTGCACTTGTAGTGTTTATAACTAGCTTGGGAAGGAACATTAAGGAGGCTTAATTACAGTTGTAAAGGTCAGAACCAACTATCAAATATCCACTATTAAATCGGTATTTTGATAATGGGGAAGCATTTTTTTTACCAAAGGTCTCTGTTGACATGCAGTTTTTTTCCTGTAGATCACATGTCTTGGTTTAATAGCTAAATGGCAGGTTATTCTGGGGAGTTCTTGAATGAACTTGACACATACACAACTTGAATCAAGCTGGGAAAATTCCCTGTTGCTGCTTTACCAGCGGTAGTTAACCTGGTCCCTACTGTCCACTAGTGGGCGTTCCAGCTTTCATGGTGGGCAGTAGTGGAGCAACCAAAGTATAAATAAAAAGATAGATTTAATTATAGTAAGTTGTTTTATAAAGATTTATTCTGCCAAACTTATCAAAAATCCGACATAAAGTACTTGGTAAGTAATTATTATTATATGCTTTAACTTGCTGTAACTCTGCTTTATAAATTTTATAAAGTAAAGTTACTTCCCTACTTTATAAATCACCATTACTGTGGAACCAGTGGGCGGTTAGAAAATTTTAGTATTAACAGAGATACAACAGTGGGCGGTAGGTATAACAAGGTTGACTGCCCCTGAGCTTTGCTCTGCCTTGGCCTTGGCTCTTCCATGCAGTAAACATGCTGACAACAGAGATCTTCTGGTTTCTGGCTGTGCCCCTAGTTTTCCAGCGACAATTTACACTGCTTGTTACAAAGATGGGAAAATGGAGGCACTTTTTCAAGAATCAGTACTAAACATGCAAAATGTAGGATATACCGCTATTGTGAAGAAAAAAGTAACTAAATAATAAACAACAACTTTTCCTAGAAAAGTGAAACTGTTTTTGGAATAAAGCACCCTGGAGTCTAAAGCTTCTTTTTAAATTCTGCACTCAATAATGCTTATTCAAGTGATTTTATTTTCTTGTGCCCAAAAGGTAGTCCTTATCTAAAGCTCAACAAAATGCTGTTCTAATGAGGTCAGTTTTATTTTACTGGCTTATTTACCTGGAGGATTTTATGGAGTAATTAGTGGTTAGAAAGAAGGAGGAAAAATATCTTGTTTTAAACTAGAGGGAATCCAAGTGCTTCTGATAAACAGGTAGCTAGCAATGTTCTTCCCATCCCACCCATGCACCCACTCTGGGCTCCAGCCCCCTTTCCTGCAGAATGCAGTGTACCTGTGTTCCTCAGCATTGGAGCCAGGTGAGAGGGACCTCCATGGCTTGGCTGGGAAGGCGTTGGTCCATGATGAATATTTCTTCAGACTTAGAAGCTGTGGCTTTTTGTTATGACTCAAAAAGTTCTGGTACCAGCACAGCTGAAGCTTGGAGAAGGTCTGGTACCATCATAACCCATTCACCACTCTCATGCTCAACTGCTCACTGACAAACGAAAAGAAAATGAGATACATCAAGTTTTCATCTTCTAACAAGACTGTTGAACATAATCCCCTGATATATAGAAATTCTGGAATAGCTTAGGTTTTGGAAAATCCTTCCCTTCAATTTCCTAAAAGGATTTTTCTACAATCATTTCCTTCTGTTCCAATAACTATCATAAAACTTCTGTGGTTTTAAGCTTAGCTTCAGAGCATGAAGAGGCCCTCTGTGAAGTGAGAATATCTCTGGAGGGATAGTTCACTTCTAAAAAGGCTCTCAGTGGTTCTTGTCTTCCAGTATTCATGTCCTTGTGTAAGAGTGGGCTGGACCTAGTAACTTGCTTCTAAGGAATAGAATAAGACAAAGTAATGGGGTATCACTTCTAAGATTGAGTTATAAAAGGCTGATGTTTGTCTTGCTTTTACTCTCTCACACTTTCTCACTTGTTTGTTCTGATGGGAACTGGCTACTATGTTCTAAGCTGGCCCTCAGTGAAGTTCATGTTACCAGGGGCTGAAGGTTTCCAATTGCAAACATCCAGTGAGAAACTGAGACTCTCAGTCCACAGCCTCTGGGATACAAGTCCTGTCAATGATTACAAAAGTGATCTTGGCAATGTTTCCTTTCCTGCCGCGGACCAGCGCAGCTCCTAATAATGGTGCGGAATTAAGGAAACACTTATCAAAACAAAAATGATGGGACTGGGAGGACTATTCAAACTGCCTGGCAGTATCTGAGTGCCTCATAGCCCCAGTTTGCTTTATTATATAGCCATATGCAAATCAAGGACCTTGATACAAAGTTGCACATCCAAGGCTAAGATAGGAACTCTCCCAAGGCAAAAACAGGATACATTAGTGAAATCTACCAACATCTGAAACAAACAAAGAGTCAGAAGAAGGGCATGTATATTGCTTCTAGCAACCCAAGGAAGCAAATGGAGTAGGTGCAAATACTCAGCATCAAAGCCAAATATAGAGATGGAGGGAGGGGGGAGAACTTAGCCTTTTGCTAAGCCTTGAAATCTACAATGGCTTTTTGCCATTTACAGTCCACAACATATCCCTCTTTTCTTTTTTCTTTTTAATTTGTGTGCTGAGATTTGCACTCATCTGATTTCTTAGTTTCCCAGATTCTAATTTGTAGGCAGATGGAAAAAATACAGAACAAACACAAAATTAGTATAGCCAATGCTAACAGATACACAAAACAAGTATACTAATACATCACAGTGATTAAAGCCTTTGAGCAAACTCTTTAAGTTAATACAACAAGAATCTATAAAATAGTAATGTCCTTAACATGTTCACCAAGTCCAAGTTGGCACCAACACCATTCCAAATCTCTGCAAATGCAACCCAACCCCAGTTCAATCCATCAAAAACTGTCACAGGAGCAGGAGTCCAGGACATGACCCCCCCCCCTTTCTTTTTATATTATTTCCAATTGATCTTCAAGCAAATGTTAAGCATACTTTAAAATACTTTGACTTCAAAGATTGCAAGAAATTCTTGACTTTTAACAAAAATAGAGTAAATGCACCTTCAAGCAACATTCCCACACTTATCAAAACACCCCCTTAACATTAATTAACAGGGACTTTAAAAAGTACATATCAAAACTTAAAAATCCCAGTGTGATCTTCATTATTCTTCTACAGTAAAAAAAATCTTTACACTTTTATTATGTAAATCTATGCTGCTTCAAGCCTTCCACTTGTGGCCTGGAGCAGCCTGGCTAAATTAGCAAGTCTTTTGGATCCAAAATGAGCGTGCTTTACTTATTCCAAACAAAATTATATTTTTCTAGGGAACTGAAATTATTTTTATTTTGTTTTCAATACTAGAGCCGGCATTTCCAAAATTATTATTATTATTACTTTTCATGTAAGAATTTAATTCAGGCCTTATAAACAAAGACACTTAGACATTAAACAAAGACTTCACATACAATCACACAAATCAAGAGTGAAACCTGGGGTTTTAGAGATTAAACTATGACCTGCTTGATCTTAAGTAAGGCTACCTTAATAGGAATGTAATAAGGATATATACTAAACAGATCTCTCTCAAAAAATCTCAAGATGGCTGTATGAGATTTCTGTTCAGCAACACCCAGATCAGGTCCTCATTTTGCCCTCTTTTCAGGCAATGGAGCAGGAAAGAAATAAAATAATCTAAAACATTAAAAAATTAGATAATAATAATTGAGAAAGGGAAGAGAGTATAGTAAAATAAGTCTTATGCAATTGCTCTTGTGAAGAAAGTCTCTCATCCAGAAGCATGATGTCTCACCAGTCATTCAAGGTTCCACCGAGGAGCTTCAGCAGACCTAGGAAACACACACACATATCCTCGGCCCCATAAGAGAACAGGGTCTGGCCCTTGCCAGATTCTTGTTAGTGGGTCTCTCCATCACACTTCAGGGAAGGCTTTCCTTGCAGGGTTCCAGAGTCTCTCTGCTGATGAATGACCTTGTACATCAGTATTCAAAAAACTTAAAGTAAAAAGAGCATGACAAAGAAGATTTGCAGGAGTTTTTTAATACTTAAGTTGCTATTTGGTTCCTAACTCTGAACACACCTCACAATGCACTATCCAAATCAGTAAGTCTTAAGGATCTACATTCTATTCTATTTAAATTTAAATGAGCGCTCATTACAGGTTCTAAAAACATTTTATTTTTTCTAAATATTAGAGCCAGCATTTCTAATTTTTTGCATGCAAAAAAAAACTTAATTCAGGCCTTTAAAACAGACACATTTTGACAACATTAAACAAAGACTAAACAGAAACAAGAATTAGACAAACCAGAGAGAAACCCGGGATTTTAGAGTACATCCAGATTAGAAATATGCCTGCCTGATATTAGTCAGGGCATCCTCAGACACATGTGACTAAACAAAATCTACCCGAGAAAATTTGCTCTCGGCAGCTGCTGGGATATTTTCTATAGTCAGATCCAACACAGGTCCCCTGCCTCAATTTCCAGGCAAAGAACAAGAAAGAAACAAAATGATAGTTCAGAAGACCATAGTTAAAACATTAAATAAAATCAGATCATGACAGGAAAAGCTGTAACTTTCCTAATACCTGAATCTCTTATCCATTCTCAAATTCTATAGTTGCTGTAAATGGTGGCTCAGGTTGACTATGCTGAGATTTTTCTCCTACCTCAACAGCCCCTTCATGAAAGTCCAACTTCCACAGCAAATAATCACCTCCGGAGAGACAAGCACAGGCAATCGCCTTCCAGTCATTTGGGGGAAGAACCTTTGCCCTAATAGTATCTAATAAACCAAGTGAAAAAGGGGCAGTAGGCCCATACTGAACACAAACAAGTTTAAGCTCTTTCAGAGTTCTAAAAGGTACAGGTTCAAGTTCTCGCACTAGTTTCCCTGTATCGTCCTGTCTTTCTGCAACAGGAAAATGGGTAAAGCCATCATTTATTGTTTTCCCTACATTTTGAACCTGGTCTATAGCTTGTTGGAGGGGGGATTTCTCAGATTTTGAGCTATAGACTCCGCAATCAGCCTGATAAGGGAATGGAGGAGCAGAGGGTTGAATGTAGGAAGAAGCTGAGGGCAGTGGCGGCCCTGTGGCTAAGGCAGCCATAGCCACGGATTTTTCATCCCCCCTGTCATCCTCAGACTCCAAGTTATCCTTGTGTTCACATCCCTCTGTTTCTGGCTCACCCTGATACTCTTCAGACAAGTTGTCTTCATACGGAAACATTTCTACAAAAAGGTCCCTTATTTTGAACCTATCTGTCCCATATTCTTTTACTCCCAACTACACTTTCCCCCAAAACTTTCTTTACTCACTGTGCGCACTTCACTTTGGGGAGTTCTGTCACCTTCCTTCAGTTTTAGTTTCCTCGTACTCATACTCAAGTCTTCTGTTCAGGCGCCACTTGCCTTGGACCAGCGCGACTCCTAATAATGGTGCAGAATTAAGGAAACACACTTATCAAAACAAAAATGATGGGACAGGGAGGACTCTTCAAACTGCCTGGCAGTATCCGAGTGCCTCATAGCCCCAGTTCGCTTTATTATATAGCCATATGCAAATCAAGGACCTTGATACAAAGTTGCACCTCCAAGGCTAAGACAGGAACTCTCCCAAGGCAAAAACAGGATACATTAGTGAAATCTACCAACATCTGAAACAAACAAAGAGTCAGAGGAAGGGCATGTATATTGCTTCCAGCAACCCAAGGAAGCAAGTGGAGTGGGTGCAAATACTCAGCATCAAAGCCAAATATGGAGATGAAGGGGGGAGAACTTAGCCTTTTGCTAAGCCTTGAAATCTACAATGGCTTTTTGCCATTTACGGTCCACAACACTTTCCCATTTCAGTTGAGCCTTCAGATGAGACCCCAGATCATCTATAGATTACTTACTATAATTTCCATAGACACTTACTATAGATTTCAGCCTGAGAGATCCTGAGGCAGATGACCCAGCTAAGCTGCTTCTGGATACCTGACCCATAGAAACTAGGAGTTTATAAATGTTTTAACCCACTACATTTTGGTTTTAAAGTAGTATTCACATCCTAAATAAAATAATTAAGTAAAATTCCTTTCTTTACCCTGACACCTTGGTTTTGTACTTCTATTCCTTTATTTTCAGTTAGTTTAAGTATATTATATAAGATTTAAAATGGTACACCTATAAAACATACTTACCATGAATGGAACTTGATGGACTGGAAATAGCTCTGGGTGAGTCCATGAGTGAGTGATGAGTGAATGTGGAGGCCTAGGACATGACCAGACACTGCTGCAAATTCTGTGCCACAAGCCACCCCTTGTTTCCATCCAACAGGATCAGAAGTAACATGTCAATGCTGTTTCATGCACAGGATGTGGGCTGGATTGATTAGAAACATGGGAGAAGCAGGCAGGCGAGACAGAAATCACCATAGCTGTGACCATCAGGAGGTAGTGGAAGGCGGACTGAGGATCAGTGGGAACAAGAAGCTAAGATGGAGAGATACAGGAGCATGGGGAGTGACATGGCCATGTGGTTTTGGCTACTGCATGTGGAGCAGTGGTCAAATTAAGGAATAACTTTGTGGTAGTTATAAAAAAAAGAGGGGGTTTAACATGGAGAGGTTGTAGAACTGAGAACTCAATATTTTGATTTTTTTTTGTATTTTTCTGAAGCTGGAAACGGGGAGAGACAGCCAGACAGACACCCGCATGCGCCCGACCGAGATACACCCGGCACGCCCACCAGGGGCGATGCTCTGCCCACCAGGGGGTGATGCTCTGTCCCTCCGGGGCATCGCTTTGCCGTGATCAGAGCCACTCCAGCGCCTGGGGCAGAGGCCAAGGAGCCATCCCCAGCACCTGGGCCATCTTTGCTCCAACGGAGCCTCGGCTGCGGGAGGGGAAGAGAGAGACAGAGAGGAAGGGGGGGGGGGTGGAAAAGCAAATGGGTGCCTCTTCTATGTGCCCTGGCTGGGAATCAAACCCGAGTCCCCCGCACGCCAGGCCGATGCTCCACCGCTGAGCCAACAGGCCAGGGCCGAGAACTCAATATTTTGACCTAGAAAATTTACTTTTTATTCCAATAACCCTATCTAGCACAAAAAACTCTCTCTGGCATGGAACTGATGAAAGAGATAAAACTTATCTATTCTTTCCTGCCGGGGTCCAGCCCCGGGGGGGATCCAGGGGTGCCACAGGAAGAGACGGCGTCGGCGAAAATCGAGTGAGAGAGCCGAATTCTTTATTCTCTGGTTAGCATTTACTGCCAGGCATCTCCGCTAAATGCTGGTCTAGCTTCCTTTTTATGCACACACACTAAGTTACAATCACATGGTATTTTGAATACATCATTGTTTTAGTTTCACTGTGGTTACATATTTCCAGATAACAGTTAATTCATATCTATAAACTACAAATCAGGTGGTAAGTTATTCAAAGTACAGTTATACAATAACTTGAATAGTAATAACAATATTGGTACAAACTTCTAAAAGATTAGTACTAATTAATAACTCTATTTTACTGTTGTTGTGAGTCGAGGGCGCAGAAAGAGATAGCAGATGAAATCATCAAGGACTAGCAAAAGGACCACCACTTGCTCAGGCAAATGGCCTTGAGTTCATGCAGTGTCCTAATTCTTTTCCCATGAGACTACAAAAGGCTTGCTATTTAAGAAACTGACATAGTATCAAGAGTAACTTTCACCCAAAGATACATAGAGCGCATCTGCAAGATAGCTAGCAGCAACACAGTATCAGAAGGCATTAGTTGCTACTGCTGCTATGAATCCCACCACATTCCTCTCCTTATTCTTGGAAAATACAAAAATCTCATGAGAATGTTTTACTGAGAAAAGCCCAGCAACTGCCTTCAGTGACAAAACAAGTCTTTTAACAAAACATTCTTTACTTGCCAGCTGCACTCCTATCCAAGGCCACGCAACAGGCCACTCCGCTACACTTTACCTAAGATTCTAATGTCTAGTTAAACTTTATTCATTTACTATATTTATATACTAGTTAAGTTTTAACTTTATTCTTTCTAACATGATTAATAAGAAGAAATTCTCCTACAAACTTAAACTTTTATGAGAGATATCATAGCCAGCCTCTTATGTTTATGAGCCCAGTTCAAGGGGCTTACAGGCCCCTTGGAACTTACACCTTCTGTCTCATTTCCAAAGAAATTACTACAAATCTACAGGGAAAGCACGATACTATTATCCCTGTGCTACAAATAATAGCACACACCCAGAAAAGGGGGGATATAAGGCCAGATTAATTCAAAAAGGTCAAAGGGGGAAGTATCATTGTGCCTTTCCTTTGCGGTGACTTTGTCACCCTGCAGCCATTGGTCTTCACTGCAGTGACTTTGTCACCCCGCAGCCATTGGTCTTCTCTGCTGTGACTTTGTCAATCAGCAGTTTTTGATCTTCTTCTGCTGTGACTTTGTCAGCCAGCAGTTGTGGGTCTTCTCCTGCTGTGACCTTGTCAGCCAGCAGTTGTGGGTCTTCTCCTGCTGTGACCTTGTCAGCCAGCAGTTGTGGGTCTTCTCCTGCTGTGACCTTGCCAGCCAGCAGTCGTTGATCGGCTCCCAACACTTTCCATCATTACAACCTGAAAATATTTCCAAAATGCAGGGACAGCTGGCCTCACACAACCATAGAAAGCTTTTACTCAAATGATACTTAATACTTGTTAAGGTAGGTCCTGCATACCTGTGCCCTCACACAGGATTTTTAGATTGTTAACAGAGTTTATAGCAACGTACTCTGATAACCGTCATGCTAGATCTGGGGGACAGGCTCCTCTGTGCTCAAACAGGTTGCTGGCTTGCTGACTGGGATGTCATCTGTGAACTCAAAATTGAGGTGCCATGAGTAAGGGGACTTTATTGCCAAGTCCAACAGATATTGCTCCTGTAATAGAAAAATGATTCCTCCTAAACCACATAGTCTTCCATTTCTAGCAGGAAATTCAGCTCTATTATAATCTTGTGGGACGATTGCCATATATGCAGTCTGTTGTTGACCAAAACATTGTTGTGTGATATGTCCTGTCATTAAACAATAATAATCATTTATTATTATCTCTTACAGTCCTGTGGGCTGGCAGGGCTCTGCTAGATGATTCCCACTTGGGTCATTGAACCTGTTGTGGTCAGCTGCTGGCTGACCAGGAGTTATCCCTGTCACTCATAGAGCTGGTGCCCAGGCTAAGAAGACTAGAGTAGTGGGAATCCCTTGTTCATCTCTTTCTCTGTGGTCTCCCCAGTGTGGCAGATGTGGTAGCCAGACTTCCAACACTGTGTCTCGGGGCTCTGGAGGTCTACATCCCAAGAGGTGAGGAAGTCAGGTGTCTTGTAGGAATCTGACTTCAGAAGTCACACAGCATCACTTCTATGGCTTCAATTTCAAGGAGCCATATTTGAGGGGAGTGAAATGATAATCCACTGTCGATGAGAGGAGCATCGAAGAATTTGTGGATACATTTTTAAACCATCAAATGAGAAGTTAAAAATCAATCTGTTTTGTTTTTCTGAGCCAGCACTTAGTTGAGATTTATTTCTTGATGAAGGCAGGAGTTGACTGAGATCTACATGTGTTTGACAAAGGAAGTAATACAGTCACTAAATCCAAGGATTGAGGTTTTTAATTTCTAGACTAGAAAAAAGTTACATATATATTTTTAATCAGTACTCCAAATTCCAAAGAAAAGTGATTGAATTTTGAGAATTTATGTATGCACTGATAAGTGTTTGGATTTTTATTTGACCTAAGCAAAGCTCAGGTGAGCGGAGGGCAGTGTACTCACTCAGTCATAAGCCATTGTGTTTCTTGTGCACATAGGATTCCCAGGTATCTTTAGAGATTTTGTTGCTTGTGTAAATAATCATTTTTATTGAAGAAAGATATGCCAAGCAGTAGAATGGCTTTTTGTTCTCTAAATTTGTATAATCTCTTTTCATGCCTTATTTGCAGTATATTTCCTAAGGGTTTCTAAACTTAAATTGCATGTGTTTATTTGGGTGTGTGTGCATGTGTGTGTATGTGTAAAATAAATGATTTAAAATGTTTTATCAGTGAAACCAAGTTAAGCAGCCATTCTTTCCTGTCTGAGAAAAATTTTAATGGCTGGCTTTGTCAACTATATATGCAACAAACTTGGATTATGACATTAGAAAAATTATGCCTTTTTTAAAAATTTTTTTTTTAATAATTTTATTTTTTTAATGGGGTGACATCAATAAATCAGGATACATATATTCAAAGATAACAAGTCCAGGTTATCTTGTCGTTCAGTTATGTTGCATACCCACCACCCAAAGTCAGATTGTCCTCTGTCACCTTTTATCTTGTTTTCTTTGTGCCCCTCCCCACCCCCTATCCCTCTCCCATTCCCCCCTCCCCCCCATAACCACCACACTCTTATCAATGTCTCTTAGTTTCACTATTATGTCCCACCTACGTATGGAATAATACAGTTCCTGGTTTTTTCTGATTTACTTATTTCGCTTAGTATCATGTTATCAAGATCCCACCATTTTGCTGTAAATGTTTCGATGTCATCATTTCTTATGGCTGAGTAGTATTCCATAGTGTATATGTGCCACATCTTCTTTATCCAGTCATCTATTGATGGGCTTTTTGGTTGTTTCCATGTCCTGGCCTCTGTGAACAATGCTGCAATAAACATGGGGCTGCATGTGTCTTTACGTATCAATGTTTCTGAGTTTTTGGGATATATACCCAGTAGAGGGATTGCTGGGTCAAAGGTAGTTCTATTTTCAGTTTTTTGAGGAACCACCATACTTTCTTCCATAATGGTTGTACTACTTTACATTCCCACCAACAGTGGATGAGGGTTCCTTTTTCTCCACAGCCTCTCCAACATTTGCTATTACCTGTCTTGCTAATAACAGCTAATCGAACAGGTGTGAGGTGGTATCTCATTGCCGTTTTGATTTGCATTTCTCTAATAGCTAAAGAAGATGAGCATCTTTTCATATATCTGTTGGCCATTTGTATTTCTTCCTGGGAGGAGTGTCTATTCATATCCTCTTCCCATTTTTTTATTGGATTGTTTGTTTGTTTGTTGTTGAGTTTTATGAGTTCTTTGTATATTTTGGATATTAGGCCCTTATCTGAGCTGTTGTTTGAAAAAATCATTTGCCATTTAGTTGGCTTTCTGTTTATTTTGTTATCAGTTTCTCTTGCTGAGCAAAGAGAAAACTTCTTAGTCTGATGTAGTCCCATGCATTAATTTCTGCCTTCACTTCTCTTGCCATTGTAGTCAAATTCATAAAATGCTCTTTAAAACCCAGGTCCATGAGTTGAGTACCTATGTCTTCTTCTATGTACTTAATTGTTTCAGGTCTTATGTTTAGATCTTTGATCCATTTTGAGTTAATTTTTGTACAGGGGGAGAGACTGTAGTCCAGTTTCATTCTTTTGCATGTGGCTTTCCAGTTTTCCCAGCACCATTTATTGAAGAGGCTTTCTTTTCTCCATTGTGTGCTGTTGGCCCCTTTATCAAAAATTATTTGACTATATATATGTGGTATTATTTCTGGACTTTCTATTCTGTTCCATTGGTCTGAGTGTCTATTTTTCTGCCAATACCATGCTGTTTTGATTGCTGTGGCCCTATAATATAGTTTGAAGTCAGGTATTGTAATGCCCCCAGCTTCATTCTTTTTCTTTAGGATTGCTTTGGCTATTCGGGGTATTTTATAGTTCCATATAAATCTGATGATTTTTTGCTCTATTTCTTTAAAAAACGTCATTGGAAGTTTGATGGGAATTGCATTAAATTTGTATATTGCTTTGGGTAATATAGCCATCTTGATTATATTTATTCTTCCTAGCTAAGAACAAGGTATATTCTTCCATCCCATTATATCTTTTTCGATTTCCCTTAACAATGGTTTATAGTTTTCATTATATGAGTCCTTTACATTCTTTGTTATGTTTATTCCTAAGTATTTTATTTTTTTGTTGCAATCGTGAAGGGGATTATTCTTTTGAGTTCCTTCTCAGTTGTTTCATTGTTGGCATATAGAAAGGCTATTGACTTCTGTATGTTAATTTTGTATCCTGCGACCTTACTGTATTGGCTTATTGTTTCTAGTAGTCTTTTTGTGGATTCTTTGGGGTTTTCGATGTATAGGATCATATCATCTGCATAAAGTGATACCTTTACTTCTTCTTTTCCGATATGGATGCCTTTATTTCTTTGTCTTGTCTGATTGCTCTGGCTAGAACCTCTAGTACCACATTAAATAGGAGTGGAGAGAGTGGACAACCCTGTCTTGTTTGTGATTTAAGGGGAAAAGCCTTCAGTTTAGTGTCATTTAATATGATGTTAGCTGATACTTTATCATATATGGCCTTTATCATGTTGAGATATTTTTCTTCTATACCCATTTTGTTGAGAGTCTTAAACATAAAATTGTGTTGTATTTTATCGAAAGCCTTTTCTGCATCTATTGATAAGATCATGTGGTTTTTGTTCTTTGTTTTGTTGATATGGTGTATTACATTAACCGTTTTACGTATGTTGAATCATCCTTGAGATTCTGGGATGAATCCCACTTGATCATGATGTATTATTTTTTAAATATGTTGTTGTATTCGATTTGCTAGTATTTTGTTTAGTATTTTATCATCTGTATTCATTAGAGATATTGGTCTGTAGTTTTCTTTTTTTGTGCCATCCTTGCCTGGTTTTGGTATGAGGCTTATGTTGGCCTCATAAAATGTGTTTGGAAGTATTGCTTCTTCTTCAATTTTTTGGAAGACTTTGAGTAGAATAGGAACCAAGTCTTCTTTGAATGTTTGATAAAATTCGCTGGTATAGCCGTCAGGGCCTGGACTTTTATTTTTGGGGAGGTTTTTAATGGTTTTTTCTATTTCTTCTCTACTGATAGGTCTGTTTAGGCTTTCTGCTTCTTCTTGACTCAGTCTAGGAAGGTTGTATTTTTCTAGGAATTTATCCATTTCTTCTAGGTTGTTGAATTTAGTGGCATAAAGTTTTTCATAGTATTCTACAATAATTCTTTGTATATCTACGGTGTCCGTGGTGATTTCTCCTCTTTCATTTTGGATTTGTTTATATGAGTTCTTTCTGTTTTTTCCTTGGTAAGTCTTGCCAAGGGTTTGTCAATTTTGTTGATCTTTTCAAAGAACCAGCTCCTTGTTCTATTAATTTTTTCTATAGTTTTTCTGTTCTCTAATTCATTTATTTCTGCTCTGATTTTTATTATCTCCTTTCTTTGGCTCGTTTTGGGTTGTCTTTGTTCTTCTTTTTCTAGTTCTTTAAGGTGGGAAGTTAAGTGGTTCACTTGGGCTCTCTCTTGTTTGTTCATATATGCCTGAAGTGATATGAACTTCCCTCTTATCACTGCTTTTGCTGCATCCCATAGATTCTGATATGTCGTATTGTCATTTTCATTAGTCTGTATATATCTTTTGATCTCTGCACTTATTTCTTCTTTGACCCATTCATTTTTTAAAAGTATGTTGTTTAGTTTCCACATTTTTGTGGGATTTTTTTCCTCTTTTTTGCAGTTGAATTCAAGGCTTTATGATCAGAAAATATGCTTGGTACAACTTCAATTTTTCTGAATTTGCTGATGTTGTTTTTGCGGCCCAACATATGGTCAATTCTTGAGAATGATCCATGTACACTGGAGAAAAATATATACTCAGTCACATTGGGATGAAATGTCCTGTAGATGTCTATCATATCCAGGTGCTCTAGTGTTTTGTTTAAGGCCACTATGTCTTTGTTGATTCTCTGTTTGGATGACCGATCTAGAGCCGACAGCGGTGTATTGAGGTCTCCAAGTATGATTGTGTGTTTGTCAGTTTTTGTTTTAAGATCAATAAGTAGCTGTCTTATATATTTTGGTGCTCCTTGGTTTGGTGCATATATATTAAGAATTGTTATGTCTTCTTGATTCAGTGTCCCCTTAGCCATTATGAAATGGCCATTTTTGTCTCTGAGTACTTTTCCTGTCTTGTAGTCAGCATTATCCGATATGAGTATTGGTACACTTGCTTTTTTTTGGATGTTATTTGCTTGGAGTTTTGTTTTCCAGCCTTTCACTTTGAATTTGTTTTTATCCTTGTTACTTAGATGAGTTTCTTGTAGGCAGCATACAGTTGGATTTTCTTTTTTAATCCATTCTGCTACTCTGTGCCTTTTTATTGGTGAGTTTAATCCGTTTACATTTAGTGTAATTATTGATACCTGTGAGTTCCCTATTGCCATTTTATAGATTGCTTTCTGTTAGTTTTGTGTCTTTGATCCTTCTCTTTTGTTTTTCTATCTTTTGTTTTTATTTGGTTGTATTCCATACATCTTTCCTCTGTTGCTATCTTTTTTATCTCATGTGCTTCTGTGGTGGTTTTTTCAATGGTGGTTACCTTTGAGTAATGAAAAGGGTCCCTACCCTGTTCATTGAAGCGAACTATTTTGTGAGTACTTTTGCACTCCATCGTCCTTTGCTACTGTTAATCTCCATCTTCTCCCCCTCTTTCTTTTTGTTGTTGTCACAGTTTAAATTTGGTTTTATTGTGTTCTTCTTGCAGCTTTTACTTGTGGCTTTGTTTTTTTTTGTTCTTTGTATCTGATTGGAGAACCCCCTTTAGTAATTCCTGGAGTGGGGGTTTTCTGATGATAAATTCCCTCATCTTTTCTGTATCTGTGAATGTTTTTATTTCTCCTTCATATTTGAAGGATAGCTTTGATGGGTATAGTATTCGTGGCTGAAAGTTCCTCTCTTTCAGGACTTTAAATATCGGGGTCCACTCTCTTCTAGCTTGTAGAGTTTCTGCTGAGAAATCTGATGATATTCTAATGGGCCTTCCTTTATATGTTGTATTCTTCTTTTCCCTGGCTGCCTTGAGAATTTTTTCTTTGCTGTTGGTTTGTGTCAATTTCATTATGATATGCCTTGGAGTAGGTTTGTTGGGGTTAAGAAAACTCTGAGTTCTGTTTGCTTCTTGTACTTGAGGCTTTAGTTCTTTCCACAGGCTTGGGAAGTTCTCATCTATTATTTGTTTGAGTATGTTCTTTATTCCATTTTCGCTCTCTTCTCCTTCTGATATACCTATTATTCTTATGTTATTCTTTTTGATGGAGTCAGATAATTCTTGTAGGGCTATCTCATTTTTTTTAATTTTTGAGTCTCTTTCTTCTTCTCTCTGTTGTGCCTCAAGTTGCTTGTCTTCTATTTCACTAATCCTCTCTTCTATCTGACCTGTTCTATTAGCTAAGCTTGTTATTTCGTTTTTCAGCTCGTGAATTGAGTTTTTCATCTCTGTTTGATTTGTTTTTATAGTTTCAATTTCCTTGGACATATATTCTTTGTGTTCATTGAGTTGTTTTCTGAGCTCCCTAAATTGCCTTTCTGTGTTTTCTTGTATATCTCAGAGGATTTTTAGGATTTCTATCTTGAATTTTCTGTCATTTAGCTCCAAGGTTTCCAATATATTAAATTTTTTCTCCATAGATTTTTCCTCATCTAGCTGTGTTACCTCTCTTTCTTTTGTATCCATGATATTCAATTTTCTCTTCCTTAATGGCATCTGAGGGTGGTTTTGTTGATAGTATTAATGAGATTTAATAAAGAATAAAAAGTTAAAAAAAATAAAAAATAATAAAAAAATAAAAAATCGAAGAGTTGTTTTTTTTTTAAAAATTAATAATGAAATAAAGAAAAATAAAATAAAATAAAAATTTAAAAAAAATGAAATTATTCCCCCCCTCCTTTTTTCCT